>NC_134313.1:30344932-30986676 GCF_964195595.1 Calonectris borealis | reverse complement strand
GCCTTTTTGAAAATCCATGTCAATGATATAAGACATCTATGTGTGGATTTTAGAACATTAATTTTGACAATCACTAAAAAATAATCAATCTCAGTAGCTTTTAGAGGTGGAAAACAAATAACAACATCAGTGTGCAACAAAATTGTCAATATATTATTAAATATTATATTAATATGACTAGCAATGCTCTCATTAATAAAAGAGGAGGTCCAAAGCCTACTAAGTCCTACCAGCTTCAGATGTTTGGGGAATGATCTCAAGCCATTTTTGTACTGCCAGGAATCTTAAAGGCAATCTTCTTGGGGACTGATACCTGATTAAGTGCATGATTGAAGTCCAACTTCCAAAGTTTTCTCCTGAAGTAGGTCCTATCTTGTAGTTCAAGAATATTTACACACAATTACCTATTTCTTCAGTAATAAGATACCACGCCCCGACTCTCTGTTTTAAAGCTAAGTTCTACTAATACATATGGGATTTTGCCTGTCTTAAACTCTGTCTCATACATGCTTAAAAGTAGGATTGTATTTTTAGGACTGTATGCTTGACAAGTACTGCAGCATAGTTAATTGTGGTATTATCTATATTTGTAACCATTTGAACTGAGTGTATGGAGTAATTATTTCTATATAAAATAAGGTTTATCATAGACTGTGTAAGCATTGCCTTGTCATCCTGCGTTGCAAAAATGGAAGCTGTTGACATTTTCCTGTTTTTCTTACAGACTATTCTCAGTAATAGGAAACTACTGATATCTGCCTTTGCAGATGTCCACAGCTGACGTCAGGAATTTCAGATACCATTGTGCAAGTAATGTTATAACCTGTAAAACTTGTGGCATTGATGCCTAGGAATACGACAGCTTCTAGATGCGTCTCAATTATAGGTGGATTGCAATTTTCTCTTAATTTTTTGTTGTTGTTCAGAAATTATGTTTTATCAGAATGGAACATGTTCAAAGGAAAATTACCACCACAAACTTCTGCTGAAAGACAGACAGCTTCACCTGTTTAGTCCCTGACCAATTTCCTAGCCAGATTACTAAGATGATATCAGCATTTCACTACCTCATGAAATTTCTGCTTGAAGTGAATGGTGCACAATTTATGGTCCTTGGGCAACCTTGCTAAGTAAACTATGTGAGAAACGAAGATAGCAAAACAAATAGATCAGCTGGAAATATTAGGTATGCTGGACCTGGCCAGTTATTAACTTGTAGTTCTCCAGTAGAGAGTCTGAAGATCTCAGTAACCAGGCTTGCGTCAAGCCTTCAACACCCTGTTGGGGCAAGGGGAACTGGGAGGCCTGCCGCTGTCTTGGCTGCTATGGTCTGGAATGACTGTGATAAATTACTGCTGAAACAGACTCAGGCTGGTGTTGGTGACTAAGTTTTGAGGCTTCAGAAACCAAACCTGCCACCAGACACTAAAAAGATGCAGCCCTCTGCTCTGGAGAACGAAGCCATACGGCTGGCAGCCCAGGAGCCCCGAAAAAGCCGCCTTCATCCCGGGTACTCAGGACTTGCAGCCTCTCTGCTGCTGCAGGAGAAGTTTTAGGGTTTGAGTCAAAATTACAAGGTTATTAGTGACATGGAAGTGGCCCTGTCCCCTGGGCCACTGCCTGTCCCCTAGGACAATTAGGTGTCCTGGAGGGACAGATAAGCCAGGTACATTGGGGCAAAGGTGTTTATGGCTCAAGAGTTTTTAACTTTGAGAATCAGAACTCTTTTGAATGTATTTGTGGGGGGATTTAGCAGCCATCAGTAAAATTTATAAATTCTTTAAAGAACTGTTTTGAAAGAGAATGTGTTTCTTGCAGAACAGAAATCCTGACTTCTAACCAGATCTGATGTCAATTATCATCGTTCCTTTGGAATAATGTAGGATAAGTTCCTTCACTCCTATGAGAGCCACAGCACAAATTGACTGCAATTGCTCACACTCACAGCAGGGTGAAAGAGCCAGAGTGCCTCAATTCCTTGTCTGCTATCAGTCATCTTTAGACAGTGTTGGTCACTGTGAGTTTGTTATATAGATAATATCAAAGACCTTCTGTCAGTGGTCAAGAACTATTGTCTGCACCACTGAAAAAAACAAGTGACCAGTTAGATAGGACTAATTCAGAGAGATCTGAAATTGTGTTTGTGGTTTGAGTGAAACAGATGGTGCGTTCCAGCATGATATGGGGACAATATAATATAGAGAAATTCAGTGACAAAGAATACAGAAGAGTGGGGCAAGATCATTTTGAACGTTCTAACAAAGAAAGGAATGAAGTTTTAGGAATAATAGCCAAAGGAAATATAAATCTTGTCTTGTTAGACAGATGCGATGGGAATATAATGTGGAAAAACTGTCATAGTATCTTTTGCTTGATCAGATAATCAATGTCAATTTTCTGACTATGAAAAATATTCTTTCCGCGCGAGGTGAGCATGGCAGAGATTCAGTAAAATGATCTCTTGGAAGAGGAGCCAACATTTCAGAATTGTGACCTTTTTACTGTCTCATCAGCCAGGCTCTAAAGTAATTCTAGACCTCCGATTTAAATGCAGCAGACTGTGTGTGACTGACACAACAACTGGTTTGCTTCTTGAAACCCAACACAACTGGCTTATGATTCCTCCCGTTACACCCTTTTATACCTTCCTAAGTGCACTTCAGCTTTTAACTATGACTATCACTGTTGCTAAAATATTTAATTACTAGTATTTCTTAATTAAAATCTAAGCTGCTGGTTTGTACAAGTTCAAATTAAAACCTGTCAAAACCAATTTTTTTTCTGCATGAATATAGAGAATAAGGTTAATGTTATGAAGGAGCTCTTGAGCTCATAAAGAGCTCATGAACCATGATTCAATGGAAAAGAATCCAGTATTTCTTTGAATAGCCTTACCACTTTTTTTAATTCCTGAAGCTACAATGTGGCTGTACGATCAGCCTTTCTCCAAGTGACAAAGAAATTAGGTGTGACTTCAAACAAAGTCCCAGGAACTAAGGTGATGCAACTTAGGAAGGGTGGCTGATATCTTACTGCTTGTTGCACAGCACTTGCCATTTGGGCAACTTCTTTCAGTTCCCTCTTCTCCCTGACAAAAACTATTTCAAGGCTTTTTACAACAACTTCATGTTAGGAGGAAAGACTTCTGAACTCAAAGAGCACTGAACCTTTTTACCAAAATAAAAGCTTTTTACAAATTGCAATAGGGATTGAAGTAAATTGTCTATAAAAGTAAGTTAAAATAATGTGATTTAAAGCATTTTATAATTATTTTTGTAGCTCTCGTGCATTCCTCCAGTGTACTTGTCACAAACATTGTCACATTATGCATTAGAACTATGGGAATAAATTGCTGAGACAGCAACCACAAAAAATGTCCCAGCAGCACAGGGCATAAGGCGGCTGAGGATCATGGATGATAATAAGCTTCTTAAAACACAAGCCTCTATTCCATCAACCACTGATTATTGCCTCCACATTTTAGGCTATCCACACTGCAGGGAAAGTGTTAGCACCTTTCCAGGAAACTGGGATTAAAGAAATGTGATATCTTTGGCAAAACCTTCAGAGTATAAATAGAAGTGGATCCCTGGCTTTCCAGATGAGTGTGGACAAAGTTTTAATGTCTAAAGCTCCAAACCTGCAAACCACTGTAGATGTGTCTAACTTTATGCATGGTAGGACACCTATTGACCTTATTTGGGACTATGAAATTAAAAATGAACATAGTATAGGAATGAATGTAAAATAGTCTTATTTTAAGGACACTGGCCAGAAAAAACAGAAAACTCTTCTGAAAAATATTAAATTACAAGGACGTTCAAAGGATTTTTTTAAAATTTTTTAAGCACCAAATACTACATATCTTAATAGTGAATTGATTTGTGAAAAAATCCTACAAAAAGTTTCAAAAATATTTCACTAGCTCTCACGGTGATCCTTTTTAGTTAATGTTTACACACAATCAAGATATTGTTATTTGTAATGCTCTGGTCAAAATTAAATAAGCTGTATTAGATAATCTTCCCTTATAGCTATTGTAAGTAAACTAGTGGGAGGAAAGTTGCAAAGTTATGAAAGTTTTGGAATGAACTAGAAGGAGGGCTCTTCCAAGCCATCAGCATTACTTGATCTGAGGAAGCTCTGGCCATCCTTGTGCAAAGCATTGCATAGGGTGCAAGGGGTAAGAATCACCTTAAAAATAAAGTAAGACATAGTAAATATTGGTCTGTGGCATAAGAGCGGGAGATAATAGGACCCCAATGGTTGTGAAAGAGCTATTGTCTCCTATTACCTCGTGCCTGCTTCCTGCACCGGGCTTTGCTAATGGGAGAGATACAGCTCAGTTTGTCTGTGCACGGCTGGTTATTGTGGATAGGATCAAACCTGGCCCCTCTTTGTGAGTGGAAAATTATCAGCTTAACTGGGGAGTTTTATCTGCTATGGGCTATAGTTTTAGGCTTGTAATACTAACTGAGCATTTGTTTTAAGTGGTGAGAGATAATACATCTCTCTTTTTATTTGCAGACAAACCTATAAAATATAAACCCAACTGTCCTATAACTCCCTGTCCCAATTACAAGAACAGCCAAAGTCTGAAGCAAGAAAAAAAAGTTGTGTCCAAATAATGAAGTATTCAAAATCTTTTCTTGTTACCAGGTGTTCTGTGAGCTTAGGTAGTCCATATTTTCTAGCAAATACCAACAAAACTTTATAAATGTCATTATGCACCTCATATTCAGGGAATGTATTGAATTGCAACTAATATATTTAGATACCAGCACAGATTTGTAGGTGGACATGGCATGGTAATAAATACAAATTTCATTATTTGCAGTTATACTGATACAACATTAAACAATCTGTATCAGAAATGACAGGGTAGTTCTATGTTTTTTTTTTTCCCTTTTAATTCTGTACCTTAATATGAAAGAAGCATATATACCTGCAAAGACTTAATCTGGTTTATAGATATAACATATGAAAGAGAAAGACAGTGTGCTACAATGGTACATTTTACTTGCCCTACATTAGGGGTTTTCAGCCCTTTGATTGCCAGATGCTTAAATGTTTACCACCAAAATCTAAGCCTACTGAAAGCAGGCTTGCTCTTCTCGGTTGTCCTTCACCTTGAAAAGAATCCACAGACCCCAGAGTTTGGGGTCAGAAGTTAAAAATCACATTTGTGTGCCATGAGACTGCTTAAAATTGTTACCTGCATGATACATTTTCAGATTTGGACCCTTCAGTTGGAGCTGCTGATCACTTTGAATATAGCTTTGCCAAGTATTATTGCTATTGCTTGTGAACAACTTTGAGCTGTATGTATGGAGCAAGTGTTCGTCCAAGGTAACCAAACGTATTCAATTTTTGGAGTTCTGTAAATAATTACTTCAGTGATCTGTGGTAATACCTGTATTCTGGAAGTTGCATTAGGCATAACTAAATCTCATGATTCTGTACAGCACTGACTGTTCAATAAATAGCAAAAGAGAAACGTCTTCTTTCAGAGGTATTACTGACTGTGGAAATTGCAGTGTTTTAATCAAAACATTGCTCCTGATAGACAGAAAACATTTGAAGCAGAATGAGGCATAGTCACACAACCTCCTGCTTGGAAGGCTTTCCACAGGGAGCTGTGCCCTCTGCTGCTTGCTTGAGTACAAGTGAAGAAACAGCAGTAAGAAACTTAGCCTGTGTACCTTTGACATGAAACATGGGTGAAATGGGACAATTCAAAGACATCTTTTAACATAACTATTTTTATAGGGTAAGGTTGTTGTCCAAAAGCAATTTCTGATATTAAGATTTTTGTCAAAATGCTACAGAAAGATTTAATGCATGTTTTATTGTAAGCTGCATTGGGTGGCTGAGAATATTTTTTTGTTTCCGGTCTACTAAGAGACTAAGCAGTGAAAAACAGGAGCAGCAGAAACACTGAGAAGTTTCTTTTTCCTTTGTCAGTGAAAAAGCATTAAAATTTATGGTTTCTTCAGAAAGAGTGAGTTAAAAAGTGTTAACTCTTCTATCAAAACAGCAGTAGAAAAACAAATGTTATATGGCTACTGAAAAGGTCATTGTTCTTTTTATTATTGTTGAACCTTTTTTCATCAAATGCTGCTTAAAACTCGACTCAGGCAGGGCTTATTGGCTATATTTCTGGCTGGCTAGTCTGACTTTAATTTGCCATACCTTTTAATTTTACTGTCCACATCAGTGATAGTCACAAAGAATAATTTCTGTGAGCCAGTTAGGGATGCAGTGCTTCTGTCACAGTTTCTCAAAAAGACTTCTTAATAACAAAGGGACAGGAAAAAAATAATAATTTCAGTGTCAGCTGTTTTGAAAAAGTATTTTTCTTTCTGAGTTACTGAACTGCTGAAAAAACACCTCCACCTGTAACACATGCATGTTTTGTTGCAATTGTAAAATGCAGATGTGTACCTATGCAAATAAGCATATTTACGTACCATAGATGTAGTTTCACTGATTTCCATTCTAAAGATACTATTATGCTAGCAGTATTCTCACTTTTTATGCTCCATGTTAAACTCCACAAATATAGTGCAAGTTGTATAAGTATGCAGGCGTACCCAGCTGCTTGATGGCACGTGGGTAGCCTGGCTGGTGCACAATACCAGTCGGTACCTTTCCTTTTTCACCAGGGGATGTTCTAAACCTGCTGCAACTTAACAATTGCAATCTAAGAATCAGATTTGTTAAGAAACAGAAGTAGTTTCAGGAATGCCACAGAATTCATCAGTAACCCAGAACCATTAGACCAACTCTGCCACCTACAGACACACCATTTCTGTATTTGCACTAAAAAACCCCACCTTAGCCCTGTGTAGTGTTCTTACAGAAGTGAAACTAGCAGGCATCCCAATTGGGACATCCCATTCTGTAAACCAGAAGTACAGGCATGTGATGAATGATCAAGATTTAATGCAAATTGTACAGAAATTGAGCAAGGTTTCTGCAAGAAACCACACATATTCAGTCCATAACCATCTTCACTACTGGACGTTCCACTGGGATGTAACTGAGCCCCATGATGCTAAACAGAACTAACAGGAATTACTTGTTTTAATAGATAAATCATGATACCTTTTCTATTCTTAAATAAACAGCAGCTTTCCCAAATTTCTGATAAAAGCCTGATGTGCCTGAAAAGGATCTGCTTGTCCTGTTCCCTCTAGTTTCTGCTGCAGTTTAGATTAACTGCATGTTCTGTGTGCCCTGCCACCATGAAATCACACTCTGTACTACCTAGTTATCCTACTCTTCTCACAGAGGCAACAAAAAAATAAGCTCTGGTGTACTGGCAAAGGATCAGAGAGAATCGTGTGAGTCCCAGGTCAACGCAGCAGACTGCAGGTCTCCTCTCAGTTTAAAAAAAGAAAAGTTTTCCAGCCCTTTTCTGTGCAGAGATGGCCTTGAAATCCTGAAACAATGTAAACAGACTGAGATGGAGGAAAGGAGCCAGTGAGTTGATCTCAGCATGACAACAGACAGAAAGCAAAGGTGTTACTGAAGGGAGAAAAGTGCATGATGGCACACCCACACATTCATGTTCTTACCTCTTCAGAGAAGTTAAGAAGAAATCATGAAAAAGTCTCCCTATTCCTTACCATCTCCCTGGCCATTGCCCATCCCACTGCATGCTGACAGAGCAGGGATGTGGGAGACCATGAAAAAGTCTCCCACCTATTTCACTTCACCTCTGAAGAACATATTTACCTGACAGGATAGATAGTAAAAAATTGGAATTATTACTTTCGTGAAGAATTCACATTCTGTGTGTTTCTTTGCAGTTTTCCCCAATTTTGCACTTCCCAGTAACAGTGTCTTAAAATATGCCTGCTCTTACTCAAAATGACTATACCCCTGTGTTTCTTTAGTGAAAGATTAAAACCACTCAGATGATCTCAATAAACAGCACTCTCTGACAGCTTTCTGAAGTGACAAGAAAACAGTCCTAAATAAAGATATTTTGGGTTCTGTGTTTTAGAAACTGAACAAGAAATTGTGAAGAGTCTGGGGGAAGGCTGTAAGATGCCAACTGGAAATGGAGGACCTGTAGAAGTATTAGGGATGCAGAAAAAAACCCGAGAGGTGCAGAATAAAATGGGGCCAGACTAGAACTGAAGGCGTAGGAAGATGGAAAGGAAATATATGCGTAGGACAACCTGGTGGGATAAGAGTTCTAGCCTGTGGCTCCCTCACTTACACATCTTGAGTATCTCTAATGCAGATACATAGAACAAGGCTATCTTAGCGCTGCTTGATGTTAGCAATAAAATTTCTGTCCTTTATAATAATCATTCTGTACTTTGATGGAGATACTAATGTTAAGTGAAGGTTGGTCCTTTTTTTCCTCATCTTTGTATTGCTCTCTGCCAAACACAGCAACCACGGAATTTCTGTTCACTATTTTTCTTACAGGTGTAGTGCTCTGGATGTTTTCTTAATTGTCCATGTGACGCTGTTGTTGCCTTTGCACTAAAACCTGCTGTCCTTGTAGGAAGGTTAACCTCATCTAATGTGAGACTTTGGACTTCAGATATATTATTTTCCCTTATTGCTTCACTATTATCTCACTGAACATCAGCATACAGTGCACCTCGATGGTTCTTGTACATTAACCCTGGACATTTCTTTTTACATGGCCAACCATGCTGGAAGTGTATGTATTTCATCCAGAGACTACTGAGACCGCTAGGTCTTCTATTTCTTTCCACAATTTGTATCAGTAAGTGAAAGGAAATTTTAGCAACCATTTTAAGAATAAATTTTGCAAGCAGGTCATACGCTAAGTGAAACTAATATATGTCATTTTAATATAAGTTCTGAAACATATGTGAGATATTTTGGGGTTGCTATTTGTGCAGGAGGTTGGACTAGATGACTGTCTGAGGTCCCTTCCAACCTGAGTGTTTTTATGGTGTGATTGAAGTTTTGTCTGGAATGTTATAAAACTTTTCCCCGTCACTATGAAAAATATTGGAACACTAGATAAGAATTATACTGTGTTTCAGCAAAGCTGGTTTATTTTCTGTTTATTTTCTATGATCAGATATAAGAATCAAAGAATGTATTGTATAGACAATGTCCAGAGTTAAAGATGAGAAGAATGAGTCAGAGATGTGGGCATCGCCTAGAGAGTTTTGAACATTTTTGTGCAATGATTTTTATAATTCATTGCATTTGGATTAAGACATACATAGATAATGTCTGTTCTCTGAATTTTCATCTGTGGTGAAATCAATCATGTGAATAAAGTAAAAGAGCAAACAGTCCAGAACCTATTACTTTGTTAAGATAAACAAATAGAATTGAGAGTTCAGAAATGCGTATTTGTAGGAAAAACAGGGTATCTAGCAAGTGACCGTGTGGGATGTTGCAAGATGGGGATGATCTCAGCTATTACAAACAGGAGACTAGTTCTAAATGAAGGGGATTATAAAAGCTATAATTAGCTAATGCTTCCTAAAAGCCTAACTAAACTGTTGGGTTTTTTCCATTCCAAAGTGCAATACCATAGTGAGATCAAGTGTCATGTAGTAAGTGCAGACAGAGAAACAAATCTTACAAACACAATATCGTCTGCCATTGTTTCAGGACAGTCTTGTAAGCTCTCTGAAACAGATACTTTTCCTTTAATGATGTTGTCATTGCTAAAGGACTGTTTACTTATTATATTGGAATATAATAAGCACATCACAATTAATTGTCACCAATTTATGTCAATTTTATTTACATGTCTACAGGTGACGCTTCTTTAATCTCTATCCTGTTCTGTAAATTCTTAAAAAAGCAGATGGATTGCTAAAAAGCACAGAATCCCTTGTCTCTTAGAAGTAAGCTTAGTTTTCTCAGAAGTGGTTTCATGTTTTATTTACTGTTTACAAATATTCATGGTATTAACATCATAACCTGATGAAGGATGACTGTGTCTGTTCTGCATGAATCATGTTCTCTGTCCCCAGAGAGCTTTCAAAGTACACAAATATGCAACAGTTCAAACCCTGATGGAGAATAAGTGAAGGAGATCCTTTCTCTCATAGAGGACCAGCAAATGTGGCTTGGCCTTTGTTGTTGACACATAACAGAGGGAAGCATCAAAGAAGCAGGACTACTAGCAATGCAAAGGCTTTTCAGAAGTGTGGTAAATGCTGTCTTACAAAGGACAGGCAGTTTGTACCATCTGCTAGAGATGCAGGAGAACACAAATAAAGTGCTTTGCTGAGACATGCATTGACTAAATAGGGAAGCGCAGGCTTAATTCTTCCAAGTCCACTCAGCACACCCAAAGAACATCTGGTAATTCCATAACAAGATCAAGTTGCATTAATTTTTGAAACAAATTCATAGTTTCTTCAAAACTGATATTTTATTTGACTTTAAAAACAGACCGCTTTTATTTAAAATAAAACTCTAATATCTGTGACAAAAAATGTTACTCACCTGAACTGTGTTTAAAAAGTGTACAAGCATCTTTAAAGTGTGAGCACTCCAACTGAAATCAAAAGAACTGGTTATAAACTTAAAATTCTGCATGGGCTTAAATTCTCTGCTAGGTTGGGCTTGTGTGCTAGATGGCCAGCAGCAGTCCTTTTCTCCAATTTTGGGGGCAGAGGAAGGTCTGAGACTATTTTGCAAGCATCTTGTCCTCCATAGCACAAATCTGTCACTGTGACAGTGTATCAGTGGTCCACTGAACTCCTGTTTTCTTCCTCATTGTATTAAATAAATGAAAGCTTTAGTTATTAGGCCATAGAAGCAAATGACTCACTGAATATCTAAGTGACTGTCCAGTAACAGCAAATCTTAGTCTTTCTGAGACAATGCTAAGAGTCTTTCTGAGGCAATGCTAAGAGTTATTACCTAAGAGAATGATAGATGATAAATATATCTTATGTGATCCATAAGGAGGTTTTCCCCACAGGGGATGTGACTTGCCTCCACTGAGGCACTGAAGCTACAATGGTGACTGTCGAAGGAGACAAAGTTTCTAATGCATCGTCTCTCTGAACACCAGCAAAACTCTTGTAATACCAAATGGCTCATGTTTAGCAGCACTCCTGCAATTGGGTTCTGTATATAAGCATGACTGACTATTAAAATATAAACCTTTGGTGGAGAAACATTTTTGTATGTGACCTTGGGCTTCCTGAACCACAGCTTGATGTGAGTGTGTTCGTATGAGGAGGACCATCAACACCAATAGCCTACTAAGTTGACTGTGCAATTAGAAAATCCCTCAGTAGCAGGGTAAGGAGACAATTAACACTTCCTTAGGCATTTGTACCCATTCCATGTATGAAGGATTTTAAGAAGTCATTCCCCAAAACAACCAACCCCCCCAAGACAAAACAAATCTCCAGTGGGGCAGCAGTTAGTCTAGTACAGCCATGCGACGTGCTCCCATTGCCTCTCTGCAGTGCATAGGCAGTAAATGCAGAACATGTCAAACCTACTGCACGTATACTGCACTACTCATCCGCACGTGCACAGTCAACTTGCTGTACATCAAATACAGCAGACAGATCAAATGCATGCAGAATGACAGTACATTATGCAAATATCAAATTACTCTGCACATCCAAAATGTCTGCTTTCCAGTATTTGAGGATGCTTAGTAGCCAGTGTTATTAGATGTTAGTCAGCAGATTACCACCCAAAAAAGGAAAGCCATATATTATTACCAAAAGCAGAAGACCACTGTCAAAGCTGATAAATTCAGCTCAATGAAGGTGTTGTCCTGTGTATAATGAAACAAGAAGACTTAAGATACCTCTTCTTTTAAAAAAACTTTTGGGATTAGAGCACTGCTAGTCCATATGAGATGGCTTAAGCCCTCAACTTTAGAGATTGTGTTGAGTAATGGACTACGCATCAGATATTTAAATGGAATTCTTTGTATTTGCTTCTGTGGTTTGGGTAGATTATCTGTTACTTTACCATACTAAATACATTTTTTTTACAAGATTACAATTTATTATTTTGTTATACTCAAAGACGTAGTTAAATAGGCAATCTTTTGGTAGTTGTGTTTACAGTATCCCCCAACACTCCAGTTACCAGTCCAAGGTCCAGGATAACCACCTATTGAACAAAAGATGCAAGACTGGGGCTTTTTTAATGCAAGACGAGGGTGATCTTATGCTTTTTTGTGACAAGGTAACTTTTATCAGGTTTGGTTTATTGTCCTTTCACATTGGGGAGCTTAGTTTGCTGGAATTCAGAATAAAATACCAGCATTAGAACATATCATAACTAGCTCTTTTATTGAAAAACTGTTGTTAATATTCTGCAGACTTATCTGGGCATCAAATTTTCTATCGATAGTATAAAACTCTCTGCTGTTACTCTTTTCTGCCTCGGGTTCTCTGATTCTTTGCAAACTGAGAAATTTGTTCAGAACATAAACCTTTTGAAAAGAAAGATGGCACTACAGGATGAGGATTTACTTCACTCTGGTGAGACAGGCTTTTAAAAAACTGTTCATAGCACTCCATGAAAGCACGTGCAAGGACTAATTGTTTACAGTTGCACCACCTTGCAGTTGTATCAGCTGTACTGTTGCCTTTCAGCTGATCTGAACAACTGTTCAGAAATTCTTCTTTTTGACTGACTTTCAAGGGGGAAAAATCCCTCTTAAAAAGTATTAACAAGTTGCTGAAATGAGCATTGTTTGGCTGATAGAGGAAAACCTTTATCTGCCTTTTCTTCCCAGATGACCATAGGTGAAGGCATATGAAAACAAGTCACTGGACTTTGCAGTTGAGAAAAGGAATTATCTGTGGGCGATAGGATGATTTGGGTAAAAATTAAGAGCCTAATCACTGAAATCTTGCCTTTGACAGCAGGTATTTGAGTTTACAGACCCTCATTCATTTGCTGTACGTAGAATGATAAGTCTATTTGGAATCTCATACAGTTCCCTAGGTTTTGTAGTAATACAACTGAGAGCAGAGCTGAACAAGTTTTTTTAGGCAGGTAGGTTATGCAGTTTCTCATCAGGGGGTTAAGATGAACCTGGTGATAGGGATTGTTGAAAGAAATGAGACAAATACCAGAATAGAAAACATTTTGTTTTGACACATTCATTTTGTTAAGAAACACTGTATTTTTGAATTAAATTTATTTTTAAAAATTCAAAATAAACCATATGATGAAAATTCTGTCAGTGATAGAAGTGGATTTAAAAATTGTTTTAACTCAAAATACCTTTATTCTTACCTTTTTTTGCTTTTAATTTTCTGTTTAGCAACTGACATCTGACATTAATTCAGAGAATTTGACTTATGATACTACTTCTGGTGCTACTAATGTTTATTCGAAATGTGATATTTTTTATTACTTGGGATCTAGTATTAAGAAGTAACTTGTGTACACTTGCAAACATATTTTGGTTACACAAGTAACTGTGTTCTCTGTGTTTATTCGACATTTGATATTTTTCATTACTCGGGATCTAGTATTAAGAAGTAACTTGTATACATATGCAAACATGTTTTGGTTACACAAGTAAGTGTGTTCTCTGTGTATTAAAAAAAATCAGAAATACCTTATTTTATTACATTTTATTAGGTTTTAGTCTCTGGAGTTTAATTGGAAAGTGATTAATTAGATTAAACTGTTTTGAGAAAGGGCTTAATCATGGCATGTATTCTCCCAGTCCCGATAGATCATAACCTACAGCATCTCCGAATTTATAGCTAAACAAATGCTACCGGTCCTGGAATACACAGATGAAAATTGTTGGCCTACTGCCCAATTGTGTGTGTAAGACCTATAATTGAAACACTAGGTTCATTGCCTCTGTCAAAAAAGGTATAGTGATGCAAGGTTAGAAAAATATTTTCCATGTCTAACGCCTTAAAATACTTTGCTATAATTTCTGTAGGGAACCTTTGCAAAAAGCACGTAGTTAAACCTGGGAAAATGCCCAGCCAAAAGCACACAGAAGAAGACTGAATAGTGAAACTAGCTTTACAAACACTAATGTTTAGGGACACAAACTGAGAAATACTAACATAAACTTCAGGTTGCTGTGGGTGTTCAATCTGCTGTTCTTTCCACCCAGCATGCTACTTGCAGACCATAACTCTACGAGAAAATAATGAAATAGATTGGTGACGCTGTGCACTGCAGACACCCAGAATAGATCAGATTTCCCCCCTTCAGAAAAAGTGTTCCTGTAACAAGTAGGTAGATAACATTTAGCATTTGTGTGGCTGTTTGATGAATAAAAGAGTTTGCAATAATCATATTATTCATCTTTAACACAGTCTTGTGAGATAGGGAGTAGGGTGCTGTACTCTGCACAATTACAGTAATGTGAACACTGGCCAGGGAGTGACACCCACAGGACCTCAGAGGACATCAGTGTTAGAGACAAGACTAGATTTAATGGCTTCTAATTTCTTGTCATATCCCTTTCACTACAGTTGTGCTGTCCTGGAGGAATTTGCGTTCTGAATAGCTGGGAAATCTTTGCTGTGTCCATGTGAGATGCTTGAGAAATTGGCAGATACTGCTTGGTTATATAAACCTCTAGTATTGACTGGCTTGAGACTTCTTATAGGTATTTCCTGATCTGTGATTCTTCATTATGATATATTTCATCCTCATTTCTCCATTTCAACCCAGCATATTTCTTAAAACTAACCAATAAGATCTACTAAGAAATTAGGTCAGATACATTTTGTATCCAGGCTGTGCAGTAGTGATCTGGTGCATCACTCATGTCCTCAGAGAATGCACCTCAGTGTGCATCCTGAACA
This sequence comes from Calonectris borealis, assembly GCF_964195595.1. Taxonomy (NCBI): domain Eukaryota; kingdom Metazoa; phylum Chordata; class Aves; order Procellariiformes; family Procellariidae; genus Calonectris; species Calonectris borealis. The sequence continues at coordinate 30,971,884 of NC_134313.1, read as the reverse complement.
CAAAGGTTTCATTGATCTTAACTCTGAGCAAACCAAAAGTGTTTTTAAAGTCTAGAATGATTGCTTGACTATGTAGAGAGTTTCTTGAAATCACTAGAATTGAGGGAAAGACAGCAACCCAGCACCAAACAAAAGTGAAGAATCAAAGAGAATTGTGTTCTCAACCGCCTTCTGCAGCCAAAGTTGTGTTCTCCTATGATGACAGTGATTAGGGTCTGTGCCTGTGACAATTTGGGGAGGATATACAATCACCGCTGTAGGGAGGGCCAAAGTCTGCAGCTGCTGATCGCACATGTGGCTACCAGCAGACAGTGCCTGCATGCTCTGGGTTAGGGGTCCCAAGCTAGGGTAACAAAAAGTTTCAGTGTTCACAATTACTGAGCTCTTTATGTGTTGATTATAAGCCGTGACCATTATTGTAGTGGCAGAAGCAGCAAATACCAGAGGGCACCTCTCAGTGTCACTCCTTGGTATGATGTTGCTACTGCTTCCAAAAAAGCCTGAAGTGCAGCACAATATGACAGTAGTCACTGTCTTTATTGCAAGCATGAAGCATAATTTCCTTATTTACCTCTAGCTTATCACATCAAGGCCCTTACTAGTTGTCTTTGCAGACAAATTAGGAAGATGTGAAGTGTTTGTGCCAGAAAATAATCTGTCCTTGTCTAGGAAGAACAGTTCCACAATGACATAAAGGGTTTACTAATAAAAAAAAAACCTCAATTAAAATATCCAAAAGGTAAGTATTATATTGATACTTTTTACTGCTTTTATAGGTAGCACTGAAGTATTCTTAAGGTCAAGAGTTAAGAGCTTAGTTCTGAAAGGGTCTGAGTACTTTGGCTCCATACTTCAAACGTATTTCTGTACCTCAGCACTACTGTGGGTATGTGAGTAAGGTCACTGAAATGACTACGAGATTTGAATGGCAGAGTTTGATTGCATCACATAAAATACGTCTAACATCGATCATCGAAACCAATCATGAAGTCTTGGCACCCATTCAGGAGAAAAAAGAGGGTTTTTTTTTTTCAAAATACGTAATGTAAAGATGCATTGGGCAACCAACACATTTGTAGAGAATGTAGAGTAACACCACAGAGAAAGTTAAAGAAATTTGAAGAAAAAGACTGAGGAACAGAAAGGCACAGAAAGGTAGGAATGCAGGGAGAGAAACTAGCAAAATCTTTTGTGCTGGACAGACCACTGTACTGAGTCATGCTGAACTGTCAGACCAACAGCATTTCAGTTAGTTGTACTGGAAACTTTAAAGGGCAGACGTGTTGTAGAATCCATAGCCCAAGCTTGTAAGTGGTCATACTAGAGAAAGCTGAATATTGCAGAGGAGCCCGTGGAGATGCATTAGTATAAATTCATAGAAAAGAGACTTAGAATGCAGAGGATGGAATCTGGGGATTTTGTCTATAAGACTGTAACGTACTACCAACTGCAAAATGAGGTAGTGCTCTATTACTGTATCCTCAGACAGATTTTTAAAGATTACATCTTAGGATCACTGCATATCATTCTTTTAGTCTGCTTCTGTCGGGTTTGTTAAAAAAATGCTTTTGATATATTGCTAATTTCTTAAACTGTTTTTTTGAGAAGAACATTAACATTTCCAGCCAATATTGTTTCTCTAAAGGCTTTTTATTACGTATTTTTTCCCTCCCTTCTGCTAATACCTGCTTTTCAATATGTGTTGCTGAAATTTGTGTATTTGACAAGCACAGGGTTTCTTATACTGACTCCTTTTTAATTATATACTCCTTACACTTGCTATACACATATAAATGTTTATACTTCCACACATCAAGTTATCTTTTTAGCACCTACAGATGATGCTTTCAAAGTTGTTTTGTGATCTCTTGACTCCATTAAAGTGAAGAGAAGCACAGGTGTTGATAGAAATGGGATGCTATGCTCTGACCTTTCGAAGTGTACAAATGATATGGATTCATAAGGAGTGACTTTTTCAGGGCTTCGGGATACAGGCATCTCAAGGGATTTCTGGAAGATGATTAAGAGCTGAAAACTCCGCCCCCTGCAGAGGGCATATTTCAAGGGCTGGAAACACATCCAATAATTTTCTTATAAAATTCTCTTTTAGGAGGATGTGTCTCACTGGAAAATATGTATGAAGTATTTCTGATTTGCTGCGTCGTCAACTATGTGACATATATCATTGAGATGTCTTTTGTAAAACTCTTATGAACTCCTCCAGCCTCATCTTAGCATTTCTGTGGTCTGGTTAGGACTGTTCCCAGGTAGATGTTACTGCCAGAGGATCCCGCAAGATGAAGGTCATACATAAAACTCTGCCTTGATATAGAAGAGTTGCCAATCTGCTGGAATTTCCAAACAGACACGTCCAGGCCTTATAAAAGCAAAGAGTATAGGTCAGATTTTCATACTTGGATTATTTCAAGTCAGACTGTGCCAGTGTGTATAAAAGTAGACAGCCCAGCTCAGATTTGGATTTCAGTGGGAGTGCCATACAAGCAAATGCCTATGGGACAAAGAGAAGAGTCATCTTCCTGCAGAGTTTACCAGTTTAGTTTTTCAAATCTGGAAGACATGTCTTAAACAGGCAGTATATTTTTGTTGTATTAGATTTGTATGAGATATTTAATAAATTTACTTTTTTTTTTTTTTTTTTTGCTACTGATACTCTTTTAAGTCTATGCTTATTTTAATAGATTGCCACAAGGAAAACTTGTTCACCTCTTAGTTCCTTTTGTTAAATCTGAAGTCTGGCTTATTGTTTCCATGATTATTGTATCTCATGGACTAAAAATTAAGTTCTGCAAATGGTAATGTAGGTTCTGAGCCACAACAGGAGAATGATGGGATTTTGCAAGCAAGGTCCTAGAGTCCGAACTGCAGACTGCTGAATTATATGCCTCCTGAAACGTAAAGATGCATTAAACGTCTGCCTAATGTTTGTCTAGATGTGCTACATTCTGCTTTTCATCAAATAAAGTAAATGTAGCTAAAGAATTCATCGTGTATAAAACCAACAAAATTGACCCAATATGTTTCTCATTTTCCTTTGGCAGATCTTCCAACATAGATCTGGCCGTCAATGGGGGTTTCCATTCATGCCTACAATGTTTTCCATAGCATGGCATCTCAGTGAAGTGGAAGGCATATGACAATTTGGCTTTTTGGCTATGGCATGCCACCGTGGCATCCCTCAATCAAAAGCACTGAGTGACATGCCTTTCTTGCACTGCCTGGCATGCAATGTGCAATATGTTAAAAAACATTGCTGCCCCTTCCATATTGTGTATTATCAGATTCCTTTCTGTTGTATTGTTTTCTTCCACAAGCTATTAAATATAGTGGAAGATATTTTATATTTAGATTGGCCACAGGCATTGAGTAAATTCTTTTGCTCATTTAACAATGTGCTCATTGTGGGCACGTTCTGTGCTCCGGTAAAGCCCATTGCATGAAATCACCCTTGGGAAATAGCCCTCAGCACGGTGGAACCTGGGAAACTTAGCTTCGAGCAGGGGAATTCTTGAATTACATCCTGCTGGCATATTTACTTCTATGTGTCCCCTTACAGTCAGCCGTTCCTAGCTATCACGCTGGTCCTGGAGACTGCTGGAAATTGGCGTGCTGAGGTGGAGCAGCACTTTGGTTGTTCTAGTGATGTCAAGGTACTGGTCAAGCCAGTCATGGCTGGCAGAGCCCAAAGCTGCTGTAAGTCACTTTTCCATGCATCATTCTTCTGTAAGTGCTTTGTGTGCTCTGAGTAAAGTCGTGGCTCTGAGCCATTTTCCAGACTCCGCTTATTCCTGCTTTCCATTCTCAAAGAAAGTGTCTATGATTTCAGGTAAGGTATTTTCGTAAGCAAGATGAGCATGATTATGCCTTTTGTTTGTTTAGCAGAAGCAAATACTGCATCTGAACTGCAAGTTCAACAGACAGTGTCCCATAGCTATAGCATGTTAATTAGTACTGGTCCCTCTGTTTTGATCTTTCATTTAGGTGACAAATGTACAAAACCGTCTTTTGGATCAAGAGTACCTTATTGGTTAGGTATCCAACAGGACCACTACGTTTTCTTTATTCTGAAAAGCTTTTGAGGTAAACTGTTGTCACCAGGTGCCCAGCTGTGATTGGGTACCAGTTTCAGACAAGAGTGTGTCTGCAATTACTGTGTAGGCTAAAACCTCTCACTTTCGGTCTCATTTCATCCCACTTCATTTCTCTTCAGTTACAGGCACGTGTGATGCATGCAGTTGTCTACTTTACATGGGTTGTTTTATTACCATAACAGAGAAGCAGTTTAGCATGAAGATTGCTGGTTTATATCTACTGGGATTGGATTATACTACTTTTTGATATTATATTTTTCAGATACGGCAGTGATAAGAAGCTGTCTGGAAGGCTTCTTTCAAAGCTGAAACATCAAAGCTAATGACATCACTTTCCACGCTACATCACTTGCTTTTTACTTGAGTCCTTACATTATATGTGCTGTATTGTTGGATCATTCTAAAAGGACAGTCTGAGAGAAGCCAGATTTAGTATTTATTCAGCCTGCACTTCACCTAGCAATCTCCAGTTGATGCTCAGATCACTCCTACCTTTAAGGACAAAATCAGAACACTATGAACAGATGCACAGCTTTCCTTCTGCAACTAAAATCACAGATAATGACTTTACTAATACTTTTTAGCCCCAGTCATTAATGACAATGCTGAAATCTGTTATTTCCTTTTGTCAGTTTGTTTCAATTCCCCAGTTTTCCTCTGACCTTTCCTTCCCTGATTTCTCAAACCTTATCTTTCTGCTGAAACAGATGTCAGCTTGCTATGTCTTACAGTGCTACCGAGTATTACTGCAGGCAGATATGTTCCTGAGTGAGTGTGACCTGATTAAAGCATAGAGTAAGGAGGGCTGTATTGGATTCCCTGCTGTTTTGCAGTCTTCTTGCCTACTCAGAGGTAAACAATTTCAGCCAGAATTTTTTAAAGTGTATAAGAGATGTAGCATAACTTTTATGAAAGCCATCCTCAAAAATGTTGTACCTCAGTTCTCCACCTGAACAGTGGGTATAATATAATTTCTTTTCAGAAGATATTGAGAAGATGCTTTCATTAGTGGCATACTGTGGTACTGTGCGTGAAGGTACTGCAGCTGGGTTTGCAGAAATCCCGAAGCTTTTCATGAATGGTATAAGTTGATCTTGTTATGCTCTTGCCTTTGCTATTTCAGATGGCTGTTGGTTTTCTAAACATGCCAGAGGTTTAGAAAATAGAAACAAATCACTGCAATGCAGCTGTGAATGTACTACGTAATGCTGCTTTTCTTAAAGGTTTAAAACTGTGGCCTTTTCTTAGTTATAATGGCTTTTCCATGACAGAATTATTTACTTCCTAAAGAAAGGTGATGTTACGCAAGTTAGATGATAATGAATTTCTGAGCCAATACCAGAAGAAAAGGATAAATGTGAAGGTAGGTCCTAAGGGATGCAAAAATAATTTTATTGTGATTATCGATTAATGCAGATAAAGCTACTACATTTTCTTTTTGCTCTACCTTTGATAATGAAAGCAACAGGAAAAGAATACCACCACCACAAAGTCAGTGAGACACTGTGATATGACTCAGTGCCTGGGGCTGACTCCAAGTACCTACACTGTTGATCCTAGCATTTGTCGCTTATGAGTAAGTCAGTGCCTAGAAGCTGCAATGTGCAGAAGCTGACAAAGAGCTGCAACAGGACCAGCTCACTGGAAAGCTAAAATACGAAGACTTTTGCTGTAGGCATGGGGCTCCTTAACAGAGAAGATTGTGTAAATTCTCACGTAGAGCAATGAATTGAAAGAACCGACTTGCACTTTTTCTGTGTAATACAAATCATGTCCCTTACCTCCATAAATGGCTCCAATAAGCATTCCTTGTATATATGAAGTTGATTGAAAGTCACTCTGAGCCTTCAATAAACAAGCCCACTAATGCTGTCTGTTTATACAGACAGCAAAGGAACTGCTCCAATTAGAATTTCATGAGCTCACAAATGTTTCTCTCAAGGAAGATGAGGTATAAACCATTTCAAAAGGATTAATGTCTAAGCTTTCTGAATTAAAATTGCAACAGGTGTCAATTTTACATGCCTGTCCTTGCAACAATCGTGACAGTATCCATTTAATTGATGACAGAATAAAAGATTGTATTTTCTTTCATTTCAGAGTTGAAATTTTCAATACCATTGCACCTAAATCACCTCCTAGTATTTTCCTAATTGAATTCTGCCTCAGGAAGATAGGAGGAACTACACTTTTTGAAGGACACTTTGATAATGAGCACATCTTTGTATCTTTAAAGATGGTAAGAGGAACGGCCTCTTATGATATCGTGTAAGTTTCCAGGGTTTAGCAAGTTTCAATCTGACATATCTTCTCTATGTAAAGATACTACATACATCTCTATACAAATCTTCTCAGATGCAGACTCCTAAGTGAGAGATCTTGTCCTACCTTTCTCTCAAAGGGAGGATGTCTACTTATGATTAACCTCAGAGCAAGAAGAATTGACTAAACAAGTTTAAAGAAATCATTGTAGTTACCCTAAACAAAGTCCATATTTAGTTATTTATTTATAGTAATTTATTTATAGCCTAGCTATATAGGTAAGCTAGAAGGGGAACCTTTATCTTCCAGCTGGTTTTGGGACATGAAATACGACCAAATTAATCTTAGGCTCTGTATATTGCAGCTTCTTAACCCTTTCTCTGTACCTCACCAACACAAAGGGTTTACAGCCTCTCAAAGCTGCAGATTTATTTCCGTGCTACTTTCCGATGCTGGTGGGTACAAGGAGCATTTGAGCAAGTTCGCTGCAACTATGTTGGAAATCTCCATGGTTCGCGATGCTTCTTGGCTGACTCCCAAATATTTAGCTTGGGATATTATTTAGCTCGAGGTATGTAGTTTGAGGTAGTATTTAGCTCAAGGAAGATACAGTTGCAGCAGTGATAACATAGACTCACAAAGCGAGGGGAGACTGCAGCGAAGCTGGCAGCTGAAAGAAAACCTTTTGAGTATTCAACATAGATGTAAAGCCAAAGCCAACTAACACAACCATACCAAGCACTAACTCTCCATCATCTGAAAAACAGCTGTTTTCCTGACCGAAATATTGACTGCTAAGTTGCCTAACATGAGAAACACATTTGGTGTAAAGCTCCCCGCACGAAGGAGAATCAGCTGGACAACATCAAACCCAAATTTGACCGAATAGGCAGGAATGGCCTCATTTGGGGCTGGCAGAGGCTAGCTTTGCGTAACGGCATGGTTTTGCAGGCTATGAGATATCCTCACAGTGTCTTTTGGAGCTGTTAAACGGGATTATTTGTGAGAGCAGTGCAGCCGGAGCTCTGAAGCCTGCCCGCCCTGGGAGCTCGCCCAGAATCACCCGGGCGGACTTCGCGCCTGCGACACTGCCCGCAGACGGGAAAACCGCGCAGGCTGCGCCGGGCGGGGGTACCGCGTTCCCTTCTGGCTGGCTCCCCGCGTTTGTGCAGCAGGCTAGCTCCCCACGCAGCCGCTCCTCCACCCGGGCCTGGCTCCATGTCCCTCCGTGGGGGCTGGGGGGCACTCCCGCCATTTCTGCCGCAGGTTCAGCACCAGCACCCGCCCGCCCGCCCGCTCTCGTCGGGCCCTCGGGGCGGCGCAGCCCTCTCTTTCCCACTCCCGGGACAGGGCGTGCTGAGGGGATGAAGGGAGCCGCGGGGTCCCGCCCGCACCCCTCTGCCTCGTCCGGCGGGGAGAAAATGGCTCTTCCCGCCCCCGCGGCTCCCCGCCGCCCGGCGGCCGCCGCCCACCCCTGCCCGCCTCGCAGCCTCCTGCCGCCGCCCTCCCCCTGCCCACCCCTCAGAGGAGGACGCGAAGCCGCGGCGGTCTATAAAAAGGCCCCCGGGGCGGGAGGGAAGGAGGGAGGAGGCCACCGCGCCGCCGGAGCCGCTGCGGAGCGTGAGGGAGGGGGCGCGGGCAGCGGCACCATGGCCCAGTCCGTGTGGGGCTACGACAGCGACAACGGTGAGTGGGGGCGCAAGGCCACCGGGGCGGCCGGGGATGAGCCGGAGCGACATGTCCTTGCCTTTCCCCCCAGGACCCGAGCGCTGGCATGAAAACTACCCCATGGCCAAGGGAGACAAGCAGTCGCCCATTGAGATCAACAGCAAAGACGTGCAGCACGACACCTCTCTCCTCCCTTGGCACACCAGTTACGATCCCGGGGCAGCGAAAACCATCCTGAACAACGGGCGCACCTGCCGAGTCGTCTTCGACGACAGTTTTGATCGATCAGGTCGGTTTTTGGTTCAGCTTTTGGGGCTTGTTAGGCATTGAGGTTTGCAAAGCGCTGGGAATCATCCTGTGGTACCTGGCCTACGGAGGCTGGCAGAGAAATGTCATTTGCCTACGTAAAAAAGGTGCTCCTGGAGTTTATTCTAGTGGATCCAGCCATGTTTAGGTCCACCATCGGTGGGGCAGGGAGGCTGTAGCTGCAGGGGCACCCCTGAAATACAGACTCAGCTGGAAGGTGGACTTCTCTTCCCTAAGTCACCTCCTTCAACGTGGACACCCCATCCTCAGGTTTTGTGTAAGGGGAGAGAGTGTCCCCGGGAGGTTTTAGTGCGTGCTCTGAGGCACTTCCCAAACACAAAACTCGTGTGTTTCCACTGACTGTGATCTTGATTTCTTCTGTTTGTATGGAAAGTCTTAAGAGCCGCCACAGCCTAAAAAAGCTATGAAAATAGCGTTTTTGAAAGTAGCATTTTGTAGCTTCTGAAAAGCTATGAAATGCCTGTGTTATTTAATTGAGAGAGAGCAGTCTCTAATCTCTCAGTTAAATTCAAAACTTGGTTCCAGAGCTGTATCAGTGCATAGCTCTGAATGCAGACAGGCAACAACAGTCGAATAATAAATTCACAGTACCGTATAATGCGAAGACATCTCAAGAGTATGCAATATTGATCAGTCCTTTATCAAGAAGGAAAGCAATCTAATTAATGGAAAAGAGAGTTACTTTCCATTGTATTTTTCTGCATCTGCTTTGATGGCATTTGTATTGGGATTTTGCTCTTAGTAAGCTATTTAATTAATGAAATGTATCTGGAGTACATTGAAAAATCACTCTCTCTCTTGTTTATTTTGATGAGCTCATTGTTTCCTTGGACTGCTTTATTTACCATTACAGCTACCTGTTATTGTTCCACATCTCACAGATGGATTCTAAGCTGTTTAGGACAGGGACCGTCTCTTTGTTATGTATTTGTATGGTGCTTTAGTATTTATTACTGCAGTTTCTACACAGTGGCCTCAGACAAACCATAAATTGCAGTTTTGTTATAACATGGAATGCTCTTCCACAAGCACTGCATAAAATCAATGCCATGACTCAAAGCATGGGAAGTAAATTGATTATGAACCTTTTCACATGGTGGTTCTGCTCTGTCTTTGCAGCTTCCTAAAGGCTGAAATGCTTAGACAGAGGCTGCTCAAGAACGTGTCTGCCCACGGAACTGTATTGGAGAAAGACCGTGATTTGGCCAAGCAGAGTGCAGCCCTTGGTGCAGCCCTTCCTCTGAATCATCTTCCCTCCGTTCCCTCCCCGCCTCTCCCCTCCCCATCATCTCTGTTGTTCCGCTGGACACCCAGGGTGTACATTCACTCCCTGCTCCTGTTACTAACTTTCTGCAGGCTGCTGGACAGTAGTTTAGAGCTCAAGCCTTTCATAGGGATGTGTCTGATTGGAATCAAATACAATGTTTGACAGCTCTGAAAAACCACATGAGAAAGCATTTCATAAACATTACCTTCATTTGTTGGCTTCTGTGGTGGCAGCTGCTGAGGATAAGTAGTAGTCACAGATCCGATTTTAACTGGAAAAAGGAATTAGCCTGAAGATAGCCTTTTTTTGATCTAATCACATGGAAAATTTAGAATGTTAAAAAGGTTTATTTTTATGCTAGAGAGATCTGCATACCATTATGAAGTGCTGTTTCCAAGTGCTTCACAGTATTTGAGCTCTGGAAAGGGCCACTTGTAAGAAACGACTGCTAAATGAGTTTCCAACTCTGATACTGATTTAGCTTGTAAATGTCGGTAGATCACATAAACTCAGCTCCTGAAAGTTCCTGCCTCCCATTGATTCCAGTGTGAAATGGCAAGCAAATACTTGTGAGGATTTGGGCCTTAGAGTCTATGCCTTATTTTTCCTACATTCAAAAGTGAAACAATATTAATGATAATTATTATTATTATTACTACTACCATTATTATTATGTGCCATATTTTCCATTAAAGGCTTCTACAGAGGGTTTACTCAATACTGCAGTGAGTTAGTTATGATAATTTATTTATGTATGAACAAACTCAAAAAATAAGAGGAACTGCATGCCTAAAACTCAACACAGTTTTTTGTTTCTGCCCCCCAATGGCTGAGACACCTACCAACTAAAAAGAGAAACTGCAAAGTTAAACCTCTTGCTCTGGTTAGGTATTCCAACACATATGATATCAAGAATTAATTTGAGACCATTGGGCACAAGAGGATTTAAATATTATTTCAATGTTAACTTTGAACTTCAAAGCTATTGGTAGAAGTTCAAACTTGAATGCTATTTAAACAAGGTCTTCTGGCGCTGCAGTGTGAACTGCGTTTCAGCTTTCTGTGTAAGGAAACACGTCTCATTCCTGCCTTAGGTAATGAATGAAAAAAATATTTGAGAGCTTATCCTCTAAGCAATCCCTGCTGAAAAGAATCACCAAACTGAAAGAGCAGGTGTGATGTCTCGAAAGTCAGAGGTGATGTAAAGTGTCAGACTGATGCGTGGTCAGCATTATTTGGCTAAAAACAGCAGAAATAATAGCTTCTTAATTTGTTTCATTGGTGGCAATGTTAAATGTTGACTATAGCTTTTCCTTGCTCAAGAACACTTTTCCAACTCATTTGACCTAAACTTTCTTCTCTTCCCTAACTTTCAAGAAATAGATTCTTTTTTTTTTTTTTTTTAGAAGCAGCAAATTATGCTTTAACCGTTGTTTAGTTGTCTGAACTGTAAAAGGTTTGCCAGTCATGGACTAGAGGTACACTTCAAGGCACCTTTGGGTTAATTTCACAGTCCTATCCCCAACCATTTCACAACAGCCCTTCACAAAAATCAGCTGTGAATACCTTCCTTCTCTCTCTGCATCAGGAACTATAATGTGTCCACTTGCCAAGGGAAAAGGGGCTTGTTGGGCTTCTGGGGTTTGATTCTGTGCTTGACTCACAGCAGCTTCTGCAGTTTTCATATCAAACAGGACTCTTCCTGAGTGATACAGAATTCAGCCCCAAGCTTGTAAACTGGTGAGTGTTGTGACCCCCACAGCAATCAGCTGGATTTACAAGAGGTGCTCCACACTTTAAAAGTATGGCTCCCCGTTCAGTAAACGTGTACGTCAGCGTTTTGAAGGCTAGTGTTGATGTAGGTTTTCACTTGCAGTGCTGAGAGGTGGGCCGCTCACGGGAGCCTACAGGCTGCGTCAGCTTCACTTGCATTGGGGTTCCTCTGATGACCATGGCTCTGAGCATGTTATAGATGGGGTGAAATACGCAGCAGAGGTAGGACTTATTTTTAATAGTAGTATTCAGTACTAACTGGAATTTGACTCATTGTGCATCTGAACAGACTAACCGTTTTCCCTTTTTCAAGTATTTAGCTATGGATTTTTCTCTAACATCTGTCTGTGAAACTTGTGAATATTCATCAGCGTGCAGTGGGATAAGTTGCATCTGCCAACAAATGTATCTTTGCAAGTATATACTAACATGGAATTTGCTTCTTCAAGCAAGAGATTTTGCTGGTATTTTAGAATGTTTTGAAAATGTTTGAGACAAAGCGATCTGTTATTTCCAAATAGGAAGATCTGTTTTCTGCTCATGTTTTTTGGCTTTTAGCCATTTCTGGTATATCTTGAATTACTAAGTTAGTTTCAGAAAGCATTACTAATTAATAGAAAAACTTGCTAAAAGCACATTTGATAAACTGACATTCAAACTTAGATCCACCTTAAAACTGATTCAGAGAGGTAAAGAGTATCTTCTAGTTTCTGAACGTCTGTACTTATTTTTGGGAACTGTGGAAAACATATGTTTGGGGTTTTTTTTTTTAATGTAACCTACTGCGCTATTGTTGTCCAAATTTGCTAAAATTAATGGCTGCTTCAGGTAATAAATACAAGTGAATTCACTGTTGATGCTAGTGAATTGCCAGGAAATGTTATCTCCTTCCTCCATCTTATTTGAAAATAGGCTCAAAATATATGCCTATGCCCACAAAAAGTCTGCAGTAGTGTTTTCCTGCCTTCCACCTATACCCTCAAGGTGCAGAGCTTACAGGAGCTTTGCCCACCTACCAGAGGAGAAAATTCGGGCAGATATTTTGCAGGGTCAGTGTGTACAGATATTGCAGAGATGATTGTGGGTGATGGTTTGGGGTTTTTTTTCCCATTCCTTAGCTACAGCCAAACTGTGTTAGTGTTCTACTTTCTGTGGCCAACTAAACAGAAAAATTCTGCTTCCTCAAGCTATTTCTTGGTTAGCTCAAGCACTGACTTTTTACTTTGCATTTGTTTGCAGTACTCAAATATTTATTGACAGGAGAAGAAAGCCTGGAATGTATGAAATTTTGCTAGAATGCAACCAAAGATACATGGCTGCTCCACCTTGCTCATCCTTAGCAATGATATCCTTATCCTCAAGAGAAAAGAAACAGAGAGCAATACATTAATTTATATTCAGGGCAAATTATTTTGTTGTTATTTTAAATAATTGTTACTGTGTTTAAAAAAAAAAGTCAAAAATCAGCACTCAAAATATGCACCAGACTCCTATTTTTTTTTGTATGGCGCTATGTTCCAGACACTACTTATTTTGAGATTCCACACTGCTGGTTGCAGCATTTGTAGCTATGTGCAGGAGCCAGAGATTTTCTGGAAGGAGATGTAAAAACTTGAAATATATCCTGAGAATACAGCATTGTTGAAAGTAGAAGTGAGAAAGAAACGTCAGGTTACTATCTCCACTCCTTTCCAGTACAATGTGCCGAGAGTAGTAAGAGATATAAAACAATAACATACGTACTGCATACAACCCAGTGTAAATCCTTGAGCTGTTATCTGCATAACATGAAGATCTAAAACTCTACTTGAGATGAAGTGCATGTCAGTAGGTGTTTTATGCACTGCATGTGTGCATGTCACGTGTTTGGGTTAAACTGTTTATAGTTGAATTGCCTGATTAATTTTTAAAGGTATTGTGTGGTAAACTCCATTTTCCTTCTTTTATGCTTCAATTAAATGTAAAGTGATGCTTATAGAAAGTGTGAGTGCATGGACGCATGGGAAGAGGAATAGGAAATACTTAGGTATAGTTTTCTTCATGTCCACTCCTCTGCTTACTGTGTACTGGAAACTTTTCTTAATTTAATGTAAAAGGTTGTAAGATTGCACTTGTGGCAATTTCTTGCATTTGTAACTGAGGTTTCATTGATTTTTAGTTACATATGGTACACTGGAATCCAAAACATGGTAATTTTGCTGGAGCTTTGAAACAACCTGATGGTGTGGCTGTTGTGGGCATTTTTCTGAAAGTAAGTGACAAATATTCAGTCTTTATAATTTTCTGTATTCTTCATCTTTCTCTAGTGCCAGGGGAAAAGTTCCCATCGTTTTTCCCTGCACTGTATCATTTTACAGGAAAACATTCAAAGCAATGCACAGACTGAAGTCACATATGTCCTTGGGCCCTCCAGATTCCATGCACTAACCCGTTCAGAGCCGACTTCTGACACCATTCGTGACACCAGTGACACATATCACGGGTGGTATTGAACAAGAGACACACTTGCTAACTTTGTCCCTGACAGCTGACCAGCTCTGTGCTGTGCTGTGTACTGAGTGAGGAGGACAGTTGACATAGGAAGAGCGTTTCCTCCTGCCCTTTGTCTGCTAGCAGGTATTGTATCTGCCTGTCAGCAAGGTTATGTTGACTGATTCCCATCCTTGGTCTCTTGCTAATCCCCACATGAGCTGGGAATCAAAAGGAGATCAATGAACCTGCTCCAAAAAGACCAAGTACTTGAAAGAACTGATGGTAAAAGAAGCTCACTGAACATTTTAACGTTGAAATACAGCAGCTTCCTAATAAAATAATACTGTACTGATATTTTCCAATTGATTTTTTATAAACTTAACAGAAAGAAAGCAATCCTACTATCAAATCTGCATGTGTGCTAGAAAGCTAGAAACGCTAACAGGCAGACAATCTAATAGTGATAAATGAAAATCTAATAGTGATAAATAGATCCAATGTCATTTTAATTCTGTTATACTGTGAGCCAGCCTGACCTTTTTTCTTGTGGTTAGTTTAAACTGAAAGTGACACGTCAGCACCTGTCCAGATTCTCCCCTATGACTATGTCCTTCAATTATTCTTCCTTTGTCATTTCTTTTGGTCTATTTTAGGCTAAAGCTTTATCTTGTAAAACACAACCTATATAGTATAACATTATGTTCCTATTAACCATGCTAAGGTCAGCTAAAAGGTCTAGAAAAGTAAGTAGTATCACTGTATCTTCTCTGGCCTTTTCCCCTGTTTCCTTCTTGCTTATCAGTGTGGGAGCTGTTGTTTTGCTCTGGTTTTGTCATATTCCATGACTGGGTTTTTGGGTACTGCTAAAACAGAGATTGAATTATCTCCTGAAGAATTGAATTTAATCTATTTTGGAATAAGACGTGGCAATAACAGCATGTTTTATGCATACTATCTTCACTCTTCTGGGATGCAGAGCTATGTCAAAGCTTTTGGAGGTGCTGAACGTCATGAACACAAGCAATAAAGTGACCCCATAGCTTGAGGAGGTCATGTCATGAATCTTGTCATATGTCTTACATCAAGTCTGATCTGACTGTATATGTGCTGCAGAATGTTTGAAGTGTCTGCAGGACCTCCAGCTGTTCAGACTCTCAACACTTTGCTGAGTGCTCATACGTCTCACAGTGGTTGTGGGTTGCTTTCAAATCAGGAGCCAAGGGCTAGGCTAGTAGATGACACTGTCTGAGTAAGCAGTTTGTTCCTCAGACAGTGGGAGATACCTTGTAGAGTCTTTCAACACATTTTTTAATTCCAAAGCCAGTTACTTGAGTCTGCTATTCCGGATGTTCTTTTAACACTCATAATTTTGTGTCAGTCTGTACTGGATGCTCTGAGAGTACTGCTGCCTAACTTGACAGATGGGATGTACTGAATTTCTTTCAAATACTGTTGAACATGATGAAAAAATACAGTACTTGTGCTTTGCCTTACAGATTGGAAACACTCCCAAACCGGAGATTAAGAGAATTCTTGAAGAAATTGATAACATTAAGACCAAGGTATGAAAACAATTTCTGTGACATAATGTAGTTGAAAAGCAACAGAAGCAGAAATCAGAAGTTCAGATTCACTCTTTTTGGCATCATTCTGATACCTAACAGTAGCAACAGAGGTGCTACATTGGACAGTGGAGCAGGACACTTTCTTTTACTTAAGTAAACAGTAACGCCTCACTTCTGTAAGTATTCTTGTTGTAGAGGATTTTGTGTCAATCCTTGCATGCACAATTGATAGTCTTATTGATACTGCTCTGTAAAAATATGCTAGTGTGCAAATATCAAGAAGAAATTAAAAGCTTTTTGAATTTGAGGACAGCAGCGGCTAAAACAAATGCATATAATTGAGTCAGAAATTTAGTTAGCCTGAAATGAGAAGAAACTAGTAGGAATGATGGAGCAAGCTCCCAGTCAGTATAAGAGAGATTAAAAACTTTATTAGTTTTAAGATGCATCTGAATTCATTTATAAAAGGGATTACACGGTACAGTTTCTGCACCAGTCCTAGGTTCTGCCTTCCTATGATACTAGCACAAATAGCATTGCAAACCTCTTCTAAACTGTTTTTCAGTTTAATTAATGACCTAAGGATGAAAGTCCATACCTATTGCACAGATACAACTGCAGAAGGGAGTTCTTTGCAGAGAATTGTGATACTGCATCTATTGTTATTTAACATCATTTAACATAAACCTAACCTCTAGGTACACTTTAGCAATTCTACTTCATGATAAGCTTTATGATTCTAATGATGCTAAGAGAAAAGTCCCTTTTTTATTCGACATTGAACATACTACCAGATCACCAGGACTGAATTTTACAGATTTTGTAAGTACTTTCTTCCAAATTTAGCAGAATTTCTTGCATTTAATTTATGTATGTATGTACTGCCATTGATGTGTGGGTCTGAGCCTGAAATCTGTTCTCTTCTCACTCAGAGTCATATTAATTTTATTTTTTCAACCTTTTCTTAGTCTTCAGATACAATTCAGTTCTTTCTGCTAAGGGAACCGAAGGTCATTTTTTTTCCCCCTACCAGTTGCTCCCCCTGCTGTGTCAATGATCTCTGTCTTGATACAGATTCAGCTTTCTCTCATAATCCCTATATCATTTTTTGGCCGTTTAACATGCAGAAGAGCTTTGCCACAGTTAATAAAAAGTTAATCGATCACCCTTTGAAACACTCTGTCATATAATGATGACAAGATGGCAGTGATATCCACTCCATTACAATCTATCTGAGACTGCCTAACTGGAGATTTTATGACTTCTAACAGCAAAAAAATAGAAGTCTGATTTCCTACATACAGATATTCTCTGTAGTGGTTCTGGAAAAAGCAATAGTTGAAGAAAAGCAGAGAAAGATAGGTGCATATGCAAACAACCACATCTTGTATTTTATCTTTTATACTTTTTTTTTCCCCTGTCATCACATACATTTTACCAAGATTACTTATGTTTCAGGAAATATTAATGGATCATATCACTGGTGTATTTATCGCACATACAGTTTCAATGGCTATGATACATTACAAGCAGAGGAGTTTCTTGGACACTGCTGTTGTGCTGGTTTTGGCTGGGATAGAGTTAATTTTCTTTATAGTAACTAGTATGGGGCTATATTCAGCACTAGGATTTGTGCTGAAAACAGTGTTGATAACTCAGGGATGTTTTCGTTATTGCTGAGCAGTGCTTACAGAGAGTCAAGGCCTTTTCTGTATTTACTGAAAAAGCACAATTTTGTTTGTGAAGTTATTTGGAAACTCATACTGCATTTACCGAATAATTTTGTCAGGAAGATACATTGGGAGTCTTGATGTTATTCTTTCCACCCATATTTTATGCAAGGATGTGTGGAAAAGATTTCAGCTCCTCCCATTGCACTTTGTAGGGTAATACTCTGTTCTTATCTAGAGAAGATTCTCCATGATAGGAGAAGGAATTAGGAATAATAGATTTTGCTTTCCAGAACTGCATCCTAAATACCAGTAGAGAACTGAACTTTCTTGTTTAGTTCTTGTCGCCCTGAGGGGACAAGGAAATCTCATCACACTCCCGTGGAGATATTCTCTTGAGTATCCCATTCGGTGGAAAAGAAAAACTTTTTAGGAAATCTTGTGTGGTGTCTGTCTGGACAAGAGGAAGTGGCCTCAAGTTGCGCCAAGGGAGGTTTAGATTGGACATTAGGAAAAATTTCTTCACTGAAAGAGTGGTTAAACATTGGAACATTGGAGTTGAGTCACCATCCCTGGAAGTATTTAAAAGGCGTGTAGATGTGGCGCTTAGGGACGTGGTTTAGTGGGCATGGTGGTGTGGGGTTGACAGTTGGACTCGATGATCTTAGAGGTCTCTTCCAACCTTAATGATTCTATGATTCTATGATTCTATAATCAGCTTTAATTGTAAGACATTCAGGATCCAGTACTCTTCCAGGAAATATTTTAATTTTTTACATTAAGTGCAGTAGTGCCAACAAAAAGATTGAGGGTGTCACCATGACAATGTAATTAGAGCACAATTTTGGGAGGAGAGAGACATGCAGATTCAAATTCCTTCAGATAGAGGAGAAGACTGTAATGAATCTGGGATAAATGCCTGGCCACTGTTCTATTGGATAAAAAGGGTATCAGTACCTGCAGTGCCACAGCCTTTAACTTTTATCCCAAGTGACCCAAAATAAAACAAAATTTTGATAATTCCAGAATAGAAAAATGTAACAATGAATTTGCTTTGGTCCCGCACAATCCAGTTTGTAATTTATTTTAATTTATTAATGGAATCAAATTGTCAGTTATTATTAATTGCAGGGCACATGCTTGACAGGAAGAAAAGGAGATTAATCTCTTGCATGAATCTTTGTATTTAATTACTTCCTTTATAATAACATATATACTGATGTCTTTTAAAATGCATATCCCTAGAGTTACTGCAGGGAATTATTTTTTGTTTCTCTAAGGGGAAAGAGGCTCCTTTTCAGCACTTTGATCCTTCAATCCTTTTCCCCAAATCTCGGGACTACTGGACCTACCATGGTTCGTTCACTACACCCCCCTGTGAGGAGTGCATCACTTGGATTCTCTTGAGGGAGCCGATTGAAGTCAGCTCAGATCAGGTAAACTCCAGCTAGTTTGCTACTCCTTTACCAGCTCTCAACAGTGTCTCAGTATGTCAGTGTGACGATTTGCAAGCTCTGTGTTACCTTGCCTTTTTTGATAAGGAAAGCTTTAGCTGAGGACTGTGAGAAATTGCCTGCAGAATGGACGGTTGAAATGGACTGTAAAACTGAGAAACTTGAGAATCAGGCTCCCTTCCTAGACACCTCCTGGAATAGCTTTAGCAGGAGTGTTCTTGGGATCCTGAAAACCTGAGGAGGCAGAAGTGCCCTCAAGCCACAAAATTCAGCCATCACAGCAGCCTCAGTTCATTCTCTGTGCTTCAGCATTAAGTGGCAAGTGAGACTAACATTTAGCTGATTTCCCAGTTTAAGAAATTGCTGGTCCAGATCTCAGCTTCCTAAAAGCTGTCAGTGAGGAGGATCAAACTAGCTAGAACCTGCAAACCTGAATGTTAATACAAATTAATGTACTAATTGTACATATAGCTCAAATGCGCATTTACACAGGAAAAAGAATAGAGCGCCAGTCTGGATAAGGTGACCTTCTTTTTTAGTTCTTGCATTAAAACTTTTGGTTATTTATACTGTTTTCTGCTTCAGCAGTACAAGTCAGGGTATAGCCTTTTTACTGATTTGGCTGTTTTCAGAACAGATTTATTTTGCATTCTGATGAAAGGGTAACAATTAACAAAGCAACACTGAATTTAAATTAATTTGGAGAACAACAGCTAAGTGCTGAATTCATGATTGAACTTAATAATCCAGTTGGCATACATTTCTCTGCCTTACAGAACAAAATATGAACTTCTGCAGACCAGCTTTTTCCATCAGACTACCTTGCATAGACTTAGATGTGCATCCTCCTTCACTTATAGCCATATTTTCACAAGTGATTTGACTGCAGTCCATCTCCAGCAGGGTCACAGGATCACTCTTTTTCCACATTGTGAGTGTGAGTCAGGGAAAAATCCAAAAGAAGCCCAGGCAAGGGTCAGATGGTGCGCTGTTTTGTGGATGGAGAGTGTAAAGATCCATAGAAACAGCGCTAGCTGTTGGGCTGCAGTGATCTGTACCAACGACCTCTACCAGTATGCTTGTCATTATATAAGAAAATTCCTTTTCTGTCTCAGAGTTTGTTCTAGGCATCAAGGTCCACGCTGCTTCCAGGTGAATTCGCATGGACACTTTAATTTTTCTTCCTTGCAGATGGCGAAGCTGCGTAGCCTTTCCAAAAATGGTGAGAACGAACCTGTGACCCCACTGGTTGATAACTGGCGCCCACCTCAGCCTGTGAAGGGCAGGATAGTGAGAGCCTCGTTCAAGTGAAGTCTCAAGTCTCACTCTGCTGAACCTGAGTGAGAAGATCCCTGCATCCCAAAGTGTAGTTAGTTTTTGCTGTCTACTGCTTTTCCTCTGGATCCAGATCTGTGTTTCTCAGCTTGAAATTCTGAGTGGTAAAACTGAATCTGATTTTGGAAGCAGAAAAAATACAGTATGCAAATACTAACCTTAATAAGGAAATGTGAGATATACGTGATTCTTGACCACAAAAGCCTCAGTGTTTGTGATAGTGTCACTTCTCTGCCATGTGGTCTTGGAAGAAAAATGGGCTCAGTTTCAATATTTAAAATTGATTTCAAAGGAAATGTAGTAAAGGCAGAAGAATGAACCAGTAGTTCAGGAAAGCAAAAATAACAGTGGGTCAACAGTACATGAACAGGAGGTAGAATGCCTGCTCCTACAGCATCTCTAGTAGTGATCTTCCTCAGATATCCCACCTCAAGTGCGAACATCCAAAGAGTAAGTTCCCCTTTAACATACCAGATTTTTCCTTCCCTCTCTTGTTCATAGTTTGTTATCCAAGATTTAATTAATATTCTGGGGATACAATCGGGCATACTTAGCTTCTGTGTGTGAAGAAGAAAAGATACCTTGCTGTCATTTCAGCATTTGCGGTCTTTGCCATGTCCTGCTGTTGCCCATTGATCTTTTCTTCTTTCACTGCTGCTGTTACTTCACCCATCCAGCTGTAGAGTGCTGCTGGTATCATGTTGCTTTGTATTTAGTATAGCAGCTTTAGTATTGCGGAGGGGGAAGTGCCTTTCTTCTGCTGCTCTGACTGTTACCTCCCAAGATGATGGATTTTTAGTTTTGATGCTCTGCCTGGTTTTTTATTTTTGACATCTTAGTCTGCATATTAATGGTTTCACCTATTAGGGATTTCGTTGCATATGGAGGGGGTCTTTGTGGATAACTCACATGTGTCATTTGTCTTCCCCACTACTGAAAAATCCAGGTTAAGTCACCTAAGTGTTTGTTTATTGTGACTCTGTGTAGTTAGAGACTCTAAGTGGAGTCTGTTTAGCTCTGTTACTTTCTGGGGAGACACATCAGCTCGCACATATGATCCGAGCAAGGAATGACTGGCAGACAGAAACTTCTAAATCGTCTTCCCCTGTCCTTCATCATATAAACTTTACCATTTCATCATGCTTCCTAAACAGCATAACACAAGTACCATCTAGGTTGAACCCATATGCAGACTATGTAAGTAAAGATCTGCTACGTAATATTCACCATCAGGGTCACTATTCAGTATTGTACATACAGGAGACTGGGTGGTCAAAGGTGGTGCGTAAAGCCTCCTGCAAATGAAGCTCCTGGATTCTCTGTATTCCTCTAACTCATCAGTAGGTAGCAGAGGGTGTTCTTCTGGAGATGTTGCCACAAACATGTTCACAGCAACATTTATGAGGGATATGTCAAAGTCTGAAAAAAGCAGGGTTACAAATGGCTAGAATAGGCATTTCCCAGTTCTCCTTCACTATTTCACTTTTCACCTTTACTAGAAAAATGGTACTCCAACAGGGAAGTAATGAATGGGCAACACTGGACAAATTCTGCTGTTATTACCAGCACAATTCAGTGAGAATTCAGGAATGAAACTGAGGGCAGAGTTTGATCCTTTGTATTCATTTAGAAATGTTAGAAGAATTGCTGAATTCCCATTGAGAATTAATATTTCAGTTTATTAGAAGTGTATTTTGCTTAGTATAAAGCAGTTTCATTTTTAAAACCAAGTTCATGTCAGCAGAAATTTGTATTGATTGAATCCTGTTTACAAATGTTTTGGCATTGGCTTAATCATATCAGAAGATCAGCTTTTGATGTTACGAGTGCAGCACTTGCAACGGTACTGATTTTAACAGTCTCTTAGATCTTCTTTAAACTCCAGAATCTGTACATCTTCTCAACACTTAAAAAAGTTTCTACAAGAAGCTCATAAGCAACATTTTTTTCTACTGTACTATGTCTTACATGTAAAATTTCTTCTCATATTCATATGCAGTTGATCTTGGTGTTGAGAAAATTTCAACACAATAACTGAGACAAGAGTTTGAGTCTTTCTACCTAAAAGCTATTGACTCTGATGTTTTAATCTCTTGTTATTGGGGCAATAAAACAAGGTTAGTTGCCTGCACTTGAAATAACAGCTTTTGTGAGAATCAATAAATTGACTTACATAAAAAATTGATTTCTCGTTTTATTTCTAATGCTGAGTGATGATTGAAAGTAACAAGAACTTACTAGAAAACCTTCCTACTCTTTTCTTTGATACATATGCTTGTAATACAAGGGTGGACAGACACTCTAGTAATCGTCTTTTTAGCGGTTGGACTTCAGTTTAATATCTCATCCTTGTTTCTGTGTATCAAACAGATCCTCCAAAATATGAGACATTAGAACAGCATCACTTGTTCTGTTTTCAGGTACAAAAAAAGTGTTTATTTCTTGCCTGGACACAAACATTCTCTTACATCTTCCCAAAAATCATACATTCATGTCTGATCTTGAATATCACTAACTTGGATGTGAATTTTGGTTTCTTGCAAGAAGCACATGGATCAGTTAGCTGAAGTGTGACATCATTCTGAAATTTCCTGATTAATTTATACTTTTTAAGCACACAAATTAAACTTGTTAAAGTGAAACAATATTTAATTGCCCACAAAATCAGATACTGAGTGCACTTTGCTTTATTTGCATGTTTCCTCTACTGCTTTTGAAAGGCAGAACAGGCAGAAGTTTATCAACTACTGACAGTAGTTTTGGTTCCCACAGCAAACACATCCTTTGTATGTTGGCACAAAGGAAAATACAGTCCGAAATTTGTATTATTCACTCATGCATTTGCTCTGATTCCATTCTGTCTTCAAGAGAAGCAGAAACCTCATTGCAAATACGCTTTACACTTTTGTTTTTCTCTTGAAGAACATAGCGTATGTAGTTTTGTTCCATTGCCTTTCTCTCTTTGATGAATAGTGAAACTTAGTATTGATTACCTTTGTAACAAACTAAGAATATGTTATGTGGACTCTAATCCTGCTGCCTCATCTATCTCAAGTAGAGAAAAAAGCCTCTGGGCACTGATGAATTAAAAAAAAAGTAAAAATTACCCTAATCAGTGTGGTGCACTAGATCCTTGACTACTTTTATGTATATAGTGTATGTATTAATTTCAGCAGGGCAGGCAAATGATTGAAATTAATTACCACCTATTAGGTTTTGACAGACACTGAAACCCTTCCAGCTTCCCACACCTCACAAGAGCAATTACTAGAAAATTAAAATCTTATTCCTATAGTTTCAAAGTTTTTTTGTTAACTGAAACAAGTTTCCCACCAGATGTGGCCATCTTTCAGTCGGGTGTGAATTCATACCTGAACCGTGAATTCCTGGTATGACCGTTGGTATACAACCAGCTATGGTTATGCATTGCTACTACAAAATGAAAAGAATATATATTATTTTTACTGTATCTCAAAAAAGAAAGACTCTCCTGGATCTGCTTGCTGGTGTTTATCTGCTGAGTAATCAGAGTTAAAGAATGTTCATATTGTCAGTGAGTTTAGCAAAATAAAACTATTTCTTCCTGAGGCATTTTGTCCCATGCCTCAGCAAAGGAAGCAGCTACACAGTGTGTGTTCCACCTCATCTATCTGCCTTTCATCTCAATGAATTCTGGCATTTATCTTTATCAATATTGCAGCACAAAGCATGTATTCAGGAATTATTTTGTTTCCAAACCCAAGAATTTAATAGAACATATTATAACATTTTCCCCAAAAAAAGAGTACAGCAGCTAATGATGAATTACAGATCAAATCAGAGTCACCTTTTCTTTAGGAACATATTTTTAAAAGTACCTTCTTTTCAGTTTAGGGCTGCTGTACATGTTTATTTGCAAAAATGTGCAATAAAATGAAATGGACCAGTTCAGGGTTATTTGTGAGGGAGAGACGGAAAGGCTGTAAAGTTTTGTGTTCATTAAAACACAGAAAGAGATTTGAATACAGATGGAAACTTTGTGATATTACTAGGAAAATAAACACCAACAGAGTATTGTTATTATAGAAAATTTTAACTTTCTATACAAGCAAAATCCTTGCAAGAATGTGTAGAATCCTCTTAATCCTGTATGTAACAAATGCCAGATTTCTTTATTAGTTAATCATGAATCCAACAGGAGATTATGTGCCATGCAAATATAGTTTGGATTTCACTGAACAAGTGTGCTTGTCCTTGAAATGAATCTTGCATTGATTATTGCAAGTTGCTTCCATTCAAATTAAAAGAAGAACAGATAAAATTGCATCTTCAAAGCTTTTAATTTCAAAAAGGCAAGTATTAAGTATTTATGTAAATACAAGTTAATTGAACTGAAAAAGTCCATGCACTTAAACGAGGAAAACACTTGCTGTTCTTTAAAGCAAAAACTTCTAAAATCTCTGGAATTTACACAGCAAACCACAGAAAAGGAACACTGCACTTACTGATGAATAATGACCAAAAAGGCTGTTGAACTTTGTCAGAAGTCATGTCAATTTTTACTTTTGGAAAAAATATGTAGTAGATGTGTCATGGCTTAACCCCAGCTGGCAACTAAGCCCCACACAGCCGTTCGCTCACTCCCCCATGGTGGGATGGGGGAGAGAATCAAAAGAGTAAAAGTGAGAGAACTCGTGGGTTGAGATAAAGACAGTTTAATAGGTAAAGCAAAAGCTGCGCACGCAAGCAAAGCAAAACAAGGAATTCATTCACTGCTTCCCATGGGCAGGCAGGTGTTCAGCCATCTCCAGGAAAGCAGGGCTCCATCACGTGTAACCGTTACTTGGGAAAACAAAACACCATCACTCCGACCGTCCCCCCGTTCCTCCTTCTTCCCCCAGCTTTATATGCTGAGCATGACGTCATATGGTATGGGATATCCCTTTGGTCAGTTGGGGTCAGCTGTCCCGGCTGTGTCCCCTCCCAACTCCTTGTGCACCCCCAGCCTCCTCACTGGTGGGGTGGGGTGAGAAGCAGAAAAGGCCTTGACTCTGTGTAAGCGCTGCTCAGCAGTAACGAAAACATCCCTGTGTTATCAGCACTGTTTCCAGCACAAATCCAAACATAGCCCCATACTAGCTACTGTGAAGAAAATTAACTCTAGCCAAAACCAAGATGGAAAATCAGCCATGAAAAAGGAAGATGGAGAAGAAAGAAATGCAGCTTCTATGCAATCAGAATGAGGCAAAGATAATCTAAGTCCATGGTCTAAACGAATACCTCACTTTCAGTAAGGATGACTGTGAAGAACATGGGTGCAAACGAAGAAGGATTGATAGGAATATATATGAGAATGAAAATTATCATTGAGATGGTAAATTAAGTAGGACAGTAGAGCAAACTCCATCCAGTTGAAGGAGTTGTCTCTGCTTCAGAAAACTGAAAAGACTGGCATAATAAATTGCAACACTTTTGTTAAGAACTCCATTTAACAAGATCTCCCTGGAGATGGCATCCTGCTGTTCTGGGAGAAAAATCCAACAGGAAGGTTGGAAGTGATGGTACCATCAGGTATGTAGAAGAAGTGGTTGTACTGCTGAACCATACCTGCACTTACCACAAGCAGGAGTGCTTACACAGAATGTTATCTGTACGGGAGTTCTTAAAGTAAGCCTCATTGATTATGCCACTAATTCTCCAAGCCAGAGGTTTACAGTAACTCATGCTTTTGCAATTCTGTCATGCCATCGGTAAGCAGAACATGTAGTAGGTGTTAGGAAAAAATACACCTGTGGCGAATTTGAGTAGCACACTGTCACTCTTTTACTGTTACTAATATCTTGCAGAAGATCTGTTAGAAAACTGTTGAAGAACTCAAAACTCTTTCCTGGAGTTAGACCAGCTTCCTCACTGGGCTAGACCAGCGAGACCATGGGCCAGTTCTCTCAGACCTGTATGGCGGCAATAATAAAGCTTTACTGACTTAAGTCTCTTAATTCTTCCAATTCCTCCCAGTATTTTTTTCTTTTTTTACTGACATTCCCACTAATCACCCTACCTTTACCCCAAAGACAATGCAAACATCCTTTCTGAAAACTGAAGTGAAGGATGCTGCTTCTTGCGGGACAGGTAATGTTCATGTTCCGTAGCCCACACGGTGGAGCCAGTTCCTCAACATTCACGTTTCTGACACCACTTGCAGCTTACAGGAGGCCTGAGCTGCCACACAGCGCAGACTCCTCTAGTCCAACAGGAGCAACTAAATAAGCATTGAAACACGTGCAGTTTATCCAAGTTATTCTTGAGCTGTAAGATACTGTGTTTAAATAAATGTTGATAGTAATGGACTGGTATCCACTTCTATCTGAAATGCTTTTATATTTTGCCTGCAAAGTCTATGTATGTAAGTGCCTTTGCTTCTATAGGAATGAAAAGTCCAGCTAATTCCATTCCTAAAGTCCCAAAGAATCCTATCACAAGGTACGAGGAGCTACAGATTAAAATCTTCCACTGATATGCACCAAATTGGTTGCTGATTTGAGTAATTATGAGACCGGGACTGCAGGACACATTGCCTTGCATACTAGTAAGAGCCTGTCTGACTAGCGCTTTCAGTCTACATAGCCCTTTTCTCTCTGCACATGATGTCTCCATCATCCTTCATGGTTATGATAATTTCTCCACTGAATTAAAAAACAAAGACATTTCCGTTAAAGTTCGCTTCTTCCAGAGAACAGTGATTTTTTTTTTTTCTTAACACTGCAGGCTGCCAGCCATTAAGCCCTAATTTAAGAGCTCCCACAGTGTTGTGCATTGTCTGTGTAATAAATCTCTGTTGGAGAAAGAGTATAATCAAGGAATAATTTTTCTTGTCAGACATCATTGAGCAACGGATGGCATCAGTGTCTGCAGCATACCTAAATTTATAGCTAAACAAATGTTACTGACCCTTGAATAAACAGATGAAAGTTGATTTGTTGTGCAACAGTCTGTAAGACCTATAATTGAAACACTGATTTCATCCTCTCTGTCGGGAAAGGTAGGGGATGCAAGTTTAGAAACAATACTTTCTATGCCTAATGTCTTAGAGCACTTTGCTATAACTTCCACCACTGAAAAATTCTGAAAAAGGCATGGAGTCAGTGTAATCTAAATAAAGTTGAGGATATGGAACGCGTCTTCTGCCTTTAAAGTAGTAATTGTGCTAGGGCTTAGATTAAAGAGAATATGGTACAGTATTAATTAACAGTGAAAATAATTATGTTCTTACACTGGTGTCCATCATCAAACTATTTCAATGCCACTGTAAGAAGTCCCATAAAATATTTTGAACTTCCCAACTAGATTTCCTACCTGTTCTTCCCATATAGCCTTAAAAAACAAAAATCATAATATTTGCTGTGTATACAGGTATCTTCTCCTCCTCTTAGTGGTGATGGGGAGCGAAGGTCTAATGCAGAGAATCTTGCCTGGCAGTTCTTTTTAAAAGCAGCTTCTTGCTGGACCCTGATTGTGACCTTTTACTGAGGGATATGATCTGAAAGCAAAACACTGAGTTTTGCTTTCTGTTGTTTTATATTCCAATCAATTTGAACTTTTAATGGTTAATATTTAATAGTATAAAATAATTAAAATTGTATTAGTTAAATTTAATAAAAGTGAGCATTGCCACTTAATAGTCATTTTCGGAAACCTGACAAGATCTGCTGCTCATGCTACTTTGCTGAGCTTGGCTGTCCTAGTTACTCTGCCATCCATGCTGGAAGCACGGCGTGCACTTGTCACAGGATCTGACTGAAGGGTTAGCCATTTTTAAATATGTTTCTGGTATTCACTTGCTCTGTAATTCTCTAAACGCTGAACAAAAAGCAATACTACATTAGAGCTCTCTTCTTTTTTTTTTCTTTTTCTTGTTGCATTGAAATGTCTTTAATCAGGAAATGAAGTCCCATGATTCAGAAAAGATTTGCCCAGAACAGCTTCACAGTAGCATCTAAGCAACACTACATGTAGAACCATAAAACTTCAAGTTAAACAGTGGATCCATTTCTTAATACTTGCATTTGTATCTTCACATTATAGGATTATAAGGTCCAGTTCATAACGCACGTGTTCAAGTGAGTAGTCTCATCACTTGGCAGTATTTACCGTGACTGAGCTGTTGAATAAAAGACATCCTCTAAAACTTGTTGGCTGGATAGACATCATGAATGTAAGTGTACGTATTTCCATGTCAGCAAGGGAACTCAAGAATACCTTATGTGGCAGGAAAAGGAGTAGATAAATTCCACTTATGCATGCATAGAGAAAAATTCACGACCGGTAAATAAGCATCATAGCAATGCATGGTTATAACCAGTCAGAAGAAGACAAGCTGTTGAACATCTCCTTGCCTCAGCTTCTGACTCACTGTCTGGTCTGTCTGATGCACAAAAAATGTCAAGCTTCCCTAGTTGGAACTGGTGGAAGGAATATGTGAGAACATTCACATAATCTTAGACTAGGATGTGGAGTTTTGCCAAACAGCCCAGATGGATAGGGCACAAGGCAGTATTACCTGCAGAAAGCTTTCCCATTTACTCCTTGTCACTGAGAATCTCTGTATAATCCATCTATCCTGTTAGTGTTTGCTGGAATTTATGATCTGATTCTATTTTTTCCATCACTATATGTACACTTAGTTAAAGCATACAAATAACCGTTATTTACACTTACTCCATTTGGAATATGCCCCAGGTTGCACCTAGGGAAGGAAATGGCACAGTCTTCACCAAACAGAAGTTAAATCCAGCTCCATATATATAATTACATTGGCCAGAGCCTAGAAAGCCCTCGCACTTATGTTTCCAAAATAATCTATGGCTCAGTGTTATGTATCCAGCATCAGGTCTTGCTGTGGACATGGTTCCTCCTCATGCTTCTCTACCTACATGTACTTGATAAGACCTACAGAGTATTTTGCCAGTCTGTCTCAATGGCTCTCTGTCTTACTGCTTAACTTGTGCCAGGGTTGTCTCTAGCAGCAGGCTCTGTTCTAGAGTTTGCTCTCATGATTCTTTTTTCTTTAAATTTTGACAGGATTTTGGGGGGGCCTTCCATCATCAATCTTTCTCCTGATGACTCTTTCTTGCTTACCTATGTCTGGTCTAGAAAAGCATGCTTCTCATTGCACAGCAGACGGTCACTGCAGGCTGCAAACTGTACTGGCATAGCAAATGAGGACTTGTTGGATTTTTTGTACAAGCAGGCTGACAAAGAGTTGCCAAACTTGCTGGAGTACTTTATGAGCTCCCTGCACTAGGCAGTAGTCTGGCTGACCCATATCATGAGCACCAGGTAGACTTCTGCAGATGAGACCTTTCTACAGAAATGCATGTTTCTGGTTTATCTTGCATTGCCATCGCCACTACAGTAGTGATACAAGCTGTTATCCTGAACCTAATGTGGTCCTCTGCCCATCTAGTAATATACTTCTTGAGCATGTTGTGGTTGTTCAACCTAGCCTGCTGTATATTCAGTGAAGCAAACCTGTTGGCTCTGACAATTAAACACGATGATATGTGTGTGTGTACGTGCGCATGCATACAGAAGCAAGTATTTTCCAGGGCTTTGAAAGGAATTGAAAGGTAGCAGGCAAAACAATGCAGTTGACAGAAACGGCTGGATGGCATTCAGAAAGTATCCAAATGAGCTCACAATTAGGTATTGTAGCTGCACTGCATTGCAAAGGGAGTAGACGGGAACATATGCTGAAATACGGCAAGTGTTCTACTCAGCGTTCCAGCCAAGAGTGCCAACACATTTTTAACATTCACCTAGATGTGTCTACTTGGGTTTTTTTCCTAGTTCATCCACATATAAAAACCCTTACCTAAGAATGTAAGAAAATTACTGATACTAACAAAATTTGCATTTTTTCTTGTTTCAGTATAGATTTTTGTTCATGTGGACTTTTAAATAACCTAAGTGGTGGAGCAGAGTATGTCATGGCAGCTCTGGGATTTCGTAGATGAGTACCAATAAAAATAAAATAAATCCTGGCAGAAAGCTATTTTACAGAGCTATCTACTCTTAGTCTGTAAGTATCAGATTCTGCTCTTTGACAATAGAAACTGTGGAAAAAAATGGGGATTGTGACATAATAGCAACATCATTTAACTCAGCATGTTGTTCTTTTTATTTTGTCAGACAAAGATCTGGCTGTTGATAGGTTTCCATTCATACCTACCATGTTTTCCATAGCCTGGCACAAATTTCAGTGAAGTGCAAGGCATATGACAAACTGGCTTCTTGGCTATGACATGTCACACCAACTATGGCATGCTCAATGAAAAGCACCATGTGAATGTCTTTTGCACGCTGCCAGGCGTGCTATGCGCAATCAGCTGCAAAACAATACGGTGCTTTCTGCAGCTTCTTTTTTGTTGTATCATTTTCCACAAATTCCTAATTAAAATAGAAAGTATGTTATATTAATATTTGTACTAGGCACAAAACAATCATTCCAAAACTGTTCTGTAATATGGTGCAATTGTTCTGCAGTCAGGCACTGAGGTGAAGCAGAATTAAAGCAGGCATATCTTAGCCTGCTCTACTGACTGAACAAATCCAGCACGCTCAGCTTCTCCTTGCCTGTCGTGCTCCAGTCCACTGTCTTGCCGGCCCTCCACTGCACTCGCAACACTTACTCAATGTCTTTCTTGTTCTAGCAGGCTCAAAACTGGACTCCAGAACCAGTTGCATGAGTGTTGAAAACAGGGAAGTTATCACTCCCATCAACCTGCTGGCTACACTCTTGTTAATGCAGCTCAGCGTGTATCACAGCAAGGGCACACCACTGACTCATGTCCCATTTGTTGTCCACCAGGATCTCCATGTCCTTTTGTGCAAAGCTGCCTGCTGGCCAGCCGGCCCCCAGCACGTCCTGGGCAGGGAGGTGGCTCCTCCCCAGGTGCAGGACGTTGCCCTGCCTTTGTTGAACTGCATGAGGCTCCTGTCAGCCCGTCTCTCCAGCCTGTCTGGGTTCCTCTGGATACCAGCCCGTGATTTCATCCTTGAACTTGTGTATTTTGTGCCACTGTTTGGGTCATTAAAGTTTTGCCAGTAAATAAAACAAATGAAATTTCACTCCAGGACAATAATGGATACTCGACCAAATGTTGTTCATAGTATCTGAATAAGTAGTTACCTTAATTTCATTTAAATTAGCATACTCTCTTTGACTTGCCTCTTTCTTTTTGATCATAGATGTACAAAATTTCAAGGATGGGGACTCTGTGTATACTGGAGGATTGTACCAATGCATTACTGCTTTTACTGGATGTATTTACTGACCTTGCCATTAGCTCTTTTTGCTTCTCCGCTCAGAGACATTGTAAGCTGCCTTCCTTTTCTCCTTTCTGTTTTCTGGACTCCTGGCAACCAGCCTATCTTCTATCATGCAAATAATTCTTGTGCCACAAATCTCCTTCCATCTTTTTCTTCACTGTTGCCCCTTCCTATTCAGTCCCCTTTCTCTTTTCTGTTTGCCCCAGGAATTTATATCAGTCTCTGTTACCCTTTTCCCATACTTGGCTCCCATTCTCCTTACAGCAAGGCTCCATATGTCCCTTGCCCAGGCTATTCTCTCTGTCACACAACAGAGGCTTCATATCCCTCTTCTTCCCTTTTTTTCTCTTCTTTTTCCTGCTCAGCCAATAAATCACTCAGTGATTTATCAATAAATATGCCTAATTGGGAAGATGAATAGGGAAAACACTCAGTTTATAGGTGGGCAGTACAGTATTAGGTGTGTAAGCTGCTAGAATGCTATGGTTCTACCCGATCCATAGTTATCACGTTACTTCCAAGCAGACAGACAGAGAAATGTCATCAAGATGATGTCATAACCCTTAGCCAACTGGCTTATGTGGTGCTGATCCCAACACATTTTTGAAATATGCTGCAGTTCTGAGGTTGGATCTTTCCAGGCTAGTTTTAGGCAAGCTTATATATATGTGTAAAGTAGCATGTACTAAAATGCCTCGCTTTTGTCAGCACAACATTTCCCTCATATTTTTATTCTATTCCATATGTGCATTTTTCAGATTTACTGAATAACATGCCTACTGTACAAATACCTATAGCACTGTAGCTGACCAGCAGTTCAGTAAGAGGGCTTTCCTAGTAGCTAATAATACTGGGATTTTATCCCCTTCGGATGCTTTTCATGTATAGATATGAGACTAAGATGACACTTTCTGACTATATCCTTTTGAAAAGCAGTGCTTCATTCACTCCCTTAAAAGATCATGTCATTGTCAGCAGCAATATTTTCGATTATTTTTGAAGATAAAATATGAAATCCTTACGGTATAACTTCTATCTATATTTTATCATCAATACACAACTATGTTGAGTCGCAATAATGAAATGAAAAATGGGAAAATATTGTCTACTTAATATTTCTTAAGCCAATTACTTTTCTGGTGTGACCAGCTGTTTTTCAAGTTTTGGCGGGGTTTATATTCAATAAAGGTAAAACAACGGAAGTATTTGTGCATCTTCCTTTCTTCAAGTAAAAATTATAGATAACTGTGCCAGCTTTGTTTAGAAAGAGCTGATAGCCATTCCTGTGAAGTACGACTTCATTGCTCTCTTCTGGTGATCCACAAAATATCCAGAGGACCTTCGGCTCTCAAATTCTCTCTGCTTAAGCTGTTATGTATACTTACCACCAAATTTGGATGCAATTTCTGAAGACGGTGTGAAACACCTGCTGTAGTCTCATTGCTTACAATTTGGGAACCATGGATAGTTTGGATAACTTTCCCACAGATCTCTTATCTGTTCCTTTCGCTCTGTATTCCAATTTGTAAATAATATATTAAAAGTTTATTTTGGGGGTGAAAGAGATGTAAATGGGTGAGTTAGCATTCTCAGTCTCTTGGAGAAGCAATTCAGTATTACAAATATAGATATAACTCTAGAGAAGTAAGCATGGCCTTAGTAAGCATAGCCTTTTGGCAAAAGCTCAGCTCTTGAGAGCAATGCTTTTCCACTGCCTTGTTCTCCCTCGTACAAACAATGTAGGGATGAGGTGAAAGAGGCAAAGAGAAAAGAGAAGAATTACTGTCGAGGAAAAAATGCTTGAATTAAAGACACAGTATGCATCAGTGTTTTTACGAATAAGCCAAAACTGGGGTTGGGGTATGCTATGTAAGTGGCAGCGTGTGATGAAAGTCTGATCTTACTTGTAATTGCTATTGATCTGCCTCATAATGGAAGAAGGAATTTTTCTGTTTTAATAGTGGACTTTCTCAATCACTCTTTATATTTCTTTCTTCACTTCGTTCTGAAAAGAAAACAGGCAAGGAACAAGATTCTTTGGATAAGAATCCTGTAATAACGTAACACAGCAGGAGCTGTTCCTAGACCTCATAACAAGAATTACAAAAGTACCACAGAAATTTCCCAAGCTTTACTCTTTTGTTATGAAAGAAGGAGGGTGGCAATTACATTAATTTCTATGGTTATACATTAGAAGACTTTTCACTGGCTCTATAATTTGATCCTCTGTGTGGCTGGCTAGTGCCATAGCCTCATAGCTTCTTTCTCATGTTGTCAGCAAAATGTCAATATGGGAAATTTCTGTAGTTAGAGATGAAAGCATCTTAGTTACTGAGATTTCTGTGAAATATGTGAATAACTTGGAATCTTTATATTTATAATGAAAGCAAAATTTATACATTCTGATTCAATGCATTTTGGAAATGCATATGTCTAAATCCAGGAATGAAGACACAATTATGCTACAGAGAAATACAGTAATTCTTAGATTGATGCTTTGAATGTACACAGCCTTTTATTAAAACATTTTTGTGCGTGCCCTGTAGCTAAATTCAGAATAAGCTTCAAATAATTTCTTCATCCCTCCTGACAAAGCCCTAGTTTTAATGGTGATTAGTATTATGTGGAAAAATATCTAGCTGAAGTGTAAAGTCCAAGCATATTATGAGAAGTAAATATAACTGCCCAACCTAAATCTCTTGGCCAGCTATGTGCCTTTGCCTCTTTGAATGGGAATTAGTCTTGTACTTGTTCAAAATGAGACTACACACTCTTGGGTTAACGATCTTTTGTCTTACGCATCTGTAAGGGGAAGTGAATAATCACGAGGGATGGAAACAACATATAGAGGTGATAGTTTGCTAATTAGTCAAGGTTTTTGCACTAATTCCTGGTCCCTTGAGAAAAGCCTAAATGAAGTCATTTGGGAGGAATCGCTATGTCAGGATTGCCAGAAATAGCAACCTCCTCCACTCTCTGGAAGTGAGTTATGAAACATGAGCAAACACAACCTCTTATCTATTTCTGGAAGTCGTTTTTGTATCTTTGTCCCCACCACCATCAGTAGCATCAAGGCTTTGGCTGATGGATCCTCACAATTGCAGATCTACCCTCCCACTGTGTTCCTCAGAGTTTTTAGTTTACTGACACAGAAGATGCTTTTGTTGAGCACTTCTCCATGCCATGTAAGGAATGTGGGATTCATGCTGCACTTTCTGTCCTAGGACTTTGCTTTTCACTAGCTATATTGCAGAACTATTTAAGTTCTGATATATTTCAGTCCTTCTAAAAAGGTAGGTAAGAGGCAGGATCTGGACCATAAAAGTGGTCAGATTAGTCTTACATCTAAACCATTTAATGTAATATTTAAAAGCATTTGAATCATAAATGTCTTCCGATAAAGCCATGCTACAGTGAACATGGTCAGAGAAAGAGTGAGAGCTGGGACATTTTAGACTGGGAAGTGGGACTGCTGTTTAAGTTTATAAAGAGTGTGGGTTTCTCTTCCAGATCTTCCTTATGTGTGTTCAGATCCTAAGACTGAGAATTTTACCACATCCGTTAATACCAAGGATTGAGAATAAATGGTTTGCATAAGCTTTAGAAAATTATCCTGCTAAACTTAATCACCCATTTAATATTTGACTAGTCCTTTTCACTTTAGACTTAAAGTTTAAGGTAATGTAAACTAAATATAAATATAAACTATACATTAGTGGAGAGGAGCCACCAAACTGTGGGAATTTCACAGTAGACATGTTCAGATTTTGCTTTTATGAAGAGATAAGGTCAAATTCTTACTGTTCGAAGCCTCAGTGCCACAGCACACACAAGCAGGTTGCTCCACTCTTGAACGGAGACTTACATTTCAGTGTATATGCCGTCTGGGTAATACTTATGGTAACACCCTAATGGCTATCTAACTAGAAAGTTTATAGGATTCTGTGTGTTGAATTTGCCTGTTTATTTTTTTAATGGATAGATGTTGTCTGGTGAATTTTAACCTCACTTCTTGCCCGCTTTTCATCTCTGAACTCTACTATTATTCTTAAAATCGATTTTAAATTAGAGACCAAGTCTGTCATATTTTTTTGCAAATCTGACTTTACCATTATCTAAAGCAGCAGTAGATTTATTAGTTACAACACGCAGATGGGACCCACTAA
Organism: Calonectris borealis; assembly: GCF_964195595.1. Taxonomy (NCBI): domain Eukaryota; kingdom Metazoa; phylum Chordata; class Aves; order Procellariiformes; family Procellariidae; genus Calonectris; species Calonectris borealis. The sequence goes on along the minus strand of NC_134313.1, from coordinate 30,936,509 downwards.
ATTGTGACCTGTGCCCTGAAATAATTTTCTGTATCTCATCAAGAATTAGGACAAAACTTTTTGTTCAAGGTTCTAGTGATTTTGTGCATGGGATGAATCATCAAGAATCCTGGAATCCTGTTCCTAACTGTCTCATTATTCTGCTTCGTAATTATGAGCTACTCTCAGTGCTCCTGACTGCCTACCTGCTTCCCCTCTGTCTCTCAGGCCTCTGAAGAAGGCCTTATTAAATGTTTGTACAATATCTAGCATGATAGGTCCTCTGACTGCTACTGTTATATAAAGCGCAAATACCAACAATAATAACTCTGTGATGTAATACAACCTATAAATATATGTGTTATTACAGATTTTCAGAAAAAAGGAGGAGCCTCGCTGGGATCCAAAGGAATTATCTTTCGTCAAATTAAAAAGCATCCTCTTTAAAACTTACAAAGTAATGTTAGTCTTAGCAATGCATATAGAGAAAAACTGTGGTATAGGAATAAAAAACCTGAATGACTAATCAGAATTTCACAGGGAAGAGACATATCTGAGCATTTTGCTCATTGAAACATCAGTATTTGGGGGGAAAACATTTGTTCAAGTGCCTTAGAGATCACATGTTAATATATAAAATATATTTGCTTATTTTCCTCCTATAACTTATCCTTACTTTAAAAGCATTTATTGACATATTGCCTGAAAATGCATTTCATTGAATCCAGTAGTCTCCAAATTGGAAGCATAGCTGAGTATATCGTGATGTGGTTTTTGGCAGATTGGGATATGTTGCTGTCCAATGGTGAATATAATTTTGCTCTGTGAAAGCTTTTTTATTTCAGCCTCCACTTTAGACCAAATTTAATTTTGACTGTTGTCTTCTATGCCATCTGTATATTTGCTTAAAACACTTCTCTTGTTTGTAACATGCAGGAAACTTAGGCCATGTTCGATAATGAAAAACCCAGCAAAGACTTTTAAAGGCTTTCTTTTACTGGAAGAGGAGATGTCCTGCTGGTAAGGCCAGTGTTTTTAAGGGAGTCTACATGGGGCTTTTCTGAGATGGAAGCGTGTGAGTATTGCACCTGGAGAGAGGTGTGGAGGGACACAGTGTACTCGGTGGCGAAAAGGAGGGAAATCCAGAGGGAAGGGGTAAGAACACTGTCTGGAAAAAGGAAGAGGACCAGAGAGGATAAAGACAGGAGGAAGTCTCCTGTCTCATTTGGTATTTCTGACTACCCACAGAAAAAGAGCTCAGTGAAAGCAGATACACACCAGACATCTTTTTTTTTCCTCAAAAGTAACTTACTTATTTGATTTAAAGGTCTAAGTTAAAGTGTCTAAGGTTAAACCTTTTTCTTAGATTGCTTCTTCCTTCTTTACACAGTCCCTTTTAGGTTGTCTAAATGCCAAGGAGTTCAGAACAAACAGTGACTCTGGAAAAATGCTATATGTGTCTTAGAGCTCAAGGACAGAAATTTCAGTATGTACTGAGTCTTCCCACCCAGGCAGTAAAGTACAACCTCAAATTTGTTCATTTAAGTAGATATAAAAGATACAGTGCTTTATATTACACATGACTATTTATTAAGAAAACTGGGTGAGACTATAGCTTGTTCTCAGAAATTACTAATGGCTCTAAAACAATGAAAGTAAACATCTATTGTGGCTGGGTTTGTGGTTTTTCCCCTCTTTCTTTCTTTACTGTTATCCTTATCATCAAAATATTCCTTTTCAAATGTGGGTAAGTAACTATCAGTGAACAGTGGGAGTTTTAACGATTCTGTGATATATTCATAAAATCTTAAAAAAAAAATAATTCTGGAAGGAGCTCATCTAGAACAGCATCTGTTTAAAGCAGAGTGAATTTAAAAGATTAGATTATTAGATTAGATTAGATTAGATTAGATTAGATTAGATTAGATTAGCCAGGGCTTTGTCTTCTTGCCATTCTTCTCCTTCTGGCTGGGCAAGGAAGTCTTTTTGGAGGTTTCAGGGCACATACTGGAAAAATGGGGAGAGTGGGGAAGCTTTATATGTGGCAGGTGAGACCAACTGATCAACTTCAATGCATGAGTAGAGGAGGCACCAGAACTCAATTTCTTATTTCTTTTCCTCTCCTCTTCCCAGAGACAATTTCTCATTATGGTTACCCTGACTTAACACTAATTTGGTTTTCAGGAGCAAATTAAAGCTGTTTTTATACAAATAAACTGAGAAACTGGAAAAAGTGAAGAGAGCTGAGTTCCACCTGAGCAAATGTTGGACTGGAAATAGAGGTGCATAGACGTGGGCTGCTACAGATAGGCTATGGTCATGTTTGCAGTACAGCTCCATCTGGAAGTCTGGCAAGTGTACTGAGTCACTGGGAGATGCTCTGGATCTGGAGATTTGTCTGTGGGTCATGGCAGTGAGAAGATGGTGGGAAATGAAAGTGAAAATTGAGGAAGAGGTGGGAAATAGTATGTGCTCTGTAGGGCATAAATACATAGCTCCTGTGTACCTTGTTCATGTCTCCACTTTTAATATTGCAAAGTTACCGGAATACCTTGGGTGGTTCCAAACCTTCATCTGTTATCTTGCCTCAAATTATTCATGGCACACGTATATATAATTGTTCCTTGTCTAACAGAGCTCTTTAGCTTCAGTAACTCTTCTCATTTCTTAGTGTTTACCTCTGTGATGATGTGATATATAGACAGCTGTCACTTTCCCTCTTACTATTTGTTCCCTGTGCAAAGCACATTAAGCTTTTACAGTCTCCTCTTGTAAAAGAGGCTCTTTAGTTCCCTTGTCTCCCCTGCACCTGTTCCAATTCATCCTAATTCAGCTTTATGAGGACGACAGACCTTTTTCAGAGGAGGTCATACCAGGGTTTCTCCAGCTGCAGTGACATGCCCCCAGTTTGTGCCTGTTTTTTTGTGAGCAGTTCCTGCCTGCTAATGCTTATTGACATTTTATCACCTACTAAATTTCACCCACTGCAGTTTACACAATGTTCAGGGGTACTGAACTTTTACTGAACCTGTGCCATTTGCATTTTTCTTTAACCAACTTGTATTTTTGTCCCGACTTCATTACTATCAAATAAAGTAAACTCACTTCTTCTTATTCAGAAAGTCTACTAAAATTTAAATCACAATAATTTACCTTTCAGTCCAATGTCTTGTCTTCTGCCTAGCCAGTCCCTCATCCATTTTACGCCACTGGTGCTAACCTCTGTCTTCTCTAATTCGCCTGGTAATTCCCTATGTGTCAGAATAACAAATATTTTTTAGGAGTCATTTGATTTCTGTGTGTCACATGCGAGTCACATAAGGAATGCATGCACACTTACAAGTATGCTTACAATTTTAAGTGCAATTCGGTGCATAACACCCTGCTAAGTGAAAGAAGAATTAGAGCTGAAACAAAACAAACAGATCCTATGCTTAATTTGATAATAAAGATTTTATCTGGAGCTGGGAGGAACTGGATCGTCAGCTAGTTTAGTGATTTCCAGTTTCCAAGAATCCTTCAGCACCTTTTTAAAGGCCAGGGGCAATTAATGCTACCGAATTTTTGCAGGGAAGCTGTTTACAAAGGCAGCAGGGAGCAGTGCTGGAACCCAAGCGTGTATGTGGGAATTTCATAGGGAAGGGTGTGAACCTGTGATAGCCGTTTGCACACAGAAGCTGTTGGACTCATCCCCTCGTCCCTGACCTCCAGATCTGGGTTATGCCACACATCCAGTGGGAAACACACCACCAGCGCGATCTCCTCGGGAGGGACCCGGCCTCTCCCAACCTGATGCGGACTTAAGGCAAACAGGCTTTCTACAAACAACCATAAAAAGCCCAACCAGCCTGCCTGTAACTGTAAATTTAATTTCAGAAGCCAGCCAGGCTAAGCTTCCTGGTTTATGTGCATGTCTGTCTCTGTGTGTAGGAATACATACCTTATTTGAATCTGAAAAAGACTCCTACATTGCCTGTACCTAGTTATGGACATTCGTGCTTTCCTGTACTCCCATTTACTCGGCGTCGAGGCAGGCAGCAGCAGCCCCTTTCCCCTCACCAGGCCTTCCCAGCACCGCCGCGGCTGGCCTCCTTTCCCCGCAGCCCCCCGACGCCAGGACAGCTGGGGAGCCACGCCGGGTCCCCCGCGCTGCCCCACGCCGCGATCACCCGCTGCACCCCACACACAGCGGGACCCCCTCGACCTCCGTCCCCTGCGGCAGCTCTCAGGAGAATCGCCCGGGACCCGGCGGCCGGAGGGGGCTGGGGGCGGCAGGCCGGTGGCGGGGCCGCCTCAGAGCAGGAGCGGCGGGGCGGCGGCGGCGGGCGGGCGGGCGGTGCGAGGCAGCGCGGCTCCCCCGCCCCCGGCGGCCGGGGCCCCGCTGTCTTTCCCGGCCCGCCGCGGCGGGGAAGGGCATGGAGTTGGCGGGAGTCTATAAAAAGGCACCGTGAGACGAGGCCACCGTCCTGCCAGAGCCGCCGGGACAGGCTGAGGCGCGGCACCGGGGCGCGGCAGCGGCACCATGATCAACCCCAACTACTACCCGTGGGGCTACGACAGCGACAACGGTGAGTGGGGGCGCGGGGCCGCGGCCCGGCCCGGCTCCTCTGCGGCCGCCGCCCCTGCAGGCAGCGGCTCTGGGAGCAAAACGCAGGCAGTGCGGGCGGCCCCACTTCGTGAGCGTGCGTGGAGGGGGAATGTGGGCTCCGGGCGGGCCTGGGTCTGTGTCTGCACAGCGGCGGCGCGGCGTGGCCGGTTGGTCGTCACTCGCAGGTGTGGAAGAGGCGAAGCTGGTGGAAGGAGAGGAAGAGAAGTAAGAGACCTTAGCACAGGTCCCTAAGTTAAATAAAGTCAGTTGTCCTACTGTTACCGTAACTTAAAATTTGACATAGCTTTAAAATCCAGCTTTAGGCTAGCCTTGATGCGGGAAGAGCAGTGCCGGTCTGCAGGGCAGCCACGATCCCTCCTGCCTGCAGAGGTTGGGAACGCGGGTGGCCTGCCTCTGCTGCAGGGAGGACAGCACGGCCTCGGTCAGGCGTTTTCCACATGAAGGTCTTGATAAAACCGTGATGATAATTAAATCCACATTTCAAATTCCTGTCTTCTTCTTCAGGTGTCAGTGGCCTTTTCTCTCTCCAGATGGGTACATGGTGCCACATTTGAATCATTTGGGTATATCCCATCATGTTTCTAGCCACTGCTGGACTTGGAGTATACACCTCTAGTTTCCTTCCTAGTGTCAGTCTCCTAATAGGTAAAGTCCTGAGATTGCTATGAGAATTTAGCTTCAGTTGAATGACTTGCAGTATCCAGTATTCCAGCTAGAATAATCTAATTGCTTTTTATACAGTGAAACTCTTGACAGGGCATGACTAACAACCAGGTGATTAGTAACCTACTTATTAATACATTTAATTGATGTTCTGTAGCTAAGCAAAGCCAAGCTTGCGTTTATTGTAACACAGGTATAATTCATACCTAGCTGGAAAAGGTTTTAATGATATTTCTATGTATTTTTTTCTAGGACCAGATCAGTGGCACAAAAATTACCCGATTGCTAAAGGACGCCATCAGTCACCTATTGAAATCAATAACAAAGAAGTGCATTACGATCACTCCCTACTACCATGGTTTGCTAGTTATGATCCTGGTGCAGCTAAGACCATCCTCAATAATGGGAAAACCTGCAGAGTTGTATTTGACGATTCTTTCGATAGATCAGGTTAGTTTTGTTTTCACCTCAAGCTGTCATTATATATCAATGACTATTTCTCAAGTTGCTTGGAAGACAGAGTGTGCTCTGAATGCTCATGGCTGACAGAAGGTCTCTGTGTACTGCCTGTGTGTGACGTACAGGTTTCTGTGACTCCAGTGCCCTGCACAACTGGTGGGAAAGGCCTGGGACTACTTTTAAAGTCCATAGGTAAAATCCTAGGGAATGGAGAGAGCTGCAAAGAAGCTTGGTGCAGGGTGAATTAAGGTGTAAGGTAAATTTCTGAGCTTGCAAAAGCCATTGCAGTTGTGTTGCTTTCCAGGAGCAAAGAGTCCAGGCTTTATCTATGAGGACTGAATTCCATTCAAGCTATTTGAGATGCCCAGCAGAACATCTTTAACTGTGCATATGGCTGAAGTTACAATATTTGAAAACTGTACCCATGTAATTTCTGATAAATGAAGTAATGAACCAGATGTTGCCACAAAGTCACGGTACTTAATCAGTTAAAACTCCCTTTGGCATTCATGAGATTTTGTCTTAATGAGGATTATAGGGCTAAGAAGTTCCAGTGTTTCAGCTTTAATGTCCAAAGTCTTTTATCCACTCATAGTTATGACAACATACAATATGCTGCATATATAATGCATAGCTTTTAAGAGTTAGTGGGTTATATATTTTGAAGAGATGTCTGTTCTGTTTAACAGGTGCTAGAAATATTTAGTTTATATTGGCAGAACCACTGACGTTTCATGTTAATACTGTTGGCTATATTTCAAAGGAAAAAACATTACTGAAAGAAGCATGAAATTGCTTTAGTACTGCGATAAAAAGGAAAACTCAAATGCATACCTCACTCTTTATTCTTGTATCAAGGTCAACAGAATTGTGTTATTATTTATAGTACATGGGATAATAAGAAAAGGAGAAAGAAATGTCCATTTCAGTAAAATATTGAAAAGTCTGTCTTTCACAGTGTACAGACTTATTTCTTAACTGCATTAAAAGTTGCAATTTCTATTACAATATAACTAGGATTGACAGCTGTAATTACTAGGAGGAATTTTACTAATAGGTTGATTGATCTTAAATATCTCTGGGCATGGATTTAATTTAATGGATTTTTAATGAGTGACTTGGGTTTCATGAAAACTGAGGATCAAAATGTATGTAAGACGGACTAGTTAATACACTATCAAAACTCACAAATGACTATGTCGTCAAGAGTTTGATTACTTTTCTAGCAAAGTGGGAATCTTCAATGTTATTTGAATAAATATATTATTGATATCAGATGATATGATACATCAGTAAAGAGATGTAGCTGTGGCATATGAGAACACCTCCGTAACCATTACTTACCATTTTTTACCATTTCTTGTATTTGTTGGAACAGCATCAAATAGCTCAGTGGTTGCATCTTCTGCATAAATGTCAATTATTGTTATAATTACCCAGATTTTGCACGGGAGGGTGTATCCAGGCACAGCAATCTACAGCATGGATGCAACACTGTGGCCAGAAAGAGCAGAAGGTTTCGGAATGTTCTGAATTTTTTTTCAGATGAACTGCTCAGTAACTGTTGTGTTCTGATCTCAGAAATAAAAAGTGACTCACTGGAAAAAAAGTAGGTGTATTTCTCAACTCTTTGAAGGCAAGAAACATTGAGTGTTTATTGTTATGTCTCCTTTGTTATACCATTGCCTGCAGAGTCTGTGGGTGGTGTTCCTTCTCTAATGTAATGCTAATTGCAGGAAGAATTCCACTGTGCATACTCCTACTGACTTGAGCATGTTTTAAGTTTTTTAGGATATGTACGGTGACTTATTTTTTGTGTAAAGGAACCACCAGCTGCATAATATATGCATATAGAATCATCATAGAATCATACAGGTTGGAAAAGACCTCTAAGATCATCGTGTCCAACCGTAGCAATCGTATAGGAATGAAGCTTTTATTCCTTTGGAACAAAGACATTCTATCTATCTATCTATCTGTCTGTCTATCAATCAATCACTCTGTCTATCTATCTGAATTATTTCTGAGTTAACCAGAAAACTAGGGGCTTCCTTTATTTTCTTGACTTTTTCAGATAGAGTGGTCGTACCCATATCTGTAGTTCTATCTAGATTTTCATTAGATTGCCGAATAAATTGCCAAGGTGAGTGATAAAACGAATTTCTTTGGATGTCTCCAAGTTTTACTTCCATTGTGTCTTCTCTGCCAGGAATGCTTTGAATATTCACCGTTGGGACAGTTTCTTAAATGATTAGAGAGAATCTTCTGGGGAAAGTGCCATCCAATGTAATTCACATATTATGTTGAAAAAGGCCTTATTACTGTTATCTTTGGATTAGTCTAGTGGAAAGAACTGGAGAATTTATATTAGCCATTTATAAAGTCTGATTGACTTTAAGAATCTGCTATGCAATTGAAGGCTTTGATGACAGATACTTGCTTTAGGAGCAGTGGCATATGAGAAGACCTCCATGACCATTACTTACCATACATGTTAATGGATTGTGGACTCAGTTGCCCATCTTACCATACCTATGTGGAAGAAGGACCTTAAGCACCGTAAAATCATTGCAGGAGGAGGCTGAAGTCTCAAAATGCAGGAAAGAACTGGGAGCTGAAATCAAAACCTCCTAGGTAGCTGTGTCCAATAAAACCCACACCAGAACTTGAGTACTTTGGCAGCCTAGCACTGCTATGTTTTTTGGCCTGAATGGCAACTGAGATACTCTTTTAGATCCAGCAGTGACTCTGGCTTTGTTTTGAATTAGGGCTGCAATCTTATTTCTACTAGCAGAGTCCATTTGCTTTTAAAATTCGAAAAATATCATGCCAGAGAAGTGTCCTGAGAGCACCTAACTGGTGGGACCATTGCCATGATGCTGTGTGAGATATCTAGCTTGTAACTTCCTTACAATTAATGACTCTTTGGCTTTCTTTATGGTTACATGGTTACATCAAGGTGTTCAATCATTTAGTAAACAGTAAAGATACATAAGCCTTGTACTGGAATCCAGACACAGCAGCTAGGGAGCTGTGCTTAAGGCTATGTCAAATGGATGCCTTCTTTCATCTTCTCACTTTGTCTGTGGCTTTTGTTATCTCCTTGGCACTTTCTATGGAAGTTCATCGGCCAAACAGATTCCTACTTCTCCTTTTACTGACTTTCTGATGGATGACATTTAAGAGCTTGGAGTACCTCAGTGCAGGCACACTTTCTTACAAGGTTACCTAGATGCTGTTTGCAGAATCTTTCAATTTTGTATAAAGGAATGTGTGCCTTTGGAAGTGGATGATGCAAAAAAAATTTAAAAAGGCAGTTACTGTAAGTAGTGAGAGCTTGTTGATATCGGTCTCTTTTAGCATGACTAGTGCTTGTGGACAGCATTTCCTAGAGTACCACTTTGTGGGAAATCTCATTTATCTTTGCAAATGAGATTTTGATTATCAATTTTTGGTGAATAAATATTTATTTGTGGACTGGTTCTAAAACAATGAGGACAAAACCCAGTAACTTTAATTAAAACTGGGGGAAGTCTGTCCATAGACACTCAAGTTTTGGTTGATTCCTGCAAAAAGTTACGCAACATTTTGTGTACTGAATTTACACCGAAACAAGCCAGTAGCCATTCCAAGAACAGCACAAATAAATCCCAGTGCTTGTGTAGCTGTGGTACATACCACTCGATGGCTATACCATATACCACAAAAGGCAGCAAAGTTAAATTCTTCCTTCAGTGTTTAGCATATCTATCATTTGTAGTGTCTGCGTGACGGTACTGAGTGTTAATATGAGCACTGCAGAGCTTGGGTACGGGGAATTTAGGAGTTGAGTTTCTGTTAACTTTGAACTTCCATTGTTAGAGGTAAAAATACTTGAACAGTCAAGGGCCTGCTGAGGCTACAGTTGCGCAGTGGCCTGTCAGTTTTCTGCCCCTGGAGATGGGGATTTCAGCCCTACTGTAGATCACAAAGATGATTTGGGAGCTCACTGATGAACAGGCTGTGATCAAGAGGCACAAAACTGGAAAAGGTGTGTTGCTGTGCAGGTGAGGGTGGGTGGCATGCTGATAGACTTCTGTCAGACACTTCTCTTCCCCAATGTGTCCCTGTAAGAGTACAAAGTTCAAATACAAACAAAAGTAATTCTTCTGCATATCTATTCAGTGCTTGCTTAAAACAAATTTCAGTGAGAACTGAAATTTCAATTCCAAAAGCTTCCAGGAAACACATTTTATCCCTGCAGTTAGCCAGACCGTTGCAGTACAGAGATCCTCTTTTGAGCAGAGGCTTTTTTATAACATCTAAAATGTGGCAGTGACATTAAAAAGCTGTGTTTTTTATGCTGCACTGTTAGATTCTGTTATAAAGCAGCATAACAAAGGTAATGTGTCTTTTTCAATTGTCATGCAGTAATACCTTACTAATTTAATTTCACTGTGGTTTACCAGTTCATTTTATGGATTTGGCAGGATGCGAGGATCTTACAGCTGATCTTGTAATAACAGTTATTTCTTCTCATGTTTATAAACCTAAGTCGCCTCATGAGTCTGCTCCTTGCGTTTTTCCACCTGACTTTCACGGTATGCCTTCATAGCAAACAGGGAAGGCATTTGCGTAGGCATAACTTTGCCAATTAGCGCAGTTTGACATGAGCGCGGATTAACAACCAGACCCCTACCTAAGCTGCTCAGCAAGTGGATGCACTTATTTCAAAACCTTGTCGCATTTCTGTTCATAAGGACACCCTGCTAACTAAGGTAAAGTGAGTGGAGCAGCCATCTCCACTCAAACTGCATCACACCTTCATTTTGCTGTGTAAACATGCAGAATGAGATAGAGAGTTTTTTCTCACCTTAGTCACATCGTTCTGTGCAACACTTGCCCTCTCTGGGGCAAACATCTGCCTCAGCGATTACATTGAGAGTGGAAAAACCCCATTCTTTTATTAGCCAGTTCTGTCTCGTGCTGCTCAGTTTATGACAGATCAAATAAAAGGTGAGCTTTTCTACTGGAACTGACGTCCATGTGTGCATCCACGTAGGATTGCTCTGTGAGAGACCGTTCTTCAGTGTGGATGGGGGGACTCGGAATTTGAGCGAGCGCTTCAGACTGACATGACATTTTTATGTCTGGTATCAGGCACTGGTGGAGGGTGATATGCGAACCCATATAAAAAGAGTCAGTCACTGAGCAATGGGATGAGAGTTTGCAATGGTAAGGCACCAAAAAGGAGTGAATACTTTTCTCCCTTGTCTTCCTGGGCTGGTTTGTATATTCCTGCAGCTGGGCTATGTTATTTTAATGACAGCATGTTTGATGGAGTTACATTTTGGTAAGTCTGCCGTGGCCATCCTGTTACATCCTGTAGAGCAGAAACAGGAACAGAAATGCCACGTTTCCAATATTCAGAAGTAAGTCCAGCCATTCAGCTAGCCATGTGAAAAGGATTACACAGTATTTTAGAGGACTAAGAGAAAAGCTGGCTGCCCGTATATCGGGGGGTGAGCCTGCAGGCTCCTTTTTTTAAAGCTCTTGCTTTTCGTTTCATGCAGTGTCATAGGTAGAAGCTCAGAGTGAGTCATGGGGCCTTCTAGAAAAGCATCCTTTTGTAAGTGTTTTGTGGTAGGAAAACAGCTGTCGCAGCCTTAAAACTGGGAGTCTCAGGTATTTAAGGTGAACATTTCCTGTGTAATAATTGTTAGAATAATTCCCTGTTACATATAAATATGTAAATATATAAAAATAAAAGTATATTTCAACACCACTGAAAAGCAATTTAAAGATACCGTAGTTTCTTTTATAAACTCTTACGTCATATTCTTTTTCTAACTGTTATATGGGTGTGTATTTATTTGTGTTAGTATTTTCTGAAAAAAAACCCCCAAGAGGATAAATATACCTTTGGAATTTAGATTCCAAGCCACATGTTTAAAAAAAAAGAATATTTCTTTTACTAACTTTGAGCTATGTAGACATCATCTGGGATTTTTCATGTTTTAGATATTGGAGAACTTCATTCTTGTAACTGTTTTGTTTACTTTACCTTTTTTAAAGCATAGGGAAATTTCATTTAGTGACATAGGGATATTTCATTTTCTTGCCGTGTCATTTCATGTATTTCTATGTTTTATACGACACACTTGCAATTAAAAGAAAGAAAACACCTTTTTGTCCTACAGGAGATGTTGGCTTATAGGCATCTTAGTCTTTGCATCATTCTGTCTGCTTAAAGTGTGCTAAGTAAAAGCTGCCGTCTATTTATAGGTGAGTGAAGCAGGAATGTGTTGGCACGAGGTGATGCAGAGCTTCACCTAATGCCCAATTGAAAATGTCCACTGATGGCTCATCAGTGGAAATAATGTCACGTTTTTACCTTAAACTGGATTATTTGGTCTTACAGATCTATTTTAATGGAGAATTGATGGCATTGTCAGCTACTACTGTTACCATGTCTGCATCGGCCACAGTACTGAATGTCTGTGGGAATAAGTAAAAGGAATTTGCTGAGAATAACAGCTTGCTCTTAATGTTCAATAAAGAATATTCTTAGTACTTTATTTCTTGAGATGATTGTGGATTTCATTCCCTTTCAGATCTAAGGATGTTTTTCTCTAGCATATAAAGACCTGTTCTTGAGAACTGCTGAATGGTTTATAGGAATGCTATAACTTCTATCTCCAAATAAAGTGAATGAGAATTTAATATTAATTAGTATTTGGTGAATGTTGAAGAAGTTCTTCCCTTTTTATTGTGACGTCCTTTCAAATACACCACCTTCATTTGATATATAGTGTAAAAATGTTAAGATTATTTAGAATACTGTTCATCACAGGCTGAACTTTTCTTTAGGAAAATAGCTTGTATTCTCAGTGATTGCTTTTCTGGCTCATTTGCTGTTTTCTTTCTCCTCTTCCATAGCCAGAGGAAGCATCCATTGTAGCAGAAGCAGCATCGGTAATTTCATAGCTTTTAAAACAAATAAGTCATAGCCTGCAGTAAGAGAGACAGTTTGTAGTGTTTTGTGGGAATTTGTTTATCATCTAGCACTTCAGTAGTTTATCTTAATCATGGCTATTTTTGTGTGCTTTGATATAGGTACCTATTAGATGGAATTCAGGGGGAGATTAAGACATCTAAATTTAGGTGTCTTATGTGGGCTTTTAAAAGTAGGTGGGTTATGTCTCTAAACTCCCATTCTAGTCAACAGAGATGGAGTCACATTTAATCAATGGAGTCCAGAGAGCTATTCAGGTCTCCATCTGTTGAGTGTCTACCTTAAGGCAAGCAGAATTACTCTAGAGGCGTGACTGTTCTGATTAGGAGCTTACTTCAGTTACCCAAACATAGGCATCTCATGCCATTTTTGATAACCTAATGTATTTCACCTTGTCTCCAGATACTGCTTTAGAAAAGTGCAGTTCTTCTACAGATCTTGTATCACATTTTCCAGTCCTGTCCAGGTGTCTTTGGAATATCCCAGAAGGTGCTAGATGCACCTTCTCTATTGATAGAGAAGATCAATAGATCTCTATTGACTATAATGGAAGCCTAGACACGAATAATTTTAATCTGCCTGTAAGAGCATATAGCTGAAGATGGTTGCCTGAAGTGCTGCTGAAATCAGTGCAGATTTCCAAGAGGTACTCAGTATTCTCAGAACGTAGAGCATCTGTACAATAAATATGTAAATATGTATGTAAATATTTTAAATATATATCTATTTCTTTTAAAAGAATTGGCAGATACGTGAGTCTAATGCTGTTGCAGATTATCACTTGCAGTGCTGAGAGGTGGGCCGCTTTCAGGAGTCTACAGGCTGCGTCAGCTTCACTTTCATTGGGGTTCGTCTGACAATCATGGCTCTGAGCATGTTGTGGATGGAGTGAGATATGCAGGAGAGGTAAGGTTCACCACTTTTTACTTTAAAATAAGGTGTGAAATAACATTTGTCATTATCATTCAGGTGGGACAAAATTTGTCATTTGTTTGTCATTTGTTTGCTTTTCAAGGAGTTCTTTATTTATCTGTGACATTTTATTCTTACTCCCATCGCTTCTTATATATGTGAATCAGGATGAAGTAATTCTCACAGCATAAGAAAAGAAAAATACTATGTGAAACAAAAGTTTCCGTGTTCTCAAACCAACGTGGTTTGAAACATACGACAGCAAGACTGAATGAGAAGCAATGCAAACTTACTAAAACAGTATTCTGAAAGTATAGTATTATTTTAAAGCAAATAGTCATTTAAATGGAAATATATAGCTGATATAACTCACATATGAATTGCTGTCCCTTTTTTCCTTTTTCTTTTTGGAAGGCCTAATCATCATTTTTGTTGCCCCAAACTCTCTCGTGTATATGAAGAACTCTAAATTCACCCTCTGATAGCTTGCTATTCAATAATGGATTTTTTTTACATGTTTTCTTTGTTTCCAGCTACATTTGTTACACTGGAATCCCAAATACAGTAATTACCTTGATGCTGTGAGAAGAACTGATGGAATAGCTGTTTTGGCCGTATTTTTGCAAGTAAGTAGCAGCATGCAACCCTTCTTTGTACTTCTACTATAGCGTTTTCTATTCTTAGAGGGTTAAAAAAGCAAAACCCTCTGAATATATTTTCTAGGGATCATACCACATTGGAGGGCTTGACTTTCAGTAATGCATGCTTTTCAAGTTATAGAGCGTGAGTCATGTTATTTCAAATGGTATCCAATACTACACACACTTGTCCCAGCAGCTGTTGTGTCACTGTGTGGCTGGTGGAAGCTGTAAATCCAGATGTATTTGCCCCTGCTTTGGGGACACGATGTCAGTAGTGGCCCTCTGACCAATAGTAGTCAGCTGTCTTCTGTGCTAATCATGGACTGATTTCAAGGACAGATACCGCTCCTAGGCTTTTCATGTACTTTCTCCCAGGCAAAACTAACTCACAGACAATACATGTAACTCATCCTTTTTTAAAATCCTTTTGGGGTCTGCAGTCTTAGCCTGAAATATCGGCCTTTGCTCTCTCTTGTTTAATTAGTATTCACTAGAGATAGAAAGGTGGATGTTTGTGTTGAGATCCACAATTGCAAACAGTAGAACTGACCATGAAATCTGGTTTTTAAACTAGAATGAGTTTTTTCCTGAATTCTGTACTTGAGTCTGAAGAGTTGTTTATCTTTGTTAGGCTAAAATTCAATGTCAACGGGAATAGCTGAATTGTGAAATTACCCATGATGCTGAGTTTCTGTACTAATATAATTTCCTCATTTGGATCATAATTTCTGTTGGGGTACAAACAGAGGGTACAGACAGAAGACATAGCTTACTAAGCTGGTAGGGGTGATAGGTTGGGTTAATGCATTGTAATTTTATAGTTGTTATATATTTAGATGCACGTATAAAAAATAGGAGAAAGAAGAAAACTGGTCGAGCAGATCTCTTTGGTTAGCTTATGCTTTCTTCTTTACAGGTAGGGAAAACTCCCAAACCGGAGATGAAGAGAATTCTTGAAGAAATAAATGCTATCAAAACAAAGGTAACAATTGGGCTTTCCATTATAGGAAGATTGCTGCAAATTCTCAGGACAAAAAAAAAAACCAAGAGGCATGACTTTAGTTTTCAAATTCTGCTCTGCAACATTGCCGGAATATACTTGTGAATAAAACCATGGGTGGCTTTTCTTTAACAAGAAAAGTCCTTTCCCCCATTTACATATGAGCCTTCTTTGGCTTTAGTGGGCCTTACAATTTTGTGAAAATGAGAGTCATCTCGCCAAACTTTACTCACCTAAGAATTAGGCATGGAGTCTTACTCTTCAGTGGTCAGTGACAAAAGAAAGACACCTTTGGAAATTGGTCCATTCAGTCTTGAAATAGGTTGCCTAATGGACCTCTGGAAATGCCACTGACTAGACACCTGTGTCCCAGATAACATTAAGTGATAAGAATCTCACATTTCATAGGCTGTCTTGTTTGTTATTAGCAAAAATATTATAAATCTAGAGTACCTGTCTCACTTCATTATATGGTGACCTAATCCAATATTCAATAGATAGGCAGAATTTCCGTAAGAGAGGAGGCCAGAAGGAAGAGGATTTCTGCACAGAAATGAGTGAAGCACATTGGTACTGGACGCAACTTCACATGAGTTAGCTTAGGTAGAAGAAGCAGGATCATGGAGTTGGATGTTGTGTCATGCTTCTCTGGGCCCATCTGTGAGGGTCATTCAGTCCACTTATCTTTACACTGCATCATTATGTCCTGTATAGATGTGTGCTTAGTTTCCTTAGTTCATACCTTTGAAGTATGTGAGTCACTCTCTGTTTCTTAAAATACCAGAGCTGCATCTTTACCTCATCTTGACTAGAGCTGTTGAAGAGTTTTCTCTTTGGTTTTGTTGTGTTTTTTTTTAAAGGGGAAAGAAGCTCCTTTTCCAAACTTCGATCCTTCAATTCTTTTCCCTAAATCTCATGACTACTGGACATACCATGGGTCTTTCACTACTCCACCTTGCGAAGAGTGCGTCACCTGGATTGTTCTTAGAGAGCCTATCATAGTCAGCTCAGACCAGGTAAACTTCAAATAGGTAGTGTTTTACCCACTTCTTTTTAGTTACATGCCATAACCTGATATTATTCTTTTGACAAGGAAAATGCTTATGAAATTGCATGATTAAAAGGACAGTGAAGAACTGAATGCCTTAGAAACTATCTTGGGACTCCATAGGGAACCTGTAAAAATCTTCAAAGGACTGCAGTCTACAGCCTAATATGTCCAATCAACCTATTAGACACATCTTTTTATCTGTCTGTGTATGACTCCTACATTAACTAATTGAGCAGAGATGATGACCTTCTCTACTTGGAACAGCTCATTGTTTCCTAGCCCACGTCAGACATCATGGTGATTCAAATCCACAGACATCAGAAAGCTTTATAAATCAGTAAAATCATAACACAGTATAGATGGTAAGACTTCATAGCAGTTTGGAGTGTGACTGACAGCAAGCAGCAGTTACTATATATGAGAGTTCTTGTTCCTGTGGGCAAGAGACCTCTTGTGACATCAACTAAAGAAAAGAGTAGTTCTCTTTTTGTTTCTCAGTCCCTGTGTTCCCAAGATATTAACTCTTGCTAGTAGGAGAGGGTGGAGCTGGATGTGGCTCATACCTTTTATTTTGCAAAGAGCTCAAAACACTGTATTACACCAAGAGCCAAGGTAGGAAAGCTCAAGCCATTAACTTGCATTTTCCTGCAACCATTTAAATCAGAACATTGACACATTTAGCTAAAGCTTATGTTAGGTTTGCACCAACAACTTTGATTATGCAGGATTTTTTCAACCATTTTTACGGTCTCAAGCTTCCTCACGTAAAGTGTTCATTGCTTATCATGATGAATGTTTGAGGGTAATCACTGGACAAATTATGAAATAAAGCTGCTATGAAAAAGTGACCATCTGCAATGAAATGCAGTGGAACAGTTAGATACCCTAACTACCTTGCACACTGAATGAAGCAGGAGTCCAGTGGTCCAACGTAATGCAGCTGAGCCTTTCCAACTTTTTGAACGTTTTATTTTCTAAATGTGTCTCTTATAGCATGCTTCTTTCAAAAACATCTTTTATCAGAATACAAATTTAATGGGATTGGTGATTCTGTCTGCCCCATATTCTAGATGGCATCACGTAACCAAGAAAATTGTGGCAGTATTGTATCAGGTGCTTGATACCCATGTTTCTGGAAGGTATACCAGCTAAATTTTCACAAACAGGAGCAGCATCAGATAATTATAATTTCTTGTTAGTTTGAAAGCCTTCTCTGGTCACTTACCATAATGAAATATTTCTTGTTAATTCTTATTCCCCCTCAATCCCATTTATAGAAATTTGAATGCCGTTTTTCATCACGTTTCAGCCTATGATTCTACTTGTACCACACAAGTCAGTTTTCTCATCTGAGATTATTCCTCTACTTAGCAGATTATAATGATACGATATCACAAATTTCAAGACTACAGGATAGTAAGAGCATGAACATTAATCAAGTGACTGACATATTTTGTAGATATTATATGTAGACACATAACTTTTCATTTTAGGTTCTCAAGGTGATACGGTGCTTCATTCTATTGATTGATGTGCATGTATCATAAAAAAAATCTATTTTCTAGTACTTTGTATTTATGTGGCTCTTTATCTTTTAAAGAATAGAACTCAGGTGTGATGGGAACCTTAGCTGGCAAGAGATGAAATATGGTAATGTATTCATATAACTTACAGCTTAATTTTCACAGCTTATTGAATTGATCTGCTTCCTGTTTTCTTGCCCATCCGAAAATTAAAATATGTGGGCTATTTTGAAGCTGACACTTGTGTGAAAAATACAGATATGGTCTGACTGGTTTTCACAAAATAAATCTGCTTAGAGGTTTATATTACAGAAGATCAACTACAGATTTTGTTGGGAAAAGTGTAGTCATTACTGAGCATCTCTGATTTAAAATACGTTTTTAAAGGAATAACTAATCATCTCATTGATCCAGGTTCATGAAAAGACTTTTTGATCCCTGCTGTATTTTGGTCATGGCCTTTTTATCTGAAGTTAGTGAGTTTGGGAAACATACAGATTGTTCTCTAACTGGCCCTACTGTAGAAAAAATGGAGCATTTTAGGTAAAAAGGTAATTACTACATACAGATGGGACATTGGCTCTTATCCTGAGACAACTGCTTTTCAGGCAGAATTGGCAGCGTATACAAATACAATAGAAAGACTTTCCTCACTCCAGAGTGCCTGCAGTCTAAATAATGTATTCATAAAAGAGGATTGTGTTACCAATTATTTCTAATCCTAGACAGTGTACTACCATGGCAGCCTCATTAATAGTAATTATTTTAAGTGTGTGTGCATTTACAGTGGATCGCTTGGATGCTTTTGCAGCCAGATAGTAGTAGTATATTAGCCACAAGGATAAGTGCAGTCACTGTGAATCAGTACTCTGCAGGAAAAATCAATTCACCAGAAACCCCTGTGAGATGTAGAGTGGGTGGCCTAGCTGCTCAGATTACTTTTAATGAAAGGGTAGGAATTTAACTGTGGAATAACTCTATCCAATTGCAGGCTAATTTTTTCACCTTTATGTAGCTATAGCCTGAATATATGCTTTTTTCTTTTACTGATTAGGGCAGATCTTCCACAAATAATAATAAACCCCAACAATCTCTTCTCCAATAGTCCTTTATCAGTATTAACAAAACTGATGAACTGTTTTCATCTCCTACTGTTCCCATACAAACTATTCTTCATCTGAAATCTGAAATTTAATTTCAGATTAATAATCCAGCTGATGCATATTATACTGGTTATAAATATGACCTCATCATTTTTCAGGCAAACTGAGATAGCTGGCTTTTCTGAGCCACGTAGTGAAGAGCAACGTTGAGATGCCTGAGCTAACTCAGTCCTAAACTGGAATGAGTATAGTCACAGTGAAGCCAGCTTTTGCAGCCTAGACAGAAGTTCTGCTTCTATTGGACTTGAACTCTGTACCATAAAAGGTAGATACATCAGCGTATTGAAGTAAAGTTGATGTGTGCCATGCATGGGGCTACATTTTCAAGTGTACACATGGGGAAATGTGTACATCCTTTTCATGGTAAGCCATTCAAACAGGGAGGTGTCAAGTGTCTGAATCACAGCTGATAACGCTTTCTGTGTAATGTTGTGCATGGCAGTGACAACAAATGAACATAATGTATCTGTAAGTGGGTATATGTGTTGCATCCTTTGAAAATCAGAAAGCAGCAGAGGGAGAGCATTATACAGTTTTGAAGAGTATTGGCAGAACTCTTCTTACGGCATCCCTCAAAAAAAACATACCTTGGTTAAAAAAAAAATGGCCAAGGAGAGTCAAGCTGCAGACCCTGTTTACAAACCATTTTAAACCTTGACCAAGTCATTATCCAGATTTACATTCCTGTTATTAATAACGGACATTTTTGTGTCACTGGAGCAGAATATGTCCTCTGCTACAGACCCACCACGGAAATAAACAATTAGTTTCTAATTTAGCCTTAACACCTTGCAATTCCAGAAGCTTCTTACCAATCAGACACTAAGGCAGGGTTAGAGTAGGAGAGGTTTGTTAGGGCATAGGCTATTCTATTCGCATTTTCCGAGGACTTCCCACAGTTTCTGCAGCTGTACAGAGTTCTGTAGACAGTACGTAAATGACAGTACTTTTCACAATCCTGTTCAGATAGGACCTTTTTTTTTCTGTCTTGGCTATTTCTAAGAATATTACTGCTAGGAAAAGAACATGAGT
Source organism: Calonectris borealis (assembly GCF_964195595.1). NCBI lineage: Eukaryota > Metazoa > Chordata > Aves > Procellariiformes > Procellariidae > Calonectris > Calonectris borealis. The sequence continues at coordinate 30,916,483 of NC_134313.1, read as the reverse complement.
ACAGTTCTTTTGGTGATGGGGTGAAGGACATCTTCACAACTTTGACGGAGACTTTCTCCCCAGCTTCTGAGGCTGGGCCAGCCTCCTTGGTTTAATTGTTGGACTGTGGATTTGATCCCAGAGGACTTCCATCAGGACACTTCGATTTTTGCTCTCCTGCAGATGGCGAAGCTCCGCAGCCTGTCCAAGAATGCCGAGAATGAACCTGACCTCCCCCTCGTTGATAACTGGCGCCCGACTCAGCCTCGGTATTTCAGGATGGTGAGCGGATCATTCCTCTAGGACCTGGCTCAGGTTGGGTGTCCCTGAGTGAGGCAACCTCTAGAACTAAGAGATGGTTTTGTTTTGAGACCTCTGTTGCATTTAGACAGAACTCCAGCTGTAGGTCCAGAGGCTGAAACTTTGAGTCGTGAAATGTGAATTTCACTTTCAGAGCATAACATTTAGTTAGGCAAATCCTATCATTAAAATGGAAGTAGAGAATCTGTTTGGCTCTTCATAACTGCTTTAACATTAGCTTTTGTTAATAGTACAAAGGAAGAAAGAAGATGCTACTAACAACTACAGAACAATTTCCTATTGCCCACATGTCCCTTGATGCTTGCCTTATTCCATGCTAAAGAGGTTGCAGTTAAGAGAAGTAATTGTTTTCAGCATAAAAGCATATTTTTCAGTAGTTGTTTTCAGCATTATCCATATCCTGCTCTGAGCTGCACCAGTTAATCACAAGGCATTCTTGGAAATAAATGAGAGCACTGTTTTGGTATTTGAACTCACATAAAATATGAAAGGATAAAAAATTGCTTCATAACCATTGATAAAGAACTAAGCTTTTAACTTCTTAAAACAAAAGACAGGTGAAACAGAGATCTGTTCTGAAAATTGTATTCACTGAGTTATGTGTAGTTAAAACTATGGAATGGGGGAAGAGCTGTTTCTGTTTGTGTCACAACTGATTGTCCATATTAAAAGACTAATTTGCATTTTAGTGTTGTAGCAATCAAAGTGACATGGATTTTGAGAACTTGGTCTTTGTATCCTGAATATATATTTTCTCCATGTATGCAAGTGGCTTTTCTGTGTAAAAGGGTGTTAAGATAGCAAGAGTTCTTAATCTTTCTAGTGGTTTTTTGGGGCAGATTCTCACTTCATGTACAAATATAATTGATCCTGCTGTCAGTGAGATTTGTGCAGAAATATCTGAAACCACAGTTTGACTCTCCTGATCAAAATGCAGTTAACCAGGGTGTTCTTGTCTCTTGTTTTGGCATAAAGAACAATGAAACAGGATTGTAAGCCTATACTTGAAATAACAGTATTTCTGCATTAAAAAATCCAACAATAATAAATACATTTATTTAAGAATTTTTCTTCTGTATGTTTTTTTCCAATTTTAGAAACATGTAAAAATAACAGAATTTTAAAGAAAGACTTGTGAATGTCCTCTGTAGTACACCTTCATTGAAATTGATGATGGATGGTATCTTTTTCAGATGTTTGTTTGAACTACAAGAGTACTGATAATATTTCATGTGACTGCAAACAAGGAAATAGCATCTTAAATATGCTACATCATCGAGACATCCACATCTATCCTTTTAGTGCGATCACCTGTCGTGGTTTAACCTGGCAGGCAGCCAAATACCACGCAGCCACTCACTCACTCCCCCCGCCCCCCCAATGGGACGGGGAGAGAATCGGAAGGGTAAGAGTGAGAAAAACTCGTGGGTTGAGATAAAGACAGTTTAATAGAACAGAAAAAGGGAAAATAATAATGATAATGATAAAATATACAAAATGAGTGATGCACAATGCAATTGCTCACCACCCGCGCTGACCGATAACCGAGTAGCAATCGGTACTTCCTGGATCACGCCTACCCTTCATATACTGAGCATGACATCACATGGTATGGAATACCCCATCGGCCAGCTGGGCTGGCTGTCCTGATTATGTTCCCTCCCATCTTGTGTACCTAGCTCAGTCAGTAGGCACAGGAGCTGTCCTTGGACTAGGAGGGCACTTAGCAACAACTGAAAACATCAGTGTGTTATCAACATTCTCCTCATACTAAATCCAAAACACAGCACTAGGAAGAAATTTAACCCTATCCCAGCAGAAACCAGGACAGTATCCACCCCTTATTCCATACCATTTACGTCGTGCTTAGGTCTCACATTTTTCGATACATTTCAATTAATCACCACTATCTTTTATATATATATACATGTATAATACATATACATACATATATATACATATAATACATATACATACATATATATACATAAATATATACAAATGTCCATTGAGTTCTTTTAGTCCACAACTTTGGGCTCCATCTGTCATAACAGTCTTTCAGGGCCAGAAGGATGGTGTGTGGTGTTGGGCTGTTGCATCCTGAAGCCAGTTCTCATTTCAGTACTGCTGCACTCGTTCAGTTCTATCATCGTTGCACTTTGCTCGGTTTCATCAGAATTAGTTCATTCTTCGTTAATCTGGGTGATTTTCACTGCTATACCATTGATAGCAACCATAGAAATAATGATATACAACATCATATAACAATTGACATCATAAAATTCAGTTCATTGGCTATTTTCACCCAAAATCAAATCCCCTTGAGGTACACACCGGACTTGCCCATCCTTTCGCATCACCCACCAAGTGCACCCAGGTCCTTGAGCAAAAGCAATCCCACGGATGGGTTTTCCCTTGCCAGAGGCAGGAGTAACACAGACTGTCTTCCCCAGCATATTTCTCATATGCAGGACAGGGACTTTATCTCCATCTACAGTACGTAAGAGTCTTAATTGGGCAGGGCCAGCTCGATTAACAGACCCCCTGGTGTTGACTAACCAGGTGGCTTTTGCTAAATGTGTATCCCAATGCTTGAATGTCCCACCACCCATTGCCCTCAGTGTAGTCTTTAGCAGTCCATTGTATCGTTCGATTTTCCTGGAGGCTGTTGCATGGTAGGGGATGTGATAGACCCACTCAATGCCGTGCTCTTTGGCCCAGGTGTCTATGAGGGTGTTTCGGAAATGAGTCCCGTTGTCTGACTCAATTCTTTCTGGGGTGCCATGTCGCCATAGGACTTGCTTTTCAAGGCCCTGGATGGTGTTCCGGGCAGTGGCATGGGGCACAGGGTATGTTTCCAGCCAGCCGGTTGTTGCTTCCACCATGGTGAGCACATAGCGCTTGCCATGGTGGGTTTGTGGGAGTGTGATATAATCAATCTGCCAGGCCTCCCCATACTTGTATTTCAACCATCGTCCCCCATACCAAAGAGGCTTTACTCGCTTGGCTTGTTTGATTGCAGCGCACGTTTCACATTCATGGATAACCTGTGCAATAGCGTCCATGGTTAAGTCCACCCCTCGATCACGAGCCCATCTATATGTTGCATCTCTTCCTTGATGGCCTGATGCGTCATGGGCCCACCGAGCTATAAATAATTCACCCTTATGTTGCCAGTCCAGATCCACCTGAGCCACTTCAATCTTAGCAGCCTGGTCCACCTGCTGGTTGTTTTGATGTTCTTCAGTGGCCCGACTCGGGCACGTGAGCATCTACGTGACGTACTTTTACAACCAGGTTCTCTACCCGGGCAGCAATATCTTGCCACAACGCGGCAGCCCAGATGGGTTTACCTCTGCGCTGCCAGTTGTTCTGCTTCCACTGCTGCAACCACCCCCACAGGGCATTTGCCACCATCCATGAGTCAGTATAGAGATAAAGCACTGGCCATTTTTCTCGTTCGGCAATGTCCAAGGCCAGCTGGATGGCTTTCACCTCTGCAAACTGTCTCGATTCACCTTCTCCTTCAGCAGTTTCTGCAACTTGGCGTATAGGACTCCATACAGCAGCTTTCCACCTCCAATGCTTTCCCACAAGGCAACAGGACCCATCAGTGAACAGGGCATATTGCTTCTCGTTTTCTGGTAGTTTGGTATACAGTGGGGCCTCTTCAGCACGTGTCACCTCCTCCTCTGGGGATATTCCAAAATCTTTGCCTTCTGGCCAGTTCGTGATCACCTCCAAGATTCCTGGGCGACTGGGGTTTCCTATTCGGGCCCGTTGTGTGATCAGTGCGACCCACTTACTCCACGTAGCATCAGTTGCATGATGTGTAGAGGGGACCCTCCCTTTGAACATCCAGCCCAGCACCGGCAGTCGGGGTGCCAGGAGGAGCTGTGCTTCAGTACCAACCACTTCCGAAGCAGCTCGAACCCCTTCATATGCTGCCAATATCTCCTTCTCAGTTGGAGTGTAGTGGGCCTCGGATCCTCTGTATCCCCGACTCCAGAACCCTAAGGGTCGACCTCGAGTCTCCCCTGGTGCTTTCTGCCAGAGGCTCCAGGTAGGGCCATTCTCCCCGGCTGCGGTGTAGAGCACATTCTTCACATCTTGTCCTGCCCGGACTGGCCCAAGGGCTACTGCATGAACTATCTCCTGTTTAATTTGTTCAAAGGCTTGTTGTTGCTCAGGGCCCCATTTGAAATCGTTCTTCTTCAGAGTCACTTGATAGAGGGGGCTTACAATCAGGCTGTAATTTGGAATATGCATTCTCCAAAAACCCACAACGCCTAAGAAAGCTTGTGTTTCCCTTTTGCTAGTTGGTGGGGACATGGCTGTTATTTTGTTGATCACATCCATTGGGATCTGACGACGTCCATCTTGCCATTTTATTCCTAAAAACTGGATCTCCTGTGCAGGTCCCTTGACCTTACTTTGTTTTATGGCAAAACCGGCCTTCAGAAGGATTTGAATTATTCTCTCCCCTTTCTCAAAAACTTCTTCTGCTGTGTTGCCCCACACGATGATGTCATCAATGTATTACAGGTGTTCTGGAGCCTCACCCTGTTCCAGTGCGGTGTGGATCAGTCCATGGCAAATGGCAGGGCTGTGTTTCCACCCCTGGGGCAGTCGGTTCCAGGTGTACTGGACGCCCCTCCAAGTGAAAGCAAACTGTGGCCTGCACTCTGCCGCCAAAGGGATGGAGAAGAAGGCATTAGCAATGTCAATTGTGGCGTACCACTTGGCTGCCTTTGACTCCAGTTCGTATTGAAGTTCTAGCATGTCCAGCACGGCAGCACTCAGTGGCGGCGTGACTTCATTCAGGCCACGGTAGTCTACTGTTAGCCTCCACTCTCCATTAGACTTTCGCACTGGCCATATGGGACTGTTGAAGGGTGAGCGAGTCTTGCTGATCACTCCTTGGCTCTCCAGTCGACGAATCAGCTCATGGATAGGGATCAGGGAATCTCGATTGGTGCGATATTGTCGCCGGTGCACTGTTGTGGTAGCGATTGGTACCTGTTGTTCTTCAACCCTCAACAACCCCACAACAGAAGGGTCCTCTGAGAGACCAGGCAAGGTGGACAGCTGTTTAATCTCCTCTGTCTCCAGGGCAGCTATACCAAAAGCCCACCGGTACCCTTTTGGGTCCTTGAAATACCCTCTCCTGAGGTAGTCTATGCCAAGGATGCACGGAGCCCCTGGGCCAGTCACAATGGGGTGCTTCTGCCACTCGTTCCCGGTTAGGCTCACTTCGGCCTCCAATACAGTTAACTCTTGGGATCCCCCTGTCACTCCAGAAATACAAATGGGTTCTGCCCCTTTATAGCTTGATGGCATCAGGGTGCACTGTGCACCGGTGTCTACGAGAGCCTTATACTCCTGTGGGTCTGATGTGCCAGGCCATCGAATCCACACAGTCCAGTAAACTCGGTTGTCCCTTTCCTCCACCTGGCTGGAGGCAGGGCCCCTCTAGTTCTGGTCATAGTATCCGCTTCTCACTTCTTGCAAACGTGAGTCAAGAATTCCTTCATTACAGTCCAAAGTAAGATCAGCCCTTCTACTCTGTCTGGGGAACTGTTCACTGGAAACTGGACCGTCGTGAGACAGGGTTTTCCTGAAAACTGGAGCAGCATTTTTCCTGAGAGAACCCCCTTGTGTGATTGTTTTTCCTTGCAACTCACGTACACGTGCCTCTAGGGTCAAGGTAGGTTTTCCATCCCACTGCCTCATGTCCTCTCCATGGTCACGCAGGTAAAACCACAGGGTGCCCCGTGGTGTGTACCTTCTATATCCTCTCTCTTGAGAAGAAAAACGCTGACTCCTAATGGCTGAGATACTGGTCCGTACAGGTGGGGAATAGGACATACCCTCTTCGAGTTGCTGGACCTTCCAGGACAGCTTCTCCACAGCTGAGACAAGGGAGGAGGAGACAGTTTCTTCGAAATCCCGAAGTCTGCTAACTAAGACATCCACCGTTGGTGCTTCTTCCTCTGCCCAGCACAGTACTGCCAACGAACTGGCATACGATGCTGGTGCGCTCCGTACCAACTTCCGCCACATGGGTCGCGTGCACTGGACGTCATCTGGATCTTTGGGTGTTTGGTTGTTGTCCAGGTCACTATAAACCACCTCCAGCACGCCTAGTTCTCTCAGGTACTGGATACCTCTCTCCATAGTGGTCCATTTGCCTAGGCGATATATAACATCTTCCTTGAAGGGATACCTTTCCTTCACGCCTGACAGCAGTTGCCTCCAGAGGCTGAGGACCTGTGTCCCTTTTCCAATTGCTTTGTCAATGCCTCCTTCCCTAGCAAGGGATCCCAGCTGTTTGGCTTCTTTCCCTTCTAATTCCAGGCTACTGGCCCCATTATCCCAGCATCGGAGCAGCCAGGTAACAATATGCTCGCCTGGACGACGGCTGAAATCTTTCCGCATATCTCGCAGCTCACTCAGGGATAGGGATCAGGTGGTTTCCGTCTCATTTATGAGTTCTTCCTCTTCCTCCTCCTCTCCTCATGATGTCCCTGCTCTTTCATCATCCCTTTCTAAACGACCTGATCTCCGCTTCCAAGATTTCCTCTTCTGTACAGGGGCAACGGATACCAGCAAGGGTTGGTCCTCTGGTTCAGCTGTAGTGCCTGTTGCTGGGGTTTGGGTAGCTGCAGTGCCTGTCGCGGGGGCTGCAGTAACTGTAGTGCCTGTTGCCGGAGTTTGAGTGGCTGCAGTGCCTGTTGCAGGGGTTGGAGAAGCTACGGTGACTGTTGCCGGGGTTTGAGTAGCCACAGGGGTTGTCGTGGGGGTTGGAGTAGCCACAGTGCCTGTCGTGGGGTTTTGAGTAGCCACCGTGTCTGTAGCCGCCCCCGAGACTCGCTGCTCCACCCACCCTGATGAGGCACCGCTGCTTGCCCTCCCTCTTTTCTTGTTCCTGAGGGTTGATCTCTGGACAGTATTCCTGAATAGTTGTTTAACCCTAAACAAGGCCTGAACCACATTCAGGAGACATAGCAATATGAACATGCTTGTTTGAACATCCCAAGGATATTCAAAATTCTCAGGGAATATTGTGGACATTTTTGTGAAGAGAATAGAAGAAAAAGGAGTTTCTGACGATATGGAAGGGAAGATGAACAAGTGGGAGAGAGTGTCCCATCCCGTCTCCCCCTTAAATTCATTCTCCGAGGAGGAACATGTGCAATTACCAATAATTTCTAAGAGGTGGTTCCCGAGGTACAGAAATGACGGCAGTGCCGAGTACAGATACCAGATTAGACTTACGACCAATGATTTTATCACCTCATAAAACAGCAACAAAATGATAATCTTGGCCCAGTTCCGACTGATGATAAACAGCACAAAAGGGAACACATACTGCAAGCAAGGTATTACATGACCCAACATTGAGAGCCAGCCCCACAACTTTGACAGCCAATACATCAACATTGTGACCAATCAATATAATGGATGCTTATGACAATTTTGCCTTAACACACTTTGGTCAGATCTATCGTTATCTCAACCCTTCGAGCCCCACGTTGGGCGCCAAAAAAGGACTGTCGTGGTTTAACCTGGCAGGCAGCCAAATACCACGCAGCCGCTCACTCACTCCCCCTGCCCCCCCAGTGGGACGGGGAGAGAATCTGAAGGGTAAGAGTGAGAAAAACTCGTGGGTTGAGATAAAGACAGTTTAATAGAACAGAAAAGGGAAAATAATGATAATAAATAATGATAGAATATACAAAATGAGTGATGCACAATGCAATTGCTCACCACCCGCGCTGACCGATAACCAAGTAGCGATCGGTACTTCCTGGATCACACCTACCCTTCATATACTGAGCATGACGTCACATGGTATGGAATATCCCATTGGCCAGCTGGGCTGGCTGTCCTGATTATGTTCCCTCCCATCTTGTGTACCTAGTTCAGTCAGTAGGCATGGGAGCTGTCCTTGGACTAGGAGGGCACTTAGCAACAGCTGAAAACATCAGTGTGTTATCAACATTCTCGTACTAAATCCAAAACACAGCACTAGGAAGAAATTTAACCCTATCCCAGCCGAAACCAGGACATCACCCTATTCTGACAACGGCTTTCTTGTAATGTCCTATGAATCAACTCCTTGGCAAGTTGACTGCACAGTGGAAAAGTTCAGTCTGTATCTAAAACCATTAAGCTGAATGGTAATTTACACTGAGCTCTGGAAATATAAAGCAGCTGCTGCTCTGGCAGTGGCTGGAGTCATAGCTGCCATGTTCTAGGGCAGAAGGATGTTGCTGAGCTTGGTGATGAGACAGGGGTTATGCTCCCTGTCTCCAGGTTCCCCACTGTGAAAGTTTCTGGACCGTGTCCTCACTTTGCTTTCTTCCTTCAAATAGGTAGTGTTTTGGCTGGGAGATTTCATTTAGTCATCGTTAGTATTTCCCAACTAATTTCCCAAATAGATTGCATTGTGCTGTTTGTGTTTGCACTTTTCATTTGTAGCCACATTGTGAAATGATTCAGATGAATTAACATCCGTTTACATTGCATGCACCTATTGCTGACTTTGACACAGATTGTCTTACACGTACATACTTTCACTTACTTGGATGGATGACTTGCATCAATAAAGCCTATGTTTAAAAACATTTTTTTTTTTAAAATACTTGATTAAATGTAATTTTTTCCCAGCTGGGTCGTTCCAGGACAGTTCAAAGCATAGCTTTGTGTTTGACCACCAGTACCCAACACAGTGTTAGCTGTAGGGATAAGAACATGCTGCTGGATTGTGCTTTATACTTCAGAGGAAGGTTTAATCCATAAAGATTTCTTTTTCTCATAAACTTCTAAGTAAATATCCAAAACAACATCAGGAAGTATTCTGTATCTGGTAACTGATGTTATTCTGAATGGGAATGCAAGTCACAGAACATCATTGACTATGCAGGACAGGGTTCTGATAGAATACCCAGTGCTTCCTGCCTTCAGGTGAAAATGGCCATTTCCTGAAGGAAATGCGTGAAAATATGAGAAAACAATACTATAAACACGCTTCTACCTTCTACTTGTTTTTCTCTGGTCAATTCTGCAGTATATATCTGTTTGCTTCATTAGAAAAAGGAATTTTGAAGCAAAAATGGTTTTTCTGAAATGTGTAATTTGCTGTGAATTACAATATAAGTTATTTAATAATGTGCTTTGTTAAACTAAGTTGCATATCTTGGAGCTTAGAGCAGGCTTTATCTTTCTTGCAATTTATGATATTGCAAATCTGGAACCTGTAATCTCAGGGTTTTTTTAATGATATGGTGGTTTCCCAGTCACACTTTGCAAAGGAGCTGTCTGGGTTCTGTAAATGAAGCTGAGGTAAGCCTCATCCTCTAGAGCCATATTTATTAACTTTTAAACATAAAGTCGAGATAATCTTTCTAAAGAAAATGTCATTTGACTTTTTCATGCAGTTGGTTTCATAACATCTGTATTTGTAATTAGTAAAAGGTAGACTGAATTAGGCTCAGGACTGTGTTGACTCAGTTGCAGATAGGAGGACGTGTGTGGATGTGGGTCTTGGCGGTTGGTTTACAGACCCCTTCCAATGTTTAAGGGACTGTCTGAAGTAATGATGGCAGATAGAGAAAACAATGGTTCAGCAGGCATTGGAAAAAAATGGAAAGTGTAGGAGCAGAGGGAAAACAAAAAGCCAAGGAATGGGGGGGGGCACTTCAGGGACACTTAAATTGAGCTGTAAGCTGAAAGTAGGAGGAGATTAAGGAGAGTTTTGAAGGCAGCCAGGGAGGAAGTGTGGGGTGCTGTGAGTCAGCATTTAGAATGTGTTCACATCTGATGCAATTTACTTTTCTCTCTTCATTGTTATTTTACAGAGGTTCCCCCTTGCTTTTAGCTTGCAGCTTTCTGTAAGAACAAGAAAAATTAATCACTGGTATGACTGAATTGAGGTCACTGCAGGTCACTGTAGTAATAACATCCCACACATCTCACTTCTACCTGCACATTTCCAGCGTGCAGTTTAGTTCTATGCACAGTGAGAGCAGAGATCCCTGGGTTCAGAAATATCTGGTAAAAAGGGAAGACATCAAATTTTCATCTGGGTGGGATAGAAAACAATGAGTTACTACTATATTTGACTTTACATACCATGTATGCCTAACTATACTTGGTGATACCAGTGCTAATTAGGAGCAGTCCCTCTGAAACAGAAGTGCAGACCTGAGACATGCAGCCACATTGCACAGCTCATTGACAGCCTCTTCTCCAAGTTACTTTTCATCTGCTGCAGATGTCAAAAATAATTCGACTCAGCATAGCTCTGTGGTGCTGTGAGTCTTCGTGAAACTTGAAACATTTTAAAGGGATGGCTGTACCTGCGTCCATGTCACTGGCAGTCTTGAACATGAGTAAGAAGGTGCGTGTGGAATGAAATCGCAGCTGACGTAGCACCAGAGACAGGATTATGCTCATCAACAATGAAGATGAATTACCATCAATTTTAGGTAAGATCTGCCTGTCTAAACTTGGTTAGACTAAAAGGTATCCATGGTAAACATGTGGGAAGTCCATTTTCTCATGATTATTGGGAATCTCTTCTCTAGTCCCAGCATCATGCTGATCAGAGAAGTTATCCTTAGGTTACCTGTATGCAGCAGGAAACGATCAATTAGCAGTCTCACTTTATGAAGGTCTCTGAGGCAGGCAAGAGGAGGTAGATATCAATCTAAAATTTTATATAAAAAAAGCAAACAGATACAGGTCTCAAAGAGTACAGAGTCAAAATCATTCAGGTGATGGATATTTCTGAAGAATTTAGACTCGTCAAATCTGCTTTAGATCAGGACTACATTTGATTAATTTATTCTATATTTATTCTATAATATCCAAATTTATGCCTTGGAAATTTCATTAGAGTCATCTATACAAAAGTGGACAGATCTTTACACCCCTTCTTTTATATTAAATAAGACAGTATTTTATAGACTATATGCATGGCTGTTAAGACCATAAGAAGAATTCTGAATTGTTTTGCCCAAGATTCAGATTTAAAAAAAAAGAAAAAAAAGTTCAAATTTCTCCTCACGGTGAAGGAATCTTGAAAATTTAAACAAATGTGACTCTACAGTAATGTCTGAAGCAACACTGCAAAATATGACTTGCTAACCACTCCCAAAATTCTGGTTTTTGTATTGTTTTGCTGAAAGAAAAAGGAGAGGTTGTCTATGACATCGTTTCATCAAAAATAGTCCTTACGGCTAGAATCAGGCTGCCATGCGTTTTTCTGCTCCTTGTAATAAAGTGTCCTGTGGGGAATATTGGGGATCATAAGAAATGATTGGCACAGACATTCTGCCCTGTCCACCAGCCGTGTGGCAGCAGTGACGGCTCACTGGGGCTGAACTCTCCAGTCTGTCAGCTGGGGAAAGCCATCCTTCCCAAAGGACACGCAGCTAATCCCTAGTCATGGTCATTAGAGGATGCATCATGCCTCTAACGGAACGTGCTGAAGTCTGGCTTGTTTTGGATAATGTTTCACTCCCTTGCCTCAAAGCCATTTTCCCCTTGAATAGACCTATGCCTCTGTGTTTTTATAGCTGACTATCTATATACATGTATATATATGTATGTATATCAATATATACACAAAAGACGTGCTATATAAATACACATTCTGTTACTGTTTTTTGTTAATGTGGGATAGCATTTTGACTGAAACTACAACTAATTGTAGGGAGAAGTAGATCCTGCTGCTCATGCAAGAAGGAGGGCGATGAAGAACTGCATGGGTGGAAGGTCTCCGGGAAGAGCTGGTGAAGGCTGGGCAGATAGCAAACAGGTACAGGTGATCACAGCGAGATGTGCAGAACTGATCTAAAGGCAGAATTCATTGCTGGTCGGTGAACGTGGTGAGGACTCCTAAACCATGAAGGGGTCAAATTCCATTTCCTGAGAACCAGGAGTGTACTGCATTGGTAAACAGTGTCATAGCCATACCGAAGGCATGGGACCAATTAAAGAACACTGGAGGGAACCTGAGCAAATCAACTCCTTTGAGAAGAGAGAAGGCTGTGGCTTTCATTCTTCATGTGCTACAGTGAGACAGAGACTTAGTGATCCCACATGAAGGCACAGGGCATCTTGGATTAACACTCATACTTAGGTAAATAGATGAGATGGTCCCCTAGTTGCACGGTGCATGTGGCTGTCTGAAACACACATGTTTTATGATGAGGCAGAGAGTCTTGTGCATTTAGATGGTTAATTAGAGCTGCATTCTTGCCTTATATTCCTGTGGGAAAACGTCTACGTAGATGGTGGGGTTTTTTTTCTGGGTTTACTTCTCTTAATGCCAGTGTACTTGTTCTACTCTTCAGTAGTGGGGCTGAGTATTGTGTAGAGTTTGTGATTCTCTATGTAAGGAAGATGCAGAGAATGGCAGCAGAGATCTGTGGAACCATGTTGGTGAGACTCCACAGGAAACATTCAGAAAGCTCTAGCCCCAGGATTTTCTGCAGTGGACAATATTCCAAGGATTATGGCATATGGCATATTGCAATTGCATATTGCAATTACTGCAGTTCACAGTGAATGATTAGATCAGTTTTGTGGCTTTCCAAAATTAAGAATGCATTTACTTTCAAAATGGGTGATCATTGGGAGTATCAGAATGATGAAGGAAGGTACACTATCAATGTGGATACATCCAGTAAACTAGGACATGGACTAGGAAGCAGACAAAAAGTTTTTTTGGGAAGTCTTGTTGATTTTCTGGTTACCATCAACCTATGAAATTGTTCTACTTGAGAGAAGAGGCAGACAACTTTCTTGACCCTACAAACCATGGTATACACATAACACTGGAGAATGAGAGAATGGATATATCAGTCTCAGCAGAGTCTTCTGCTTTACTTCTTTTCACAGACTAGGCTTTAGATTATCTAGCAGCATGTATATTAAGTGTTGAACCTTGGCATGGAGGCCACACTTGAATTTCTGACAAATCAAATGCTGCTCAACAGCCTGTGAACTATCACTGATATAAAGACCCAATGTTTTCATCTGAGTTCAAGCTCTTTTCTCTCTCCCTCATACCATAAACTTGCCATGTGCGTTCAGGAGAGCATTTAACTCTGTTTCACTGTAAGTTTTACAGTAAGTATTGTACTTCTCATGAATCAGAAACCTGACAAGGACTTTAGAACTTCAAACGGACAGCTTTTGGCCTCTGACCGAAGAACAGCTCTGATCGTGCATGCCTGAGCACAGGATGATAAGAGTTTTTTCACCAAGATGGAAATTCATGGCCTCAACTCCTAAGACACAGAAGTGACCTTGCAACAAATGGTACATATCCCAAAGCAAAATTAAAACTTGTTTCTTCCCCTCTCCAAGAGGTGATTCTCAAAGGCTAATTTGTATATATCCTTGAATAGGGTATGAGCAGCTGCAGATAGTGTCCAGTGTGGTCCAGTCTGATAGCAAAGCAAAGCACGTGGTTATGGCCCAAAAACCAGTGCCATATTTGGTCAGATTTTCTATCCACACCATCAGTAGCAGGAGTGCTATTTCAGATATCCAAACATTCAAGGAGATCTATAATTCTAACAGGGTGTGGACTGAAATATTAGTCTTTGTTAACTGAACAGAGAGTTGTATAACTTAAGGATATTGTAATTACTGAGAACACTGTATGGAAGGAAGAAGGACCAGGTTGTCAGCCCACCTAATAGAGACCTTTATGATTCTGTAAGCTTAAATTTTTATTTTTGCCATCAACTTTGCTATTGTGAAGTGTTGCTGCTGGCTTTCAGATAATGGTCTGCAGGATTTTCTGATAAAATATGTGAACATGATTCCTTTTATTTCTTTATTTTAGTAAAGGCCGCTGAAAAACCATTCAGGATTAAAATAGTTCCCCTTAGGGAACTTACTAATCACAGCTTCAAAAGCATTGACAAAAGCCCAGAATGTCAGGGAGTAAGACCATTTTGCACATCTGATATACCACAGATTTATGCTGTTGCCATAGGGGAGCACTCTTCCCTTAGAACTAGGGATTCTCAGAGGTGCCTGACAATGATTAGGGTAACAATCCCACTTGGGATCTCTGTAGGTTAGGTAAGGTTTTCTGTTACGACATCTGACACAAGCCTAGAAGTGCTTAAGTCAACTTCCAAACATCAGCACCAGAGAGATTCAGAGTCATTTTTACTCATTGAGATTTGACATTATTACAAAAAAGCCTACTGCAAAGAACAAAATGATACTTCTATTCATTAAAACTCTGTTCCTTTATTATGTATTCCAATTACGTGCTGGCTTATGGTTCCCCAAATGTTTAAAGTCTGCTAGTGAAGGAGCTCTGAGACATGATTCAAATATAAAGATGCTGATACTATAGAAAAACTTCAAAATATGAGGATTGCAGGTACTCTTCAACTAATCCAGACATTAGAACAATATTTGTGTATGAGTGGACTATGCTTCCAGTAGTTTATTCAAAAGTACTTTATTGTAGAATTAATAAGCAGTGTAGCTTCTGCTATCTTCCCAAAATTCCCCATTTATTCAGCGCATTATTTAGCAACACAAATTGATATGTGAGAGAATAATCATCCCAAAAGAATAGACCCTCATGACTGAGCAGCCAACTTTCCACATGTATAGACAGTAACATACTTTTTGTCTTTTTCCTGTGACATTAAGGATGTGCCTACATTAGTTGTGTACTTCAGATCAGGAATGTAATTTTTAAATGAATCTCCATGCCATTCCCATTTACTGGGAATGTGCTTTGGCTGTGATTGTGGAGCAGTTTTAGGTGAAAGTGAACTGGAAGTGAACCTGCCCTCCAGGAGGGCAGCTAGTGGACTCATGAAATGTTTATAGCATGGATGTCAGGTCCCCAGCAACAATCATTCTGCTGGCCATATCAGCTCCTACTGGTTCACACTACTTGCTAATCTAGACATAGCATAAAAGCCTAGTCATGGACCAAAAAGCTGTTGTGTTAAACTATGTGGAATCACAGGGAAAAAGAAGATAATTCCTTATCTAAAAAAAACCCATCAAATCATGGTATGTTTAAAATGAGAGACAATGAAGACATGAAAGAAGACAATGGACAGTGTTAGCCATCAGAGTAGGCTGTGGAATCAGAAAATAGAAGTCTACCGGGCTTATTTTTGAAGGCATCATGGAAAAGGACAGTTTTAAGGAGTTTTCTGAGTGGTTTTTGTAGAGCTTCCCCTAAGCATGAAGGGATGCCTAAATTCATGCTTGCTTGAAAACATAGACACTTGCTGATCAGAGACAAGAGCTAGCACTTTGATTCCCAGTTTCAGCTAATAGGTCAGGAGAAAGAAGTCTGCAAAGGACCTTGAAAGTCAAAGCAAGTTGTGTGTGTTTAACATGACAAAGAAGACATTTGGGATTCAAAGAGGTGGTGAAACAATCTAAAAGACAGAAGAAGAAAATTATCTTAGCAAACAGTGGAAAGGTTGTGTTTGCCAGTGCTGGAGGAAGGGACGCTGCAGCAGTGAGGGTATGACACACTGAAAGCCTCAATTAATTTTCAGCTGGTTGGATGAATAGAAAGAACTGAGAAGATTTACATGTGGCTTGGATGAGGCCTGGATCATAGGCCTGAATTATTATGGGTAACTGGTATTAGCTCTCTGGTCCAAGCAAAGAAGGATGTTAAAAGACCATTTTTGCCATAGAATCATAGAATCATAGAATCATTAAGGTTGGAAAAGACCTCTGAGATCATAAAGTCCAACCGTCAACCCAACACCACCATGCCCACTAAATCATGTCCCTAAGCGCCTCATCTACACGTCTTTTAAATACTTCCAGGGATGGTGACTCAACCACTTCCCTGGGCAGCCTGTTCCAAGGCCTGACCACTCTTTCAGTAAAAAAATTTCTCCTAATGTCCAATCTAAACCTCCCTTGGCGCAACTTGAGGTCATTTCCTCTCGTCCTATCGCTAGTTACTTGGGAGAAGAGACCAACACCCACCTCACTACAACCTGCTTTCAGGCAGTTGTAGAGTGCTATGAGGTCTCCCCTCAGCCTCCTCTTCTCCAGACTAAACAAACCCAGTTCCCTCAGCCGCTCCTCATCAGGCTTGTGCTCCAGGCCCTTCACCAGCTTCATTGCCCTTCTCTGGACACGCTCCAGCACCTCCATGTCCTTCTTGTAGTGAGGGGCCCGAAACCGAACACAGGATTCGAGGTGCAGCCTCACCAGTGCCAAGTAATTGGCCATGGTGACCTTGAAATTAATAGTCAGAAATATGGCAACAGGCCAAGATTTTTGTTTGGCCAGAAGACATGTCTGCTTGAAGATTATCCATCTGAATGGATATTTAGAGATAATATTGGATTTGCATATATGAGAGATGTGCACAGGAGAAGGAAAGGGAAAAAGGCTAGAGAGTTTCAAGAAGCCCTTACAGAAGCTGGAGGAGTTAAAGAGCATCTTCCAAGGAACAAGTCATAGGAGATCTCTTACTGAGGATGAATAAACACAAGTTAAATCCTGTGGTTCTCTGTGTAGTCCTATTTTTTATTTATGTATTTGGCAGTTTTGCAATGAAAAAGACATGTTGGTCTGTTTTTTCATCTGAATAACTCCTTTGGGAAGTACAGATGGTTTGCACTCCAAAAACCTATAGCCATATATTTTCTGAGTATCCAGCAGTACTTGACAATGACACATCCAAGAAATGCTAGGTAGGAAATAAGGAAAATGTGTTCAATATAAATATGAAAATGAGCCATGATGTTTGTAGAAAAGCTTTTAGAACTATATATACCTTATTTATGCTCAGTGTACCAACAGAAAAAAAATCAAATTCTTAAAAATTCTTAGATCAGCCATGTTGCCCAGAAAGAATACTAACAGACCTTTAAGTTATCTTTCTTCTTTTTGGATGCCCAAAATTGTCATTATATACAATTCTTCAGAAATAATAAAAATTTGATGATCTTATATATTAACTGTCTTTTCTGATACTAATTCATGGTATATTATGTGTGTCTGATAGCTGTATTTTTGGAAGGATATGCATCTACACTTGTTCCCTGATACTGTTGATTTACGCTTATTAATTCCTAATCGTCTTTTTACCGAAAATGGCATTTTTGAACTATGGTCTTCTGTGTATACTTGGAGAAATTGGTAAATTTGTTGTGATAGCTTCCATTAGGATCAAGGGAGAAAGATTTTATTTTCTAATACCTAGCCTGAATGTCCTCCCATTTGCTCAGAACAAGTCTGTTTGACCAAACTTTTAATTTGAATGTGGTTATGGGAGATAGATGGAACAAGAACAGCAACTTTTTAGCAATTATTTCCTCTTGTTATGATAATTTTCCTGTCAGTCAAAATTACAGTGTTTTCTTTTATTTGGTTTTTATTTTGAGAACAAATGCTTATTTACAGGGTATGAAACCAAGGGATATTCTCTGTATCCATACACAGTTAATGGTAGAGCATGCGGAAAGACAAAAGCCGGTAGTTTCTGGTGGGAGCCTATGAAATGGTCAGATGGTGTGAAATATATGACAGGAATGTTCATTGAGAGGCCAAACGTCTCTCTGTGTTGATTCCTGACAATATATGAGTGTTTCAAATGGAGGGGGTCTCAGTAGTGCCTCCTCTGGAGTCTTGAAGCTTTCTGGGATTTCCAGGACAGGTGATACATGAAACGGGATAAGGACAAAGTTTCGCACAGATGCATGGATAGCATCAATCGCCTTATTCAGGAGTGGGTGTCATAGGAAGTATGTGTGCTTGACCATCCTTCTTGGAGATGGATTCTCTTTCCAGGCAAATATAAAGGAGACTATCCTGTGGAAGAAGACTGCTTCTCTTGCTGACATAACATTGTTTTTGAAGTGGAAGCACAGCACTCAACTTCTAAAAATCTTAGCTAGGGCAATATTCACTGCTGTGCATTATCCCATATTTATCTTATCTTTGATTGACTTTAACTCATGAGATGCAAATAGTTCCTCATCTGTAGATGTGCTGCCAGGTTAAGACTTTCCTCCTATTGTCACATTGATACTGTTAATACTGTCTTCTGACAGCAGCTCTGGTTCTCTAGATCTTATTGGACTTTCTTATTACAACATTTCTTTGTTTTTATTAGAACTAACATCAGGTGTTTCAATATTCTTGTGTTTTGGGCCCAGGGCTGAATATCAGCTCTAGGCTTCCAGGGCCAAGATCAAACATATCTCAGGAGAGAAAAAATGTCAGTCTGATGAAGGCTCACCATAGGTGTATCCAGGGTTTTTATAATCAAATAGTTCAAGTAAAATTTCCATTCTTGGGATTTTTTCCCCCAGTTATTCTGTGCCTGAACTTTTAAAAAGAGATACAGATTCAGATTCCCATTCCTAGGTGAAAATTTGAATTTCAGTGCAAGTGAATTACTTTAATAAAACTGCAATAGCCTCGGAGTTTCTGACATTAAATGTTGTCATGTCTTCTGTGTATATAATGGTTGTAGTGCGGAAGTCCTATAATGTATGGAACTGATTCATTTTACAGATGAATCAGTACTGGTGCTGTGTTTATTTTATTCTCATATTAAGAGATTTTCTCTGCCAGTATAGGTGTTTTACTCACCAGGGTATGTCTGGCTCATGACAACATAGTGCTGAACATGTGAGTTTCTACTTGCCTAATTGAACTGAGAATAGTCTCATCAATGACCACATATATTAATGTAACAGCATCCGTACTAACAGCATCTTTTATATCTTGTGAGGTCTATAATATTAAAAGGCCTACTCCAGAGCTTTTTGCCCTTAGGGTATCTCTCCCTATGCCACAGAAAGGAGCAAAAAGCAAGGAAATACTCAGTCAGATATCTCCCAGGTAGTTATGGTGGAAAGCTAACAACACTTCTGCAGACAGGCCCTGCAGAACCAGGCTTGAGCTCTTTTTGCTCTGGCAGATATTCCAGGAAGTATTTGTCTGTTGCTGGGGTTTCCATACATGTCTGATATTTTCCATAGTTTAGTACACATATGAGTTTTTTACTATAACCTGATACCTTGGCAATAGCATTTCACAATCTTACACAGTGTGACATAGCTCTTTCGTACTCATATACACACTAGGTTTCTTAAACAACAAAAAGTTGTAGCTTTTCTCACATGTATAGTAGTAATTTTCCATTCTCTCATATTGTTTTCTGGGCCAAAATTCACAAGTCCATATCCTCCCCATTTTATTCAAGTGAGAAGCCCCATTACCTTCAGCAGAGGTAATGACATTTAGCTACTGTGATGTGGGAAGGTGCTATGTCCCATTAATACTTAAAATATTGCCTATGTTTTTGCCTGTGTTATATCCTATTAGAACATTACCTGACCTTTAGAGATAAACAGATCAGATGAGGCAGTACAACTTTATCCTGTTATGTCTGAACAGAAATGCCATCAAGATCAGCATAAGGCTTTGAGAGATCAGCCAGCTAAGCATCTGAGGAGGATGCTATGTGTTTGCTCAATGCAACTGTCGTGGTTTAACTCCAGCCAGCAAATAAACCCCACGCAGCCGCTCACTCACCACCCCCTCCCCCCCGGTGGGATGGGGGAGAGAATCGGGAGGGCACAAGTAGGAAAACTCCCGGGTTGAGATAAAAACAGTTTAATAATTGAAATAAAATGAAGTAGAACAGTAATAATAACAATGAGAACAACAACAATAACAGAATATACAAAGCAGACGATGCACAATGCAACTGCTCACCGATCGCCGACCGCGCATCAGGAACGGGGTGCGAGCCCCCCCACACACCTGGTTTTTATAGTGAGCATGATGTCACATGGTATAGAATACCCCATTGGCCAGCTGGGTCCACCACCCCGGCTGTGCTCCCCCTCCCCGGTGCAAGCGTCACCCAGCAACAGCCAAAGCATCAATGGGCCATCAACGCTCCTTTCACACCGAACCCAAAACACAGCACACACCCCAAGCTACTGGGAAGAAAGTTAACTCTGTCCCAGCCGGAACCAGGACAGCAACCCTTAAAACACTTCGTAGTTCTGAATTTGCTTCTTTGTAAGCTAATGTAAGGCAGGAATATTCGCAGAAGTAGATTGCATGAGCAACTTCCAATTCTGGCTAAACAGTTTCCTTTTTAAAGTCACAGGAATGGTGTATATGGTTATCCTACATCTGGATGACTGCTTTGTGTTGCAGATAAGCACAAAAGCTATTATTTCAAGCACTTAACATGCCTGACATTTACAGGCTCTTCGTTATCTTGCGTGTGGAGAGAGGAGATGAAGATGTCCAAATGTAATTTCTTCAAAGACAAGATATCACATTAGCAATAAATCAGCTAATTTTTCACGTCACTTGCATTAACAATACTTTGATGTAAATCTGTAAGCCAAAAAAAAAATTGGCTTCTCAAATCCTGTTTTATGTCATATCATAAAAATTTTTACTTTATAATCATTATGCAAATACAGTTTATGCGAAGTAAAACCCTATATTTAACCTTTATTGAATCTAGCCTGGTTGTGACCAATTGACAATTATGTTGGGTTTTAATTTTAAAAACAACAGCAGAAAAGGAATATCAAAATTTCCAATATTTTCAGATCTAAACACCAATGCTGCTGCTGAAATGTTTTATTCTTTGCTCCATTTCATTTTAGAACTGCCCTTCTTACTTTTTTTTTTTTAATTTTGGCTTCTCTTCTAGCAGTCCCAACCTGTCCTTCAATTAGATTTTATTATTCTCTCAGACTAAATCTTATCACACCTTCAAACCACATTTCTTGGGGTGTTACCACTTGGCATTATTGTACAGGAACATGTTCTTAGGCATCATCGTCTGTTCAGGGCAGAAATCCTTACTCTTCCTTTCTTTCCTATTCCACTGCCTTCTTGTGTATCCCTATGCAAATCACATCTAGGAGGGATATTCAAAATCACAAGTTCATTTAGCCAGTTTTGCAAATCTCACCTCTAAATTATTTCTGCCTTCCTTCCCATTCAAATGCTGAGAAGGACAGAAATACTGTTAGTTGAGAAGGGGCTACTTTCTTTAATTTCTGGACCTGAAATACTGGGAGGTAAGTCAGTTACTTAGTTGAAAGTTCATAAACCATTCAGCAGTGGTCCTGTTCCTGCTTGAAATGCTCTGACCTTTGCTATTATGTTTCATCTGGAAGTTGCCTTATTAGATAACTTGCTGCTTTAAATCCTTGATGGATTTAGTAAAACAAGCAAAGGGCTGCAAAGTAACTGTGAACTCTTGCCCTATCTAGTTTCTACTTAAATTGACTAGTTTGGTCACTCAGCTAATGATGGCTCCTGCAGTCAGTTGGTATGGATGTTGTTATTCCTAATAGTCTTCATTAAAAGTGGGTAAAGTAGGTCTCAGTTCAAAAATAATTTATAATAAGCTTCAGAAAAAGTATCTGAAGAGATACTTGCAGAGATACCTTAGGAAAAATACTGTAGGTATCTGTGTATATAGTTAAAAGTGTCATGTCTTTATTTTGCCCATTTAATGATAAAGGCAAAACCAGAGAGACAGACGAACAGACAAATGCCCTGTCAGTGCTGCCCCATGGTGACCAACCAACCCTCACTCAGTTCCTTACTGCTTTGGTATGAGTTTTTTGTACATCTCAGGTGAAAGATAACACTATTGGGCCATTCGTGAATAATTCATTTTGCAGTGAATCAGGATAAAATCCACTACGCACAGATTTCAGAAGCCTCTGTGGCCTGTGAGAATTGTCAGTGAAAAAGATTGCTGTGTCCTGTCTTTGAAACAAATGACTGAGCAGCAAAACCACTGAAGCTTTGTGTCCTCCACAGCTGCGCCTGGAGATGCAGTCCCTAGGTGGATTCCCTCAACTCCAAGAAAGGTTGTAGCCCTTCCCCAGAGGGGGTACGCCTGGGTCTCCTCCCTTCTTCTTGACTGCTCCATGAAACCTGCAGGAAATAAAAACTTTGAGACAACTTCTTCCTTTATCAATTTGGCCAATAGACTCAAACATGTCTAGGAGGTGCCAGCTGTCAGATACATGCACATATGGATATGCACAAGAACATTCTGTTTTGGTAAACAAAACAACTTGTCAGGTCTTAAAGATCAAAATGGCCACGATAAAGAACAGAAAAATATGAGCCAGACCACATGAAATTTCATGATCACAAAAATGTTTCTCTCTCTTAATAAGGTGATAAAGACACTATTTCTGTGGGCTTACTCTTTTGCTAAAATTTATGAATTCAAATTGTAATAATATAACTTTGTAGATACGAGCTGAAGACAAAGCATGAGATAACGTATTAATATAATAAAGAGTGAGCTTGCTTTAGTTAGTGATTCTTGTTTGAAACTGCTAAGTTCCTGTTCTTTGTTAGTGAGATTTTCAAATCACTCTCATTTTCCCCCTGCCTGGTTCTCTTGTAAGGAAATAAAAATGATGAGTTTCTTTAGAAGAGACTCTGATAATAGACAGATCTTTCTAGATCAGTGTTTCAGGAGCTGACACTTTACAATATATATTTTTTTCACAATAAAAAATAATAAATCAAGGCAAATTCTTAGCTAAGAATTTGAAAGAGAATATGAAAAAGAAAGTGTGATGGAAATTATTAATTTATTGTGAAGGTCACCTATTTTTTACTTTCTCAGAAAAATTTTTCTCCTAACTATTTGCTTCTGTGTAAGGCCATTAAGAAAGGGGAATGAATATCTGTAGTCGCACTCTCCCCTATTACAAGCACTTATAGGCTGCTATTTGACCCTCCAATCTGGCAGACAAGCTGTTTTATAGCTTTTTACTCATGACATTGGTGTGGGAGGTTTCTGAGGCCAGAGTCAAATGTGTCTGAGCAGCTGTTCTACTAGGGATCACTGATGATCTTTGTGTGAAAAAGGTGATTCACTAGAAGATTAAGTGTATATTTGCTCTACATACAAGCCACATAACTGACATATATTCCTTTGTTTATTCTGGCAGACCTATGAAGAGATACAGATGGGTTTTACCTCAGATACTTCAGTGTCTCCCAGTGTCTTGCTCTGTCCAGCCAGGCCAGGATGAGTTTCCCACAGTGTCTTTACGAAGTGTAACATAGCCCTCAGACTAACATTGATATTGGTCTTGCATTGCAAAATTCATCAGCCTATGAGTGGAGCCCAATGGCTCAAGCCACTAAGGTACTTCATGGCCTTTGGCAGGTTCTTCTTTTCATCTGGAAGCTAGAACACAGAAGCTTGTCCCAGGAGAAGGTATGTAGAGTCATGCCAATGCTTGGCCCAAGGAATGACTTACAGTAAGCAGTCACTGAGCATAATGAATGCAGCATCTCTGAGAACTGGGACATGAGTCTCTTCATATCCATATGAAATTCCCAACTGTCCTGATAAGGGAGTTGAGCTTCCTTTTTTCGCCTCTCTCTCTAGACCTCTGAATACTTCAAATTTTTCTTCAGGAACTCAGCAGCTTCAATTCTTGGAGGACAAAAAATCCCCCAGGACCTAGTTATTAGCATATTAGCCTTGGCTGGCAAAAGTTTTAAGTCTGAACACCCTCGGCTGGACAACTGCAAGGCCTCATACATGCACAGTGTCCCAGCAATCCTTTTAAAGAACAGTGGCAAAATCTGCATTTGGAGAAGGTTTTGTTCTGCACTTTGTGTTAGGTTTGCTGAAAAAAATGCTTACTATGTGGCTGCTTCTTGGGTCTAGCAAGAAACATGGCAAAATTCTGAGCCTAGGGTATGTATATTCATTTGCACCCTGTTGAAATTTCAGGTGCTGGGATAACTGTCAGTCCAGATATGAAGGCCACTCTATTTGCTCTGCAGAATTCTTTTTATTTAAAATTTGTACTTGGGCACCTATATTTGACTAAGTTTTGTTTAGTGTTTAGGTATAAACAACAAATATATGAGAAGAAAATTTATCTTTGGTCTGATAGCAAATTAGCTCTCCTCACACACTAGAATTGCAATTGTATTTGTTTCAAGCTACTACAAGCTCTTAGTTAATGGATCTTATGTTCTGTATGTTTAGATGAGCTGTGCATTTATAATTGTTTGCATCATGAATGAAATCTAGATATTAGCACCCAAACTGCTTAGTGGACTATAACCCCTGTCTCCTGAGCACAGTCCAAGTGAAAGCCTTTAAGCAGAATAGCTATTTCAGGTTTCTAGGAGTGTTCTCCTCCTCTACTCTCCAGTGGTGAGCTCTGAATGTGCAATGAATTTCAAGCATATCCACCCTGTGATCACTTGTCTAAAATGGTTTCTCTGCAACAATAACGCAAACAGTGGATAGTTTCACCTGTAGAAATGCTGCTTTTTAGCTCTTCTGTTCTTAGGTTCTTCAGGGATGCACAACATTGAGCTGTTTTCCATAGCAAGTAGGGAATGTGGATTCACCTTCCTGTTACCAGCTATGCTACACTGTCTCAGTTCTGATATATTTCAGCCTTCTGCATTCAAAAAGGTAGGGAGGACACAGGAACTGGTGTACTATTCTGAAAAAGGTTACTTTTATGTTTGCATATAAATTCTATGTGCCTCCTAACAGATGTTGCACTGAAGATTACCAGATACACCCCCTTTTTCAGAAAATATGGATATGACAAGTTATAGAAATAGATTAGAATTTGCGATGACTTCTTAAGTTTAGAAAAGGTGATTTCAGTAAGCATCATGGTCTTAAGCCTGTTTTGACAAATTGGTTGGTGCTAAGAATTGTGAAGGAGTGATAGCTTTGTTTGCACTCCTAGCCTTGAAGTTTCATCCCAGTTCTTTGCATCCCTCATTTTCTATTTCCTTCCTTTGAGCTGTTCTGTATTCCCTTCAGACTACAACTAAAGGTCAGTATCTGTCAAACTTAAGCTTTGCCTTAGGAGAGGAGAGTCACCAATCCACTGGAATTTCACAGTGAGTGAGTCTGGAGTTGATAAAAACAAACAAGCTTAGGTCAAACTTTCATTCCTGGATAATTCCAAGCAGGCTGTGCCAGAGCACATTTGTGCAGATAGCTCAGATCAGATTTTCATTCTTGACTGGAGCCTTGAATTTCAGCAAGCACACCATTCAAATGAGTACACATGAGAGCATGGGAATAATCACCTAAGGAAAGAGAGAGTATGCACTGTGCATGAGCTCTGCATGCTTTTGTTTTAAAGGAAGCAATTACAAACGAAGCGCAACACTGTTTTTATAGAAAGGTTGGGGATCACTGACACACTATCTAATCTTTTTTTTTCCTCAACATCTATAAATATTTCTTAGGTTTTATTAAGTGTATATTAAGCATTTCATAAAGTGTATCTTTGAGGAAACATTTTGCTCAGTTTGCATTCTTTGCTTTCCTGGTAAAGCAGCCCAGAGAGACTCATCCATGGGCAGAGGCTGTAGATGAAGTAAAACAGTGGAGGAACATCCATAAGTACCTCAGGGCTCCTCAGTACATGGGCTTCCACTGTTGTGAGTTGCACACAATCACCTCCTGACTAGACTGTGTTTAGCTCTAGATCACTTCACCCCATATTGTTCTTATGTATTTCTGCTCCACATGGCCCATTTCACTTCTTGTCCCATTACTGTTCTTTTCTTTTAGGAAATGCTGATGCATGCAATCTGCAAAACATGAGAAAGCCAATCTGCGCTGCTGGGAGAAGGTGAATTTTCAGGTAAGAGGTTCCTAAACAAAAATTGAGGACATGGGATTAGACAGTTTCTGTAATATTCAGTACCTAAAAATGGTTAACTATCTTTATGGAATACTTACGTATCTCCCTTGCTATAAGTAATTTATAAGCTTTCTGAAAATAATGTAGAGAAGCTGGATACATGTTCTTAAAGAAGTGTGGAGACTTACATATGTTCAGTGTTACTATGGATGGACCAGAAACATGAGGTGCAAATGTTCACCAACAGACAGAATACAAAGATAAGTACTCCAGAGGACAGGGATAACAGTAGGGGTAACAAATGCATGGTGCTGATTATATATTGCTTGCATTCATTTAAAAAAAATCTATGTAGAAAAGCATTTATGTGATCACCAGATGGAAAAGAATGAGATCAAATGAACGTTTAACTATAATTTAGTCTTTTTTTTTTACCTGGTACTGACATGTACAGTGATTTATGCAGTGCATGGCATAACAAACCCCAGACATAAATTTTCTTCTCAGACACTTATCAACATAGCAATGAGAGATTATGTTATTGCCAGCAGAATTACCACATTGGTATGACCACATTTATCATCTCAGTTCATATGGGTCACATGGATTGCAATTTTAAAAGTTAATACACATATATATAAACACAAACATGCATATTAAAGCACATAGGTATTCTCATTGAAATACCTGAGTTTTTTAAGATAAGTATCTTTTATAATAATTGTATTTACTTATTTAAAGTCACAGATATACAGCAACAGCTACACCTGCCTTCCTTTCTAATTTATAGATCCTGTACCCTGAGATGGAGGAAGAGATGGAGGGAGGCAGGGAGATTCAAACTCAGATAATTATAGTAACATGTAAGTTGCAGGACTGAATTCCCTTGGATGATCATCAGGGATCTAGTGTAGCTGGATCAGAAAATGGAGCAGGAGAAAGAAAGGGTAATAGCTCTCATTTGCCTGCTACATTCAAAACTCCTAAGGAAAAGCCAGCAGAGAAGTAGAGCAGGCTCAGCTCTCTGAGCTGGCTGGAAGGACAGTTGTGCAGATGGGATCCAGTGCCCCTTCCTTACACACGGAGACAGAGGAGACTGTTGGGCTTATCCTGATGCTGCCTCTGCTAGTCGGAAAACTGTTGCTTGGCAGCTCCCAATGGTGTATTAGTAAGTGGTGTGCTGCATAGACAACTGGACAGCACTGCTCAGTCATAGCTAAAACATCCCTGTGTCATCAACCCTGTTTTGGTCACAGATCCAAAGCATAACACCATACCAGCTGCTATGAGGAAATTAACTCCATCACAGCCAAAACCAGTACAACAGATTATCTGGATCCTACACTTCGTAATACTTAGATTCAGAGTTTAGATCAGCAGGATCAGTGTGTCCGAAAAATTCAGTGTGTAAAAAATTCAAATATCTCCAGAGTGTAGTACAAATAAATGGTTTAAACTTGCAGCCACCTGTGGTGAGGGTTATCATCCTTGACTCTGAAGAGAGAGCAATTACCAGAAACCCTTGGCAATTATGCAATGCAGGATGGTGTTACTTCACCATCGCAGACTTTGGATAATATTAAATACAGTTACACAGCACTATAGCAACGGGATCCTATGCTGTCCTTGCAGCCCCCAAACTCTTCCTGTGCAGCCTGCAAAAGGACGTTGCTGTACGAGAGAAGGAAGAGAGCACACACAGCCCCGGTGCCAGCGCTCTCCCAGAGCACAGGTCCCCCTTCCTCTTCCCCCCCTGTGCGGGGCTGGGCACACCAGCAGCTCTCGGGTTAGGAGGCTGAGGACATGAAATGGTGGGCCAGCCACAAATAGACGCACTGTCACTTTCTTCTGTGTGTAAGGCCTAAGGGACACTTCTCCAGGGCGTTAATTAGCTCAGACAGTCACTGGAGAGTGTGGAGTGAGTGAAAGGTACGTCAGTATTTCTGCCTCACCATCACCATGGATGGTGGGTGGTTTGCCCTGGCTGAAACACTGACAGGGGCATATTGTGCTTAGTGTGGGCCCTAGCAGATAAATGAGGTGGTACTCCCCATCCAACTTGCTAGTCATTTTCCCCAGCTTTCCCCGATTTTCCTCGGTCTGAAAAGTCTGAAAAGAACAGACTTTTTTGTGTACAGATCTGTTGTTGCCCCACTTTGACCCCTAATCATTACCAGTCCCGGCACCAAACACTTCAGGGTGGTAGGTTTCTTTGCCTATCACAGTCCTGATATTCCTCCCACATGTGGCAGAAATCTCACAAAAGGTCAGGTAAAAAAAAAAGTGATTCAGAACCTTGTGATTAATCTTCAAGCTTTTTATCTAGGTTGGGGCAGGTAGTTTGAGTCGGTTATTAATTACTCACATCTGTTTCTGCGATAGGTGGGCCTGCCAGAGCTCTTCAACACTTGGATCCAGAAGGTAACTTTCATGGGTGCTTCACTCCGGTGTTTTGGTTAGGTTTATGCCATCTCTCGTTTCTCTGACAGAAAGTTGTTGCATTTCAAAACAGAAAACTCCATCTGCTGTATGGGAAACTGAACTGTAGCTAACATCAATGTTATTTCTCTTGTCCGTGCTCAGGGAGGGGACTGCCATTCAAAAAGTACTGTCACAGACCCATAAAGATCCAGAGAGGCTGTTTGTTTCTCTCTGAATCCTTGTCACTAAAAGGTAATAGTAACAGAAGAAAAGCAGTTAGTCCTGCCATGAGCTCCATGAAGGTGGAGTTGTTTCCATGCAAGCAGCCCATTGGGATCCATACTGCTGCAGGGGTACAGGGCCAGGCAGGTCCATGGAGCGACTCCCATTGTCTTCAGGAAAATCTGGATCAGGCCCAAGGGCTGTGCACAACTTCCCTGATGATCCCAGTTTTCCACAGTGCTCAGTGCAGCCTCAGTGCTCCCACAGATCTGCTGGTGGGCTCACAGTGTGCAGCAGGCTCCTGCAAAGCCCCAGGCGGAGGCTGGGCTCTCTCCTGCAGGAAGGCACGGGACTCCCAAACAGTGGCTGGAGGAGACAAGTGGATCGCTGCAGGACAACGTAAGGCTGTCTAAGGGATGTCATTGCAAAAGTTTAGAAATTTGTACTTTGAATAGCCAGTTCCCCAGCAGAATACAGATCCCAATCTATGATAGCGTGCATACTTTGGTGACTCACTTGTAGCAACTGCTCATTAATTTGTCTAAATATTTTCCATTTTATGCACTCCCAGCCTCTCCGACTCCTCTCACTTGCCTACATCTACCCAGACCCATTCCCGCAGAGGCAGGTATGAGGCTGCTGCGAGCTGGGGAGGCTGGCAGCGAGCAGAAGGTGGCCGAGACCATGTGGCAGAGTGGGACAGCCTCTCCCCGGTCCCAGGCAGGCAGTGGTGTCTGGCACAGGGGGCCAAGGAGCCGGGAAGAGGTGACACACTGGGATTACCTGGGACGTCAGCAGCATGCTGGGGCATCAGGAAAAAAAACCCTAATGTTTTTTTTTTGAGGGGGTAGTATCCCCTCAACAAATCTGTTAAAAAAATCCAAAAACTCTGAACAGTTCATTATCATACTACAGAACTACAGAAAGACCCCACAGCAATAACTCTAGCTGAAACTAAAGAAACCAGTAACTCTAGCGGAGATCAACTGGGAAAAAGACCTTATGCAAACATATGATGAAGAGGGAATCTTTGCTCTGGGGTTTCAGGAAACCTACCTAATGTGCCTGACACGAAACTTAAGAGATTTCAGATGAAACAGCAAAATGCAATCAGTGAACTTTACCCATTTGTCAAAATGTCAGAGGCTTTTTAACAAATTCTTCGACACTGCAGTGTTTTTATGGCCCTTCCAGTGGCCTAATATCTATATCTGGTGTTTTTCTTCTGGTGTAAATCAGGGAAGGGATGAGGAAAACTGTACTTTTGTCACTGGGCTCACAAGTTTTTGAATGTTGTGATCCCAAGTCAAAAAGCATTAATCATCACTGCATGAGTTATCTCACTGAATTCAGAGAGACATTTCTCATATCTAATATATGTCTGAATGCTCTGATTGAATGTCAGAGCATGCACCCCCCTTGCAACCCTTAATGTGATCCAGCCTGTGACAGGGGTCACAACACAACACTCTCAGAGCATCCTGGCAGCCCTGTGCGTTACTGTCCGCTCACCGCTTTCAAAACTCTACCGAAATACCGAGCTACAAGACTGTGAGATACCCTCATAAAGCACTTTTTGTTTTTCCAGGGCAGTAGCTTGCTCAAGTGCCACTCAAGCTGCATTGCTTTTCCTTGATCACTGTCAGGAACTTGAGGCTTTAGAGTTTTCAAAGACTTATTAAACAACTTGGGAAAAAACCCTAGAGGTAGCTAATAAAAACATTTAGAAGTAGATTCCACAAAAAAATACTGCCCTGCTACAAGAACAGCATTTCCAAACTGTTCTTAGACACAGGATCCATGCTGGCCAATCAGACTGTGTTTGATAATTTGGAGAGTAAAATTGTTTTGTGATGCTTTAAGATGAATATCTTATACACAGACAAATGAGCTGCACTCTCATGTCTGCTCTCATGTCAAGCTGTCAGACAAAGTGCTACAGTAGCAATAAAACAAATATCAGATTTCCTTTTTTGTCTGGCTTTAAGAAAAGCACACCAAAAGCCCCAAATAAATCGTCATTATGTTACTTTTCTTAAAATAAGATTAGTGAGAAAACAGTTTAGCGCATGAAAAATTCTTCTTCCATCATAGATTAGTTGGCAGGCCCTGATAAAGAGACTGAAGACATTCCTCTTATCTGATGGAAAATCATTCTTCATTAGTATTCTTATTATGAATTTTATTTGTTAGCATTTTCTCTCTTTCTTATGTTGAAAAATGCTGGTGGGTGAAGGAATGGTACTATCTTTGGTAGGACATTATTAACGTAGAATTTGGGAAGCTGCAGTTTGGTCATGGAGCCATCTCTCATCTGCTCACGGAGCTGATGAACCAGCCAGCAAAGCCTCCTGCCAGGGGCGGGAAGCCTCTTGCACCGCTGCACCGCTGCACAAGGCAGAGGACAGGCACCGCAGGCCTCGGCACTGCCCTCGCGCTGCGGTGCCAAACGAGGGACGTTTCCCTTTCGCACACGGGTGGGTCTGGGGCCGGTGTGGGGAGGGCTCGTTCCCAGCGGCCGGTGGGCAGGCACCCCGCCGTGCCCTTTTTCATTCCAGTTGAGTCTTATGCGAATGAAATCTGCCAGCAAGAGCAGCAGGGCACACTACTCCCCGGAGTAGTAAGCTACTGCTTGCCAAATTTCTACCTTAGCTCTTAAAAGCAGATCACTTGGATTGGTTTGCATTATCCCTATTTCGCACGGTCCCCTGTCCCAAAATAGACTTCGTGAAGCTCTGATGAAGTAGGATCTCAGCTCAACTTTTCTGAAGTGGACAGCTTCTAACAGGACAGCTCAGCGGAGCAAATTCTAACAGAATCATGGCACAAAGCAGAAAGGCAAACCTCCATCAGCCTCACTCTTAACTTTTGCAGAGCTGCAGACTGATGACCTTGCTTGCCCTTTCATCACAGGATTCGAGTCCACACATCAAGAAAGAAGTCCTTTCTCGAAAGACACAAATGCATAGGACCTTCTCCGAAGAGGACCAACTGTTTGTTGCTTGTGTTAGTAACATGTCACTCTTACTTCCCAATCCACACTTGTCTGCTTTGTTTCTGTTCCAGCGGCACAAGTTCGGGACATTCAGCGCCTCTGTTCAGCACTGTCCTGTAAATGCTCATTTTCTGCCTCGCTTTCTATGGCATCAGCCACAATGGGCATCTCCTCCTTCAGGAAGAGGCCTCGCTTCAGAAATATGACCAGACCTTGAAAAAGGGTCAATATTTCTTGTGTAATATGTGAAGAAAGCCCAGATCGGTGCCATCAAAGGTTTTGCCATACGGAGCATCAGTGACTTTCTACCCTTCTGTCCTGGCTCTTTGCCCCTGAATTCCTGTGGACTGTTCTGCCCTCTAGTGACCGCCATGTCGCCTAACGGTGTCTCCCGACCTCTCTCCCACTGAGCGACACTGGCTGTGGCTCTGAGCAGAGACAAGAAACCAGAGGAGACCTCGCAGCAGAGCCCAGGGCACAGAGCCAGCTGCTGTGAATCATCCCCTGCGTGCCTGGGATGGTGAGCGCCTGGGGACAGAGCGAGGAGACAGAAAAAGTAGATTTGGAGGAGGAGGCTTAGGGCAAGGTTTAGGGTTGAAAGAGGGACAAAGGGTAGAGCTGCAAAGGGAGAGGCTGCAATTTCAGACTAACCCTAACCCTCGACCTTTGCCACAGCTGAGCTTTGACCCTGACTGCTAAAGATGGCCCTCCTGAAAAAGTGACGCAGGAAGAAATCTTTTTGTGACCTATCATCCCCTTCCATTTGCAGCTCCTTCGCAGCCCCGATCCAAGGTCAGCTCCATGCTTTCTCTCTCTCTGCCTCAGCTCTAACCCTAATCCCAACCCTAACCCTAGACTTGGGTCTCATCTGAGCCTTTAGACCAAGACACTGAGACACAGCCTAGGAGGAAAAGTTCTTCAGGGAGAACTTGTCTCTTCCATTGGCAGCCCCTTTGCAGCCTCCCTCCAACAGCTGCTCTATACTTTGTTTCTGTCCCAAACTTATCCCTAACCTTAACCCTAGACTTTGTCCTCGACTGAGCCTGAGACCAAAACTACTATACACAGCTCAGGTGAAAAAGTTCACTGGGGAGACCTACTTTTGCAGCCTACCTCTTCCATTGGCAGCTTCTTTGCAGCCCCACTCCAGTGACAGCTCTATGCTTCCTCCCTCTCCCAGCCTTTACCTTCATTCTTATCAAGAACCTCTATCCTGGCG
Source organism: Calonectris borealis (assembly GCF_964195595.1). Lineage (NCBI taxonomy): Eukaryota > Metazoa > Chordata > Aves > Procellariiformes > Procellariidae > Calonectris > Calonectris borealis. The sequence goes on along the minus strand of NC_134313.1, from coordinate 30,883,620 downwards.
CTGTTGAAAAAGTTCATAGGGAGAAGTCTTTTTGCATCTTTTGTGCTAAGCCACTGTTCAAAGCTGTAAACCAGGTTCTCCCTCATGAACTTTTGTGCCTGAGCTTTGGCTGGAGATCTTACAGCTTCTATGGCTATGGTTGGGAGAGAGATGAAGGGTAGAAATGCCGTTGGACAGGGGCTGCAAAGAAGCTGCCAATGGAAGAAGTAGGCTGCCATAAGAGTTTTCTACCTGTTATTTTTCCACCTGGACTAATGTTGGGTTTCCTAGTAAGGCTCAGCCAACCCAGGGTCTAGTTTTAATGTTAGGGTTAGGGTTTGCATTAGGGCTAATCGTAGGCCTGAGAGAGAGAGACAAAGCCTACAGCTCTTGTTGGAGTGGGTGCTCTCTCTGCATTGCTGGAGCATCTTCCATATGTGGAGAGGTTGAGAGAGCTGGGACTCTTCAGCCTAGAGAAAAGAATGGGGGGAATCTCATTCGTGTATACAAAGTCCTGATAGGAGGGAGTGAAGAAGAGGGAGCCAGGCTTTTCTCAGTAGTGCCCACTGACAGGGTAAGAGGCAATGGACACAAATTAAAACACAGGAAATTCTATTTGAAGACAAGAAAACAATTTTTACTGTGAGGGTGGTGTAACCCTGGAACAGGTTGCTCAGAAAGGTTGTGGAGTCTCCATCCTTGGAGACATTCAAAACCTGACTGGACGTTGTCCTGGACAAGCTGCTGTAGCTGGTCCTGCTTGAGCAGGGAGGTTGGACTAGATAATCTGAAGAAATCCCTTCCAACCTAAATGATTCTGTGATTATTGTTTTTAAGCATGGCTAAATTTATCAACATCTATTTAAAATAATTTATATAATTCCATTTGCTTGAAAAATTCTATCAGAAACATTTGTATGTGTGTGGGTGCCTTTGACTTGGTGTGCCTGCACATATATTTTTGAGAATTGGACTTTGTGTGTCTGAGGAAGCTTTTCATGTTTTTCATGGTTTTCTCTTGAGCTTTGTAATAAGAACATAACTAGGATCAAGACTTTTATTCCATTTTACAACATTTTGGCATTGGGGGCTAGAAGAAACAACTGTATTTTTTTAATTCTGGGCACAGTTAACAAGGTGGTTCATCACTGGAAGCACTTGGGAACAAGGTGTGGTTCCAGTATCTTCCTCATGGGCTACAGCTGAAAGCTTTGTAGGAGGTAAATCTTCAGCCTTGTCTTTCTATCCCTATGTTGAAGCAGGAGCAGCACCTCCCAGCTAGGTGTGAGCAATCATTCTTTTTTCTCCAGAAAAAAAAACAGAATAGATGGATACATCCTGTGGACCACGTTATTTGTATCTCATGGACTAGATATGATATCTTTGCTTTTTCCCCCTTCATATGTCAGAAATTGCGCACATTTGGGGATATGATGACAGATATGCTGAACCACCAGTGTTCTAGTGAGACACATGCAATTTCCAGTTTTGCCTCTGGAGCACATCAGTCTGAACTACTTGGAATCTGTGTGCAATGTTAATAACCTGTGAAACAATCATTATAAAGCTATAAAACTACACGGCATAATGTAATACCAAAGTCAAGTTTGTAATAAGGGATTTTGGTGTTTTATAGCCAAGCAAAGCATTACTCTTAAAAATAGGTCACAATGTCACAAGTAAACCTTTACTGCCTCTGTCTGAAAAAAAAAAAAAAAGGAGCTCATGCGGAGTGAGTAAACACATATGCGAAATGATTAACCACACAAATAATTTGTATCGTTGTTTGCACTTGTTATCAACAGTAAAATTTATATCTAACTAGTCCTTTCTATCATTTGCTTGCATGTGATCAGTGGCAAAAATTTACCCCATTACCACAGGACACAAGGTCATGTGTTCATTTCAATGACAAAGTGAATTATAATCCTTTGTTCCCGCTTTGGTTAATTATGATCCCAGTGCAGCTAGGGCCATACTGAACAAGAGGAAACACGTAGAATTGCATTTGGTAGCTGCTTTGACGTTTCTAGTTACTTTACCTTTACTATCTAATTTTTATAATAATTTTGGGAGACAAAGTGCCCCCTAGGTGTTCATTATTACAACAGGATTGTGATGAGACAAACGTTTATTCATTTCTAAATTTTAATTGTACCTAATTAACATTTTTTTAACTCTGCAGCTCCTTTTTCATATTGTAAAGGAGCAGGGCAGAGACAACATTTTACACGTTGAAGAATCATGCTGTTTAGTTTAAACTGTGGGCTATCATCTCAGTCTGCAGAACTGGTGTCTCGTGGAAGCTTTAACACTTTCTTGTAAGGACAGGCACAGATTTTCATGTCTATGCCTAACATCCTTCTACCACTGCCAAACACTCTGTATGGAAAGCCACACAAAAGAATCTTGTCTTTGTTTTTTCACCTTAATTAAGCCTTCTTTTGGAAACATTATTTACTTCTACCTCAGGTGCTTCCTCCAGATGCTCAGAAAACAAGTTCATTATGGTGGGCCCACCCTGAAACCTACAAGCTGCATTAGCTTTATCTTTGTTGGGTTTCTTTGCAAATTGTACTACTGAACACATTGTGGCTGGAATGAACTATGCAACAGAAACAGATCTTGATTTGCAGAGTAACAGATGATCCAAAGCGAAATTTGTCATTATTTTGCCATCAGAAACACTGCTAATGTCACTATGCAATTATTTGTTTGCAAATATGTTTGGTCTATGTAAAATTCTGTGAATATTCATCATTTCTGGAATGTACTGCCACAGGAGTTAGACAAATTCATGGACAGAAAGTCTATAAAAGGACAATGGAAGGACTAAGCAGGAAGGTGCCTTGTAAAATCACTTATGCACTAATTGTGGATGCTGGAGAATATGAGGGCAATGGACAACAGAAGGTGGCCTGGCTCACATGAAATTTCCAAATAACATTTCCTTTGTCATTGCCTGAGACAAAAAGGTTAGCAAAGACATGACAAAGGATGCTTTTAACTTGATATGATCACGTATCATGTTGCAGGGGCAGGATCCTAGCCTGTACTGGGCTCTTTGGTTATTTTATCCCGGGTGGAGGACTTTGCACTTGTCTTTGTTAAACTTCATACTTCTTCTTGCCAGCCCACTCTTCTGCCTGTCCAGGTCTCCCTGTAAGATGGCTCTCCCTTCTAATGTGTCCACCTCACCATCCAGTTTGCTCTCATCAGCAAACCTGAGGGTGCTTTCAATCCCATTGTCAAGATCATTTATGAACATGTTGAACAGCGTGGGGCCCAGTATCGATCCCTGCAGGACCCCACTTGTGACAGGCTGCCAGCCTGAGTTAAAAAACATTGATCACCACACTCTGAGTGTGGCCTGTGAGCCAGTTTCCTACCCATCTCACAGACCACCCATCCAATATGTATCTTGCCAGGAGAAGGATGTGGGAAACAGTGTTGAATGCTTTGCTGAAGTCCAAGTAAACAACATCCACTGCTCCCCCCATGTCAACAGAAGATGTTATTTTGTTGTAGAAGGTGATCAGGTTTGTCATGCTTTTGGTAAATCTGTGTTGGCTTTTCCAAATCACCTGCTTCATTTGGTTTGTGATAGTTTCTAGGAAGACTCTCTTTCCATTACTTTACCAGGGACTGAAGTAAAACTAATGGGCCTGTAGTTTCCTGGGTCCTCTTTTGGGCCCTTCTTGTAGATGGGTATGACATTTGCCCTCTTCCAGTCATCAGGGACATCCCCTGATCTCCATGACTTTTCAAAGATTATAGACCATGGCCTTGCACCAATGTCAGCCACTTCTCTTAACACTCTGGAGTGGATTCTGCCCGGGCGCATAGATTTATGTGGGTTGAGCCCTTGCAAGAGGCCGCAGACCAGCCCTTCCTCCACTACTGCTGGGTTGACACATGCATTGTCGTAGCTACTTGACCCTGTGATCTGGGGTCCAGCTATGCCAGTAAAGGCAGAGGCAAAGACGGTATTGAGAACCTCTGCCTTGTCAGCATTATTAGTAACTAGTTTCCCTGCCCTGTTTAGCAATGGGCCTATCTCTTCCCTATGTCTTCCCTATGCTACCGCTTACTGCTCAGGTATCTAAAGAACCCTTTCTTGTTGTTCTTAATATCTTTGGCAAACTTCCATTCTAGCTAAGCCTTAGCCTCCCTGACGGCATCTCTGCATGCCCTAGCAAGGTTCTTGTAGTCCTCGATGGGTATTTGGCCGCTTTTCCATTGCTGGTATGCTTCCTTTTTTTTTTGCTTTTAAGAACACCCAAAAGCTCATTCTTGTCCACTGAAATTTGCACTACATAAGTGCTCAAAATTTAAATACTCTCTCTGGTACACAGTATTTAGAGAATATGAAATTAATTTAGAGAGATGAATTTCCATTTCTTTCAGGTAAAAGATGTTTTATGTGTTTTTGTACTATCATATATAAAACTTGTATCTCATGATGACGTAAATCATGGTCAATGGCTCAATGTCAGTATGGAGATTGGTGACAAGTGGTGTCCCTCAGGGGTCCGTATTGGGACCAGTACTGTTTAATATCTTCATCAACGACATAGACAGTGGGATCGAGTGCACCCTCAGCAAGTTTGCAGACGACACCAAGCTGAGTGGTGCGGTTGACATGCCTGAGGGACGGAACAAGCTCGAGAAGTGGGCCCATGTGAACCTCATGAGGTTCAACAAGGCCAAGTGCAGGGTCCTGCACCTGGGTCGGGGCAACACCTGGTATCAATACAGGCTGGGGGATGAAGGGATTGAGAGCAGCCCTGCCGAGAAGGACTTGGGGGTACTGGTGGATGAAAAACTGGACATGAGCTAGCAACCTCTCCTATGAGGAAAGGCTGAGAGAGTTGGGGTTGTTCAGCCTGGAGAAGAGAAGGCTTCAGGGAGACCTTATTGCAGCCTGTCAGTACTTAAACGGGGCTTATAAGAAAGATGGCAACAAACTTTTTAGCAGGGCCTGTTGTAATAGGACAAGGGGTAATGCTTTTAAACTTAAAGAGGGTAAATTCAGACTAGATATAAAGAAGAAATTTTTTACAATGAGGGTGGTGAAACACAGGCACAGGTTGCCCAGAGAGGTCGTAGATGCCCCATCCCTTGAAACATTCAAGGTCAGGTTGGATAGGGCTCTGAGCAACCTGATCTAGTTGAAGATGTCCCTGCTCATTGCAGGGGGGTTGGACTAGATGACCTTTAAAGGTCCCTTCGAAACCAAATTCTACGATTCTATGATTCTGTCATTAATGTGTACTGTACAAATAAGCTAGGGTCAGCATTTTTGCCACTGCGTAAAAATCTTGGCTCACATTAGTGTGCCATACATATATGTTTGCTTATTTTTTATGAAAAATGGATGACAATGACATCACTCGAGTGCAAATAAGATGTGAACCGTAGTCTTTAGGGTAAAGTTAACAGAAGCTATTGCACAGCTGTGTTTAAATACCAGTATTCACCTAGCTCATTTGAATGTAGAGCTGCCTGGAAGGCATTTCTCCATTTCTTGTTCATGATAGTGAAGTTATTTGATATTTGGAAACTTGTCTTCGCATGCAGGTGTGATCTCATCAGCTTCTGACTGCTTCTGGAGCAACTGATTCTGGAAACAATTTCCAGGCACATTAAGGACAAGAATATCATCAGGAATAGTCAGCATGGCTTCACCAAGGGGAAGTCATGCTTGACCAGCTTGATAAACTTTTACAATGACACGAGTGGCCTGGTAGTGAAGTGCAGCGGATATTGTCTACCTGAACTTCAGTGAGGCCTTGACACTGTCTCCCATAAGATTCTCATAGAAAAGCTGTTGATGTATGGGCTGGATGAACAGACACTGAGGTGGACTGAAAACTGGCTGAATGGCCAGGCCCAGAGGGTGGTGATCAGTGGCATGAAGCCTAGTTGGAGGCTATTAACCAGTGATGTATCCTGGGGATCAATACTGTATTCAGTCCTATTTAACATGTTCATTAATGATCTGGATGATGGAGCAGAGTGTACCCTCAGCAAGTTTGCTGATGACACAAAATTGGGAGGAGCGGCTGAAACACCCGAGGGTTGTGCTGCCGTCCAGAGGGACCTTGACGGGTTGGAGAAATGGGCCAACAGGAACTTCATTAAGTTCAACAAGGAGAAGTGCAAAGTCCTGCACCTGGGGAGGAACAACCCTATGCACCAGTATATGATGGGGGCCACCCATCTGGAAAGCAGCTTGGCAGAAAAGGACCTGGGGGTACTGGTGGACATCAAGTTGAACATACCTCAATGTGCCCTTGAGGCTGCTTTAGACAAAGTATTGCCAGCAGACGGAGGGAGGTGATCCTGCCCCTCTGCTCAGCACTGGTGTTTTAGGTCCAGTTCTGGGCTCCCCAGTATGAGAGAGACATAGACATACTGGAGAAAGTCCAATGAAGGGCCATGAAGATGATTAAGGAACTGGAGCATCTCTCCTATGAGGAAAGACTCAGAGAGCTGGGACTATTCAGCCTTGAGAAGAGAAGGCTCAGGGGATCTCATCAATATATATAAATGCCTGAAAGGAGGGTGTAAAGAGGACAGAACCAGGCTCTTTTCACTGCTGCCCAGTGACAGGAACAGAGGCAATGGGCACACACTGAAACACAGTAGGTTCCCTCTGAACATCAGAAAGCACTTTATCACTGTGAGGGTGGCCAAGGAGGTTGCGAAATCTCCATTCTTAGAGATATTCAAAGCTGTCTGGACATGGTCCTGAACAACTGGCTCTAGGTGGCCCTGCTTGAGCAGGGGGGTTCGACCAGATGACCTCCAGAGGTCCCTGCCAACCCTCAGCCAGCAAACAAATCTTATAAGCCCTGTCAGAGGCAGGAGAAAGACTCACTGTTGTTAGGTGACAGGGATTAAAACGTAAAGCCTTAATGAGCAGAAAGGCTATCAAGTCTTTTCTGGTACAGGTAAAAGGGCCAAAAATTCATGGACTTGCAGTGGTTCTGAAACTCACGCTGTAGGTCCGGCAGGGCCAGACTTCCAGAGGCAGTGGTCCTGTATGGCATGTCCTGCTGTGTTTCAGGGAGGAAACAAGAGATGGCTGTATCTGTCTCATTTATCCAAATCCTTTCATCTAAGGAAGGAAAAAGGAATCAAGATGACCCCCCAAATAGTGGGTGAACAATTTCTATTAGATAGGCCATATTTTCTATAACTTCAGGAATAATCTGAGTCAACATCTCCTTTGCGTAATATAGATTGATTTAAACTTGATCTAAATTGAGGAGTGCCCCTAGTAAAGCTGCAGGAGGAGTTTCCCTCTGGTTGCTCCCTGGCAGACCCCAGCCCAGCGGCAGGTGATGGCAGCAGCTGTCCGCGCGGGACCTTCGCACAGCCAAGGCAGAGGCGTTCAACGGAGCTTTCATTTGCGAGGTCTCTCGGGGCAGGCAGAAGGACAACCAGGGAGAGCCAGACTGCACGCGGGGCTGGCCAAGTCACTGCTTTTTTCTGTTATCGGGAGCAAACATTAAGATGACATAAAACTTGTATCGGGGCTGCCTGTGCGCGAGGGGGGAGGCGACGCCGGCCGCAACGGCCCGCCCCGGCGGCAGGACGGCGAGGCGCCGCGGACAGCGAGCCGAGCCGAGACCAGCCCAGCCCAGCTCACCCGAGCCGAGCCCAGCCCAGCCCAGCCCTGCCCGGCCGAGTCGAGCCGAGCTGAGACCAGTCCAGCCCGGCCCGGCCCGGCCCGGCCCGGCCCGGCCCAGCCGAGCCTGGCCGAAGGGAGAGCCGTAGCCGCGCGCGGCCGTTGGGTCGCTGCTGCCGCTTTGCGGGCGCTGCGCGGCGCTGCCCCGGGCATGACGGCGGCCTGGGGCCCTCCCGCCGCGGGGCCGCCAGCAAACGGGCGCGGCCTCGAGCCTGGCCGGGCTCATTTGCAGGCCCTGGCCCTGAGCGTGGGCATCAACATGGAAACGGGACGTGAGAGGAAACGTCTTCAGGTTCATCTCGTTCTGTGGGAGGGGCGGGCTCCCAGCGCCCAGCCATGGGTGAGTGCTTTGGGCTGAATCTCGAGCAAGTTCTGCCTCTCACAGGTGCCTGCATTAGAAATAGCCAGGCCTGTATTTCCGAAATGCAAAACGCCAGCACATGAGCAAGTAGAAACAAATTGCCGTGAACGACTTTCTGAGTAAAAGGACTTGCTCAAAGCTGTCCTGTCCACCTGTGTGGGACAGACCGCCATTTCCAGCCAGAGAGAGGTGACGCTTCGCTGAAAAAATACCAGGTTCTCTTACCCGATCAATGCACCTGCACTTACCGGAATAATGCCTCTTCAGAGTCTCTTCATCGGTTAGATCCAAGAGATGCTCCGCTGCTCTCGTTTGGAAAGAGATCGCAGATGGGGGTGAAAAGAGGAATTTCACGTATAAATCCTGCCCCTCCACACTGCAGTGTGGTAGATAGTGCTGGAAGTTCACAGACGGTCCTGGGAAACGCGCTCTTAACCTCCAATGGGGTGTACAAGGCTCAGGGCAAGACACACAATTTCACCACGAGAAATGCAAATGCAGGGTTCAGTATCAAATGGTAGGGGTTATATTCTGGTGAAGAATCCCTTCCAAAGCCTCATATGAAAATACACGCAGGACAGTGTGTTTTGAAGTCTTCTCTCACGTATGTATATATGTATATAGATATGTATGTATGTATGTATACAAAAGGATGCCAGTTTATAAGAATAAATAACCATGCATCATTTATCAAAATTAGACCAACAACAAAATGAGGAGCAATTATTTTCCAGTTCTTTCAGGCCCTTTATTAATCACTGACCAAGACTAATGGCATTTACAGAACAGATGAAATCTCGTGATTAAAAGTGGCCCAGAGACTCTGGAGACAGTTGTTTTGTGTAGGATGCAGGAGCTGCCGTGAGACATACGGCGCTCATGCCCACGACAGTTCATAGGGAGGATTTCTTCTTTTACTGACCTGTGTAAGGCAAAGGCTGTGCTCTTTATTTGGGCATTAAACTCTAAAAAATGCATAATCTTTGGCACGCTTCATCAAATATTTCCTTCTGAAAAAAAGAGAGCAAACTTTCTTTAAAATGTGACATTTTGCACTAAGAGCATGGTATCAGTGGGCTGGGAATTCACTGATCATGACCCAAAACGTTTCTCCACACTTGTCTGTGTGCTGAATGCTGCTGTAAACATCATTTGGGTTTTTTTTTTTTCAGTTTAACCACCTCTACTACATCACTACTTTTATCCACCCTCTTCAGTTTCATCAACTCTCTACATGTTCAAGACCCATTAATCTTTCTCCTGAGCTGCTTCTCATCTGTTATTCACCATTTAGCACCAGCTAAATGTCTGACCCAGTGGACCAATTCCAATCACACCTATCTAAAAATTCATGGTTTGTGGTAGAATAACTGTTGGTCTCACAGATAAGAAAAAAACCACAATGTGAGATCAGTCTTGCTGGGGTCCTAGAGAACGTGAATCTGTTGGAGAACATCCTTGGAAAACAGATGCATTAATGACCCAATTAGAGCTCACATCTCAGAAACCAAAGATAGAGTTGGCAGAACTATCTTAGCTATATGCTCTCGCTTTCCACCCAAACCCAAGACATACGTTAAGGAAACAGGAGAAGAAAAAACCATTGTTCCCACATAGGAAGGGTTAAGGCAGAGTTACCTAGCAAGTCCCTCACTTCAGTGCTGAGCAGAGACAGAAGGTTTATTCTACTACAGCGTAGCACGTATATCCAATGTTATTGACTACAGCGTTAAAGCAAAACAGTAATTTGGTCAAGCCTTTGAGCAGCTATAAACAGAGCTGCCAGTATACTTCATTTTTATGAGAAAGCTTAAAATTCCCTAGCAGGTGTGATGGAAGCCAGAGGTAGCATTTTGCATCTCTTTCTTAGGACTCTCGCTGTATTTTTCTCAAGCCTCATTTTCAGTGCAATCCACGCCTGTTTGACCCACTTGCAGCCACATTTCTCTGTATTCATGGGTGCGTGCATCTGCCACTGCCACCAGTGCCACACATGGAGCTGGAATTGCAACAGCCAGCCTGCAATGGGGTAGCGTGTGGCACTGACGACTGGCTGGTGTGAAGACATTGTTCCCGGAGCACCTGTTGCACAGCCCTGAAAATCTGCCCCAGTGTCCCAGCCCTACCACAGGGATGGCATTGTTTTAATGTCTAAAGCAGAGTCCCGAGCCCTTAAAATCTTAACAGAAAGTCTGCTATAAAAAATCAGCCGGGGCCTGGCGTTAGATAGTAAGTCCTCTGAGGGCAAGGACCGTATATTTATTTCATGTGTATGCAGTACCTAAGTACCTACCGTAGCTGGGTTATGCCTCATGATTGAAGGTGTTGCCACCAGACATGTAGATGAGTACATGAATGACAGATAACTGTCTCTGAAATAATGAAACCCAAAATGAATGTGACAGTGCCAACTACATTTATTAAATATCCAGCAAAGTGGTCATTTTCCTCTCTGTATTATGCCAAGTGTTCTTCTGAACACTATGTACAGCTCTGGCCAGCTACCAGATGAATGATCAGTTCCTCTTTCAAACCTACTAATGATAATACTAAAAAAAAGAGCACTACCTGAATTCTAGCTGAGTTCAAAAACACGCTGCAGAAAATTGGATCAATGAGTCAGCACTTATCTATTGTATTCTAAATTAATTTCATACTAAAATGAATATATTAAAGTGTGTGAGATGATAGCATGTTGACATTTTTGTCCCTGAGGCAACAGTGACTCAGTAATGACCCTGCTTTCGTCTGAGCCACATATAAATCTGTAGCTGATGCTATGCAATGTAGACAATTGAGTCAGAAATAAGGCTCTAAAGAGACATGTGTTCCAGTCAGAAGCTGATGAGATCACACCTGCATGCAAAGACAAGTTTCCAAATATCAAGTAACTTCACTATCACGAACAAGAAATGGAGAAATGCCTTCCAGGCAGCTCTACATTCAAATGAGCTAGGTGAATACTGGTATTTAAACACAGCTGTGCAATAGCTTCTGTTAACTTTACCCTAAAGACTACGGTTCACATCTTATTTGCACTCGAGTGATGTCATTGTCATCCATTTTTCATAAAAAATAAACAAACATATTTGTATGGCACACTAATGTGAGCCAAGATTTTTACGCAGTGGCAAAAATGCTGACCCTAGCTTATTTGTACAGTACCTATTAATCATCATGAGACATAAGAAGTTTTATATATGATAGTACAAAAGGATATAAAACATCTTTTACCTGAAAGAAATGGAAGTTCATATTCCCACTGTGCCAGACAGAGTACTCAAATTTTGAGCACTTATGTAGTGCAAATTTCAGTGGACAAGAATTATCTGAATAAGAGAAACAATTGCCAGAAGTTCAATTTAACAAAATGTCAACAATTTCAGTATCCCTACAATGGCTGTGGAGAGAGATAGTGTCCCTTAGAATTAACCTACAATGAAACTTTGTCTTAAGTGCTCTGCATCATCCTAAAGGACAGTCGAATTAATCGTCCCTAGCGTGAAGCTTTGTTTTGTGAATTCTTCCATGCATGTGTATCAACAGTCGGTACACAACATGTCTAGTGTAGTACACAAGCACTCCTCAGATGCTGTGCTTCAAACGCTGGGTATTTGGTAGTGAGGAGAGTTAACCTCATTTGACAGCAACTGGGTTGCTGGATTCCTATTCCCCCGCTCACTTTCATGGAAGGTCAGTGTCTAGTCAAAATTATACATCTAGTTTTGTTCACGAGCCAGCAATGAAATACAAGCATTTGAGAAGGGGTGGGTTTATCAAGCACATCTTTTGGCGCAGGCTCAGTCCTTCTGTGGAGGTAAATCCCTTTCTGCTGCTTGGCCATGTGTGTCCAGCCAACACCTGCCCAGCCCTGTTCTTACCATTGGCTCTACTCTCTGCTTGACTATGGGGTGGTATCCGGGTGTTTCGGGATCACATTTAAGTCTAACAGCTTTTTCTCTGTCCCTTCCCTGTGCACAGATGACCAGAAGGAGCAGAAGGAGCAGGGTGACCCAACTGTCCTCCATTAAGCTCCTAGTGAAGGAGCTGAGCCGCCGCAGTGCCATGAGGGTCTCTCTTGTCTCAGCTCTGCCACCAGAGCACCTTTGAGCATTGCTGGTTCTCCAGCTGAGCATCAGATGCCCCACTTCTCACCTTCCGCTTTTTTTCTTTTGCCTAGTCAACAACATTAGATGTCAGGAGCCTGGAGATATTGGTTGAGGGCCAAGCAAAGGTGAGAATCACTCCGCTTCACCCACTTCTTGCTGTGTCAGGCAAGTGGAGTGAGCTTCTGTTGGAGGGTCCTGTGTCCCAGCCTCCAAGAGTGTGGGTGTCGTGGGTTGCTGGGCACATCCTGGGTCACTGACTACAGCAAAGCCTCTTGGCCATCCCTACCTCTTGCCAGGTGGATGATGTAGCTTGGTGGTGGCCCTTTCTGCTGCAGGGCTGCTTGGTAAGTGCAGCGTGTTTCTTGCAGGCTGGGTGCAAGCGATGGCCTCCAACGGTGCCATCTGGCAACAACGGTGGGCTTGGCCAATTGGCAGGTGAGTTTTGAGAAGAAAGGCAGGTAGGACCTTCTTTCCTCCTCTTGCAAATGGGCACTTCTACTGCTCTGGGGCTGCTGCTGCCCTTCATGCAGGGCACATCAGTCACTCCCAGCAGACAGTGCTGAGAGGATCCAAGAGCGCTCTCGCCTGGCAGCTTTCCTGCATGGCTTTTTGCTTTGTTTTCCTTTGCAGCAGGCGGGACCAGGAGGAGGAGGGCGCTCCCCTGGGCCATTGTGCTGTGAGGGACCTCGGCTACTGCAGAGCTTGTCAGCGGAAAGAAGGTAAAATCAAAAAGCTTTGATTAAAAGAAGAATTGATTCAAGTTTACCATGGCTTTACCTATCTAATAGTACTGTTGAATGGGAAGGTCTGCAGGTTCTTCCCAGGAAGACAAAAACCGCAGAAACAGAAAGAGAAAACATACCTGTGCAGAAGGAAGCGGAAGTAAACCAGGGAAGAGGAGGAGAAAGAGAGAAAGGAGCTTTCAGGGATCAGCAATTGAAAAAATCCAAGAAGGTTGAGAAGAAGAAGCAGCCCAGGTTTGTAACAGACTCTGCTGTCCATCTCTCAACACTTTGAACACTGCTCTAAGTATACGAAATATTTCTGTGATGCACCAAGATGGCCCCAGGTAGGAAGCTTGCGCCTGCATTTGGGAGAAAATGTGTATCAGGAGAAAAATACCACGCCGAATTTTGCAGTTTTAATTTTGCACTTGTTGAAGCTCTGTTTGTACAAAGGTAAGCAGACACCCTGGCAAGGTCACAAGAAGCACTATTTTTAGCTATTTGACCTGCTATTTAAATAAAGAGGCAAAGTCCCACTTTTTGCTTCCTGTCAGCTGGCAATCCTAATGCTGGCTTGTATTGTCTGAATTGCAAATAAGCAGCAAGGATTTGTTCCAAGTAGCTTTAGACAATGTTGGCACTTCTTAGAAAGGTCATATTTCACCTGAGATAATTTAGAGAAAATAAAAAATTTTAAAAGACAAAACCACCTTGGCCCTATACAGAAGGGATCTAGTCTGGTGTCTTTGTATTTTTTTCTGCACTGTCCACTAGAGAGCAAGGCAGTCCAGGATGGCTCAGTGCAAACTGATCAAACCAGACAGCTCAGCAGGGTGTTTTGCAGAAAGAGGGGCCTAAGTCCTGGAAGCAGTGCAGTCCCCGCCAGCTCCGTGGCTCTGCCCAAGGGAACATGTGTGGCCTGCAAACCTGGGTTGCTAGCAAGGGACAGCGAGGAATTACGCTGCTCAGGTTTTGGAAAGGACTGCATTATAGCTTCCCAGGAGCTCTCCGTCAAGCCCTACTGCACGGCAGAGGGGCCCTGTAAATCTCTGTAAACTTACAGTTCTCTGAGGTTATTACACATGGTTAGAAGAGGCCAAGCAATACTGTAGTCACTGCTGGTAAGAGTTCTCTCTTCTGTGCTATAACCAATTCCTTTTCAATTGTATTTCCCAAAGTAAGAGGAACTAAATCATGCCTATTCCTGCCTTTATGGTTCCATCAGTGCTTTCTGAATCTATCATTGTAGGTGCCAATTTATTTTTATTGGCTGGATTTCCCAGCTGAGCTGTGACTCCTGAGCTACCAGGGGCACGATGTGGCCCTGGCACCTTCTTGGCAGAGGCAAGGAGAGAGGCGCCCGTGCCCTGCTGCTCTTGCCAGCAGATTTCATTCACGCACAACTGAGCTAGAACAAAAAAGGCACCTGTCCACCAGGAGCCAGGGCCGAGCGCTCCTTCCACTCCACAGTGGCCCCACACCTCTCTCAGACCTAACCCCTGCACCATGCAAAAGGGAAAAAAGTTCCTTCGGATGACGCTGCAGATGTGAGGGCAGCGCTGAGGCCTGTGCTGCCTGTCCTCCACCTTGTACTGAAGGTGAAGAGGGTGCAAAAGGCATCCCGCCCCTGGCAGGGAGGCTTTGCTGGCTGGTTCGTCAGCTCCACGAGTACATGCCACCAGTTGGCAGAACTGAGAGACAGCTCAATGACCTGGGAAAAGCACTGGGAAGCTCACAAAAGAGGTTGCGCTGGGGTAACTTCTAGTTGTGCTTTGCAGTCTCAGTTAGTTGGGATAAAGTTTCCGGTCTTCCGGATGCTTATTTAAACTGAACTTGCAAACCTTTGCTGCTGTACACATGGCCCTATTTTCCTTTGAATCTGAGGGGATGTTATCATCAACCCACTGACCATGGGCTTTGCCTTGGGAGGACCGTGGCAGTTCAGATTGATGCAATCCCTTTCTTCTTCAGAGTGAAAAGAATCAGCCTTTTCTCTGCTTTCCTGATGATCCTGTCCTCCATCAAACCCCCATCCAGGTCTGTCATGCTTTCCCTTGCCAAATTCCAGGTAGTCACTGCATTGCTCTCCTCCTAAGCTCTCCTGAAAGCTAATTTCTTCTGTGATGCCTACAAAGCCGTCAACACTGATGGGCCGCTACTGCTGATTTGTGGAGCACTAAAGCACCATCATCTTAATTTGTAGCTCTGTAAGCAACTGAGTTTTCAGTTCCGTAGCAACTGAGTTTTCAGCTCCGTAGCTGAACTTAAATAATAATAATAAAGTTAACTGAAACCAAAGCTTTTTAATTTTTCTCACTGAAGCCAAAACAAAATTCAGTTTCTGTCTGAAAAAGACTTTTCAGGTTGTTTCAGGAGGACAGGGATAATAGGGGCTTATGGTTCCTGAAATTATCTTGGTGTCTACCCAATTCTAAGAAAAAAATTTTTAAATATTTCAAAATGAAACAAGTGGAAAAAAAATCAAAATGTCAAACTGAAACATTTTAACTTGTTTTGAAGTTCTTTTTCAGTTCTTGGGAGGCCAAGCCAATCTGATAAATTCAAAATAAAAGTGTTACAAATCAGTCTTTCCATGCACTTTTCAGTGTGAAAAAGTGCTCCGTGGAAAATTTGAATTAGCTGGAGTTCACTGATGTGTTTTCCCTTATCCATCAGTTATGTCCCTTTTCCATTGTTATCTATGAAGTAGAGCCCTCTATATATCGTTAGACAGTGTCTAAAAAGATGGGGTATTGTCCTCTTACTGTGGCCTGTGTGCCAAGCTCGGAATATGCTTAGTCCTGCACAAAAAGTCCAGGGAGCACACTATTAATGCTGCATCTGCATCGTCCAGTTCTTTCAATAGGGAAAACGTTTCCAATGAGAAACTGGTGGAAAGCTAAATTGTTGCACCTGGGGTGTCCCAGAATGGTTTCTGTTCCCTGTAAAAAACTGCTCTGTTTTGCATATATAATTATATACTTATCAGAGCAGAGACTTTCCCACTTTCACCCAGTAGAAGTCACTCTCTCCCTATTTTTTCCTGGGGACAATTAATGTTTAATTGAGTGTATCCACGGGGAAGAGTTCCAAAAGAAGAAATTAAGAGAAACCTGTTTCCTCACTGTATAAACTGCTGATGAGGCCTCTTTCTTGAGAGCTGGATAAGCCAAGTTCAGGCTCCAGTTCTGAGCCACGCAGAGGGGATTTGAATGGATGAGCATGACTGGACTGGAAGAAGAGCAAAGTAACTTTAGGAGGTACTATATTAACAGGTGTCATGGTTTAACCCCAGCCGGCAACTAAGCCCCACACAGCCACTCGCTCACTCCCCCCAGGTGGGATGGGGAGAGAATCAGAAGAGTAAAAGTGAGAAAACTCATGGGTTGAGATAAAGACAGTTTAATAGGTAAAGCAAAAGCCGCGCATGCAAGCAAAGCAAAACAAGGAATTCATTCACTGCTTCCCATCGGCAGGCAGGTGTTCAGCCATCTCCAGGAAAGCAGGGCTCCATCACACATAACGGTGACTTGGGAAGACAAAAGTCCATCACTCCGAATGTCCCCCCTTCCTCCTTCTTCTCCCAGCTTTATATGCTGAGCATGACGTCATAGGGTATGGAATATCCCTTTGGTCATTGGGGTCAGCTGTCCCAGCTGTGTCCCCTCCCAGATTCTTGTGCACCCCCAGCCTCCTCGCTGGTGGGGTGGTGTGAGAAGCAGAAGAGGCCTTGACTCTGTGTAAGCACTGCTCAGCAGCAACTAAAACATCCCTGTGTTATCAACAGTTTCCAGCACAAATCCAAAACACAGCCCCATACTAGCTACTGTGAAGAAAATTAACTCTATCCCAGCCAAAACCAGCACAGCAGGTAAGTTTCAGACATCATGCCAAGGTAGGTTTTGATTAACTAAAGCTTTTCTCACTAGTCAGTGATTAATGACAACTCAGGACCGAAATTTTTGAAAAAAATCAATATATTTGAAACCGGTGGTAGAAGAATAATTTTTTTTCCCCAGAATTGCCTAGGGATGATTTGGCTCAAATTGCTTTACTGAAAACCAATATATCTGCGATTTGGTTAAGTGTAAAACCCACGTGACAAATAATCTTCCAAGTCTGATCTGGAAAGGCCAGTTATCCCAAACAAAATAGAGAATGTAAGTATACAGGACCTCAGGAATGATATTAGCCGAAGGCAACTTAAAACTGTTAATTTGATTCTTCTCAGGAAAATTTTAAATGAGCAATTGCTCATTGCATTTTGGCAGTTTTTCTTTCATTCTAGGATTTTACCATTTAACAATGATGAGCTGGCATTGCCTCCCCATATATAGGGTTTCATTATTTCAGAGACAGTTATCTGTCATTCATGTACTCATCTACATGTCTGGTGGCAACACCTTCAATCATGAGGCATAACCCAGCTACGGTAGGTACTTAGGTACTGCATACACATGAAATAAATATACGGTCCTTGCCCTCAAAGGACTTACTATCTAATGCCAGGCCCCGGCTGATTTTTTATAGCAGACTTTCTGGTAAGATTTTAAGGGCTCGGGACTCTGCTTTAGACATTAAAACAATGCCATCCCTGTGGTAGGGCTGGGACACTGGGGCAGATTTTCAGGGCTGTGCAACAGGTGCTCCGGGAACAATGTCTTCACACCAGCCAGTCGTCAGTGCCACACGCTACCCCATTGCAGGCTGGCTGTTGCAATTCCAGCTCCATGTGTGGCACTGGTGGCAGTGGCAGATGCACGCACCCATGAATACAGAGAAATGTGGCTGCAAGTGGGTCAAACAGGCGTGGATTGCACTGAAAATGAGGCTTGAGAAAAATACAGCGAGAGTCCTAAGAAAGAGATGCAAAATGCTACCTCTGGCTTCCATCACACCTGCTAGGGAATTTTAAGCTTTCTCATAAAAATGAAGTATACTGGCAGCTCTGTTTATAGCTGCTCAAAGGCTTGACCAAATTACTGTTTTGCTTTAACACTGTAGTCAATAATATTGGATATACGTGCTACGCTGTAGTAGAATAAACCTTCTGTCTCTGCTCAGCACTGAAGTGAGGGACTTGCTAGGTAACTCTGCCTTAACCCTTCCTATGTGGGAACAATGGTTTCTTCTTCTCCTGTTTCCTTAACGTATGTCTTGGGTTTGGGTGGAAAGCGAGAGCATATAGCTAAGACAGTTCTGCCAACTCTATCTTTGGTTTCTGAGATGTGAGCTCTAATTGGGTCATTAATGCATCTGTTTTCCAAGGATGTTCTCCAACAGATTCACGTTCTCTAGGACCCCAGAGACTGATCTCACATTATGGTTTTTTTCTTATCTGTGAGACCAACAGTTATTCTACCACAAACCATGAATTTTTAGATAGGTGTGATTGGAATTGGTCCACTGGGTCAGACATTTAGCTGGTGCTAAATGGTGAATAACAGATGAGAAGCAGCTCAGGAGAAGGATTAATGGGTCTTGAACGTGTAGACAGTTGATGAAACTGAAGAGGGTGGATAAAAGTAGTGATGTAGTAGAGGTGGTTAAACTGAAAAAAAAAAAACCCAAATGATGTTTACAGCAGCATTCAGCACCCAGACAAGTGTGGAGAAACGTTTTGGGTCATGATCAGTGAATTCCCAGCCCACTGATACCATGCTCTTAGTGCAAAATGTCACATTTTAAAGAAAGTTTGCTCTCTTTTTTTCAGAAGGAAATATTTGATGAAGCATGCCAAAGATTATGCATTTTTCAGAGTTTAATGCCCAAATAAAGAGCAGAGCCTTTGCCTTACACGGGTCAGTAAAAGAAGAAATCCTCCCTATGAACTGTCGTGGGCATGAGCGCCGTATGTCTCACGGCACGTCCTGCATCCTACACAAAACAACTGTCTCCAGAGTCTCTGGGCCACTTTTAATCACGAGATTTCATCTGTTCTGTAAATGCCATTAGTCTTGGTCAGTGATTAATAAAGGGCCTGAAAGAACTGGAAAATAATTGCTCCTCATTTTGTTGTTGGTCTAATTTTGATAAATGATGCATGGTTTTTTGTTCTTATAAACTGGCATCCTTTTGTATACATACATACATATCTATATACATATATACATACGTGAGAGAAGACTTTAAAACACACTGTCCTGCGTGTATTTTCATATAAGGCTTTGGAAGGGATTCTTCACCAGAATATAACCCCTACCATTTGATACTGAATCCTGCATTTGCATTTCTCGTGGTGAAATTGTGTGTCTTGCCCTGAGCCTTGTACACCCCGTTGGAGGTTAAGAGCGCATTTCCCAGGACCGTCTGTGAACTTCCAGCACTATCTACCACACTGCAGTGTGGAGGGGCAGGATTTATACGTGAAATTCCTCTTTTCACCCCCATCTGCGATCTCTTTCCAAACGAGAGCAGCGGAGCGTCTCTTGGATCTAACCGATGGAGAGACTCTGAAGAGGCATTATTCCGGTAAGTGCAGGTGCATTGATCGGGTAAGAGAACCTGTTATTTTTCCAGCGAACATCACCTCTCTCTGGCTGGAAATGGCGGCCTGTCCCACACAGGTGGACAGGACAGCTTCGAGCAAGCCCTTTTACTCAGAAAGTCGTTCACGACAATTTGTTTCTACTTGCTCATGTGCTGGCGTTTTGCATTTCGGAAATACAGGCCTGGCTATTTCTAATGCAGGCACCTGTGAGAGGCAGAACTTGCTCGAGATTCAGCCCAAAGCACTCACCCATGGCTGGGCGCTGGGAGCCCGCACCTCCCACAGAACGAGGTGAACCTGAAGACGTTTCCTCTCACGTCCCGTTCCCATGTTGATGCCCACGCTCAGGGCCAGGGCCTGCAAATGAGCCCGGCCAGGCTCGAGGCCGCGCCCGTTTGCTGGCGGCCCCGCGGCGGGAGGGCCCCAGGCCGCCGTCATGCCCGGGGCAGCGCCGCGCAGCGCCCGCAAAGCGGCAGCAGCGGCCCAGTGGCCGCGCACGGCTCCGGCTCTCCCTTCGGCCGGGCTCGGCTGGGCCGGGCTGGGTCGGACTCGGCTCGGCCGGGCCAGGCTCGGCCGGGCTCGCTGCCCGCGCCGCCTCGCCTGCCCGGCGGCGTCGCCTCCCCCTCGCGCAGAGGCAGCCCTGCGTTCGGCGTTACAGCAGAGCCTGTGCCAGCCTGCCTTGCCTGTGGCAGCGCTCCGGACCGCCTGTGAACAGCACCGGTTGCCCGTTGTTACAGGGTATTTTAACTCATACGGAGAAGCGAATGCAGGGATGGGCAGATGTAGGCGCAAACGTGCTTTGTATCCCGCACTTTGGTCAGTTCCCGTTGCGTGGCGGGGGTTGCCTGATGCCGAACTGACCCGTTCCGCCTCACCCGCGGCAGCGAACGCCTGTAAACCCGGCCCGCCCCGAGGCGCGGGCTCTGCCACCTCCCACCGGCCCGGCCCGGGAAGCGGGGGGCAGGGCGGGCTCTGCGGCACCCGACCGAGCGTCCACCGCGGCACGGCCGAGCGCCCGGGCTGAGAAGTGTGGGGCGCGGGGAGTTGTCGTTGGGTGTCAGCTGAAAGCAGGGAGCAGATTAATGGGGATTTGAACTCACTCCGCTGGGAATTGCAGGGGATGTGTACGGGCTTCTGCAATGTGTTTATGTTTGATATAATCTTTCCTCCCCCCTCTATACGCAAGTTGGATTTAATGCACAGATGTAGTGCTTTGCCTTCACCTTTCAGAGAGACTTGACATCACTGTAGAGGTGTCGTCACTGATACAGCTCCGCACAGTCACAAGACCCACTGCAATAGAGGTGGAACATAAACCACGTTTATATGCACATCTGAACGACAGTAATAATGCAGGCAGCACACAGGCAAACGCAACTGAGCTTCTGTCTTCTGAATATGCTGTGGTTTTTGAGCTCCACTGTTGTGGGGTCTTCCCGGGTCAGCCCTATTGTGCATTTCCCTGTAGCCCTTCAGATGCTCTCTCCTAATCTGTATGCCCTGTGTTATGCACACTGTATCCAAGTAATTAAATTTCCATGATGAAACCAGAAACAAACCTTATAAACCCTGTCAGAGGCAGGAGAAAGACTCACTGTTGTTAGGTGACAGGGATTAAAACGTAAAGCCTTAATGAGCAGAAAGGCTATCAAGTCTTTTCTGGTACAGGTCAAAAAGCCAAAAATTCATGGACTTGCAGTGGTTCTGAAACTCACGCTGTAGGTCCGGCAGGGCCAGACTTCCAGAGGCAGTGGTCCTGTATGGCATGTCCTGCTGTGTTTCAGGGAGGAAAAAAGAGATGGCTGTATCTGTCACATTTATCCAAATCCTTTCATCTAAGGAAGGAAAAAGGAATCAAGATGACCCCCCAAATAGTGGGTGAACAATTTCTATTAGATAGGCCATATTTTCTATAACTTCAGGAATAATCTGAGTCAACATCTCCTTTGCGTAATATAGATTGATTTAAACTTGATCTAAATTGAGGAGTGCCCCTAGTAAAGCTGCAGGAGGAGTTTCCCTCTGGTTGCTCCCTGGCAGACCCCAGCCCAGCGGCAGGTGATGGCAGCAGCTGTCCGCGCGGGACCTTCGCACAGCCAAGGCAGAGGCGTTCAACGGAGCTTTCATTTGCGAGGTCTCTCGGGGCAGGCAGAAGGACAACCAGGGAGAGCCAGACTGCACGCGGGGCTGGCCAAGTCACTGCTTTTTTCTGTTATCAGGAGCAAACATTAAGATGACATAAAACTTAAGAGTTGGAGATCTTTTCTAGAACCGTTGTATTTAATGCCTATTTTTATATAGAATGATTGTTTGTGTATGACTTTTTAATGTATACAATGTCTTCCCTATCTGCCCTAAATCTGTGACTTTGTGCATCAGTAAGCTTATTACCACTGTTTCTCCTTTCCTTGTTTCTGAGAAGAGAAACTATGCTATGTTATTTTTAGGTTGTCTGGTTTGATGAGGTCTGTACACCAATAATTTTTGCGTGCACCCAAGATAGCCTGTACTATTCAATACTTGTTAGAGGTCAAGAAACAGAGGCATGGAATGTAACAGGTGTCACCACAAGGTGAAGTCTATGAATGTTGGAATGCAAATACATGTGTGTTTGTATTGACAATAGTCATCTGATACGTTATTTTATCTCTATGTTGCTTAGTTTTCAAGTTATGTAGGAAGCCTAGAAAATGGAGCTGCTGTAACTGTGACGAGGTACCTCTTTGCATTCTTTGCATTGTCTTTGCATTTTATGGAAGAAAGACTTTCTTGCTTTTTGTATGTGCATAGTGGGTTTTTTTTTCTGTTAGCATCAATTTGTGTTGAATTCTCTCACTGACTTTGTGTAATGATGGTGCCTCTAGATTTATATTCCAAGGCACTGATGTTTCCTTAAATTTTCAGGAAATTCTTATCCTTAAGTATCAATATTTATTTCTTTGTAAGCTTAAAACTATAGAAGAATACAAAAGATATTAAGCAAATAAATATAAGCAAGAGTAGCTAGTGAAATAATACAAGCAGAGCAGGACATATTAATAATTTCAAAAGTGAAACAAATAACCCTAAGTTCATGAAACTGAGGTTCAACAAAGGCTTGCAGGCAGCCTGCCTAATAGCAGTTATATAATAGCAGTAATTTTTTGCCTGTCTGCAGAGCCCTTCTTTTTTTTTGCCCTCCGATAAAATGTTTACCACACCTTGTACTGTGCAGCAGGGGCCTGAGCACATGAGCTCGTTGTTTCGCAGTTTGTACCTCCCTTCCCCAAATGCCTGGAATTTCTGGTTACCCAGCAACCCCAGGGGCGTCCAAATCCTGCACTTTGCAATATGTGATAATGTCTGTATGGTCTGGGGCGGTCTTAGTGCCGAAAAGCCTCGGTGCTTGGACGTGCAAAAAAGAACAAGGAGTGAAACCTTCAGACTGTCATACCCAGATTTCATAAGAGTGGGTCAGAAGGAGCATTTCAGCCATGGTGATTTACGAGTTTGGAACCACTTTATCAACACTGTCTTGCTTCTACTCATCCTGTCTTCCCGGACATTTTCCATGCAACCCAAGACTGTGATGCCTGACAACTGTAGGACTGAAAACCATGGCATATTAAACAGACCTACATGTCATAGTCTGAGTTTTTCTGCACCCACTGGCTCTCACCAGTTTTAGAGAATGATTGCCTTCACCTACAAAGTGCTTATTCATGTAAAATTGCAACA
Organism: Calonectris borealis; assembly: GCF_964195595.1. Taxonomy (NCBI): domain Eukaryota; kingdom Metazoa; phylum Chordata; class Aves; order Procellariiformes; family Procellariidae; genus Calonectris; species Calonectris borealis. The sequence goes on along the minus strand of NC_134313.1, from coordinate 30,860,543 downwards.
GTGGTATTATAATGCAATAGTATTGTAATGCAGGAAGGGCTTGGGTGCTGAAATTTTTTTCACTTTCACTTTCTGGTAGGAAAGCATGTAGCTTAGGGGGGATCAGCAAGGTAAGGAAAGGAAAACAAGTGTGGGAAGGTACTTACCCATCTTTTCCTCTTAGCTGAAACTAAGCGTTCCATGTGGGAAACAATAACCTTCATGAAAATAGCCATTAACTATGCTCTCATCCCTTTTGTGTCAAAACTTTTTGTACAGAAATAACAGACAACTTTTGTGAACGCGGGAAGCTTGACTCCATTAATGCTACAGCTTATGGAGCTTTCACAGTCTTGTGGATCTTCCTCTCCCAAATCATCTCTAATTTCAGTCCTCCCCCCAAAATTGTAAGATGTCCATTTTGGAGCAGAATGTTGGAAAAAACTTACAAAGCATATCGTTCCTGGTTAGATGCACTCTGATCTCACATGATTGTAGTCTGCTGTTCAGAAACAGCCTCTTCCTGTAAATCATACTTTCCAGAGAATGATAGTGAGACAGTGAGAGAGTTTTTTGCTCCATGCACTGTATAGGACCTTATTGAAAAGTTGCAGTAGGGCTCATGATGTGTGTAAGAGACAAACATTTGACTGACGTCCTTAGCCTCACACTGCTGCATGTTGATCTGCTAATGTCAGAGCAACCTGTAGATGCTCAACTGCACTTGGTGTTGCAAGATCACGGCACAACGATGCCTGGAGATTCTGCTAATGTAATCCTTCCAGGGCTGTTCTTTCCATCTACCTACTAGAAATCTAGTATACTTCCAACGTCAATGAGTTTCAGGTTGGGAGTCTTCCTTGATTTGAGAGGGCAAGCATTAATATTCATGATGAAAGTCTTTGAGGAAAAATGAAGACTAACTACCAGTATGGGATGGCTATACAGTTTTCAGAAAACAGAGTGTCGGGGGAAATGAATAGTCAGTTTGTACAAGGCCTGGAAGACACAGAAATATCAACAGTCTGCCTGATCCTGGTTACTCCTCTCTCTGTTACGTTTAACCTGAGAAATTATAGGAAAAAAAAGCAGGTTTTAGTTTTCTAACTCAGATATATTCTCATAAGGGTATTTTGCTAATTGAGATTTTGTTACCCCATAAGGTAAGTCTGCTAACTCAGGCTGCTATCAAGAGGCATATAAAGGCTTTGAAATCTTAGTTGTGGGAATGGAGTATAGACGTCACTTAACAGGAAAAGTGCTTGCAATGTAGACAAGTCTTTTATTTGAAGACTTTAGATGTCCTCCCAGAAGATTCAAAAGCTGCATGTGCACTGTGGAAAGGGAGAAATGAGGTACAAATGCACATTTAGTTCTAACTGACCTCTCTGGGAAACAGCCAGGAAGATCAAAAGCCAAGCTAAAATGCTTGAAAAATAAGGCATGAACTGATATGATCAGAAATTCATCAAATCACAGTGAAGAACACAGCAAGATGAACTGCTGAAAGTCTGCAAAAAAACAGAGACAAAAAGGCTGGATGATTTGGATGAATTAGCCACAGAAGGAGAGTCGAAGTGGGAAAGGAAAGAGAGGCATTCTTAAGGGAAAAAGAATAACAATGTAGTGGAGAATTTGGAGAAAGGAAAATATCTGCTCCAAAATTGGTCCTTCTTCGTTGTAGAATGAGGATTAAACACATCAGGAGTTCAGAAAGATTGAATCAAGAGTGGAACCAAGACAGAGACTGAGATGTTTAGATAGAAATAGATAGAAATGTGGATATTCTTTTATTATTATCTTTTAGATAGAAATGTGGATATTTTTGAGGAAAAAATAATGTTTACTGAAGTAACTGTAATTTATAAGTAGAAGAAACTTGGGTTGAAGGACAATACTCATAGAAAACGTGAAATACTAATACCAGTGTGTATTATGAGAAAGGTGGTAGTTCATGAATCCTGGAAATTAAAGTAGGAACCAGTTAGGAGAAAAGGTAATAAATGTTATATTGTGTGTCTATGCTATTACCCTAATCATTCTGACTTCTATATTAAGGATGCTCAAGCTAAAAACCCTGCTCATCCCATGAATAAATATTAACATAAAATAGAAGATGTCTCAGATCAATACCACATCCACAATCATGCCTTGCAATCAAACAAAATATTCAGTTTGTTTCAGAGTCAAGTTTATTTAGCGTTTTATTAACACTAAAGGATACCCTATTGTCTATCTGTCTTCTTAAGGAAAAAGTAATTCCTTTTTAATTAGGTCATTGCAGTCATGTGCTGCTGCCATTATATAAACACTTCCTGGTATGTAATGATGGATAAATACAGCGTAGCATTTATATAGGTTTGATGCTGGCATGGAAATACTAATATGCAGGCTATAGAACAGGTAGAGCAAATAGACTTTGACGATACAAATTCCTTTCCTGAGTCCTGTCTCTGTTCTGACCAAACCTAAGGCTGGCAAGGTAAGTTAGGGTCACTTTTCCTAACTCTGCTATGTAAGAGGACACAAGTTTATATGAAATGCCTACACTCAAGTCATTGAATAACATCTACTTTTCAGTGACTAGAATTTTAACAAAGACCAAGATACGATTATCCCGTATACCTAATTGTGAGCTATCCACACCCACTACCTCATTCTTGCATAAGGTAGAGTCAAACACAGAAGTGGGAGGGATTTAAGAGTGGTGTTGGTTGTTGCTCTCTTGGAAAGATGATAATTGATTCTTTCAGAGAAAATTCAGTTTGGTTATCAGCTAAAGAAGTTTATTGGCAAAAACTATACAAATAATGCATAAAAATACATTCAAGCACAAAGTTCAGAGAATGTTGAATTAAGCCTCATTTAAATTTAGGTTTATTCTGATAAAATTATTTTAAGAGGTAGTTTTAAAACACTTTGTATACAAGACTGTTTAGGTTTTGAAATGTCACTGTATGTTTTTGCCCTTAATACAGTATAAAGTGTATTTTCATTATATAATAGACATATTAAAAAAATCCATGGATTCTGAACTTAGCATTATGGCAATTCTTTGGTAAGCAGAATTACAGATTCTTCTACAAGTAATGATAAAGACAGTTCACTATTTGTATAGGTCTGATGCTGCCACTGGAATATTATTGTAAATGGGCAAAGTTGACAAAATAGTAATTTGTTAGTGAAGTGCCACATAGTTACTATCCAGAGTGTCCCCCAGTTTAGTAGTAGCTTCCTGGGTCTGGAATAGTTTAACTACGCAGAGGATCCTGGGTAACCATTTCCCCAGAACCCTTATTGTGGTGAAATGTCAGACTGTTGTTATTGTACATCACTTGTAAAGAATAATCATGAAGCAGAGAGGGTGAGTTAACAAGGTCAGTGAGTGTACAAATGACTGTGCAGGTCTATACGCAACAAACACCCTGTATTGCACAACTTGCAATGTGTTCAGAGCTCTTCTGTTTGCAGCTGTTGTTCTGCTGATGCTATTGATTAGTCCTTTGTCTTGTGTACTTTCCAGTCCAAAAGCAAGCTGTTCCTGCTCAGAGGGGCTTTTGCCTCATCCTAGTCTCCATTACTCTGTGTGCAGGAAATAATCGATATGTATTGATGTTAACTGCACCTAGTCAAATATGTCTTTCGGGGTAGAGATGGCCATACTTCGGCATGTAAACTCCTTGTAACCTGCAAGCAATTCAAGCACAGCTTCCACGCTAGGGCGATGTGCCATTTGACTGACAATGAGTCTATGCTAGCATAAGATCTCGTGAGTAGCCTCTGGCTGTGGGAAGAAGTGAGCTAGTACAAGCTGGTGAATCCGGCTCGTCAGAGCAGCACTTGGTGTGCATGCAGCACACACAGCCTGGCCCTGCCCACAGTGAGAGGCTGCTGTCATACGTGAACTATCCCCAGAATTCTTCCTTCCCTCAGCTTTTCAAAGGATCTGGTACCAGTCAAATGGATCTGGTACCAGATCAAAGGATCTCATGACCAGTCAAATGAAGCCTTGGGCCGTGGCTCGCAAATTCTTGGAGCTCGTTCTTATCAGCTACAGATCTTCTTTTCACATTCTTACTTTCCCTAACAAGAGCTGCTTAGTCCTTCGAGCGTCAAAATGTGTTACGTGTTTTGCCTGTCAGGGTGGAACTATTGTCAATAACGTCTGGATGACAATGCAGGCACTATGCTACTGAAGTCTATGACTTCATCATTATATCACCGTATAAATTATCCCATGTTGGTTGTGAAAAAAGTTATCTTCTATTTAAATAGCCAGGTTTCATACTTGTCTGGCAGAGAGGTAGGTACAATAGCTGGTATAGCTTTAGTCTAGTAGAGTGCTTGATCCTGTGTTGACCAGATATTCACTGTGAGAGTTTGAGAGACCGTCAGAAATGATGGTTCTTTCCTTTTGCAGGAGATTGCCTGCGTGTCTCTAATGGCATTCTCATTCAAGGTGCTTATAATGTAAGTGAACTCATCAATGACCTAAAATCCAGTTCTGTTGATGGATACAAAAAGAGAAGTACGCTCTTTCCCAAAATTTCTGACAAATAAGCTTAGTGATTTATTCAGAGCTGTTCCAAAGCGAGTATAGACATGAAATGTTGGTCTGAGTAGGCCATCCGTAAGGGAATCATTAGCATGAACAGTTTCTATTAATCCTTCCTACAAAGCTGCATGAAAAAACCAAACTTTTGTAGCTTGAATTGAGTCTGAGGACCTATTTTGTAGGTTACAGATCATCATGCCCCATGTCCTAAGCAGGACATGGTCTAAGATGCATCCTCTTTTGATGTTCCTTATAACAATCAAGTGCTTGAAAAGGCTTCACTGACCTTTACTTTACCGTGCATCTCATCACGGAGATGTTTCAAAACTAAGAGCTGCTTTTGGACAAGAGAGACTTTCCAGGAATCTTCAAAGTCTGTGTTTCTGATTGCATCAGAGGTTTTAATAAGCTGATGGAAGCTATGTAAAAGTCTAGTTTTTACTTCTTCCTTTTCCTGTCTTTGTATATTGATAAATGCTATGGAAATTGTTCTATTGTTTTCCCGAAAACTGCTTTTTGATTTCTTAAAACAAGCATTGGCAGCATATGAATGCAGCAACACTGGTGCTCTACCACAGAGATATTTCATCTCATATAACTTGATCCGGATTCATTGACAAATTGACTGTAATCCACCCTGTCAGTAGGTATGTCTGACCAAGATAACGCAGTCTGAGGAGTGTTTCTTTCCTTTTCAAACAGAAGCTGCCTGGCCTTATTACTGCCAGCAAATCAGCTCCGATGCTTCCCCTTCATATTGTAAAACCATCCCCACACTAAATGACTGTCCTCATCTGAGCACTTTCTTCAAATAAAGCATATCCTGTGTGACTGCGCACCGTCAGCCTCACTAGCTATTTTTATTCAGTGCAGCCACTATGTCAGTTGCCCTTCAGTGTTACTTTGCATTCTGGAAGGCAGTTTCATAATTTTCTCCTCTGTGTATAGAAATTTCAAATGCTAGCTGTAACTGACTGCCATAATACTTATTTTTGACCACAGCAAGGAAGGATTCAGCAGACACAGCATGTGTCTTCTAGGAAAACAAGCCATTTTTAATTCCCATTGTGGAAGGTCACTCAGTAGTCCTAATTCACAGTGCAAAGTTATCTGAGAAGTCAGAAAACAGTGCTGTTGTCTTTTTTTTCATTTTATTACAGCACTCTGTATTCTAGGCTGGCTGTACACAGTTTTATCCTCGCATTACCACCCTTCCACCTTCACCCCTTTCTACAGGATTTCTCCCCAGCACTGGCAATTGCAACACATCACTGCCACTGAAAGACCTATAATGGTTTATACAGCACTACCATGGACCTTTTTCTGGGTCAATACATCATTGTGCTAAGTGTCTCCACTGCTGTGAATTTATTATATAGGGTTTTTTCACCGTTTTTGTAACCAACAATTTGCATGTTAAAATTAAACTTACTCAAAAAAATGTCAGCTGCACATTCTGACAAAGCCACATACATAGCTTAACTGGTCAGCCAAGCCTGTTTCCCAGGGAATTGCTGACAGACAAAATCATGACTACCAAAAGTCATGTGGCTGATAATGGAATGAAACGTGGAAATTAGTTTTTGTAACCAATAAGACCAAGAAGATGAAGGTACAGTTGTTCTCAGTGCTAGTAATCTGTTTCTGAGAAATCTGTATGTTTTCTTTCAGGGGATCAGAACTATTTCTCCTCTGAACTCTGGCAATGAGATGTAATTAATTCCTATGGTCTGAATTCATTTTGAGTTCCATTCTTTGAAGAATATTCAGGTCAAAACAAGTGATGGGAAAGAGTTTATATCCTGCTGCCAGTCCAGTACAGAAAGATACTTAGAATTTAAAGGCAAACAGATTTGATATAAAATAGGTAGTAGTTGCTCATCATTTATTTGCAGTTGATATCTGTAATAGCAGACAATTTGGAACACAATGTACAGTTATTCGTACATTTTTAAAGGCTTTTTATCAAAGCTGCATTATCAAACCAGTTTTGTGTAGTATATCAGTCCTGGGAGAATACTAATCTGATCAGAATCCTTAAGAAGATTGAGTAATGCTAATGCTTACTGAATAGAAATTTTCAGAGCTGCATGTGAGAAATATCATTAAAAATTATGAAATATTAAAATAGTACATTACTGAACTTTGATTTCTGAATTGAAAAAGTCCATTTTGTGAGATATGTCATAAATCAAAACATGATAAATTGGAAGTATTCAAATAATATTATAATTTTCAATTTTGATTAGTTTAGATCAATCCAAATTCAGAACCTCTGTATTCATTCTTTAGAAGACCAAGTCCTTGTGTTCCACCTACAAGTAGGGTCTTCCTCTGGCTGTAAACCAGAGAAAAATTTTGTAGTAATTCTTAATGTTCCTCCATTTTCTACTTGTACAGATATGAAGAACAAAAGGAACTTTGTAGAAGCAGTTTACACTCCCTGACTTTGTAGAATGTCTGAAACTCTGATGAGTTTCTAATGTGAATCTTTTCATTATTTTTAATAGGTGTTAACTCACCCAAAGTAAACATCTTAAAATGCTAAAAACATGAAAAGCCATGAACAATCATCCTTTTCTACATTTTCCTATGCTGTTTGAAAATATTGTCACCCCAGTGCTTGTTTCTGGAGATGATTACCATTTTCCTCTGATAGCAGCAGGTAGCCCACTTCACTTTACCTAAAACCATCTTTTCCACAGAAAAAACTAACTTATGTCACTAGTGTATTTTAATCATTTGCAGGGACTGTTGTAGGGTGCTACTCTAATGTCGTTAGCTAGGCTGGCTGTTTGCAATGTAACTGCACAGTAATTTTCGTCCTAGGCAAGTAGAAGTGATATCACTGTGAAATCTCCATCACTGGTCTCCAGGATGAATGAGCATGTAGAAGATTTTAATAGAAAGGAATAAAGTGGAGTGCAGACAATATATATTTCAACACAAAGCCTTAAACATGGTTAGTTTAACCAGTGATATTATCCACTCACAGGGACTGAATTTTTCAATAACTTCCTGGCAGCTGTTAGAGAAATGACTGAAAACTGGTTCAGCCAGCTCCGAACTGCTTTTCCTTTTCACACCACCTCAGCCCCCGATCTGCAGAGGACGTTCTGGGGTCATGCTCTGACCTGAGTAGGAGATAAAGTGTTATCCCAATTTAAATTGTTTGAGAGATATCATACCTGAAATAGTCATCCTGGTACTTTGTGTCAATGGGTGAGGAAGCCATCAGCAGCCCCCTGGGTCAAAATTGAGAAAACTGATGTGAAAGCACCTTTGCTTTACTTTTTCACAGTCTATGCTGAAAACAGTTTAGCTAGACTTACAGGCCTGGTCTTACAGTTTGCTTTGATTCCACATGCCAGTGAAAAGGTTGAACTGATTTGAACTTTGTGAGATGGATAGCAGCTGTTGTACTAAGCTATTTAAAACCACCAATTTAGGCTTAAACCTTGGCTGAGTAAATACAAAGCCTTAACCATACATAGTACCCATAATAAACTTTCCTTTTTCAATTTCAGTGGCTAAAATTTATTTTTAAATCAACAATATTTGACTGCCAGATTTTCCAATACCAAATTTTCCATTGCCAGATACTGAAGTATCTTATCAAAAGAGGAGAACTAAAAAGGAAGCAGGTGAGTTTATTTTCATTTTTCATGAGTGAAGTCACTGTTCATCACTGCTGAATGCAGTGTAGCTCTCTTCCACCTAAAACAGAGTAAAAAAAAGCCCAACATTGGAATCATACAACAAGCTGAAAAGTTATGTCTGTGTGTGTGTGTGTGTGCGCGCACATCTCATACATTCCTGGAATGAGAGAAAGGAAAATGAAGTGGATGAGAGGAAACGTAAAAAAACCCAGCCTGTGATGACGTGTGTACTTCCTGTTGGCTTGTGTAACCTTCAAAATCCAAAAATCAGTACATAAAGATAAGAATAGGAAAAGTTCCAAAGCATTCTTTCTGAAGTCAGTAGGTTGTTTCCTTATCACTCAGTAAAGCATCTAATACAATGCTAACATAAGTAGGATAATAATGTCAATTTTTTACCCAGGAAGAAGAGAATGAGCAAGCAGGTAATAGTGTAGGGACAGAAAGATTACTTCTGAGACACAAGCTTGAGGTTTAGTTCCTGTTACAATCCAGACTTATACTTAACCCTAAAAAATCTGAAGGTCCTTTGCCCAAGAACTCAGCATATCAGATAATTTCTCGGGAATTCAGAAGCTGTCATTTAGTGGCAGCTTGACATAGAAATATATAGCAAAACAGATTTCTCAGTATCTTACTGTAAGTTACTCCTAGACAGAAATTTAAACAAACCAACAAACATTTTGTCAAAGCAAAGCTTAATTATTTTCCCAGGAAATAAAAAAAAAGAAGTATGTATTATGTGGCTATTTCATTGACTTATGAAGTATTTGCAAACCTTGGCAGGTTTCATTACTACTTTGAAACCACATCCAATTCAGTGACAGATTCACACAGCTGCTAGGAATGCCCAGTCCAATTTGCAATTTTTCATTAGAATTAGAGTCCTCAGCTGTAGGCTTTGGATCGAAGGCTAGGGTTCGTACCCGTCATTCTTGTTTACACCCATCAATGGCAAAAGTCACAGATCCATATGAATGGCTTTTGGACAAAGCTAGGTGGAGGTCTGTTGTTATTAATAGGTTTTGCTCTGCAATTTCCTGCTCATTTGGATGTGAAACTTTAGCAAGAGAAACTAACAAAATCAATAGGGTATTTATTACCTTGTGACATGACACTTGGCAGTTTTGCACAGTGCAGTCATCGGTGTTCAGCCACCATCCACCTCTGTGCAAGCAGAAGCCATTTCTGAAAACTAAGATGATACCAAGGTATACGCTAAACTTTCTCGCAAAATATCTTATCTATTATTTCTTTCATCTGTACTTAGAGGTAAGGTTAGATCCTTTTTCCACAGCCATCTCCTAGCATTTATTCTTAGGTACTCCTCTCTTTTTGTTTCTGTTTCTCTCCTCTGTAGTTCAGTTTCATAAACTGATTTCCCACCTTTTCCTTTGTTGTTGGAAAGATACAAGAGTTTCCTTGAGAACTTTCTGTTCTGTCTTTTGACAATTCCCTTCTAACTCATGGAATATTTGGTGAGTCCAACTATAAGCATCTATGTACTACTTGAAACATCTGTTATTAGAGGAGAGGAGAGTCTGTTCACTTTCATCTGGACCAACACTTAGTGTACCAGTACAATAAAAATGTTTTATGTTCTAACAAGATGTAACTTATTGGTCCAGATGTCAATTGAAAAATTCACAGCTTTGTTTTTTTGTACAGAGGTAATAATCTTATGACATTTTGCTTTGGTATTTATATTGTCTCTACCAAAATCCTCCCTTGCAATTAAGTTCTGATATTCTCCTGACCCTGGAGATTTAGGATTTTGGTGATACGAACAGCGTTATTTTGAAGTAGAAAACATTGAATTAGGAGTTTGGAGATAACATTTTGCCATAAGTGCATACAAAAAGCCATTAGTTACCTCAACATGGTTCATTATTTCCGTATAATAGTTCCTCTGAAATGGCTGTACAACAGACATCTCACAGTCCTGTGCAGGACCAGCTCACCCTATAAATTCTGAGCCGTTGCCACATTGTGATGTTTGGACTGGGAGGCGTCTAATATTGCTCATATGTAGGACAGCCATTATCTGTTATTTTAGGAATACAGTTTAGGAACACAAGGAGTCTCTGAAAAGCTGAGAGAAAAGAAGACTGAAAGATGATCGTATGCAGAATATGATCCAGGAGATAGCAGTGCTAAGGCACTTGCACTTACGGATGATTTTTCTGGGGCCAGAGTCTGGGGTTCCCATGTTGCATCAGTTGCTGACAGAAGCCTCCTTCTCTCTACTTGAGCCAAGGCATGGCATTTATATATAGTGGTTCTCCTCTGTGCAAAAATCCCAGCTGACTACTGTGTCAAGTGCGTTATCATCTCTGCAGACTGGGTATAGAGAATAACATGAAGCTGGAATTTGCAGAATCTGTTCTGCCTGAAAAGCTAACTCATCGTGGCATTCTGCATAGCCTCCTTGAGGTGGGGACTCTGCACCAGGGGCCAGGTGATCTCACTGAGGATCTCAGAAGCAAGAACCTTTGTGCTGCTGGGAACTTTTTAAAGAAGTATCTAACTTGCTGACCTTGGTGGGCAGGAACGCTAGAGTGACCTTGTGGGTTATCTCCTGTATCTTCCAAACAGTGCTGGCATCTCTTGCCAAGATTTTGTCCTCAGAGGAATAGGAAGTGACTTGACTAGTGACCAGCTGGAAGCTGATGGCTTTGATTAGTTTATAAACCACTTGTAACTCCTTTGCTTGTGCAGTGTTGTACTGAGTCATGCTGGTGAGCTTCTGCTGCCGTTGCCTTGCAATATTCTTATGTGCGTCTTGGTAACAGGCTTCCAGTGTGAGTTACTACAAGCTCACCACATGGTGCAACGCCAATCGCAGAAGCCATAAGAAGGTAGTTTGCAAGACTAATGGAGCATATTTGCAAAAAGATACATAGGTGAGAAGTCAGGATGATGACCGCTGACACGTTCATGTGTAAAGAGGAAGGTACGCTAACACATAAACAGAGAAACAGCATCTGGAGCTGTAAAGACCAGACAAGTAAAGGCCAGGTTGTGGGACAGTTCAAAACATCATGGAATACCGCTGGTGAACCAATGCATTAGCCTGGAATGAGAAGGTGTGTACACAAATATTTCCCTAAAGTTGCGGGACTTAACTAAAACAAAGACTAAAATGCCCTTGTTGACATTACATTTACTCTGCATAGGGCTTTATCATGTGGATGTAATTTCATTGATTCATGACAGATAGCTTTAGTCTGGAAAATGAGCTTATTCGTGTAGTCAAGCTTGTTCATTTTTGCATACCAGACTACTTAAATATTGTGTATTTCGAAGTGTATCAAAATGGTATTTCTGAGCAGCCTGTATCAGCACTGGCCAGAAGTCAGTGGAGAGGCAGGCAGGCTTTTTCTACTGCACTGATATGTCATGAAGCTTGCATTGTTGATACTTGTATAATTCCCACATTAGAAATTAGTAGTAAAGGATCATTTTTGTAATCCAAGGAAGGGCTCCAACCTGACCTCAGTGAAGGACCAAATATTATTTTTAGTCTCATAATTGCATTTAACTTTCACATAATAGCTGAAATGAAGCAGAATGATGTAGGGTTCTTCTGGACCTTGCTCAGCACTGAACAGAGATGAGGATGTCAAAAAATGACTGCAAATAGATTTTCTGACAGTGTTGAAAATCTACCACGAATATTAAAAGATGGATTTACAACATGATCATTGCATGCACTTCTGCTGAAACTGTCATGCAGGTTGATACATGTTTGCATGTCCTTCAGCCATAATACTCAAAGTAGTTGGCAATTGACTACTAAGGAGAAAAATACTTTGATGTGGAAGGATCTGTGCCATTTTTCCCTCTGTGCTGACATTTGCAATGCTTCACAAATAATAATAATGATCTTAAAAATATATTTCAGGAAACTTCATAAGTCATACAGAAATAGGATGCTTTCCTTCCTGTGCACAGAGTCAACAAATGTGCCACGACGCATAAGCTTTCAAAGCAGGAATCAGATGGGGCCTAAGTGACGTATAGGCTTTGCACTCTCCTTTGGCCAGGAATGAGTACCATAAACAGTCTGGAGATATCTGAGTGAATAAACAGTTTGCACTTGTTGAAACTATTGATGCTGCTTCTATTTGTATTTACGAATATGGTTCAAAAGTACCATCGAATCTAGAATCACATATTTGTTTACCGTATTCAGGTATGATCTAACTCTAAGAAATAGAGGAGAGATGAAGAAAGGTATCTGGTTTTATTAGTTTCTAAAAACCCTTCACAATACATGGTACCAGTAATGACAGAAATGAGAGACATGATTACACTGGCATCTTTTCTACCCAAAATGTTAATGTCAGAGTCATGAGTAATCAAATGGCTACATTAATTATCTAATCTGTTCCCTGTATTTGTATTGCTTGAGATGTATTTATCATGCTTCTGTCACCAGGATTTGTGAACATTTGCTTTAGGAACTGCTCCTACACATTCTGTACATGCAAGTAGGCCTTACTGGTATGCGTCATTCCACCGATTTCAGCAGAACTGTGGCCGAGAGGGGCAGGTTTACGGAGCACAGCGTGGATTTATGTGAGATGCTTGAGCTAATGCAGGTACCATGCTCATGTGCATTATGTCCTTTTGCTGTTGCTAACGTGCCTTGCTTTTTGTCACTGCTAAGCAGCTTCACCAGTGTGCAGTATTATCTGGACTGTACTGTTTCCAGTATCCAGCTTCTTCTCAAGACTAGCTTATGGCTTTCTTTGAGGCATTGCATTCTGCCATAAAACCATAGTTCCAGAGACTAGACGAGTCTGATGCAGGCAGGAGACAGAAAAGAAGGAGACTGGAATCTACAAGCCCAAGTCAATGCCAGGCTCTCAATAGCAGCTTCTTGGCATGGACTCAAGCCTGCAAATACTAACTGCTGAATGATCAAAGAAAATGGCTATTTGATTTTAAGAACAATGAACCTTCTATTTGTGGATATATGTCTGAGTGTGCTTAGCATGTACCACATACCTACTGATAGAAATAATGTGATAAAATGAAGATTCATATAATTAAAATCCCAGCCTCTCGTGGTGCTGCTGGCTGACTTCATTTCCCTGGTAAGAACTCTAAGTAGATCTTTGAGGAAGCCTACCATGCCAAACATTGTGTCGTGCTTAATCCTGTACTTGTCCTTTATGTGGTACTCCCTTTGACGTCAGTGGAAACTTGACATATGAAGATGCAGAGGAATCAGGAAGAATTGATTTTTTTTATAGTAAGATTAAATGGAAGGAAGTTTTGTGAAATGTACAGAAATCTTATTCCTTCCTACAACATAAAGGGATGTTTTCTGCTTTATTCTTTGAGGATTCTTACCTATATGGATTTGTGTATTTGTGTGTTCGTGATTGCTGGAAAGTATCTATAATGAGCAAACAAGGAATACCTAATAAATTTCTAACATGTGCATTCCCACTTGCTGTTCTACATCACATACACCACAGCCACTTCTAAATAACTTCTGTGTCTACAGTTTTGCCTTCATATTTCCATTTTGTGGTCGCTAAATCATCTTGAGTAGAGGCATGCAAATGTGAGAGGACACACACTGTGTTAATCAGTAATAAGCTTTAAATATTTTCTGCTTATACACAAAGAGGTCTGAGAAATGTCTTTAATTTTTATAAGCAATTTCCCAGCTGGTTCCTTTTGCTATTAGCAACAGTAACCACATTGTATGAATAGACTTCCCACCCCCCCCAACAAATAAAAACAAATGACACACATTTTATAATGCTGAATGTAAATGATGGAGTCATTATGGTGCTGTTATTCTAGGTTTACAATGACCTCACTGACAACAGAATTTGGGCCTCTGTGGTTCAATCACAACAGAATAAAATTAAAACCATATTTGAATAAACCCTCTTAATAAGAAAACGGGATAAAGTAATATTACATTTACAATGTCATTCCCATATCAAAAAATGCTCAGAGCAAGAGGACACAGAAAAGCATTCAAAAAGGATCATTTGCAAACCCACTTGTGTACAAGTTGCTTCATGGGGACAGACGGCCCCGCTGCCGCGCAGGGACAAGGAGACTCGGCACACGACTGGATTCAGCCGTTTGTCAAAGGGTTGTCAAGGTCTGATCCCTCCTGCCCTGCGATAAAACACCAGAGTGTTGAGCAATATAAAAACATCTAAAATATGTATTGCTCAATTTTATTCTCGCAAGTCCATCCTCGAGAGTGGTAGCTGAACCACTCTCACAACAAGTATGTATTTGCTAAAAGCTAAGAAGCGAATATAAGCACAGCTCTACCTGCTGTCTTCTCCGAAAGTGATTAGAAAACACACACTTATCAAGTAATAAAGCAGTAACGTCCTCATTCTTCTGAAGCGTGACCATCGCTCCCCTCGGCTCGGGGCGCCGATCTCCGCCTCCAAATCCCCGTTAATCCCTTCCAAAATCCGGCACCTATGAAACACCCCTCGCGGCGCGGCAGGATGCAGACGCACCCCCCCCCCCCCCGCGCCGCTCCCTCCCAGAATAACTGCCCTGGCTGCCAAGCCCTTCCCTCCACCCCCAGCAGGGAGCAGCAGCAGATCGCCGTGCCCTTCCCACGCACACGCACGTACACACTCACTCACTCACACCCGCGCACGGACGCGCGCACCCGCTGCCCGCCCGACACCGGCTCCCGCCGCGCCGCCCCCGGCCCGCCGGCACCTCCCCAAGGTCGCGGCGCGGCGCCCCGCACCGCTCCGCGCAACGGCCGGGCGCCCGCAGGTGCGCAATGCGGGGGAGGAGGGCCGCCCCCGCCCCGCCTGCGGCCGCCCGCGCCACCCCACCCGGCTCCCGGGGGCGCTGCCGGCCGGGCCCGCCGCAGCTCCGCGGCCCCGGCGGATCGCGGATTATAAGGGACCGCTCTCTCCGCCCCCAGCGGAGTCTCCCTCCGCCCCCGTCCGCGCTCCCCACCCCTTCCTCCGGCCGCGGAGAAGGGCATGGAGTTGGCGGGAGCCTATAAAAGCCCCTGAGAGCGCGTCGGGGCCACGGCGCTGCGACAGCCTCCGCGGACACAGCCGGGCCGCGCACCATGTCCCACCACTGGGGATACGGCAGCCACGACGGTGAGTGCCCACTGGGGTGGGGGGCTCCGGCTGGCGCGGTGCGATGCGGTGCGGGACACCTGCCGGCAGGTCCCCGGGAGCGGCGCCCGGGACGTGCCCGCTGCTTGTCGCACCGAGCCCTTGCCCTGAGCGGGAATGAGCTCGGTGGCACTTTTTTCCGTTTTTTTTTTTTTTTTTTTTGCCTTTTAACCTTGAGATGCCACCTGCGCCTGAGCAGCGAGCCAGGCGCGCGGCGCGATTTGCCTGGAGCGTCTTCCAGTTTCCAACTGTCATCGCTTTACTTCGGTAACGGCGCAAGGAAGAGGGGAGGACGGGGCGCTGCTCCAGCAGGACGGGGTCGCCTCTAGAAGGACTCCCCGGTAAAAGCTCAGCCTCCAAGGCTCAGGGACTGCCGGTTCCCTGCCTTGGTCCCCAGGTGGAGTTTCCTTTCGTCTGCGTGGCCAGCACCGGCAGACCGCACAGATGGTACAAAATTAAAGGCTGATGCTAGTGTTAAAACATCCCGGTTTCTAGAGTGAGGGTTATCATTTAGATCCCCCGAGCTTCGTGTCTGTTCCCACTGAGCTACTTTACGCTGTCTTGCAGGACCTGCTCACTGGCACGAACACTTCCCCATCGCCAATGGAGAGCGCCAGTCCCCTATTGCCATCAGCAGCAAGTCCGCCAGGTACGACTCCTCTCTGAAGCCCCTCAGCTTCAGTTATGATGCCGGCACAGCTAGAAACATAGTCAACAACGGGCACTCCTTCAACGTGGAGTTTGATGATTCTTCTGACAAGTCAGGTGAGACCTCATCTTCGTGTGTAGGGGTGGAGATGGGAGAAACTGCTGCCAACACTGCTACTAAAATGTCTACTGAGGCCATAGGTTTTTTTAAAGACAAAAAATACCGAAGCGTTTTGACTTCAGTAAGGTCAGGATTCAGCCCTTAGGATTCAGCATCCCACATGGCTCCGCTAGACTAGAATGATACCAAGCTCCTGTTAGAAGAAAACTAAGCTTATCTGGGCAGTTTTGAGCCTCCCTGCTCTAAACTCCAGAGAAGTGAATTGCTTTATGTTTGTTTAAATTGGAAGGATTTGGATAAGAGCTCAGCTGTGGAGAGAAAAAAACCAGATGATTATTTGACAAGAACAAATTTAACTCATCATAAGCTACCGACCAAATGGTTAAAAGAAAAGGCAGAACACATCATAGGAAGAATTGGCCTTAAACTTACAAAGGATTACGGTTAACAACTTGAAGTAGAAATAGTTTGGAAATAGTTTTGTTGGTTATCAAAATATTATTTCATATTTCTGAAGCCAATACGCTCCCAGGTTAACACAGAAACAGAAGAATGATTAGAAAATACCTCTTTGTTCTTCTGTAATTTAAACAAGCATTATCCCTGACATTTCTTGACGCTGGGCTTTCTAGATAAAGATAATAATCTGACACATTCCTACAAAGTTTGCTAGCAGGCAGTCGTACCATAGCGTTTTACTGTTCATACTGTATAGTGAAATAAAGCACTGAATCCTGCAAACCTTTTAGTAATCCTTATCAAAAGGAATGGCTGCATTGATGGACAGAAGGAATCCAAGCTGCAGTTGCAACAAGGGTTTTGTAGGTTGTCTTAAATTGTAGGTTTTCCGCTGGCTAAATTTGAAGAAATCCTCATCCTGCTACAATGAATGTGCCTTTATTTTTAATTTAGACAGCAAAAACAATCCCATTGTAAGTCTGCCTTCTCTAGATACTGCCTGATTTAACTTGCTTGAGCAAATGCCCCATTTTTCCTAAGCATTTTGTTGGCAATGTCATTTAGGGAATGGTGCTGAAAACAAATGATCCATGCCTACTAAAAATGTGGGGGTTTTTGCAGGTAATGTAATATAACAGTATAACAGACATTCAGCATTGCACTAAGAATTTGACTTTGTATTTTAATTACAGTCTTTATACTGAACAATATTAAGTGGTCAGCTATACATGTTCACAGTCGTGTAAATACACATAGGTCCATGTATAACTTACACAGAGTATCCACATTAATATTTGTATGTTTTTTTTTTAAAAAAAAAAAAGGATAAGGGTATTCAGAGTTCTTAGTGTTTATTTTTCTGAAGCACTGAGGAGCTGAAGGAGCTGAATGCATGTTCATTTTAACAGTGTCGTGAGGAGTAAGGTAAATGATTCAGAGTACAAAAAAAGGGATGATGTTTTCACCAGATACATGCGAGTCTGCTCTCACTGAGCCCTCTCATATCATCCTGCTCTCACTGAGCCCTAAGGAAACAGGTTCAAGTCCTCACAGTATAACAAAACTATTATGTGTTCACTTTGTGCGTGCATAAGTTTGGAAAGACTGAAAATTAGGTTGTATTTGGTATCTTGGGAGGAAAAAATGCAGGAACATAAAATAATCTAAAGAAAGGTCTGTAGGAAGAATGCTTTTTATGAGAAAAGTTGGTGCAGAACCAGAACATCTGTGACAGGGATCCTCTGACAGATATGCAGTGACACAGCTTTCAGAGTGGGAGGATAGGAGATGCAAGTAGAAATATTCTCAGTAGCTCTATTAGTGAATCAGAAACTGATTATTCTTTAGGAAAAAAAAGCATTAAACAGATCTCTGTGAGACCAGGTAAGGGTGGATCCTTCAGTATCACACTTCCTATTGAAAATTACAGTGCATAGAATCTACCTGGCAGCACACTTAATGGCTTCATTTGTATGCAGTTAACTAGGTAACCTACTTTCCTTACACAAAATAGAGCTGTCTGACTTGACTGTGCTTGATTCACTCCTATGTCTGAATGTGAGTGTAACTATAATGTGTGTACCAAATTCTCGGTTAGACATCACGCAACAGTCACAAGGAGAAACTATGTGAAATTACGTGATGTGCTGGTGTGTTTTACAGAAGACAATGGAACAAAAATCCTGTAAATACTTCCCACGGGCTATAATGTGTGCTCCTATGAGCTGTCCCATATGCAGTAATGAGTTATCTGTGGTAGTAGGCGCAAAATGAAGTAATAAGATCATTGTGTGCAATTACTCATGTCTTGAAGATTATTCGCAAACAAAGAAGTAGATCCATTCATTAAGAATCTTCAGGCTCATAACTAATGACACTGAAGTAAATCGAACAGCAGTTCTAGGTATTAATGTCTGACTCCTGCTCTTCAGGGAATGTAAAATGAGTTCTTGCAATAAAAAATACAGGTAGTAATAGTATAGTAAAAATAGGTAAGAAAGCTAAAATACGTGTTTGGATAAAACTCTTTGAAAGTAGTTGTTACTTATTTCTTTGATTCAGAAAATATGTAATGTGAATGCTGCTGATCACAAGTAACAACAAGTAGATATCAGAGTATTCAAAATTTTGAAGTAAAATATTTTTCCCCCAAATAAAAGGCTGTTCCTCCAAAATGTATATTTGTTATATTATGTGTGTGCATACAAGAATATGTAGTATAAAGCTTCTGCCCATATCAGTGAAAAACTAAAAATCTAAAAGAAAAAATAGGATTTATTAAAATGATATCCCATCTATATTCCTTAGCATAGTAAGGATGCAAAATAAAAGTTTAACTTTTTAAACAAAAATAATCTAAGTGCAATTTATGACTAGTGTATCTTCACAGAAAAAAATGCTTTCTTCTCTGCTCTTAGAAGATTTCTTTACTAGTAGATGGAGCTTCATAGACGTAACTTTTGATTCAGGTTGTAATTATGCCTATGACCTATGCGATTTTCTCTTACAATGATGTTTTAACAGAGAAATGATGTTAAAATCTTTGTGATAGCTTTAGAACCTGACTTTGTTTTACTTCCTTGTTAATTTTATTAGATATGCTTAGATGTTACTAAGCATGCTTAGAAAAACCCTCTTCCTAAGCAATTACCCCCAAATCTTCTATTTCAGTTCTTTTAGTACAGCCTTTGAATTTCTTGGGCTGTGTGACAGCTGTTGTATTCCAGAACACGCTTCTAAAGGCTCAGTCAATTCCCAAAGTGAATCCCCTTCATATTGTACAGTTGCTAGTTGGTAGAAATGGTTTATGGAAAGAAAATTCACAAATCAGCATTGCCATGTTTATGAACTTTTTTGTTTACTGAAACTCCATGATTTTCGCTTAGAAAAAAAGGATGCCTTCTGTCTTATTTCCTTGCAATCTTTCGGAATGTTTTCTTGGACTTGCAGGTAGAAAGCGACAGTGAACTACCTCTTCTAGTTGTTACTTAGTTTCTCTTCTCCTTCAGTTCTTGCAGTTGCTTTCAGTTCTTGCAGTTGCTTTCTTAGTTCTCTTGTCCCCTGTCTTTTAGTAGTGGTGAAAGTTCAAGTATTTGCAGGCATTCATCTTCAAAATTTCTGTAACTTTAAATAAAAGCAAAAATTCATTATGATGAAGGTGTCACTAGGAATAAAACTACAAATTCAGGCTCATCCACTCTTGTATCCTGGGACTGACCTTCCATGTACGAGTGAAGCAAATGGTGCTGATAACCATTAAATTATAATAATGCACCTTACTTTAGGAAATTTATAGCAAAGGAGTGTCTCATTAAGGGTTCTTATTTTATCGTATTAAACGCTGTATATTATAGTTTGCTGTAAGGACAAGTGAATTGTTTCAGTCACTTTAAAAGACAGCAGTGAACAGCGACTTCTCAGAGCTGTAAACCACAGGAAGTGACTTTGCTCAAGAAAGCCTCAAGGGCCCGAAAGAAGATTTTGTAACATGCTTACAGTGTGTTCTCTACGTAAGTTTCCTGGAAAACTTTTACAGAATTCACCTAAAACCTGAAATTCAAATGGGAAATTGTCACAGCAGTAGGCACTGTCTCAGTATTTTCTGATCATGTGCACGATGAGCTTATTAAAGGAAGAAGACAATCAGCAATTAATTTGTTCCATAACAAGAATGTTAAAATATCATATTTAACTGTAGAACATGACAGAAGTGAATTGCAACTATGGTGTAAGGCTCTAGAGACATTACTAAATGGACTGGTAATTTCTGCTGGTGGATGAGTCTCTTAATAATTTTCTTTTCCTTCACTGCTGCTGAGCTAGAGATAATATTGAAATCCAAGGCACAGTCCCAAGTAAATCTGACACTTCTGCAGATACTCAATCGCAGCAGAACTTTAAAATGATGAGGAGACCTAGGGAAACGAAAATACTGTATTGACCTTGGAACTAGCACCGCTTGGGAGACTTTCAGTAGTTGTAATCAAACACATTGCCCAATTATTCCTATAATTGTAAATATTAATGAGGAAGCTTCAACTGTCTTGAATTATGACTCGCTGTAAACAAACCAATTTATTTTGTGGTGTTTGTTATTCAACAGCCAGTGCATTAGCACTGCTGGGTTGGCAGTGAGTTACTCTGAAAGTTGTGCCGCTGTTCTTTTCCTACGCTTCTGCCTCAGTAGGTAAACTGAGGAAGAAACACGCAGGTCTGCTGTCCTTAAGGCACAACTTTTAATCCAAGTCACTGCCACTGGGCTATTTTTAGGCTTCCCAGCTCTGAAGGTGTAACATTAGCTATGCCAGAATAATATTGCATGTTATCGGTAGACAGTCATGGATTGAAGGTCCACAATACAACATAGCCTAAGCAATGTGCTGACCCTTCTGAATCATAAATTGGGGAACTGATTGCTTATAGCTTAGAGTATTCAGACACCTGCCCGTGTGTCACAAGTACTTTTGTGCACAGCTTGACTAGAAAGTCGGGGGTCCCAGAGGGTATGTGATCATTAAGTCATTTCTCTAGTGAACTGGGATCACCAAAAGCTGCAAAGCCTACATAAGCAAGTGACTTGAGAATAGTCCTAGTGCTTCCAGGAACTAGAAAGGACGATGAGAGGGTGTGAGATAAGTCCTGCATGTTTCAGGCTTTCATTTCTTTACAGAGCCCAAAAATGCCCTTCTTCACTTTTTTTTTTTTTAACGTGCAATTTCTGAGCAGAAATTTGACATGGATTGTGTGTTTAAGAATCATGGCGACTTCCTTCCCTTCTTCCAAATTCTTCCTCTGGAGGTGCTTTGAGTGCAAAACCAGGAGAAACTAGTCAGCTGTTATCAGCTGGGGCCACTTGGAAAAGTTTATTTTTAAGACATAATGAAGCTGTGTGCCAGATGTCACCATGACTACTCTTCCCAGCCAATATATTTGTTCATTTACTTATAGGCATGAGGGACTGCTGCATACTTAGAGGCAATGCTCACACCTTAAGTTTGTTCATCCTTCATTAGATCTCAACGTAGTATGAGCACCATGTCCAATACACAATTTTCAGTACTCTAAGCAGTCACTGAGATTAGTATTATAGCTATTACCATAAGAAATTAAACCAATTGTTACTTTTAAGAGAACTTTAATGCTTCCAACTCAGTCCTTACAAAGTCATTGTCGGTTCATAAGGTGAAACATGAGGATTGAAGGCTGATCAGGGACTCAGTACAGCACCTTACGACTCTCAGAGGATCTCCATTTAAGAGACTGCGTGAGAAATAAACTCCACGGGTCCCAGGGAGTGGGAGGAAAGTTAAGAACCTAAATGACTTCGTATCCTTAAGCAGGTCAGAGTCTCTCTGGCTGCTACCCAGTCTGGATGAAATAGTTCAGCTGAGGTGAATCAGAATCACTGACCCGCTGCCGATGTGCATGTCTGCAGACCTGCTGCATTTTGGCAGATGTTTCATTCTGGTCTATATCTCTGTGGAACATCCTTGTTGCCTTATCAGGCTAACCCTCTAGCAAGGTCAGAGTAGGGTGTTTTTTTCTTATGAGATACCAATTACGTAGTTTTTCTCTTAGTGAAACCCATTACAGATGTTTTCTGCGAGTATGATCCCTACAGTCTTGCATGCTGTCTTGCTCTCTTGCTTGTCATGATACAGCGTCCTAGGAGGAATGTCTGAAAGAGATAACATAAAGAAGGAAACATCTCACAAAATGTGACGCTCTGTACTCCACGTTTCACAGAAGTAACAGCTCACCCTAACTGAACTCTTCAGTCTGTCAGACGGGGAAGCCCATCCTTGCATAAGAACACAAGGCTAATCCCTGAGCATCCTCGTAAGAGCCTTTTTTGTGCCATTAATAGTGC
Source organism: Calonectris borealis (assembly GCF_964195595.1). NCBI lineage: Eukaryota > Metazoa > Chordata > Aves > Procellariiformes > Procellariidae > Calonectris > Calonectris borealis. The sequence continues at coordinate 30,838,114 of NC_134313.1, read as the reverse complement.
ATGGTGCTCAAGATTTTTTTCTCGAGTGATGCTTCATCTACTTTGTCTCCTCAAGGCCTGTCTTCTATCATATAGATGTCTGTGTATACACAAAAGCTTACAAAACATTAACATTAATGTATATACTATGTATATATTTACATACACACATATGTCATCTACAACGTCATCTACATGTGCACATCTACTGTAGGCTGATACAAAATCATGGCTTCCTTTATGCCAAAGCAATGTGTGTGCAAGAGGGCTGTCCTCAAAGGTAGATGCTTGAAATGTCCTGCTGCTAGGTTTTTGTTACGTGGAATCTCAACTAGAACTAAGTTTCCTAAGTTTGGAGCTCTGGACATACACTGTGCTGCAGTGGACCCGTTATTTCAGCTAGTGGAAGTAGTTTGCTGTCAATGATTTCCATTTGAAGAACATTTTCTCAGAGTAACAAACTTCAGAGTAGTATTTTTCTTACCACACTAATTCGTATGACAGGATGGAATTCAGTCTAACCCATGAAATGATCTTGTAGTTCAGCCATTTTGATTATTTCTTTCCCAGGTTTATTGCCTTGATAAGATTTATTAGTCTCCTACTCTCTATAGAGAGAACATCCCATAGGAGGTAACTAAATAACAATAATCCCACAGTATTCCTGCAAAAATTCACAGATGTGGATGCTGCCACTTCCTGAAAAAAGATATGACGTGGTCCACAGTATTTCTTACAAAGCTGTTCTGTTCTACATGGGAAGGGTAACTACCCAGTGACTTGCCTTTAATAGAACAGTGAAGTTGTGTGGCCTCAGCTGTCCCAAATGCAGCAAAATGCCCTTTGATTTCTGTGTGTTCCCAAATATTCTAAGAAAGTGTAATGGAGGCAAATCGAGTTCACCTTCTTTCTCCAAGAAATCCCAGAGACCTAAATGGAACAGTTCATGTGGTTATTTGACTTTCCAAATTAGCGCTGCTAATACTGACGTTCACCTAATTTAGAAAATGTTATGAGATCATTTAATAAGAGTGCAATATAGTTACTGGATGTTACTAGTATAACTTCTCCACTAAAGGGTAGCAGGTTGAAAACAGTTACCATTTCTTAATCTAAGCAAAGGAGCTCCAAATTTGTCTCACTCTAACATTTCAAATAACTGTCAAATAGAAAAAAAATTGCATTTTCAAGCTGTCGCCTCTTGGGCTGTTACACATCTATGGCGACCAGGTTAGTGATGTAGATTGTGTTGAGTAGGATGAACCTGTGAGAGAAGAATGTGTTTTCCAGGTTGGCTGGGGCTGTATTCACCTTGCATCTGAGGCTGTGCTATATAACAAAAGGAAGCACAGCTACACAGGTATTTCCAGGATGGTGCACACTAATACTAATTTCAAAAGGAAGGGAGCTAATGATGAGATGCTCAAATACGGATCAGAATTTCCCCATCCCTCAAAAAAAGGGGATGGAAGGTTGGACTTCTATCGTCAGTGTAGTCTGAATCGATGTTCATGTCACACGGGACAGGGAAGCTCCCGGTGTGAATGTTGGTCTGATTCTCGATGAACTTTTGCTTTGCAAAACCTGGTAGCATTTATTCATGGTTTAAAAAGCTTGTGCTGGAAAAATGAAGCTCTAACATTTCTACTTTGCCTTTTAAGTTTAATTTTAAATTTTGCTTCTTTGGAAAGGCTGAGAAGTATTAAAAAATAATAATAACTGCTTAATGTAGACTAGAACAAGAAGGGCTGTTCTGTAATTAAGCCTGCTGAATTTGTATTAATTTACACTAATCTAATTATTGCTTTCTTTGAATGCTCTGCTATGAGTCAAAATAAGCTAGTGCTGGATTTGAGAACCACAGAATGAGAAAAGTAAGCAAAAACCGCAAAGAGATTTTTCTGCATCTTTTGAGTTTTATGAGACTATAGCAAACTGTGTAGAGAAATAACACTGCAAATGGATTTAAGAAGATTGCATGGTTCTGCTTTTCAGCATGCTTCCCATTGATTAATAATGGCAGATTAACCTGTGCTGCGCTAGTGCTTTCTGAGGTTGAGGAATGGTGGAACCTCAGTCCATTTGTACCTGCAATGAGCAGCAAGTCATTAGCCAAAGGAACTCAAACTGAAACATTGCAACTCCATGGCATAATTTTTAAATGAAACATGATATTACGTGGATTAAATGATTTTGCATCCATAAAGACATAGCAACCAACTACTTCATTTTCAAAAGAAACTAATGCACATTCACAGTCGCCGTTCTGAAAAAAAAAGCATTCTGATTTGTAGCCCTGTGCTTGAAACGGTTATGCTTCTTGGCGACTAGCACATGCAGAAACATAAAAGTAGAATAAGGTATGTTCCTATTTAATTACTTTAAGTAGCCATTCTTCTTTGTATCACATAGCTTGGCAATAGGTAGGGCAAGTCTTGGTCTGTTGGCTGTTCAGTGTTGGCTATGGTATCGGAAATTACAAAGACTGCAGTGGAACATATATTCACATTTTTCAAATAGAAATACAGAGAGACTTCTAAATATATTTACCAAAGAAGGAGCCCCAGGCAAATGCTAAATTTGTCCACTGAACCCAAATTTTGCATGTGTAAGGCACACAGTGGAAACTAATGTGTTTTATGTATATCTCATATTTAATTTTCATGTATTCCAGTTTTTTAGTCAAATCCTTCTCACTCCATTGCCAAGTATCCATGGCTGTTGTTGTCTATGCTTGCATATAATCAGAATTATTCAAACCTGAACAGACAGTGACCTTTTCCTATCTGCATTTGATGTATATTTTCACACATGCACGTACTGTGGTAGTGTCTAGACTAATTGCAGACTGAGAGGAAAGCATCTTTACTCCACGGAACCATTTTGTCTGTGGCACGTACACAGAGCACACTTACATGTAATATCTGATGTCAACACTCTTCTGTCACTTTATTGTATATATCTATTTATGTATGTATATAGAGAAATTGATCTCTAAGATATATAACACTTCAAATTACATTTTTAAATATTTTTAATTTTTAAATATTAACATCTTAAAGATTTAATTGAATTTGAGATGTTTAGCAAAAAAAGAGAAAAAAACCCCACAGTGTGAAACCTTGCTCTAATAACTTGGATAAATAGCTCTATTTAATAGAACTATTTGTTATTGTTCTGTGCTTTATGCTGCACTGGCGGAGACATTGTCTGTGCCTTGAGCATTTTGCAGTAATAGGGCTTGATCCTGCATATCATAATGGTGATTGGTCACAGTTTAAGTGCAAGGTTAAAACTAACAAGCAGAATGAGGGAGCTCAGGGGAACTCGCTCCTGTATAATTGAAAGTGTGGCTGGGCACTCCACTTACAGCAGTCACATAGCAGGAGTAATGTCAGATAGTGGACAGCGTAAGTAAATGCCTCATTTCCAATCCATATTTTTAAAAATCTGCCTCTGCAGGCGTTGCCATTTTCACCACCAGTTTTTTAAACTCATTCTTGAGGAGTAAAGGATGGGAGGGACAAGAGATTTGAATTTGCATCTCTGCAATGCCTTGCACTGTGCCTAGCGTTTTACCTTGCTGCAGCCCATGGCTAACAGGTGTTTAGGTTTAATTTGCAACCAAAACCATTATACTCAATCCAATCCACCATGGGATTTGCAGGATTAAGGCCTAAATGGATAAAGTGTCTAAAATGAAGGGGCAGAGTACATTAGTAAGTGAAAGATGATTTGGTCTTCAAGTGTGCTTTCATAGAATAAGTCTATATGGGCCTCTTACAAAGGCTATTCTTGGCCTTTTTTTATTTATTTGGTGACAGAAAAGTTACATCCTTAGCTCTCCCCTTGTCACCTGTAATATTAGCATGCCTGTTAAATTGCTGATGAGACACTCACTGGTTTTATACGTTTATTATTGGTTTTGGCGTATTGCAGCAATGAACCATTGAGGATGATATGGAATAGCATGGCAGCATGCAGAGCAATGAACTGTAATTCACTTGGAAGACTTGAGATGGACGTTCCAGTTTGAAGTGAGACTCGATAGCAAAGGTTATGGGAGATGCTAACGGAGGGTCTTTGCTTTGCAGTGCTGCAAGGGGGAGCGCTGGATGGAGTCTACAGGCTGGCACAGTTTCACATTCACTGGGGATCCTGTGAGGGCCAAGGGTCTGAGCACACTGTGGATGGTGTGAAGTATGATGCCGAGGTAGGGTATGATTTACCTTCTCCAGTCTTTTGTGTATAATGATTTTTTTTTTTTTTTTTTTTTTTTTTAATTTTCCACCATGGTAGCAGCTTCTTTACAAATCTTCATAGGGCAAGAGATTGCGGGGGTTACCATAGAAGATATTGGTACAATGCCACCCCAGGACCTACTCCCTGCAATAGCAGAGGTTAGAATTGGAGGTCTCTTGTAATACTTTTTTCAGTTACTTCATATCAAGGAGACTACAGAAACAGAAAACCCCACATTAATTATCCCTGGGTTTTTTTCCTGCTTTCTCAATGACTCATGAAAATTATGAAGAAATAGAATCGCAGTACCACTGTAGACGCACATTGCCTTTTCCTGGCTTCAATTTTTAACATCAGAGACATTTAGATAAACAACAGAATAATTTTGGGGCAGGCCCTTTCGTCTTTTGGTAGCAAAGAAGCAAGGGGAACTGTGAAGAGGGCAGGTAGCAAAGTGAGACCTTGCAGGCACTATTTGTAATATCCTTAAGACTCCAGATGTCCCTTGGACCACTTAAGACTGTATTACAGTCTCATTACAGAAATGGAGTCACTTTAGTGCCTTGCATCCCACCTTTCCTTGTCCCTTGTTTAGAAATCTACCTCGGGATGCTGTGACAGACTTTTTTAACCCTTTCATAAATGCACATTAACTGAACATACCTGTGATTTGCATCGATGGATAAAAGAAATGGCCCCACAAATTCATTGGCTCTGCTGCTTTTTCATGAGATAAAGTAGCCTTTGTCTTATCTGAGAAACTTGCCATTGCCTTACATCTGTTCACAGTACCTTAATTACTTGCTCAACTTGACTTGCACATATGGGAAACAGCCAGATGAACTTCAATTAGAAGTAACTCAGAAATCAAAAATAAAGCAACATCCTGGCTAACGTGACCTGGAGATTCATTTCATATTCTTTTAAAAGGCTTTCCAGAAAAGGACAGGACAGTTTTTTAAAAACTCTCTAGATTGCAGGTCAGATCTGTAGTTAATGCCTCTTCTCCCTGACACTGGACAATCATGTCTTTCAGTGTTGATAAGAACTCCAGGATATATAACATTAAAATACTGTATCAAAATCCTGCAGGCTGCATGCAGGAAAAACTCATGCTGAACATAACAGGAGTTTCACCAGACTAAAAGCAGAACGATAGTCACAGTTTGCATTTAAAACTCATCTGGGAATAAGAGTGAGAAGCAAAGTAAAATGCATGACAGAAATCTTTTTGCATAAATGAAACTTAAAAGTAGATGAATGATTCAACAAATTCTTAACTGTACACAAAAATTTTTAAATCTCAGCAGTAAAACGCCATCTGCTCTTAATGTTTAATAAATTACTTCCCTCCATCCTCATTTGTAAAATATTGTGGATGGAATATCATATTCATAGTGCTTCTTGTTTTCTTGCTCCTAGCTCCATATTGTTCACTGGAATGTAAAATATGGTAAATTTGCTGAAGCTGTGAAGCATCCCGATGGTTTGGCTGTGGTAGGCATCTTCATGAAGGTTAGTTGAACTTTTTCTTTTGCGTTATTTGGATGAGTCCAGTATGTTCATTGTGTTGCAGGGGGACCTAACAGCCTAAAATATAGAATAAGGCAGCATTATGATATACTGCATAAACCCATAGCAAACTAGATGGTGCTCCAAATTGTTGACTTTCTCTACGTATAAAAATTGTATACCAGCAGTGGAATATGACCACCATTCATCACTGCGGTGGCCCGATAGCAGCACACTTGCCTTCACCACGACAGTGACACTGCCATAACTCTTATCAGTGAAAGGTGAGGTACATAACTGACAAAGTTACGTGTGTATGCATCTGCAGTAGGACTAGCCTAAATAACACCTATTTTCCTTTTCCTGTCATTGTTAAGTGTCCAGAGCATTTTGTCTTAGTTGAATTGTCTTCACAGCTAGTTGGAGAAGGTGATTGTGCCCCAGCAGTGTGCACGCTGTCCTGGCCTCGCTGTATTTTATTAGGAGGGTGATTTCTATGAAAAAAGAACAGCTCAAGTCCAAAAATAAATCCACACACTGTAAATGAAAATAACTTTGTTCTGTCCAGTGTCCTTGGCTGACCCATTTGTGCTGACTGTCAACTGGCATGATTTTACAGAGACAGTTCCCATCACATTTGCTGTAACGCTCCTGTTATGTAATGAAATAGTGCTGGAAAAATGTAAAACGTTTCCCTAAGAACTGTAACAGAAAACTAAAGGTATCATGAGAGTGCATGGTTATTTTCTTTTCATACGGTTTGTATTACAGGTAGGAAACGCCAGGCCTGAAATACAGAAAGTTGTGGATGCTCTGAACTCTGTTCAAACAAAGGTAGTATTTGCTGTCTGTGTTGATTGACACCAATCACAACTGCACTGTTATCTTCTCCAGAAGGTGGATTATTTACTTCTTCCCAGTCTGCTATATGTACAAAAGTGAAACAAACCTTCTTGCCATCAGCACTAATGCTCCTGTAATCTTAAATGCAAAAGAGATTCAAATGAAGTTGTAGTAGAGGGCAGGGAATACTAGGAACAGTGATCACTTTGTATCTCTGTGACTACGGTTCTCTGTCTTTTAACTGCATTTAAATCTATGCGGTAGGATTCATCTTCCTAATCTAAACTACTCTTCCAGGTGCTCTTTCTAGTCAGTGGTGACAGATGCAAAAGGCAATTCCCCTCATCTCTGCGTCTGTGGGATAAACTTCCTTCCTCCAAGAGGGCATTCTTCTCTTGGCTATTTCTAGAGGGAGTCCAAATAAGAAATTTGATCAGGATATATAACTCTCAGGAAAAAAAGCCTTTCTGTAGTTTAAATATTGTGTGAAGTGTGTATGTGATCTTAATGAGCTGAGTAATGAGAAATGAAAAGTAATTCCTGAGTAATTAGGTACCTTCATAGTGGGTAAAGGCCTGTGCCAATGAGAAACGTGGGCAGGAAAAGTAAAGAATGAGACTACGTTGTCGTCTTTGTCATCAGGCTCCCTTCGAGGTAAATGAATGTTGCCATTTACTGCAATGGACTCTCCAACAGATCTCCCAGGTTCTCTATTTCCAGTGCAATCGGTGTACATGGCATCTGAAAACTCATTGTTCCATCAAGCAGGGTCAAATCATATCTCTAGGAGCAAAGAACATAAATTCAACATTTCAAATGAAAAACAATGTCTCAAAAGTCTTATAATGTAAGAAATACATTGCTGAAAGTCTTTAACCCAAAGGTACTGTAGGAGGCACTCAACAGTACATGCCAAACTCCATTTCTGCCTTTCTCCAAACACGGAGTTTCCCGTAGCAGACTTTATTACTGCAAGCCCAGCATGCGTATGATGTCTCTCCCCTGACGTTATCCCACCTACTTTCTTTATTGTAGGGGAAGCAAGCTTCCTTCACAAACTTTGACCCCACTGGACTGCTTCCTGCATGCAGAGACTATTGGACATACCCCGGCTCACTGACCACTCCCCCACTGCTCGAATGTGTGGTCTGGCACGTTCTGAAGGAGCCCATCACTGTCAGCCCCGAGCAGGTAGGTCTCCAATGGATGGTGCCAGTAGATGTGTACTGGAGTCGTATTGATTGCTTTGGTTCAGCCCTCCTGCTGATCTATGAAATGGCAGTTTATGTTACTGCTGAGCTATGCAGGGCATTACCTAGCATCACATGTCAAAAATATATGTATCTGAAGTGGTTATCCTCTTCTGTCAGGACTCCGCTTTTATGTGTGGAAGTAGAGTTTGCTGTAAAATGTAAGGCTGTCCTCCATTTGGACACAGTCCAGGGAAAATTTGGGGAGTTTTAAAAATTTAATCAGGCTTTCCAGATACATGGTTAGAGCTGCCATGTGGTAAAAATGTGGGAAACTTGTAGCATGCGTGAAAGGACCATTTGCACATGCAGAATTCGTCTAGCATGTATTGTGAGCATCAGCAGGTTTGCTGTACGTGCACACATCACCTATCTGGGTATACTTGCCCTGAAAACACCAGGTTTACCAAGCATCTGAAGAGCATATATTCTGCATCCGCAGTCTCACACCGTAGATCTGTAGTTGGTTTGTTGATCTTTCAGCATTTCCAGGACACAGAGCTCATTTTACAAGTTCTATTCAGCACAGAACAGACTGGGAAATCCCACGCAGAATTGTGACAATCGTAACAAAACTGCATTGTTTGGAAGAGAGAAAACTTGCAGATTCCAGAAGTCTGCTGCCTGAAAAAATCTTTTATTCTGTTGAGCAGCTTGAGGAGGATAGATTCTTCCTACTAGGAAGGAGCTCGTGCAGATTAAATCACTCCTGGCCCTAGCTTTCTGCACCATCCATTAATGAAATTACATAGAGGCAAAATTCCATCCTCGGGTTCACATCTGTGTGCTTGGGAGATATAAATAGAACCTAGAGCCTATAAGTATAAACTAACCCTGAAGGGCTTTAGTTTACCCTTCAAACTCTTAAATCCCTTTTATCAATGGCAGACGTGCTAACAATATACACATAATTCTAGGGGGTTTATTTAGCTGATGTGAAAAAAGTGCAACAGCTGTTGTGGGACAACGTAATAAAAGATAGAACAAATGACAAGGAAGAACTATTGGAAATAATAATTATAGCAGTGATTACCATTAATAAACTGCAAAGGAGCATTAAAGTTGACACTGTTTACTTGTTCTAAACTACTGGTATTGCTATTGATAATCCAAGGTTTGTAAATATGGTTTTATTAAAGGGCAGGAGCACATACCCTAAAATAGAGTTGTTTTTCCTACTACACCTACTTTAACCACCTGCAAGTGGCAAAAGACACTACTTGTTTCTCCCACACACACCCCTCTATATTACCATCAACATTTCAAAGATGGATTTGAGATCAAAACATTGTGTATGGCGGCTTGCCTTTTTATTCCAAAACTGATCAAAACAAGGAACCATAAAGCAGAGTATTGACACTGGGTTTAAGTTGAATTGGTGTTCCAAGGATAGATAAAAGCTGGCTGTTACAGCAGGGTGTAGCGAGCCTGTTATTTGCTGTAGTGACACAGCAGTTCCTGGCAGAGGCTGAGCTCTGAACTTTGTTCCAGTCGGTCCTGAAGGTAAAGTCCTCTCCTGGGCTGGTCACTGCCGGGGACCTTCCTCCTTGAATGAGGGAAAGCCTGGCCTGCATCCTGACTCATACAAAATCCTGTATCACACCTACATATTTCTGTCAGCAGTTCCAGCTGTCTGTGTGAGATCACATTTGGGGCGGGTTATTATTTTGGCACTGTCTTTTTCTTAATTTTGGAGATGCCCGCTTAGACATCGAGGTGCTTTTATTACATCAGACTGTGCAAAGACCAATTTTACTTTAGGAACAAGCACTAAAATGTTATAGTGTGCTCCCATTGATGTGGAACAGTTTTCCCTCTCACAGTATTTGAAAATCAAGATATCTTGAATGAATTTGGCTGCTTTAATTTGACCCAAGGGTAAAGTCAATTTTTTTTTTTTTGTAATATCAACTGGACACAAAAAATCCAAGTTTCAAAAGAGCCAAACCAGTACAACTTGCAAAGGATTCTGAAAAGGTTTCAATTCAGATCTGGATCAAGGACAAAGAGCTCTTTGTGCAGAGTTCAGAAAATGTGTGCCTAGGTCTTTGTTTTCTGTGCTTTCTTAGTTCTTCTTGCTAGGATACTTTGTGGACAGCAGAGCCTGTGTCAGGGGCGCGAGATGGTGTGGATGAAATGCAGAGACACATGGGTGGTGACGCCATCTCTAGACCATTAGGGCTGGCGAAACTTTGAGTTGGACCTCTGGCTCAGGCCCAAGGCGTACAATTCAAATAGTCCTGCCGAAACAAGAGCATGCGTTTGAGGATGTTTGTGCCTTTTTCCACAGATGTGCAAACTCCGTGGCCTTTGCTTCAGTGCTGAGAATGAGCCCACGTGTCATATGGTGGACAACTGGCGCCCATGTCAGCCTTTGAAGAGCAGAGAAGTCAGAGCTTCCTTCCAGTAACCTCAGCGCTGAGTGTGTTAGAAATTGCTGTGTTTGTGAGGAGCCCCTTCTGCTAAGCACAAATCAAACCTTTGCCATGTGTGCCCTGGCAACATCTTGTCTCCCAGATCCGTTCTTTCTTTCGCTCTGCATCTAAAACGCCAGCTAATGAAATGTGAAAGGCTCTTGGCCAAATAGGAAAGGGTTCTTATGGTGTGGGCTTGGGGGAGGCATGGTGGGGGGTGGCTGCGTGCATTTTGGTGGCTATTACTGCAACTGACACTTTGGTATAACAAACAGTATGTTGGCTACTTGGGAGAGGATATGATGATAGCGAAATAAGCCATTTTAAGAAACCTCATCCACAGGTGTGATAGTACACATAACTAACGATAACTTGAAGCTTTATGAAAAGCACAGGAATACAGAATCTAGGTATGTCTTAGGAAAAAAAGTATTTTGAGAAAGTAAGGCAAAATGAATATTGAGAATTAGACTTAGATTTTAAGAAACTGACATGTAAATATTTTTGAGACCGTTTTACATTTTTACCCATGCTATCAACAACCTTGAATATGTCTTAATGGTAGTGTTGGATTTTTTAATTAAAAATGTCCTAAATTAAGTATTATCTTTAATATTACCATAGAAATAATACAAAATTATCTTTTCATTGAAATAATATATGCTCTAATTTAAAGAGGAAAATAATATTGTATTTTAGATAACTTCTCTAATAAATCTATACTTATATTTTTGCTTTCATGCTGTTATTTTCATTCAGGAAATTCAGGGTCACTAATCTGTTTGCATCATTGCATATTAAACATAATTGCTAAACATAGTGTATGGGAATTGGTTTCAATGACACTGGAGATGAATGCAAACCTATGTACGTATGTTAGGAAATTTTCTCTAAGTAGCTCTCTGATAGATAGGAGAAGGAAATGTTAGTTTTGAGCAATCACTACAAATTATTATCAATGTTGACTGCATAATAAAAGATCCCCTCACAAGAATTTTGAATGAAGTCATGCTGAAGAATGGGGTTGCTTAAACATTGCCCTTATGTGATAGCCCAAAAGCAAGGTGCCTCATCTTTATGCAGAACATCTATTCAATCCGTTTCTCCAACTAGACCAAATCTTTCAAGACTGTGTCCCCAGCGTTTGGTTTTTAGCCTCACAGTATCACATCATATGAATGATTTCAACAGAAGATTTTTTTTTCAACAGAAATATTGCTGAGCAGACAATAGCTTCCAATAACTTCCATTGCTGGATCCTTACTAGCTGATTTCTTGTGTTTTCATGAAAACATATTCAATAGATATCTAAATATAAATATGCTCTAAATACACAGGATCCAAACAATACCATAAGGGGCTACTCTCCTTCTCAGGCTGTTGTGAGAAAAGCCATCTTCAAATCTCTCATCTCATTGGATTCTGGTCCTGGTTTATGTGGCAATTTATTATGAGCTTCCTACCCCATCAGAGATCACTTTGTAATTTATAAGGTAACAGTTGGACAGGCCAGGTTCTGAAACTCCTGGGATCTTGAAATGTGTGAGATGGGAATGAAGCCTTCTCAGAGCACATACAAACATCTTTAGAAAACTCTATCAAATCTCCCCTTTTGAAAAGCTTCCTCATTTAAAACATGCCCCCACCAAAAAAAATCGAACCCCAAAACCAGAACAGAAGAACAAAGTGTTCCTTTGCCACAGGTCATTTGTTCTAAGTTCAGCTTTTCTGAATGGAGCTACAAAGGTACTTGTCTCTTCCCACAACAACTATGCTGCCTAATTCAGGTTCTTCGTGTTGAGTGATTTGAATACTTTTCTGATTCTGTCACCCGCAGGCCTGAGTGCCACACGTGTGTCCCCTAAACAATGCAAGAGAGGTTACACCTCTAAAATTGGAGTTATAGATCCAATACATTGTGGCTTAAAGCTACTGAAGCAAGCCAAGAGGAAACACCTTACAGAATCACAAGATGGCTGAGCTTGGAAGGGATCTCTGGAGGTTGTGTGGTCCAACCCTTCTGTTCAAGCAAGGCCACCCAGAGCAGGTTGCCCAGGACCATGCCCAGATGGTTTTTGAGTATCTCCAGGGATGGAGACTACGGGCTTATGACCCACTTAATTTCAGCAAGTAGCATTGTTTTGCTGAAGCCGAAGCAAAGTGCTTGTTAGTAGTCACAAACACTAAACTCTTTCCTAGAATTGTGCATGTATGCCAGAACTTGCTCTCAAAGGTGGCAACCCTACTCTTTGCATAATGGTTACATGCTATGGCACTTCTAAAATTAGAAAACAAAATATGAGAGTCCCAGATTTTCAAATTTTAAACACATATCTTGACAACTATGATACCCTGACTTTCTGAGAAGTGGTAATCTCATTGGTACCTGTACAGCTTAAATAGTATCCAGGCTGGTATGTGACAGAGAATGTGAACTTCTGCCTAATGGCTAGGGTAAAAACCTGGAAACGCCTGCGAACTTCTAATCACTGCTGCAATAAAAAGTTCCATATCTCATACTCCATCGCACTTCAAGGTTGCTCCATAAATAATAAGTAACAGCAAAGACAACCAATATCAGCCATATATTTATACTCTGGTTTGCACAAACCTGTTTACCTGGAATGTTGCCAGTGCCATGTGTTTGCCTTTGCTGAATATGAAGTACTTTTGTATTCAGCCAGACAATGCAACCTGATGTTCATCAGTCATATACATGGTGTACAGGAAAAGTCTGCTGTATGTCTTACCTGTGTGGTCTATAAGGGAACACTGTTCTTCATTTTTCTTTTTTTTTTCCTTTCTTTCTTTTTAAATAAATAAACTTAGAGAACCACCCCCCAAAATCCTCACAAAAACCCCTCTCCAGCATAAAATGGTACATGGGCTTATCACAAATTCACACTTTGCAGTTAGACTCCTGTGCAATGGATAGCCTTTTCAAAGAAGACATAATATATTAAGGCCAACCCAGAAATGAAGAAAACAATTTCCTTGGCATTCATGGTCCATTTGCTGAATGGTGAGTTCGATTAAGATAAAGGTGAATAGAACTATCCGGTTCTTCTTCCTGACCTCTACTCTGTATTTGCTCATATGAAGAGGTTATAATTAGGTCTTGCAATTGTTCCACAGCAGACTTAAAACAACACCCATTCTAACATCACACTCAGACCTGTTTCAACTGGAGAACTGGTCATGAATTCATAATGAAAAAAAAGAGACCACTTTGGTCATGGAACAGAAGATGATCCACTGCAGGTAATTGTGTTACTATCAAGTAGGCAGCTCTGATTAAAGGGAAATTTATTTAGAAGAAAAAAAGGAAAAGAAAGAAGGCTAGTGTGTTAATTTGAAGTCATCGTAAGATACTCAGCCAGCACTTTGATGGGGGAAAGAGAGAAGCATGTTCACTCGCAAACTGTTCATTTTGCACAGTTTGCGATCTTGTCTCGCACTTGTCTGCCAACTCCATGTGTTGGAACATTTTATGATTTCTCCACTGCTATTTCTAAGGGTTGGATGTGTCCTAAATTGACATGGGCGGGTAGACTGTGATTCTAGATGTTCCCTGGGAGATTAGATAATAATGCCCTGCATGGAGTCAGCAATATTTATAGAAGTCCAGATAGTTTATAGAACAGTATCATTCATTAAATGACAGCTTTAGGATTTTCTAACTCTTCAAAGAAAAGCCCTACAAGCAACAGCTGTGTCAAATCTAATATAGTAGAAACAACCAGTGATGAAAATACAGGCACTGGCTTTATTGAAAAATTCCCATGGACCCTCTAACATCAGCCACTTTCTCTTCCAAACCACAGCATCTCATGCAGTCACGTAGCACCTGGTGACAGTTGCTTACACTGAGTGTTTGATATATTTTAAGTCTATTTGGCAACTGGATGCTCCAGTGCTGTTCCCCTTCCTCTTTCAGTATGATGGTCGAGGGCTTTGCTGCCTCGATGCTATCAGTGGTTTCCCCAGGCCTAAGACTCCCCAGCCACCAACTTCCTAAAGGTACGGGTGCAACGGGTGCGTGTTCGAAGCCATCATGGCTCTATACCAAACAGTGAGAGGTACGATGACAAAACATTTCAGCGACCCCTAACTAATTTTAGACCACAAGTCTCGCTATTTTTTTATCCAAGCCACAAACCTAAGCCATTTCGGGAATGTCCCCATGCCAGTGTGGATTACAGTGTAATGATTCCCCAAGCTTTCATGTTCATCCAACATCGAACTCTTCAGAATGCTCACTTTAGTGCAGAGCTCAAAGCAACATAGTTATATTGCCTGAGCTGGTGGACCCAGATTCTCAGCAGGGTTTGGTGCTAACATGGTGTAGCTGTGTTGCTCCTAATCCCAGAATAGAGTCAGTTTTGTCCAGTGAGGGTGTCAATGCACTGCAGCATATTAAATAATAAAAAGATATCCTCAGGACATTTTGAAAAAGGCAATATGTAAGCCCTGTTTTTATAATCTTGCATGGTATAAGGCATTGTATATATGTATGACAAGAGGCAGCCACTGCTCTTTTGAACTCACACCCTGAAACAGAGAAGAAATGCATTGAGACAATAAACAAGTGGTTAGAGCAGATAGGTGGATATTAACTACATATTTTTCTTGAGGGGTAGGTTTTAATAAGTCTTGTAATGTCACTCAGTATTCAAGGACCGGGAAAATTTGCTGCAAAGTACTAGACTAAACTAGACTATTTCAGCTGGAAGGGACCTACAATGATCATCTTGTCCAACTGCCTGACCACTTCAGGGCTGACCAAGTTAAGGCATGTTATTAAGGGCATTGTCCAAATGCCTCTTAAACACTGACAGGCTTGGGGCATCGACCACCTCTCTAGAAGCCTGTTCCAGTGTTTGACCACCCTTTTGGTAAAGAAATGCTTCCTAACGTCCAGTCTAAACCTCCCCTGGCGCAGTTTTGAACCATTCCCACGCGTCCTATCACCAGATACCAGGAAGAAGTGATCAGCACCTCCCTCTCCCCTTCCCTTCTTCAGGAAGCCGTAGAGAGCAATAACATCACCCCTCAGCCTCCTTTTCTCCAAACTAGACAAGCCCAAAGTCCTTAGCTCCTCCTCATAGGACATTCCTTCCAGCCCTTTCACCAGCTTTGCTGCCTTCTTCTGTCTGGGAAGCCTTGGACCAGGGATAACACAGACAGAAATCTTTCTCTGTCTGCAGTGCTACACAAAGGGTGTCTCTGAGAGGCACAACAGACATGCCAAGGCTGACAGGTTTCACAGAAAGCAGAGCTAGGCTCTCTCTTCTGGACGCTGATCTACAAGCTCAAAGGCCGGGTCCAAAGGTTCAGCTCACTCCAGTAAAGTGGGAGGACTCCACCTGCAAGGTTCATCAGAGTAAGAAGTTGAACCCATGACTAGTAAGGAACCTCTTTGCTGATCATGTGCCACCCCATATACAGAGGAAAAAACAGGCTAGTGTAAGGACTCATGGGACCTTCTCTCCCACTCTGCTCCACAGCTGGGCACCCTCCAGTGCACCTAAGCAGGGAAGGACAGTGGAAGCGGGGTGCTCTTTCCAAAAAAAAGAAGGAAGGATAGCCAATCATCCTTTTTTTGCAAAACTCTGTAGCAGCGGAATACTTTTTTGGAATTACTCAAAGGTCAGGGAAGAACTTACTCTTTCCTCTGCCTAAATTCCTCTTCAACCAGCTGACTTGAACTTGATACAAGAAGAAGAAGAACATGAGACTATTTAATAGGATGATACATCAGGTGATGCAGGATATTGTAACTTGGAAGATGCATCTCTTCACCCCTTTATTGATTGTATTTCTTCCAAAAGTCACTATAAATAGCCTAATTGCATTATTCTCAAATGACAGTCTTAAATAATACATTCCTTGAATCAAAATCAAAACCCAAAGGCCTCTAGATACTTGCACCAAATGTGTCTTTTGATTGTTTTAGTCGTTAATAACCATGCCCCGAGAAGGAACATAGAAATATTAAAGAAAACAAGAGCAGCATTTTACAGAAAAAAAAGATAAAGACCAGGCTTGAAAAAAATACCATCCTTACTCAGAATGTGTTCCTGGGAGATGTTTGAAAGGACAGCATTTTGCAGATCAGCTTAAAAAAGGGTGGTAAACATAATTTCCTCCTACTCTCTGTAGAAGTGCATCAGACTCTCTCAAATGCTTTTTGACTAGTAATGGAAATCATACCCAGACGGCATTTTGAAATATTTTAAATTATTTTAAAGATATAAACAAGCACTCAATGAATGATAAAGCCTACAGATAAAAAATACAGTAATCCCAGAATGAGTAAAATGCCCCTCCTGTGACTTCTTAAATATCATATTCTGCTCTGCATTTCTCTCTCTGGAGAAGAACTTGTCACATCATCAAGAGTGTGGGGGAAGCAATATAAAAAATTAGGGCCTGATCATGAAAACTCTGATGTGACTAGTCACTGACATGAGTAATACCGTCCATTAATTGAAGTTCAATCGGCTTGCCACACTCCCTGGACAGGAAAGGCTATTCTCCTTCCATGAGGAGTGGAGTTAGGAGACTGACTACCTGAAAGGTCAGGTGTCCTGTTCCTTTGGATTTCAATTTAGGGATTTATCCTGAGGAATAGTGGGAGGGGGATAAGATGGAAGAATCTCTTGTAGCAAAGGTGGCTAGAGGAAATGCTCTTCATTTTTCCTCCAGTTTCACGGAGGTTCCCCAAAGACGTGAATGTGAAGTGAGGACTGCATTGCTCCCATTAGCATAGCACATGCATGGAGGGCTATTTTCAGGCCGCGTCCTCCAGGTGCCAGTTTTGAGTTTACAACCATTGTAGTGGCTAAAGGACAAGAAAACCATGAATGGTGCAAGCTTCTGCTTTTCAAGACTGCCAGACTGCTCTATAGAGTCAATAAAGAGGTCAATAATGAAGCGCTGTATAACAGATGGTCTCTACGTGGCCTTAACCTCCATACTAGGATCTTGACTTTCCAAATATCTTACAAGCTCACAGTCTAGCAGGGCAGACTTCACCCTCAGCCTTGCTGAAATGTCTTTCTCCATTTGTCACTCCAGAGATGGTTTCTGTCTGAGCGGGAGTGAGATGGGCTGGTGGGACTGTTCATGTGAAGAAAGCTGACCATGCTCTTAAGTGATTTGCAGGATTCAGCTCTTAATTTCTGTTGAGTAAAGTTTTATTTCCATCTAGTTATCTAATCCATGTTAAGTCCCCATGTAAATGGAAATGTCCTATCAGTCCCACGTGAAAATGCATTCTTATTTCTCAGGATTTTGTAAGCACTGAGCAGTTATCTAGGTTAAAGGAAGAGAGGGGACTGTGAAAATATCTTTGCCTTTCAGAAACAAAAATAGCAAACAGGAAAAAAGTCTAAACTTGTAAAATATCGGGATGATTTTCATTCTGAGGAATAATTATGTCAGTATAATAATGACCTGGTCTATCATGCAACCACCATAAAGTGTTTAATAAAGTTATATGATAATAAAAAAATATATGAATAATGTTTTATTAGACCCTGGGCCTCATATCTAACTACTGCAATGTATCTGGCTGCATGATAAATGTCAACCCCAATTCATGAGAAGGAAAATCTTTTCTTCCTTCAGCATATTGTGCTTTCAGTAATATAAACCTTTGAAAAAGTGTTTATTTTTGTCATTCGGAGACCATTTGTCTTAGAGTATGAAATAGAAAACCAATATACCAATTATCACCCAAAACAAATAATCCACATCAAGCCAAAAAAAAAATTTTGTATTTAGTTAGTAGTTGCTTTATCTTTGTCTTCAACCTTTTGCACATTGATCAAAACTGTACCTTTTGAAGTGTTCACTACTAATAATAGGGAAAAACTGGGTTATATGTCTGCTCCAGCAAAAAATACCATGCATTTCAGACACCATACATTTGCTTATGGTTGCGTACAGGAACTAGAGATTCCCACTAGGGTTGAAAAAAAGCTTTATTAAAAGATGATTCAAGAACTCAAATTAATCTAATTGCCCAAGAGGGATAGGGAGCCAAGTAAAAAGCAGGCCTGTCATAGACAGCCATCACTCCTAGTCATTGCATTCCCAGTAACTGAAGAGCTAATGACACCAGACTCTTAGGAAATTCACAGCCTGCAAGCTTGATTAGGTAAGACAGCAAGTCTAATCTGCATTTAATGAATGATTCAGGAATAACTTTAAGAGCCTAACTTTAAGGTAGCAAGGTATTGACAGAAATAGGTACATGCCCTATGTGCATCTTGTGACCTAGCTAATTATGGGTATCTGAAAAAGTTATTACACTTCTTCCATCCAGTTTCAAAATCTGTTCTCTGCTTGTTCTGCCAGCTAAGAAAATCTAGCATTTTGTTAAAACTTATGCTACCGTGTAAGCAGAGGCTAAAAAATAATGAGAGAAAACGGAAAACTGACTAAACCTGTTATTTCTGCAGTGCAGCGTAGGCAGACAGATATTTATGCCTACATGGAGCCCCAGTGTTATTAGTGTGTATTCACAGTGATGTCTGCTAATCAGTAAGAGGATTTTGACCTACATTGGTCTGAACACCCCAAGTAAAGAGTGCTAAAGACACACCAGTAAATGCAAAGAAAGAAAACTAATCAAATATAAAGAGAAGATGAGGACATTTTAATTCTTTTTAATCCCAATAGTATTTTCTCTTAAGATAGGGAAAAATAACAATTTCCTTTTAAGAGGTGGTTCTTAGATACATTATTTTTCAACTAGAAATAATTTGTGAATGTTGGCAGAACTGCAAAATGTCACAAAGGGAAAACTGTATTGACATGCACAACCTGCAGTGACACCATCAAAGTATCAGTCCTTCTTGGAGTTTGAAAACCCTCCAGCACCTTCCTTTTGATTTAGCAGGAAAAAATTGCTGAGGCATATTTAAAGCTGACTACACGTCAAGATTCCAGTAGGGAAAAGAGGTGTTCAAGAGACAGATAATTGTCACCCACATTTTTCAGTCTTCCGTCCCTCTGTCATTGAAATTCAAGCGCAGAATTCATTCACCAGGCACCACTAACACTTTCCTCCCTGCACCTTACTTCAGGTCTCATACAACAACCTTCATTCTCCCTCTATCCTCCATTAGGACCCCAGTACAGTGATCTAGACCTACCACGTACTCTCAGTAGGTTCCGATCTCATGTTCCCTATCTTGAAAATACCGTCCCTGGGATAACCTGGGCACTGTGAAACAGCACTCGCATTCTGTGTGACAAGAAAAAAGCTACTGCCAAAGCAATATAGAGGCAACCTACTGCAGAGCAGCTGAGGGACAGCAACTTGCTCCTTTGTCATGGTTAGCAGATTATGATTCCCCTGTTTGTTTTGCTGTGTTTTTCTGTTTTCCTGTCTAACTGAGTTTCTTTAGTGCTCTGGACAGCAGTGTGGATAAAATCAAAACATTTGGAACAGCTAACTATTACCTGCATTTTACAATGGAGGAAAGAAAAGCAAACACAGAAATAAAAAAGTGATCTCCAAAGTCATACTCTGTACAATCAGAAATAAAACCCAAGGCTCATACATTAACTATGAGGCTATGACACTATTCTTACTTCCCAGCAGTCAGAAGTGAGCTACTGATTGCAAGAGCAATAGGGACGTGCTTGAGAGAATGAGGGCTCTCGGCCCTTTGAAGCAGTCAAGGGAATCTGGGTTAGACGCAGATCGTAGCACCACCTCTCATGCAGCCTCTGCTTAAACAGGCAGCTTTGCACCGCAGAGCTTTTCTCCTGCGTGCTACTGTATATACCACAGCCTTGTGAAGACTATGACACAAGATCTCTGCAGACTTACAAGGTTGAAAATATCCTCAACAGCTTCAGCTCTTGCAAGGCATTTTAAGATGTAAGCGCAACCTGCTGCAACAAGCCCAGTTTGGATATGCAGAGTTGACAAAAGTGGCACTGTGCGCAGTATTTCTATTATAAATCCTCCGTTCCAAGGGACTGAAATGCAACTGTAATTAATCACTGCAGGATGGAGCTAGGCAAGACAGCGTTCCAGACAAGTACATATTATTTTTCTTTCAGCAAATCTGAAAATATTGTACGTGTATGTGAAACACTGGGCAGATTACTCCAGGGCCTTGAGATTATTTCATTTCCATGTTAATAAAAATAGATTTAACAGCAAAAACTGGCATACAACGGGGATTTGTAGCAATGGAATTTCACCAAATAAAAATACTACGACCAAATTAGAGCCTGTTCTACCTCTGTTCCCATGTCTCAATCAAAGGTCCTTTATGTAGCCCTTCCCACAGTTATGAGTTCTGTAGGGGTTTTTTGCACACAAAATCTAGGCTTTTTCTCATGACCATAAACTACACCGGTGCCACAGAATTCCTTCACAGAGAGACATGTGTGGTGCTCCATGAGTTTGGGCTTTAAAACATGGTCCAGAAAATGCATGCACCTTAAAGTCCATTTTGTGACTGTGGCTCTGTGTCTGTTCTGACTCCTGCTGGTGTTCTGATAGGAGCTGTGCTCTCAACGATGCCTGTCAATATTTTTTTCAGCGCTTTTTTTCCACCTACCCTCACTGGTTGTCTGTGAGTCCTACATCCAGACCACCTAGTTACATGTCTTCCTACAACCACAGCATCAAGAAAAAATTTAAAAAAAGGTACTCTGCAGCCAGTTTAAACTTGTTTCCCAAGGGGACCACAGGCAGGAATAGATTTACCTGAGATTTTGTTCTTAGTTTCTCTGGATAGAGAAAATCTCTGGTAAGTGCACTGATGACAAAATAACCATGAGACAAATGTAACCCAGATGGTGTAAGCACAAGAAACGCTTGATCTGTTGTATGGCACATAATCAGACACCGTGGAAGAAGATGGTCGTCGACTGTGTGATTATTTATAGCATGTAAAGATAGACCCTGGAAGTGAAGCAACCGTGGCCTCTGATAAGTGCTACACACTATGGACGCCAGCAGCTGTAACCATGCACCAGCAAGTCTTCTGTCACTGTTTACATGCTGTTTGTTTCATTTCATAGAAGATGAAATGCCACAAGTCATGTTCCTTATCCTTTTTTTTTTTTGATAAAACTCAAGCTTTTTTCAAGAGATTCATAAGGCCCAATGAAAACTCAGTCATTCATATTTTATCTATTCAAACTGCATGGCTTGTTCTAATTGGGACTCTATGACAGTGTCAATCCTAATACTTTCTTATGCTAAAATATTTTAAATGTTCATCTATAAACATGTGCTGAAGAAAGCTTGGTATTTAAAAACTTTAAACGGATATTATGCATTTTATCTCTTTTTTTTTCAGTTTAATATTCCACACCTGGCTTTATTATGGGCTAGGCCATGGATTCACCATTCCACTGAAAGCAATAAAAGAATAACATACACTAGAAAGAGACAAACAGAAATGTTTAAATATGTCAATTATACAATAAAAGCTCTTGAATGTAGCAAACCAAGCACAGACAAACCAACCAAAGAAAAAGAGATGGCAATAACTACGTTACTTTCTCAAGGTACCTGACAGGAAATTTTCTACCCTGAGAATATTCTTTTTGGTCATAAAGATAAAACATTATCAGTGTTCTGAAAAACTCAGGACACTACCTTTCAACAGTTCCTTAGTACTTTGTGGTGTTCATCCCAGAAATCAAGAATAAAAGTACAAAGGACCTTAATACACTATCAGTTTTTAAGAGGTCGCCATTGACTCCAGTAGGAAATCTGTTCTAAAACCAGATAGCATTACATTGCCCAGTGTGTTGAACTGATAACAAAATAAGTAATTTATCATTGAAAGTAACTAGTTTTTTCCATACTTCTTGTCCTTATCTTTTAGAAAATGCATGGGCTGGAGTAACTGCTGTACTGGGGTTTGGTCATGAGCAATGGAATCTTGTAGCCCTTGCTGAAGTTACTAACTTAAATCCAATCAAAATAGAAAAAACAGTAAGATGAGAAAAAATATTGTTTGTTGTCCAAACAGGCAATAGAAAACATTTCTTCTCATCTTACTGTTTTGCAGTCTCTTCTTCATCACTGTAGACTAATATCTATAATTGCGTTCAACATTAATTCAGATTTATGGTGACAATTCCTGAGGTGGGACAGGGACTGACATTCTAATCAATAATTCATTAGAATAAGTAGACTTGTGTCCTCACCCTGCATGAACATGGAGAGAGGTTTAGCTCCTGCTTTCTTGAGATGAACATAAAATCAATTTCTTACAATACCCTTTCCCCCAAGAATCCCATTCAGACTTCATGGAGAGTGAAGATTTCCAAGATTAGATTTAGTAACTTCCACTAGTACTACACTAACTTAACACCAGTTTCCAGGTTTTCATTTGAATGTAGCAAAAAGTTGTGGTGGGAGTAAATTATTCTCTGTAAGATCGAACATGATGAGGCATGCAAGGGCTTTTAAAAGGGCTTTGAATCATCTTAGTCATCTTCACACTTTCCCCACTGTTTGGCAAATGGTACAAGATGTCTCTCGTTTCTAAAGGTCTGTTGCAGGCTGCCTGGTATTGCTTGTGATTCAGCCTCCTTTTTGCAGAGACAGTTTTTTTGCAGCCTACACACCAGGGAGGCTGTGAAACGGCTTCAGTTCACTCAGTCTCTGAGTCCTGAAGTTGAGTGGCAATTTTCAGAAATATATCATTACAGAAATCATTAAAAATCTCAGGTATGTTGCCAAGGATTTGCTTAATTTTGCTACAGAAGAAAAAAACACAAAAAGCCCCCAACCAAGGTTAATCAGCCTGTATTTGCCTGTATTTCTCTCTATTTATCTTTCATATGCAGCAGTGGTGAGAATGATTGTTAGAACTAGTAGCTCTAGAAACCACAACCGTCAGGCTGAGTGAGACCTGACTAACAGTATCTCAAGGTACAGCAACTTTACTCAGCAGTATAGTAAACTTAATTTATAGGTTTTTTTCTTCGTCAATTTTTTTGCAAGTAAAACTCCAAAACATAAACCATTACATGGGGCCTAAATGTATGCTTTTTTTAAATCAGTCCAGGCAATCAGCTCTGTAATGATCATAATGCTTCCACCTGTTTTTTAGAGCATGAAAAAAGAGATGTTCTTTGGATGCTTCAAACAAAGGAGATATTCTGATTATGGGCGAAATGAATGAATATAAAACATTTGGAGCCATTTTGGTCCAGTTATAAATAAAAACATCACTCAATGGCTTACAGTGAATTTACTGGGATACATTTATCCATAACAGTGTTCTCGAAGTGCTTATTAGTTTGATTATGCTAATATTTGATTTTGGTTTTGCCAGATGGATGTCCAGACATGCAATATTTTCTGAAGCTAATATGGGATACACCAGAGTGGGGACTGAGACACTAAATCCGTGGTTCATTGGAGTAGAAAACTTCTGCCAGCCACAGGAGTGAGAGGGAAATGCGGTGTTTTAATGACAGGGTTTGTACTCATGTTCAAAATGACACAGAGCTGCTATTGTAATTTTCAAGAGAATAACACTCATAGTATTATATTCATTTACCAAAACTGACAATTACTGGATACCTACATTTCGTGATACTGTCAATGTAACTTTTCTTCTTTGACTTAGCACATAAAAGAAGATACACATGCCCATCCTGTCTACAGTAGCTCACCATATAATTGTAAGTCTTACGTAAATCAGCACAAAAATGTCTACTTCTAGAAATGGAATAATCATGGAATGAAAGGAACAACAGTACAGATTTCAGCTCGAACAAACAGAAAGGGCATTAAATAACTGCAAGTTTTTCTAGTGTTGCTCATTACATTTGTTTTTAAATTCCTAATGTGTTGGGCATCCATATAAATATGCTTCAGATATTTCGAAATGTTGTCATATGTCTTGTGTATTACATCATGAGTTACACTTTTGGGGTCCCTATACTCCCAGTCTGGAGTTTTAAGTATTCTTTTTATTGATCTCAGAAAGACTATTATCTGCTTTAGGCAGTCTCTACAAAGGTCAGCCTCACAGTCAATCAAATTAACATCTTTTGTCCTGTTTTGAAATTTAGAACATTTACATCCTAAAGACAGCTATGTCATCTATCCTGATGTAATCTGCCAGTGAACAGACCCTCTACATCCATTATCTTTGGGGGGTAGAGAAGGGTGAAAGGGAAGTTATTTGCCTTCTGGAGTCTGATTCTACCTGAGCTTCTCATACACATGGTATGGGCCATCCCTTGCCACTGACTGTCAGGCAGAGCAGAAGCAGATGTTGGAGAGCTCCGTTGCACTGATCACACAATATAAACTAAATTAATCTCTAGTCCAGATCCTGGACCAGGACTATATTTTGACATGGTCAAAACTCACTGATCTATGAGATCTGATCTATGAGACTGGACAAAGCATTCTGGGGGAGAATGGGGGAATGCCCCCTTCCCCCCAAAAAAAATCCCAAATGACTGTATACTGCCATTTTACTCCCTTGACACATGATTGGTTCAACACCTACATCCAAACAGTCCCAAATGGCTCCAGGTTTTGTCATCCAACAATGAATCCCCCTGGGAAGCATAACAACCAGAGTCCTTGATATACGGCAAGACTCCAGGCACAGTCACTCCTTGGGCATGGCCACAGCGGCTCCTACGCAGAGAAAAACCTGTGACCGGGTGGCAGAGAGATGACTTTACCAGGTCTCTGCTACCTGAGAATTCCTTCAAGGCAGGAGATTTCCCAAATAACTGATTGCTCCTCTTGGGGTCCTTGAGGGCAGAAACGGGATGCCATAACTGTGGATATGTCTTTGCAGGGATTTTAGTTGGAGAAAGGTCTGCCGCTCTTTGCAGGTATTACTCGTTAACGATATGAGTGCTAATAGAAGCTGATGCTCAGCCATGCAAGAGCATGTGTAGAAAACGGGGCAGGGTGGGAATCTTGCCTCTGCAGACAAAGAGGAGTGCTCCTATCAGAGTAAGATTACTTCATGAATCAGGAACTACAAATCATATGAACAAAAACATTGTCATTAAATGAAGGTCTGCCAGTGTTGTAGCATCAGGATTCAAGACAATTACCTTTAAACATATCTTATGGGCTGGCTGTTTCCTTAGAAATCGGTGCTAGCCTAGGACCTTCTGTAAAAACAAAGAAAGCTACTTCTCATCTCTCAGAAGACATAAAATATTTATTGAAATCTTCATTTATTTAGCCACCCACAGAGAACCACATACAGGAGATCTTAGTTGCTGGTTTGACCTTGACTATTTAATGAGATGTATAATGATGCCATTGCAGCAAAACAGAGCCTGGCACAACAAATGCAAGCAGCCACTGCACTAAGATCTCTCGTCTTCTACAAAAGCAGCAGTGGGAAAAAAAGGGTAATACTAGATGAAGGAAACAAGTCTCAGCATGTGGGATCAACATATGGTGGCACCAAATATCAGATGCCAAAAGGAGAACTAATGCTATTCGCTGGCCTATTTCATGCCATAATTTTTCCTTTGAAAAATGGCT
The DNA here is from genome assembly GCF_964195595.1 of Calonectris borealis. Classification (NCBI taxonomy): domain Eukaryota; kingdom Metazoa; phylum Chordata; class Aves; order Procellariiformes; family Procellariidae; genus Calonectris; species Calonectris borealis. Next base: position 30,812,345 of record NC_134313.1, on the reverse strand, counting down.
CTGGGATGTATCGTAGGAACCTGGCATGCTGTATGGCAGCTGGTAGCAGCAAATTTGATATTACTCAAAATAAAAGGTATTTGAGTAGCTTCTTCCCTTCTTTTGTATTTTTGCTATTATTTACGTCACTGCAAAGCAAGTGTATTGTACTCACAAAACACAGTCATTTTGAGATGCTTTTTAAAGAAGAAGTAAATGTTTATCTAAGGGTTATGGCAGCGAAGGAAAAAGGCCCTTTCCAGAAGTCTTTCCAAAAGCAGCAGACGGTGTTAGAGGTCCATGAAGCCTGACACCGCATAAAACTGCAAGGTGTGTCTCCTGCTCAGAAGACAGGATTGCACTGTGTCCATAGCTCTCCGTCTAGGGAGAGCGTAAGGAAACTAAATATAATTATGGTCTCTTGGGTTTCTTTATTGTACCAAGGGACAAAGTTTACAGTACACAAGTACAGAGGGAGTGGGATGCTTTGCCTACTTTCTCTTTTTTAAGCTTGCTTCTTTAGGAGGAATATTTGTCACAATCCTGCATGTGTCTTCACCCAAAAGTTTTCACCTAGCCAAAGGTGAGGATGGCTGCCTGCCAACCCAGTTCCCTGTATGCCTAGTCACTGCGAGAGGCAGAGATGCCCAGCAATGTCATATTTTATACATGCTAAAATACATTTCATATGTTGAGGGCTTTTAAAACATAGGCATTGTTGTTAGATAGTTAAGTCTAACTGCTCTTTGTATTCACCCATAAAGATGGCCTGTGTCATGTAGATATCTTGGAAGAATTGCATATGAATGAAGGATGTGGAGGTGGAAAGGTCAACTGCTTTATAACTCAGGTCAAAGAGGCATTTTCATGAATGGGAAGGGCTGGGTTAAAAAAAGTTCACAGTCTGGTATGGGGGAAGGGGACCGGTATCCCTGAGAGATGCACATATATTTAGGACAAGCAATTAATAAAGATTTCCAAGACAAATACAAAGGTTTATTTTTTAGAAAAAGACCAAATAAACTGAATTTTAAAAAAAATCCACTTTGATTATCAGTTTCATTGAGGAACGCCTCTAATTCAGAGGTAGTTCGCTGAGAAGTGATGGAGAAGGTGAATTTACATGTTGGCTATCTCCTCTAATTACCCCCCCCTCCGTGTGAACAACCTCAAGGCATCCTGTCTAAACTAGATGAACTCTCCCACTCTATCTGACTGCATAGCCAGGCACACTCTACTAAAAACATGTTTTTAATGGCCAGAGAGTTCGCCTTCAAAGCTGAGTAGTAAACCAACCTGTAGGCTATGCCTAACCCGTAGGAAGTTGGCAGACTTCCCAACAGGATAAACCAAGGGCACCAGGTGTAGACTAAGAATATCCGCCTTGGAGGACTTTCACTCTCCAGCCTCTCTCTGTGCAGACCCATCTTCATCCTTTCCTGTTGAGCTGCTCCCCCAACACCAGGCCCCTTCTCTATCGCTCGCACAGCCCCTTCCACGCTGCAGTACCAGATTAACACCGACCTTTCTCTCCCAATCTGTTACTCCTGAACCCACTGTACTCACCTCTGGGAGCAGCAGGTAGCTTATGGACATGGTTACAGACAAGAGCTTACCCAAATCCTGGTACTACTGAGCTGTCTGAGAGGAGAGTTTTTTTCCAGGCCAGCTCCTGCCAGTATGTAGTAGCATCTTTAGCCTGGCCCTGGGGAAATGGGGATGATTGCAGTCATGGGTCTACCACCTTCCTGCTCCTTTTGAACAGGACTGGAAGTAATATTTCTAAGAAGGCCCTTTCGCATGTGGGCTGTAAGCTCTTACAGGCACAGGCGATACAGAGGGTAAAAGCGTGCCTTGTACATTCTTTTTCCTTCCACAGCTCTGTAAGCCAAGCCAAGCCACAGAGATTTTTTTTCTTCTTGGCCTGCATAGTTTCATGACAACAACTTTTCAACAAGCATTACCAGAGATATATTATTTCTTCTGCAGTAGAAATTGAAAAAAAATTTCCATTGTAAAAGAGATTTTTGCAATGATTTTTAATCAGATTTTTTCCCTGATATTCACTTAGCACCCCAAGATGATTCTTTTCACCAGAAAAACACCATTGTGGCCTCGCCTTCATGTTACATTCACTGTGTATATCTCCATGGACATTTTACAAACAAACAAAAAAATACTCTGATCGTATCTGTCTGTATTCAGTGGAACTTAGAAGTGCACTTAAGAAGCAAGATTAGAAACTATTTTTAAAACCTACTTCTATGTGTTGTTTTTTTGTTCTTCTCTGCAAAGGAAAAAAATCTTAGAAGACAGGTGGTATAAAATAAGCTAAATATATACTGGAGTACTATCACAAACTGCATGAAGCAGTTAATAAGTAGGTTTATTAAGACACCTGCTATAATGCAACTGCCAGAGGCTAATGGTGCAAAAACATTGAAATGAGTTTCCCTAGTTAAGATGTCCTCTGCGCAGTCTGGATAATAATTCTTAGGCCAAAGTTTGTTGACAACATGGGGATATTCCACTGGATTTGATAGTGTCTCATGAGATCTCTGTATAACATTCTGGAAAAGTTTTCTTGTTGAAATTTTTTGGTTGTCAGTCCAGGGGCAGAGATCCTCTGGAGTTTAACAGTCTAGTCATAATCAATGTGATCAGCTGCATTGTGTATTATCTATTGTACAAATCACCCAGAAGACTCAAATCATAGTCAAAGAACGGAATATTTAGATTAGGCCACCTAAATCTTAATATACCTTCAATATATATGTTCTTGACTTTGAATTATGTATTTCCCCCAAAAATACAGACACAGTTGCCACTTTTTTAAGCAGTGAAATGGTGCAAAGATGAAAATATATCATTAGTAAAGCTTGATTACAACACTGGCTTCCCATCTTGAGGAATTCAGAAGGACAAGCAAAGACTTTATGGCGTGGGCATTCTCCCTTCACCTTTACAATATGCAGAGGTAAAGAAAGCAGTTACATTGACATTGCAATGGGTAATGACAATTACCTCCCCATCTGGCTCTGATGGGGCAGAATATCCCTAAAGTTTGAAATATGGAGAAGAATGACATGGGGGATTCCTGTTAGTAACACTGAAGAGGCAGACTTATTTTCTGGTTTTACAGGTGAAGGTGCCAGAGGTTTGTTAAACCCATGCATTTCCAGGAATGGGAAGCCCTTGGAGACTACTCTTCATGGGAGAGATGAGAGATACACTCGCATGTGCAGCTGCCCACTAGGACCCTCTTTTCCCTCCTGCTCTGACATAAAGCCAAAGGCTTTCAGGGAATCTGAAAACTTTTTTTGTTTCAAGGGCCTAATGAGCACATGTACACCCCTCGACAGAGGAAAGAGACCAGGGAGACTGTGGCTGCTTTTCTCTAGACACTGCCATGAAATAGCTGGATTTTGTTCAAGATAGTGACTACCAGAAATTCACAGGATCTAGCCATCCATCGTAATTTACACCCAATCAGCAATGCATAAATTACAAAAAGTCTTACCTCATCCCTGTATTTGACCTAAATTGCCCACACCCTTTGCACATATCTCAACTGACTTCTTAGAGTCTCCCACGAAATGGGGGAAAGGAAGATTATAGGCTGGCTTTTCCTCAGGAGAATGGAGTATCATATGACTTGGCGAGCTCTGAGAACATGTAAGGACGTATCACATAATAATCGCATATTTGAATATTTCCATGAGAACATCTCATTCCAGCTGATCCAGAATCCTTCCTTTTGGGGGAACGAAAGATCTCAGCCCTCTACAGAATGAAAGCAAATGAGCACTAGAGCAAAGCAGTGAGTAAGTTGGCACATTTTTGTCAACCTACAATGAACTGAAAAATGGCTACATTTTCTGTGGTAAGTTTCATTTGGAGAAGAAATTAAGGAAAACTAGAAGCCTCTCTAAAAAAAAAATTAACAAAAGTGAAACCTTTGTCTTTTTGGTGCTTCAGTGTATTATTTTGAAAAGTTCCATAAATTGTGAGATTTTTCATAGCTGATAGTTCCCTGCATCCTGCTGCTTTTTAGTTCCCAGGCTAGTTCTATTGCTGAGTGAAACAGAAAGATATCTTAGAGCCAACATTGCTTTGCACAGTGAGTCACAAGCTGGAATAGCTAAAAAGATCTCCGCAATTTATTCCTGGTCTTAAATGGGAACTGACTTTGATTCTTTTTATCAAACTGCTGCTGGAAACCTCCCCTTGTGAGCCAACATTAACACTTTTCGTCTTCTTGTGTATTTCCCTTGATGTTATTACAAGCAATAATCACTGAATTAGGGAATCAAATGCATATTTGAGGGAATGAAGGACATTCAGAACATTTCAAGGTGACTTTTACTTAGTGAATGAACTGATCCCAGATAACAGAGATTTCATGTAATTTTAGGTAGAGTCGGCCGCTCAAAGTTCAGTGTGTTCTGTAATAGGGGATAATATATAGAAAGCAGCCGGTCAAGAAGGGAAGAGACTGATTCAATGAGACACCCTTGGAAGCAACAGAATTAATGTCATTCCATCTCTCTGTATCAAGTTATCTCAGATAGTCACAGAAGAGTGACTAGAAATGTGCTCGCACTGATTATTCATTTATTAGGACTTTTAAAGGGAAATAGAACTTCAAAATTACCTGCCTATCAATCAGAACAATTAAAATAATTCTGGGTTGTAGGGTTGATGCAGCAGAGCTTTTTGGTTATAAACATTGCAGAAACATCCAATACACTTAGTAGAGTGGCTCTGAATACATAGCAAAGTATCAAGACACATTAAAAACATCATCATTTCAGGCTATGTGTTCCCTTATGTCATTAATTTCTTAATCTATTTTAAATCTACCCACTTCACTGCCAGTCTGCAATATTTCTTCAGACAGCTTCCCATTTATAAGACGATGTCCTGAGAGCTGACATCAATGGAAAATGCAAGCATTCAGTTCTTCGCCAGATTTAGCCGCACACTGCTCAGCAGCCTCTTAGAAAACATGACATTTTTTCCACTACAGTTACTTCACTTAGTAGATGGCATATTTCATACTACAAAATTCCTAGAATGTCAACTTCTAGTCCTGGGATAAATTCAATATCCTTAAGAAAGAAACAATGAAAGGTTAGTGACTGCAAACAACTGAATAATAGAAAATGAAGTGTGGATAAAATTTCTTATTTGGCATACGTGAGAACTGAGTAAACTACCCAAATTAGAAGTGAGAAATAAACTCTGCTAGAGCGCGTTCACCCTTGATTTAAACTTTGACTCTAAATATATAAACCCTTTTGTGTTTCTTGCAAGGAGTCCAGCAAGTTTCCACATAAATTCCTCTGCTGACCACACTTCTGCCTCATGCTCTTCACCAGACTTCAGAAAGTTTAAAAGTTTCTTCTTCAGACATCCTCATTCCCCAAACATCCTGCCTTCTACCCCTCAAAGACTATTTTATGTTCATCTACTCTTATTTTGTCAGGAAGCAGAATAAATGCACATTGCAGCTGTGGTGTTCCTTATTTTAGTTAGGGCTTCCAGTAGGGATAAACGTGCAAACTGGAGCGGAGTCCCAGGAGATGGTTGTTTGCAGTTTGCCAAACAGGCCTGTACACAGCACAGATGATTCACCCTGCTGATGCTGACTGTTTCTCAAACTCTGGAGACGAGTCAGAAATGGCATGGTGGAGGAGCAATTGAAGATAATATTCTTCTTTTTGATATAATATTTTCATATGGAACTGAATCACTCACTTTTAGATAGTTCTGAAAAGCTGAAACGCTTTGTTCAAGCTCATTTTCTAAATGAAAGACAGTCTTTTTTTAAACAAACATTTTCTTTTCTTTCAATATTTTTTTCATTTTGACAAGGACCTGTTTGTCTCCTCTTCCCCTGAAAAGCTGAATAAACACTGAAAATATCTAGCTCTGTGTCTGAATACTCAGAGAGTCATGGCTAGGAAAGAGTTTCTTTCATGTCCATGACTGCAGACAGTCCTGTCCAATGTGGACTTGTGGTCCATTTGTGGCCACATAATTTTGTGACTGTTGAGAAAATTCTTCTATACATAACCCTGAAACCACCAGCTTGAATGGCTTCAGACCAGTTAGCCATTCAGTTACATATAACATCTACTGAGAGGGATCACCTGAGAACTTAATTGGTGCCTAAGTCTTATTTGACTAGATTATAAATACTAGCTCCCATTCAAGATTTCCGCTCCCTGGATTCATGTTACCTGAAGGGCAGTGTAAGTCTGGCCATAATCTCTCGTGGCGGCTACATCCATTGAAATAATGACACCATGAATCACAAGAGTAAAACCTGTATGTACAAGAAGCAGAGTTTTCTTGGCAACTGACCCATTGAGCTAACACTCACCTCTGGAAGATGTCCAGAAACCTTGATATCTTAGCAACAATATAAAATAACAACAATTCTTCTGTCTTTCCTTCCTGAAATACAGCCATCTACAGTGGAGACTGAAAATGTGAAATTCAGAGCTAGGTTCACAAGGAAGTTTTAACTCATTATTAAAGGACCCAACTGTCAGGATACCTCAGCCCTGAGTTATGTAGCTAGTTGCATGCATTGCTTCACATGCAATGTATGCAAAAATGTAGGCTCTAGGCATACGATTCCCCCAAAGCCAGCACGCTAAGCAGGTGGCACCTGTTAGCCAACAGAAACTGATAAGATTTAGATCACATCTCTAGCCTGTGGGGAGTCCCCTACTCCATATTGATTTCAAACCACCCAATTTCGCCTTGGTGTGAGGCCCTTCTGCCAGTCCTTCTCACAAAGTATGGCCTTAGCAGTGGCTTTCTTCCATAGGTGGACTTATCTGAGTATTTATGCAAAAAAATGCAACAAGAATAGATTCATTCCAATGCTACAAGGTGGTTGAGCCTACGTTTTCCACTCCCAAACCACTAAAGCAGATGCTACCCTGGGGTGAAAAAGAGAAGGTTCTTCTCAGTCGCTCTTGTAGAAGCTATATCCATCCTCGTAGACTCATTAAATATTCATTGTGCCCTAGAAAAAAGACAAGAGTGAACATGTCACTATAGCTTCTTATGATTCTCATCTGGGAGAAGAGAAGAATCTCAGTTTCTGCTCTCTCCTCCAATTCAAAATTTAAATATTTGAAAAGAAGTACTCTGTTCCACAAGAAACCTAAGGCTTAGTCACTTAGTGTTAATCTCATCTTGTTCTTCTTTCCTTCCTCTAACCTAATGAATATTTAATTATTCCCTGGAAAATGGAAGTTAAGAGAGCTCCACTCCAGCGTACTGTCAGAAATGTATTCTGGGCCTTGTTCCTCCTTCTGTGGGGGCTCAAACTGTTGAAGGTCATTAGAGGTCTGAGGTACTGCAACTACCACCAGCCTCTGTATTTTGTTCAGGGCCTTTTCTAACAGATGTGGACTGGAAATGCTTGTCAATTGAGCAAGAGAGATGGAGAGGACCTCATCTGCAAAGCTTGAGGGAATTATGCATCAACTGGCTCCTGAGAATTGGATATTGCTAAAAATGAGGAATTTCTAGCATACTTAAAGGTAAAACTTTAGCGACTTTGCTAATGAGCACATAAGTGACTGTGGACTTGGACGGCTCTAAAATAAGGCAAAGCAAAATGTTGCATTTTGATGACTAAATTAGCAAAGAGAAGCTGAAGTTCCAGTTAATTTCTTCTGTACTTTTCAGACTGAGAGTCTGAAGTCCTCTGGTGACCATAGCTTTCTTATGCTGGGCATTGCAATGACATGCCAGGGATTGCGTGCAGACAGCAAGGGAGAGCGTCCCAGGTGTCATCTCTCCATGGAATTACTACAGATTGCTCCGAGCTGTCATTGTCTGCACCTCCAACGTAAGACACGTGTTATGAGATAGGGCGGACGTGTGGGGCTGTCCCCACCACACTGTGTGAGGCAGCCTGATAGACCAGGTCACAGAGGGCCTGCAGGCACCTCTCAGACTGTGGCAAATTGTACTAGGAGGAGCCACTGTAGCACCGTAGCACATCTAAAGAAACACTGACACTTCCAAGAATTTTTCCCCAAATGCCTTGAGGAGTTCAGCTAGCAGTTTCATACTCTATGTCATGATTCTATTACAGGAGAAACTCTGAAAATAGCACATCTTTTTTTGATCCTGCTGCCAAAGGAAGAGATGGGATATCAGGATATCTGGCAGCAGAAAGCTGCTGGTTCTGGCAGTAGGAGCACAGCCGGGAGAGAGGCAAGAGTCAGCACTTGCATTGGACATCAGGGCTCTAAGTTGCTGCTTACTTTGACTTTATCTCATCTCAGACTTGCAACATGCAATTAGAGAGGGGCACTGAAAATTTGTCCCCAGAACTGCAGCAGTGAAACGATTTCTTGAATAACAGGAAGTTCATTGAATCCCTGTACACTCACAGTATTATAAACATGAAGTTTGCACAGCAAGAAAGAAGTTTATGCAACAGGAAGTGTAACACGAAGAGATTCAGCTGGTGGTAAATTCAATCAGATTCATAGAAGAGCAGAAATACAAAACTTTGGAAGACCACCTGCTCCAGTCCTTTGGACTGAATCTGGTCAATGGTCTACATTAAGATCATTCCTGACAGATGTTTGTCTAACCCATCCTAAAAACCTCCAGCAAAGGAGACTTCACAACTTCCATAGGAGAACACTTTCAGTGCTTTAACAGCCAAACAGAATCCTTCTCTTATACTCAGTGAGATCACTTTTGGTGAAATTTAAGCTAATTTATGTTTGTTCTTACCCTGTTGGCCCCGAAGAACAATTTATAATCATCTTCTTTGCAATAACATTTTACAGCAGCAGAAGGGAGAAAAATGTTTCCCGTCTTACTGGGATCAAGCAGAAGGAATAATTACCTCCCACATCATTGTCAGCTCTTGTGAATGCAACCCAGAGTAAGATTTGCCTGCTTAGCTACAGCGTGAGATTTTTTTAATCATACTTAATCTGTGATCTACTGCAGCTGCAGTTGTTTTCTGGTATCCTATAACTAAAGGAAAACTCCAAAATCTTGCCTTTCTCTGAAACACATCTTGCATTCTGGTTGCATTGTTTCATTAATTAACCAGTAAATAGAACTGTTAATCATTTGACTTTGTAGTCTAAGGAAAAACAGAAACCACTATAAGTATGCAGGGTATATACATGTCCTTAATCTTTCTTTCTAGAACAGACTTGCTCTTCTCTCTTAAGAATGGAACTCCCCACTGTGCTGGAAATTACTCAGCATAAAGTGTTATGAAAATCAAAGGGTAAATTTTATTGTTACAAAACTTTTATTAAGGCTGAATGAATACTTGGATACTTGCAACTTATTTATTTATAAACGAAAATTAATTCATTAATACCAGAGACATCAGCTTGTGTCCTCTTACTTTGGGTAAGCTTAAATAAATTGCTCCAGTATATAGTCCCACAGGAAATCATTAGTCATCTTCTCAAACAGAAACTTCTTAAAGAAAAAAAAAATATTTTAGACCTTCACTAACTCAGAAGTTTCAGGAAGAACCCATTTCTGCTTCCAGAATCTGCAGTGATACAGAATTAGTCACCATGAACATATACACACTGTGATTTCCAAACAAATGCAAGAAAAACACAGTGTAACTAGTAAAACCACTATGTTTAAAAATGTTATACTTAAAATAGATTTAAAATAACAATACAGTAATGCTTGAGAATCCCGCACTATTTAGTTTTGTGATTAAGTAGTATTCTGACCCTAGTAATATTTTCAATGTATGGAAGAACATTTAATGACTAAGAATTAATGATCACAAGGAGAAAAAATGATGGCAAAAGGTAAGTTACCATATGATAGCTGGCAATCTTGGAACAACTGTACTGATGCTGGAATTCTAATAAATAACTATATATTGCGTCACGTATTAAAGATAAAGAGAATGAAGTTCACATCCTTGTTAAAGTGTAAATAATATTTATTCTTCTTCATCTTTCTTTCTCTATTACAATAAATATTCAATTCGAATGAATCTGTAGCTTCGATACATGAATTTCAATATTTTATAGAACTTGTTATGTGTTCTTTAGTCTCCCATTTTTCTCAATGGCAGACTGGTATTATAAAAACACAGCAGAAGAGATAAAATAAATCCAAGAATTAGAATGATAAAATAGGATTCAATTCAAAGAATTTTTTTTTGGTGAAAGTTAAAATAAAAAGTTAGAAATGTCTCTACATTAATCTAGAAAAGCTATGTAATCAAGAGGAAGAATTAAACTGTATAGTCTGAAAATTGCCTGAATCACCTGTATTTTCTGCCAGGAGGCAAACAGAAACAGAGAGAATGAGATAATTAAAAACTTATTGGAAAAAACACGTGTTCTATATGTTTGAGTGTGTTTTCATGCCTCCTTTATCATTTTGCTGTCAACTCAATGAATAATGGCTATCTACAAATAGGAGAAGCCTTAGGCAGTTAAAAATACGGTACATAGAAATCCTAGTGTTATTGTTTTTATGGTTATATACCCCAATATTATTAACAGCCATGCTCTAGGGTTCATGAGAGCATTTTGTAGGCTAACCGATGAATGCGATGTATTTTAAAATCAAACCTATTATTCAGTTAAAAATCAACCATAAAGATTTCTCACTATCAGGTGTTTTGTGGGACACTTTAACATGATTCAGTAGATCTTCCCTAACTCATGTGTGCTGCAGTCTAATAATGTACTGTAGGCTTTAAGAATGGGATTTATCTTCTGGCAGAATTTTGTTTTGTGTATCTATATACATCACTATGATTTAATAAAAATCTCCCCAATATAACCCTGTTGCATTCCCCACTGCAATATAGCCTTGTTATAGCAATATCTTTTCACAGCAAGGAAACAACAGGATCGAAAATAAAGCTTAGGAAGACCTGAAAAATGTGTTGCTGTTGTGCGAAAAATGGGCTGTGCCTGTGGCAGCTCAACATAACACATGGAGCTGAACACTATCTGACTCACCATCTTTAATTTCTCAGACTAAAAATAATTAAAAAAAAAAAGCTTCTGATAAACATGATCCAGGATGCAAATGAAAAGATAATTTAAAGGAAAAAGGGAAAGGCTTATTAACTATGCAAGTGCCTTGTTCTTGAGGATTTGGTTCTTTGCCTGTTGTTCCTCCACTAGCCTGCACCGCTCTTACCGCTGGCCGTTTCAGTCCCTCCTGCTCTTGGCCCGCCACCCTACATGGTCCCCCTCCTGCCCCCTTCCCTCAGCCCCCTCTCCCTACTAACCCCATGCAAATCCACCTGCCTCTGGCCAGCTGCCTGCCAGGCCGTGCAGTGAAGGCACGGGGCTGGCAAGTGGGGAGGACCAAAGCAGTGGGACCCAGACCCGCTTCAGCTGCCCAGACCCAGCAGTTTGGGTGCTTGGACACCCTGCTTTCCCCACTGCTTTCTCCTGTGTCCCCCATGGCTGGTGGATCAGACGTCCTGGTCTGTCCAGGAGACCGGTGGGGGAACAGCTTGGCTTTCCACTAATGACCAAACATTAGAAAAGAGGTTGTGTGAATGTTTGATATCTCCGCGTGACCTAGAAAGAAGTAAATGGGAGTGGGTGGAGGAGACGTGTCTCTTTGAGATGCCTGCTCCAACCCAAGTAACGAGCCCTGGGAGGTACAGATGAGACACGGGAAAAGGTCAGACGGGCTGGGGCAACACTGCATATCTGATGGGCAGACATCCTTCTGCATGCAAATATTGCCACCCTTAAATCTAAGCTCTATGTAGTTTTGCAACATTTTTTTCTGCCACACAACAGATGCTAATAGAGACCTGCAGGTTCAATTTATGCTCTGTTCTGTGGTGTTGTACAAGCAAAAGGAGGTGCAAGTCTGGGAAATGAAGTGATATCTCACTTGTTAAGAACTGGGTGAAAATAAGATGATAGCAATGTCTACAATGCGTTTCCTTAAGAGCTGTGGCTGCAACCTTGGCCAGTCTAGAGTAAAGCAAATTCATTAATTTCAGCCTTTTACTTGTTTTACACAGAAGAGAATCTGGACCATAGCTCCTTACCATAAAACACCCAATACTGTAATAAAATAAAAAGGCCTTTAGATTTCACTTTCTTGATAGATATGGACAAATAAGTTTCATCTTTTTCATTTCACTGCTGACACTGGGAGACCATGGCTCTGACTAATGATAACTTAGGTAGAGTATGATAATTTGTATACAAGTTATTTATGATGCTATATTGATACTGAATAAAATAGTCAGAATCTGCCATATACATCTGGATGCTCAAATAATCACATGTTTTGTAATCGCAAATTAAATAGCCACATGAGAGAGTGTGGACTGTAAAGATGGTGCTAATAAAATACAAAAATAACTCTTGGTCCTATTTCTTTCTTTGACAACCTGCTTTAATATTTTTATTCTTTAATCCAAAATAAACATGAACTTTTCCAATTATCTGGCAGTTTACTTCCATTTCAAATCCTGACAGATGAGGTTTGCTAAATACAGCAAAGTGAGTCTGAAGATTGGTGAAGTGTCAGTGCTGGTTGAGATCCAGGCAGGAGGGGAAACAAACACTGAATCTAATCCACAAGTACGAATTCAACAGTTGTGGCAGATAGACATTTATATCTATATCCATATGACTATTGATATCTATATCCAGATGACAATGCCAATGATTGGGCAGCAGGAAGGTGGAAATACAAGAATGGATGGCAGATGTAATCCCAAAATATGAGAAGGATCGCTGGGCCTTAGGCTGAGAACAGGAAGGTTCACAGTTCTGGAACGAGAAGTGAACCCGGGGAAAAGGACTGGGCGTATGTTGTCAAAGGTCTATATGACATGACAGCAGCCACTTGCAATATCTGATAGACAAGATGATTTAGGAAAGCACATTATATGTTATAATTTATATTGCAATAGTGTTTTACCTTTTTGTAACTCCCTAATTCCCCAACTGCGAAAGAAAAGCAAAGGCTCACCCATGCAAGTAAAAATGTTACAAATCCTGAGTATCGTTAGACATGATATTCAGCACACAGAACATTGAGCTTTAAGCAATTCTAGTAAACAACACCTTCACTGAAACTCCTGGGATCAGTACTTAATGATCTGAACTCTCTCAGCAGCTGATACGCTGTTGATATGCTGAGTAACTGACTCATGACCAGCTTCCCTCAGACCACTCTGTGGCCCAAAGAGGGACTACACCTTATCAAAAATACCAGTTCGTGCCCATGAGTCATTTCTGATGGGCTGCATTTCTTTGGTTCTGCTCAGCTCACAGGGAAACTTTGAAACTAAGTAATATTCACTACATTCACTTTTCAGTAAGAAATCTCCCTTTTGCTCATTTTCAATATATTATTTTAGGATTTCATTGTTACTTTGAAAACCAAAGGTGACAAAGGAGAACGGTAGGGGGAATGTTTAAAGATCAAAGCTTTACAGTTCCCTAAAGAAACCTTACTATTGCTCTTAAGAACATTAATTCCACAGGAAATTTTTCATTTTCACTGGAGCCCAATTTTCCGAAATGTTTTTAGTCAAGAACTTTAACCATCTAGGAAACCCACTGCTGTTGCTGCTACCTAACAGCGTTACCAGAATTTGTTTTCTTGCAAAATGTTATTCTCAATGACACTGGTATAATATATGGTTTTCATTTAATACTTGGCCCGTGTACAGTGTATTCCTGTGGCATATTCCAAATCATGATAGAGGCAAACACAGGAAGGGGTTGTATAGGGCTAGAAAGAAAAACACTTCAAAAGTTTTTATTAGGCTCTAACACTAATGAATCCTTGAGTTTTGACAGCTATTGCTTCACAGAATCCTTGAATAGACACGTACACATGGATGGACATCTCTTCAAAAACCAAAACTGCTTTTGTAGAGAAGAAAGTTTTGGAAATTACATTAAAGTCAATTTTAAAAGAAATAGGCAGAGAGTGCAAGCTAATCTGTGTAGTGTGAGGACATGCTATTTGTAAGTCTCAAGTGTTCTACATGAGGGCACCCTATAAGTGATAGACCAGAAGTGAAGTGATAAAAAGTGGAATAGCTTTCTGGCTGATTCCTCATGGCTGTTCACAAGACCAATTCTGATTTCATATAATGCCATTTTCCAGAAAAAAAACACAAGGCTTCCTTCTGAAAGCCCTTTCTTTTAAATTGTAAGTAACACTAATAAAGTCATCCTTTACTATATACATGGAGGCAGCTTTCCATTGTAATTCAACCCATATCCACGTATAGCTAATCAGAACAGCTCCTGACTGCATGCATAATTTAGTGATGGATAGAATGCCTTAATGCATTAATACCATTATGCCAGTGTAATATGGGTGAGGATGTAACGTAAAGAGTTTGCAATACATATCCTGATGAAATTGTAACTAGTCATTAATAAAAACAATCAGACACAGCAGATAGGAAGAAGCAAATTCCTGGAGCATTTCACGTAGCTCCCTGGTACAGGGAACAGTTAGCAGATATTACGCACCAAAGGCCAGGTGGGATGGAAACTGCCTTGGGTGATAAGCACAGCATTAGGCTACAGAAGGTTTAATGTCCAAATCTGCCACAGATTAGCTGATATATGGAGGATAATTCAGGTAGCTATTTTATGTTCTGTTTTTGTCACATGCAAACTTAGGGCTGTACTGACTGTGGGTAAAACACACTATTGGGTCACTTAGGCACAGCGATCCATGACTGTGCACGCTCAGAGCACTAGAGAAAAGACAAGGAGTTGGAGGGTCTGTTACACCCATGCTGCGCTTCTCTTTAGCCTGGGAGTGCTCTCAGGGATGGTGTTTATACCATACATTTGAGGAAAGCTCTGGAAACTAAGTAGACTGGATTAAAGTCTTCTTAAAACTCATCTTTTCTACTCTGAGTACAGAACAGATATAGTAAGTTATTTTTCCCTTTCCCATTCCCAATGCACAATAGAAGTTATAATGCCATGTTCATATTTACAGTAAAGCTTAAAAAAAACTCTACAGAAGTTTGCACTTGTAAACCTGCAAACTTTTTTTTGCAAATTGTCCAGTTTATATAGTGAGCTGTAAAAAGGAGAACAATTCTCCCACACGCTGTAATGCTGAGTCACACTGCAGGATTACTGAGGCATTGCTTCCCTGGAGGATTATTCAGTTACTCTGGGGAATTTGTCCCTCCCTCTTCATGACCATTCATGAAAACACCTACTGAATATTTTGCCGCTGCAGGCAACCTCTCTGATCTGTGTTCTGGCAGGAAGATACTTCTCCCCTTCTGGTTTAACTTTTTGAGCTACAGAAATGTAAATGGCCTGAGAAATCTGATGAGCTTTCTATCTGTCCAAAATCTAAAGAAAGACGATGACTGTTGCTTTTGGCTGCATCAGACAAAAGGCTTCGTAAAATAGTTGCTTTTAATTTACTTCAGACCAAGGCTGACTGTTGAGTTTCCAGTGTACAAGTTTCAGCAATAGGAGGACAACAGTGGGAACAGAAACTTGCCTGTTACAGATGTATGTCAGATATTAAACAGATATAAATGAGGCTAGCACTTTTAATTACCTTGGAATGAGTTTGCAGTAAGTGTTTGTTCATATTAAGGTTTTGCTCAGCAAACATGAAGAATTCAGACTTTCATTAATTGCAAAGTGATTTCTGAGGCTAATGATAATTAGAGTGTTGAAAGAGAAGTACAGACCATTTCAGTTAAGAAAAATACAAAGGAACAAAAGGATTGACTCCTGGAAATTGCTTCTGTTTAAAGCTATCAAAAGTCGGTCTTTGGCACATGCTATGAAATGTTCACCACCCTTGTACAATTAGATCTGACCCCCCACACACCTGTTTTTATGGTTAGGACTTTTTTAAGTGCCCAACACCACAAGCGTTCATACATATGATTATCTTTACACACGCAAATAAATATTCAGCAATGGTGTTGCTAATATGTACAAAATTATTTACCTTCTTTAAATCCTGAACGATCAGGAGCTGTCTTTGTAGCATAAAGCTGACATTTAACTCCTCAGGTGAAAGAGATTTGCAATGGTGCTTACAGGCATTTAAAAAGTACTTTAAAGTAATGCTGACAATTTTACAGAAAATATAAGGAAAATACTATTTCTTATGGCAAAATTTTATACTTTCTTTTGGCAACTGTTTTCTTGAACACAACAAGCTTAGTGTGATTTGAAAACTACATGAACATTAGACCTGAAGGTTAATTCCAATACTCCGAGGAATCCTCTGTGCTCTTTCTTGCTCTTGCACTATGTACAAATCCATCTAATTCCCACTGCCCCCCGACCCTCACTCTCAGATAAGTGCTGTGGACATTTTCCTTTTTCCCTTCACTCTGGAAGCCAGCCAGCCTCTTCCTCCCTGCCCAAAGACCTTGTCTGGCATTCAGGCACCTCGGTTGCGAGCCGAGCTGTCGCCCTCCTTCGCTCCTCACCGGGTGCTGACTCTGACGGCTCCTCTAAGAATATTACAAAAACTGTACTGAAGATCCAGTTAGCCTTAGGCCCTGGTTCAGCCAAGCAGTGAGGCACAGGTTTAATTTTAACTGCGATTGCAGTGAAATTGGTTATGAGCTTAAAGTTAATAGGTGTATTATTAAGTTCCATGAGGATCAGGCCTTAATGAACATGCCCTCACCGGCACATAATGTTACACTTACAGGGAATTTTGAAATTTCAGTATTATTTCTATTCTACACAGTTTGAAACAAACCAACTTTCCTTTCTTTTTGCGATATATTTATAGAAAATCTGTCAACTTCTCCCATAGAATAATTTTAAAAATATCTTATTTTAAATCTCAATATTCCCCTGGAAATGTGTAAGTACTAGTAATTTTGCTATGAAATTAAGGGCATAAATAAAAAACTTTAACCATGACATCATTTTTGCACAAAGCTTATTTTCATTGGGAGGTCATTTTTAATTTAAGAAAATAATTTTCTGCACAACATTTACCTACAGTATCCAGACAGCTTTCTCCATTTCATTGTCAGGATGCTCAAAAAAGCCAGTGTTCTGCAGAGCAGAAAGTGAGGTGCTGCTACTCCAGATGCCATCAGATCCCCTCCAGACGACAATGAGATACTTATTCAGGATTGCAGACCACAATCCTGAAGTCAAGAGACCTTTGTCATTCATGTCAGCTGGAACTGTAAAGTATTTGCTGCTCTGAAGGATTTGCATCCTTCCATATTCTTTAAGCTACATAGTATGTACAGGGCACTTTCTATCAAAAGAATTTACTATTTCTTCTTTAATCTGTTGTAGTGTCTTAGAAGGCATGTAAGACAGGTATTTTTTCTGTTATTTCTGGGATATTAAAAACTGTAGCATTATGGAAGCAAACACATAAAGATTCACTAGGATTGTCCAAAATGAACTCTGGTCTTCCCTGCTGCTTTTTGCCCAGACTGTTTTTGCCCTATTCTTTCCCCTCAGTTCCCTCCCATTCCCATTGTTGCTATTCTTATGTCATGGTAAGTATTTTAGAAGATTACTTTACAACTGACCAGACTAGAAGGTCATCCTTGAACTCTTACAGCCTGTGAAGATTATAGAGAGGATTTTTATGCATCAAATTAAAGAGAAAGACTGGCATTTTCGTTTAAGTAGAGGCTACATTTTGACTGTTCTTCACACCACACTTAAATTCTGTCACATCTATCATTTTCCTCTGCTGAATAAACCATGTGCTGCATGTCAGCTCAGAGTTCAGCTGAATCTAAACTTGACTGTATCCTGAATATCAAGTTTTTAATCTTTTGTCCCCCTCTAAAAGTTGTGCAGTGTCAACTGTCTTTGTGCTGTGGTTGCTGGGTAAGGTCTTGGCTCTATGAAATCAATGGGGTTTTTGCCACAGGATTTGGTGGGGCTAAGGTTTCACCCAGGCTGTTTTATTTGTACCCCTTCTGTTTTGTCCTATCCTAAATACACTCACTACAGCTTTTAGATTTAGCTCTCAGATGAAATGCTTTACCTTCTTTGTCAAATAAAAATAAATAGATGCTTTTTAAGCTATACAGCATGATGCCTTTTAAGTACTTGAAGAACAGCAAAGGACAAAGCAGGGTGAAAATCTGGATTTGCTTATCTATTAAACTTTAATGCTAGGTATCAGGTTTATTTTCCAGACAAAATTATGTTATCACTGTAGAATTAAACAGGATACTTTTAGAACTGTATAAAGTATAGGTATTGATCTTCTGAAGCACAGTATTATGCAGCTATTGCCTAACAAACTTTCTGGGTATATCATCATGCCATGGCCTAGCCTTTATTCAAAGCCTTACTTGTTTGTTTTTCTGATGAAAATATCAAATTCAGCACAAAACCAGCTCAGTTCCTGAGTAAGTTACTTTGCCTTGTCATGTGTTTAGAAATGAAATTAAATTGTCTTGATTTGAGGGCTAAGGCATGCACACTGCAAAGCTGCTGTCTCACTCTCAGACTGGACGTTATCAAGTGCTTGATCAAAGAAAAAAAATCAGCTTAGGCTACCTGGAGCACAAGGCCTAGCATACCCTGTGACAAGCAAAACAAACGTTCAGAAATGAGGCTTTCAGAAAGACTGCTCAAAAATGTGCAAGAATTGATGAAAATGCGAAGCAGAGAATAGTGAATCTACACTTAGATTTTGGTAAAAAAAATAAAGACATATTCAAATGATCTCAGCTGGAGAACTGGATGTGGGTGATGGTCCATCACCTCTTGGAAAAACTGCTTGAGAAGCAAGACCAGCATCACCTGCAGAGCAGGGGAGAGGAGGGACTCTCCACCCACGCCTGGTGCAATGTGGCCTTTGCCAACATCCCCACCGTGGGAAGGGGTTCTCCTTGTGGCCTCTGCTTCCGCAGCTCATCCCTATCAGGCAAGGCTGAACTGACTGTTGATTCCCTTGTGAAAAGAAACTTTACTCAGCTTCTGTACTTTAAAGCAGAGCCTGTAGAGTGCAGAAATAGCTGGTGATAGAGGGGTAAAGATTTCATTAAAGAAGCAAAGGCAGCAGGTGAGTATGTCTTGGACATTTGTAAGTGTCTTTACCTTTCTGCATTGTCATGGCATACCTGCAGCACTGTGGGAAGGGAACATGAGTCTTTCCTCTGTTGTAAACTAACCTATTTGTGTGAGTTTGCTGTTTTTCTTCTCATTAGGCCTCATTTTAGAGAACAAGTTGTTGGTGTATTTTTACCCTAGAAGTAGGATCTTTTCCATCAGTCTTCCTTTGGTTTCACATTTCAAGTAGATAACACAGTGGCATTACCATTTTATCCAGTGACAGAAGAGATGTACTAACACACTTACCAGACAAAAGTGATTGGTGTATAGGCAGACACAAGTGAAAGACATTAAAGCTGTAAGAAGATAGAAAAAAAAGAGAATAGGAGAATTTACAGCATCATCTGTGCTACCCCACTTTTAGAAAAGCTGTAAAAACCTTATACTATACAAGTAATTGGGATTTATTTTATTAGCTGTCCATATAGTACTCTTATGGCAGAGATGTTGTGATAGCGACTCATGCATAATGCAAAGGAAGTGTAGGTATCCAGTATCTCTTATTGCATTCTTTTCCCCTGTATTTCCTAAACACTGACTTTGCCCTTTTTTTTCATTTCATGTTCTACAAACTGAAGGGTCTTGCATTTTACAGTATGTACACACACTGGGTGAGGAGAGACACACAAATATTTATAACATGAAAACCGCACACGCAAAAACCTACCTGGTTTCTCAGTTTGTGCACTCAGTGTCTGAATTTGACACGTATGGGTATCAACTACGGATTATTAGGCTCTATTTTTATCTACTTAAAAAGGTAGAAAGAGCTTAAAGGCAGAAGAAATGACCTTTCAACTTCAGTCAGAAAAAATGTTCTGTAAAATAGCCATTTTTCATATAACCTCAAAAAAAGCTGTCACTTTGTTCTGCGTTCTTGTGCTACAGGCTTCATCCACTAATGCTAGCACCTTTGAATAAATATCCCAACTGTAAGAGGCTGTGGGGTCCAGGTTTTGGGTTAGGGTCCAAGTCCTATCATACAAGATGTTTATGACCTTTTCCCCATCTGCTCACTGTGCTTTTTTCTCCAAGGATCTCCCACATTTTGCAGTCATTCCTCATTGTTGGGTTTTCACATTGACCATATGAGGTGCACTCGGAAGCATATGCGAGACTGGTGCTTATGTTTCACAGGAGTTGTGACCCTCTTCCTCCAGTCCTCCCCTTCTCTGCTGACACTTTCTGTTGCCACCTCCCCGCATGCATTTCCTGTGTGTATTTATCACTGTTTTTATTCTTGTGGGTGTCTATGCAACCAATTGCAAAAATGTAGTTGACATTTTGGCCTCAAAGTGAAATGGGTTTGTGGCCATTCCTATTTCCCTCTGCTGAAGAGATGTGAGGAAGTAGCTGAGAAAATTTTGTTTTCTGCTTTCACATCTTATATGCTTAAGGTCAGTGGGTTTGGCACTTCTAAGGAGTAGAACTGTTACAAATAAACCTCACAGAGACAAGGGAGAGGTGCTTTTTATGAAATTGAGATTGAGTTAATGAAGGCCTTTGAAGATTAAGATGAAGGCCCTGAGTACAAGAACCACCCAACAAAAAAGCTTCATTTCCTCTGGGTACGTGTTGGAAGGCTCAACCAAGTCACTAAGAGTTGCCTCAAAGTTTTATATCGATAACAATCCCATTTGCATGAACCCTCCACATTTCTAATGAGAAAAAAAAAATTCTAGCCCTGTTCTAGTCGTTATTATGGATACTCTCTAGGAAATCAGACTGAAAATACCAGCAGATAACATTACAGCACTGCAAGATAAAGTTTCCATTCAGAACATGTTAAAATCAAAGCTGATTTTCACCAGTCCTGGTGGATCATCTGTATCACTGAGATGTTCTTGCTGACTTAGCTATGGAGGAGCAAGACCACAGACAGCTCAGGAACAGAAACATACAAGTACCTGTAGAACAGGTTAGTGGTCTCTACCAAGAGATTTCTATTCTCTACTCACAGCTGTGCAGATGGAGAGTTAACTGTTGTATTGAAGTCCTACGTGTTATATGCTCTATTCGCAAGGAGTCAGGACTTGCTGACTGAATAAATGCAATGCCAGTGTTTTAATGGGTTACACTATATTAAAATTAGAGTGCAATTAATGTGCATAGCTCACTTAACCCTAGGAACACTGAGGTCTGAAAAGAGGCTCAGAAACATCTTAAATTCAGCTGAGACTAATGTTTCAGGTATTTCATCACCGAGTGATTAACAGTTTCATGGCAATAAAAGAATATTTCATAGGCATCTTTAGCAACCTGACAATACCAGGATTTGGTATTACAGCATTATGGAAACTTTTCCTTGCTGGTCAGCACTGTAGCTCAAAATTTCTCATGTTAGTGTAATCACAACAGAGAGTAATTCCTGGGAAAGTGGTTTGTTTGATTGTTTTTCCAGTCTGTATTGTTTGTTCTAATAATCTATGACTCTATTCAGTAATGATTTGTTTCACTTTGGTGGAATCCCTGTAAACAAATTTCAGCTTAATTTCATAACTGGAATTTAGTAAGGAACAAAGAAAAGCCTTTTATGTTTCTTTCCTAGTGATACTCTGAACTGTACCATTTGGTGTACTGAGTACAGTAGCAGAACCCAGAAAACAGGATCCAGTCACCATAGCATCTTGCCAGCAGCCAGATCTGTGTTTTGCCGATGAACTCAAGGCAAGCTGCTTCACTGAAGACCACTTCCGAAGGGCTTCAACTGATTAATTTTAGATAATTCTTAGCTTGACCAAATACTATCTACATAGTGGTACAGCTGGAAGTTCATCCAAACTCCCAAGTGCCTTCCTCATCCCATGCTGGGGCAAGTCTAGTGCAAGTCTAGTGCAGCTCCTTCTGGGCTCTTTCTGATCTCAAACTCTGTCTCGGGGGAAAATGAAACAGCACCTCTATCTATGCTAGGTAATTATTTTATGTCACACACTTTCTAACAGCTGGAAATTCACCATCTGTTTCATTGTTGGTGGTGGAAAATGGTGTGTGTTGCTTCAGTTGAAGATTTTAATTTTCTTCCTGATGCTGGAGAACTGTAGAACTTCCCTAACATCTTCCAGTGCACAGGCGGGCAATAACCACAGATTCTTGGATCCAGATGAAAGGAAATTCTGTCTTTAATTTCCTCCACTGCAGCTGTCCTGTGCTGAAGGCATCTGGCATACCTAATGGGTGAGTTCTTGCTGTGGGAGCACTATCAGTTTAGTGCAAACCCCACTGAAGTTTCTGCCAAACATTGCAGAGACCACACTTACTGTTCCTTAAAGTTTGACAGTCTGCCCCTTTCTGCTCCACTTCATCTCTGCTTAGCCTTTTGCAGGAAACCCAGGAGACTCATAGGGTTTGTGGAACTGGGTAGAGTTCACCATGGTCGCTGACAGCTGCACTTTGAGATTCAGATATCAGTATGTTAAAAGAAAGCATTCCCATCCTGCACACTGGTATCCTACCAAGCAGGGAAACAGCCCAGTGGCTATGGATAAATCAGAATAGAAACCCATTTTACACAGACCACCAAGGGTCAGGTGTTCTTGGACTGAGCTAAAAGAGAGGGGGTTTTCCCCCATTGAATACTGGATGAGTTTTAAATGCATAAAACCAGCAGGGCTAATAATGAAACTAATGAGGCTTAGGACTCATACTGTTCACAATGCAAAAATGCCCAAAGCATAGTCAGTGATGGGAAGCTGAAACAAATTCATCATAGGGCCAAATTGCACATTTTTCATATGGAGAGTAATGTAATTAAACTCTCTCTCATGCAGGACATTATTCATATTACACTCAGGCTAGTGGCCTACATATTCTACCACCGATAGAAATGGTGATATGCAAGACTGATGCCCGCATTTGGCTTGTCTTATGAGAACAGATTAGACAATTCCTGCTAAGGTTCACTTTACTGCCAGAAGGCTATGATCTGTATTTATCAGATTATAGAATTTCAGAAAAGGTGATTTTCCAGTAACATGGATGAAGAGAATTATGTTGGTGTAAAAGAAGATGGAATTCTGCTTGCCATTTCCAGACAATCTGCAAAGTTTAGCACCACAGGAATCTACTCTCACACCATGTCTCTTTATGTGTGTGCTTCATGTATGTGTATATATGTGTATATATATGTGTATATACACACATATATAAGTATGTATAAATGTATGTATGCATACGTGCACGTATGTAAGTGTGTGTGCTTAAGATAAGGCTGAGAGATGTTTCCTGAGCCACAGCAAAGTTGTAAAAATTGTGTTACATAAACTGATGGCAAAAGCATTCACTACAGGAGTCGTATTTTACACAGTTAGTACTTAGAAAGCCAGCACTGTTTTGGCTTCTTTTCTTGTTCTGGGGCTGGATCAGATTTCTACTTGACATGGCACTACGCTTCCAGTGACTTTGTTTGACAGAGATACGGCATGAGCAATTTAGTTGCTATCTGATGGAAGAGAGCTTGGAGCTATGTAGGCCCTGTTTTGAATGCTTTTTGGGCTAGGCTGGAGTGAAGAAGGACACTCGTCCATACACTGCCTTAATGACTCATCATTATAAAGAAGATTTGAAAGATACTGAAAGTCCCATGAAGCATCTGTAGGAAGCTGACAGTGTAAGGAGAGAGTGTTTCACCCATGTAGCTATTAGAATCACAGATCTAAGCCAGCCTCATGCTCAAAGCAGGACTAAATCTGAAGTTAGACTATGTTGTTCAGGGTTGTGCCCAGACATACCTTGAAAATCTCCAAGAGTGGAGGCTCCACAGCCTCTTTGAACAACCTATTCCAATGCTTCACAACACTGATAGGGACTTTTTTTCATTATATTCAACCAGAATTTCTCTTGCTGCAGCCTGAGACCATTGTCTCCCCTCCTTTCCCTGTGCACCTCTGAGAAGAGTCTGGCTCTCTTGTCTGTAACTCCCCATTAGTCACTGAAGACAACTAGATCTCCCCTTAGACTTCTTTTCTCCGTATTGAACAAATCCAGGTCTCTTAATTTCTCCTTGTATGCATTTGTGCCAGTCGCCCAGCCTTAGTGGATCTGTGCTAACTGTCTGCAGTTTGTCCATCTCTCTCTTGTACTGGGGAACCCAAAACTTTACAGTTTTCCCCGTTTAACCTCACTAGTGCTGAAACACTAAAATTTAATTAACCACACAGATGATATAAAGACAGAGTCAATTGCTATGTAAATCCAATATCAGGTTGAAGGTGTAAGAGCTGTTAGCAGTTCCAGTAGTGAGTCAGCATGATAAATTTCTGAGAATCTAGTTAAGTAAGAAGTCTGAGATCACACAAGAGAGGTCAACATCCAAATAATATAAAAGACAAATTTTTATAACAGAAACTCTTGTTTCTCTATTGACAGTATGTACTAAGCTATTTTTGTTCCTTGCAAGACAACTATTTCATACCTTAGTGATTTTGAACAAAGTGCTATTTAAAATTTAAATGTCAGCTTGACTTGAAAAAAAAAAGATCCAGAAGTCACTAAAAGGAAAAGGCTGTGACGGATTTTTTTTTCAGTCTTGCCTACAATTATGATTCTCTTTTTAAAGTCTGTATAACTTGGTAGTACATGCAAAAGGCACACAGGGGGCACGTAGATGGTTTCAAGAGAGGAACTCAAATTTTACGCAGCAACATCTATTTTTGGGCGTAACTCCCTAGACAATTATTAAGGTATGAGCAATTTTATGTTGTAAACTTCCCTGATGTATTTCTAGTCTTTCAGTCACTGGCATAATAGGTACTATTATGAAGTGGAAATATGCCAGTGCACTCACCCTTGATAAGCACATGGTCAGTTGACTTAAAATACAGTTGCTATGCAAAGTGAAGATTTACCTTTTCAAGTAGTGATCCTGGTCTCAAATATAGCCACAAATGTTGATACAATCTTTACAAAAGTAACTGTGTCTCATAACTTCAAAAGGACAAGTCAACCATTTAATTAGGAAAAAAAAAAAAAAGAAGCTTTTCCAACACCTACTCAGCATTTCACTCTTACCCAGTTCTGACTAAGGCAATGCTGACATTGATTTGGGTTTGACTGTTAGATAGGACACTGTTGCCACTAAGCCTGCCTTAAAACACACGCATGTTCTGCAATGTTGCTTTGGAATATTTTACAGTACAGTATCAACACAAAACTGAGCTCCTCACTTATGAAATCATATTTGTGAGGTTCTGTACCCTAAGGGTCAGACTGGCTGGGTAATAACCAACATAGTTAATGTGGGCAAGGACCTTCCTGCTTTCCAGCATGACTATTCTCAGGAACACAGCTGCAATCTCCATGCTCTCCAGAGAGAATAAGTCAACCCAAGAGAGAAAGATAAGTGATAGGACTGCAGCACCTCTTTGAGGTTTTTTTTCCTGCCCTGTTCCAGGAGATTATTGTCGCAGGAAATAGAGCCGTCTCTGCAATCAGAAAGATAGGGAGACACCATCATGACTGGCTTGCAGTGGGAAAAACTCCTGATATACAGAGGTCAGCTGTAGCTAGACCCTTCTAACCTCCTCATTTTTTTAATAGTCCTAAATAGAAGGGCGTATCAGTCACTGATATCGTTCCCTCTCAGCCACAATAAAAAATGAAGTAAACACGAGAAAGAAATAATCCTTGGCATGTTTGCAATATATTTTGAAAGGTCCTATAAGGTTAAGAACATTATCTGGAAAGCCAGCTGCGCTCTTTACTCCTCCCTGTTCTCGATAAGTCCCTTACTCAAATGGAGGACAGGTTGAACCTCATTGCACTGACGTTTTGAACTTTATCTGCTGGTTCTTATCTCTTCTGCCACGCAAAATATGTACATGAGAACCCTAATTTCTGCACGTTAGCAGCAAAAAGATTAAAAGAAGAAACATGTCTTTCATTCAGCTATTCTCTACAAGCAGAAGACCTGAATGCTAATGAATGAGTACAGTCCAGAATATCGGAGAAGAATATCAAGAGAGCACTCACACCTTCCTTCAACAGAATTAAAGGCCTTGTTGCTGCTGCAAAGATCTCGGTGTACATGGTGCAGGATGTCTTCTGTATCAGTTAATACTACACATCCAGTAACAGGTTACTGCTCTTATTGCTGCTGCAACCCAACTAATGAGTGAGGTTGTATCATGGCAGGCACTTCGTACAGACAGGGAATTGTCTGCCTCAGAAAACTTACACTCTGTACCAACCAAACAGGTTAATGAAGGTGAGATGGTAAACATACACAAGGAATTGAAGACCCGTATGAGAGGCTGGCTGAAGCTGGCTCTCCTTGAAGGGTGACGATGCTGCTGGAAAGATCTCCTCTCCCCTGCTTCTGCCTACGCTTTGTGACCAAACTGTGAATTCAGGCAGGGGCCCGTCATTTGCAAAGGGCCTCTGGAGCTCACAGTGAAAAAGACCTCAAATCTGTCCGTTCACCAGGCTTGCTGCCCTGGCTGCTTCCCTCACAGCCACAGGCTGTTAGCAAGCCCGTGTACTCATCGGTGGTGGGGTGCTTCCAATTGTTTGTGGAGCTCAGCTTTGGCTGCAAGAGCAAATAGAAGCTGGCATGTTTGTGTATACCCCTCTCACTTGTACCTGATGTGTCTGACTTTTCTTTCTTATCAGCTGAATAATAAAATTAATAGGATAATTGATTTTTCTTTTAATAGTGAATACAAGTAAAATAAACATATGGTCATGTTTTTACTTAATGTTAAGTATTTAGGATCATTAACCCCTCTGCTTACTTGACACAGCAGCACAGTTTGATACTCTTACAGACATGAAATAATCTAGATTCATGGAAAAATAGAAATGTTATTCAGAACACATACACTGGGATCAGTGAAACTTGCAGCTGAACGGGAAATGTAATGTCTAATTTCTAGTGCGTAACATGAGGCATAACATTATGTTAAGGACTGTAACAGCCCATTACAGTCAGTACATGACAGAACTTTTAATGTTATGCTTTAAGCAAGAAAGCCACAATTTCCAAAGCTTTTAAAATGTTCCACAGCTTAAAACCACCTTAGGTACCAGAAACACAGCATTTTATGAAGTGTCAGTGGAAGAAGGCATTTTCTGTTTCGCGGTGGCATTGATAAAGCCACTAGCCTGTCAGATGAAACCATTACCATTATTAGAAATAATATTGTACATAAAATCACACAGACTATGAAATACTCAACCTCATGTTAAAAACAAAAGCCTCCTTATGCTGACAAACCTACAATTCAAAAAGCCAAGTGGGATAAGTTCAGTATTTCACTATTGAGAGAAATGATGGTGTATATAGCATTATTGACAACTCCAACGTTTTGGGAAAGGATTTGGCATTACAAAGCTTTTAAAGAGCATATTGTATTTAGTGGGAGTGAATCTTTTATGCTGATAGATATTGTGTTTCTTTTAGAGACAGGCAAATATTTAGAGACTGTCTGTTATTTGGAGGGAGGATATCCTCTTACCAGATACCCTAGTATTTATAAACAAAAATATTAAGAAAATGTAATTTCTGTGAAAAATGTTGGTGTTCTGATGTCGATATTAAAATCTTCACTGTTAAAAGGGCAGTCAAATACAGGTTTTTGGTTGCAGCTTACTGTAAAGGTTTGGTCGCATAAATTGCATGTAGCTTTTGTTACTGATATCACTGTCATTAAAATCTGATGCAGTCCCACTTCTTTAAAAATGAGCATTTATAAAATTCTTGTGAATTTTACCAACATAAAAGAATGAATATTTTACTCTGTTATGTTTGCAGTCAGCTCTCAGTTACAGTATCAGAATTTCTTCTGGCAGTTAAGAAATATTGTTAGCAAGTTTAAAGGCACAGTGGAAGTGATGGGAATCATCATGTTAATGAAACTCAGGTTTAATAATTAAATCCTGGTAACTAGAGGGGAAGGTATACTTTTAAAAAATTCCTTCAAGGCCTGTAGTTACGTAATTGCTGTGCAGTTTAGACCCATTACAAATTCTCTGAAGTTGGCTGTTCCAAGTTTTTACTCCACATTGCAGAACAACTCGTGCACCGTGAAGCACAGGTGTAGGTACTGCCCTCATGCTAGTGGTAGCACTGAGCATGCTGACCTTCAGCAGGGCTTCTACATGTTTCTCACTCACACTGCAGCAAGTTACTGCTGCCGTATACTGAAACCTTTGCTTTGGCATGCTTCACTTAATGGCAAATTGCCTGGGTACAGGCAGCTGTGAGAGGGTATTTCTTTACATTTCAAGTCAAGTAGCACTTATCTGTGCACAAAGGGCAGTGCTGGTAGCATTGAATAGAGGAAAAAGAAAGAAGGAGTCATTTGTAATTCTACAAGCTTTTTCTATGACCAAATAAATTACTCTGTGTGAATGAGTTTATAGCTCTAAGCACACGGGGTGCTACATTAGATAGCTGCATATTATGCATTCTGCTGGATCAATAACACTGAACAGTGGGTAGTCTATTATGTGGTTTATTCCTTCTTTTGGTTGGGTCAGTTAGTTTGGCAAGCATTTGAGTTATTTTTAATTAAAGCCAATTCAACAACAACCAATTTGCCTCGTACCTTTTACCATTAGCAAAAATATTCCATTTGCTGAAAAAGGTTATTGGTTGGGAAAAAGCCAATATTCTTTAAATTACCTTCTGCCCTGGGGAGATCTCTTACGTAAACTCCAGCCATGTTGCTCAGTAGGCTCGAGTTCGTGACTTCTTGAATGTTGTGTAATTACATTAATACCTTCAGCTGCATTATTGTGGTTGCTCATATGTTAGGCAGTTTTCACGTGCAGACCCTGGTGTAGAGGATTGGAGCTTAAGAACAGGGTTGTAATAAAGCACATGTTATGTATAATGTGTAAATGTCGATGTGTCCTTTCTCCTCCACTCCGGTCTACACGAGAATCCAGTGCAAAATAACAAAAGCTCCACTCTTACTTGGGTGCAAGCTCAGGGAAAAATATATAAAGGTGTTCTAAATTTGCAAGTCTTGCTCATATCAGTGGGAGAATTAAGTAAAAAAGCAAGTGGTTTTGAAAGTGCCAGGAGAAAGTAAAATTACAAAGTTATTTAAGATATTGGATTTAATAATTCTGTTAGAAGGAATGACCTGCTTTGAACCTCGGGATGGAATGTGTGCATGTATACACATGTGTGTGCATATGCTACATCTAGTGTGGGCTATAGAGATATAAAGCATATTTAACATCTTATTTCACAAACTCTACATTTTTTGCAAGACTATTGCTCATCTGTTCCTTCTGATGGGTTAAGTTACCTCCGTGCCACTGCACATCTATGATAAGACAGTCTACTGGAGTTAGTCTGTATAATTTTATCATACCGAGACCAAAAAACCTATCCTGCCCTAACACACAAACATTTTATTTATAGGCCAGTAGGACAGAAGCCTTCCCATTCCTTATCTTTTATAACACTCCACATAATGTGATATCAGGTAGTGGACAAAATGAAGTTAATTTCAGCTCCATGGATAACCTGTGGTATGACCACTTAAATATAAAAACAGAGCAGACACAAACAGTGTGACGCTGTAAGAGGGGAACAAACTGTCCTGCTAACATCTCTGAAGCAGCTGTCTCTCTTTGAGACAGAGTAAGTTATCGCTTTGGTTACTGCTATTTCATCAGGCTGGAGCGTGCAGTACAAACTACCTGAAACATGCAGGGTGTCATACATCCTTACAAAAATCTAGGGTGTCCTTATAGTGAGGCAAAGAAAAAGTATCAGGGTCATAATTTCCACATTTCTACACAGCTTTTATTGACTTAATCTAAGCAGCAAATGTAGCTGAGCCAAATAGCCAGAAATTCATTTTAATTTTACACCATGCTATCCTAACCTACTGGTTATGCTACCAAAATGTATAGCCTCATTTCCACTCTCATGGAGCACTGAGAGCTGCGGACAGCTGGTACCGGAGAGAAGGCGTTTTGGCCTGTAGTGCTCCTCACCCTGCCTTGCAGAGAAAACCCAGGATTGCCCCCATATTGCCCCAAAACTGGGCATCTGCTAAGAAGAGCTCAAGAAGATACCCTAATACCTGCTGTAATCCTTGCTGAAGCAAAATGAAAAGCCCTGTGGACTTCACTTGATTTTTGACTCAGATGCTCCTGCAGACAGCCCGGAGTAAAAGTCTTGAGACTGTTTAGGTTTTTTTGCCAGCTGAACCACTCTGGTGTTTCTTGTGTAGCACCTGTATACGTGCCTGCATGAAAAGGGGTGGTCTGAGCCTCCCAGATGTACCACCTTGTAATTCCTATTTTTATCTCAGAAGCAACAGCTTAATCTTGGGATAGCGGAGACCTCACACAGGTTGTGCTCTGCTGTACTAGACATATCCTAGAAATAATAATAAAAAAAACAACCCATAAGCAAGTAAAAATATAATTAAGAACTGACACATTAATTCTTGCTGTGTTTCAACATGAAATAGCGTAGTTTTTGGTTTGGATAAGGCATCCACGTCAGAGTGTTAGCTAAATCATGTCCTCACCTGCTTAAATGAAAGAAAAAAAATTAATCCTTTTTTAAAGGTTTTTGACCTTGTTTTTTTGGAAGATGGTATTAATGTTACCTGAATCAATGTTCTGTCTCCATGCATAGCTATTGCACACACTTTACAGAGATTCAGCATTAACATTTCTAGAAGCTTTAACAGCCTGTCTCAGAACTTTAGAAATGACAAATAAAAGGAAAATTTTCAAGGTTCTTTTCTGTTTTGCAGGACTCAGTTCTTTTACACCATGCATTTTTTATTTATCAAAAACATACTTGACATTGCCACACAAAAACTGATGACTGAGAACTATATTTTTGCACTCAGGTTTAGTGGATATTCATAGTTTGTAAATCATTACTGTGAGTTCAGCTGCAGACTTGCTCTCCCACCACTTTGCATCACTGATATTTTACTGGGGATCTTTGTGAAAGTCCTCAGGCTCAGAGATAGCATCACATTCCTGGAGAACTCATTTCCTATAGTCTCAGACTATAAGGTCACCTCGGGCTATAGGGTCACGCACTGGTTGTGCAGATCACAGTGTGCCAGCACCAGCAGTCGCTCCTGTAGCATGAAAAATGTATTCCAGCAAAAAAAAATGCCGGTCACTGGTGTATGTGATTAGCACCAATTCAGGTGCAAATGGAGAGAGCAGATAAAGGACCCAGAGGGCATCCCCGAAGAAGAACCACCAAGCAGACAAGCATGCGTAGGAAGGAGGAAAATTGTCTTTCATATACACTCCATGAAATAAAATATCCTGGGAAGTACCAAAACCACATAATTTAATGTTGTTGCTGGAGCAAACAAGTTACTCCGAGAAATGAGTGTTTCGCATTCAAAGTTTAAAAGTTTCTCTTTTAAATAATGAACAGACAGGACTAGTTTGCTGAGCTCTTTTATAACAATATTTTAATTTGCACATTTTCTGACTTTACAATATCAAAAGTGCTATCCATTTTTGCTTGTATTTGTTCTTCAGCAGTTTATTACTCAACACTATAAATGAGTCATTTCTTTTCAGACAACATTACAGAAAACAGCGAGGAACAAAAGATAAAATTTCCATGAGAGGGGACCAAGAGAAGGTGTTCTGCACAGCAAAGGAGCTGCTGTTTCTGCACCTAAAATCTCATCACAGGCATTAAAATGTCACCGTAAAGGCTCTCTAAACCATTCACTAGAAGAATGGAGCAGTGTGCCCAACAGATCTAGAAGTTGCTCCCTGGCTGGAACAGGCAGAGATGAGGTATACATAGAAAGCGAGATGTCTCTGGCAGTATGTTACTTGTCTGAGATCACTTTCCTACAGGAATCCAAACCAGACCAGTATGTTCTTCTGCCACACACTTCAAACCAAGTCCTAGAGCAGCTCTTGTTTGTGAGGTGTTAAGAATTGCAGCGCATAGTCCAAAAAATCACAGAGTTAAATATAAACACAGATGGAACTGCTGTGAGATGTGTACAGCCCAGCAAGGCAAACTCTTAAAAGCAAGCCTAGACAGTATGGGCTTGCCAGGCCTTCAAGTCTAGCACAGACGCACCGTCCTTAGGATGAACACCCTTGCAGAAAGCCTGGTGTCCCAGGCAGTTATGGCTATATGTGAGCTTAAAGCCAGCCTGGACAATAGCAGTTTGCATTTCCTGAATGCGTCAAGATAAAGTTCAATGCAATGATAAACTAGGCCTGCTGTCCCAGAAATTCAACAGTGTAGCACGTACAACATAACACACCACAACTTCATAATCATGTATAACAACACTCCTACTGCTTGTTGTCCACTTGCTGTTGGAGTCTCGTCTGATCTAATTGGCTTTTGCAATAGCAACAACAGAGTTAAGCGTCTGAACTCCAGGGATCTGTGTTAATAAAACAGGATTATGATCTTTACGGACCTTAGTCAAAAGCTGGGGATTACAATTTCAGATGTAAACAGCATGCACAGATGAACTGTTCAAAGGCAAAATTTCTGTTGGCAATTGCTTTTAGCAATGAAAAAAAAGGAGAAGAAAATTACATGACATACATGCCAAGGTGTCTGCAAGCAGAATGTTTCTCTCAGGCATTACCAGCCAAAGTTGTGTAGACGCTTCATTAAAAATTTAGAAAAAGCAGTATAAATATTTTGTGTATGAAACCACAGCCAATATGACAGAGCTTAACCGTTATTGCACAGCTCACTGCTAAGGGTGATCAGCTGGACTTTCTCCTCATGGGTGAGCACTCCGAGGAGGGCCCCAGCCCCCTGCTCGGTACAGACGTGCTCTAGGGCAGGGCAGGCAGGACACGAGTCACCCCTTCCCCGTACCATGCTACCAATGATAAGCCCTTTGAGGTCACTTAGCGAAATTATGTATCCTCTTGTGTACAGGAAAAGAAAGGGAACTGATGTGTGGTTCAGAAGCACCAAATCCAACTGAAGGCAGGGGGAGTTCCGGGGCTGGGCTCAGCGGAGAGTTTTGAAGAGCCTCCTTTGAGCTGCAAAAGGGTATTCAGCCAGAATTATGTGCCTATGGGATGAAAAGAGGTTCAGAAAGATCCTGTACAGCTCTCAACGTGCCTAAACTCATCAGCGTTAATCTTTCGGCCTGCACGTTCCTCGCACCGTCAGCTCTCCTCACTGACCGCTGCAAGGGCAAATAACGCGCTTTCTGCTGACGCCCTGCAACGCCCTGCTAGGGCCGGGGGTTTAGGGTTTCTCTCTGGATCTTCTCCTGTGTAATTTGTCTTTGGTAATGCAGATAAAGCAGGAAACACTATCCAGAAATACAGCAGCTAGTGATTTCGGGATTCTCCATTTGGAGTCCTGAAAGTCGGTAATCAGTGATCACAAGCTGAGCATTTATCATCAAGAATTGCTTTTGAAAACTTGGCTCACTCTATTTATCTCCCTTTATGACTCATGCTAGTCCTGTCTTCCTTTGCTAATATTAAAAAACCCCCAGAAAACCACAGATCACCATTAAAAATCTGAAATGATCCTAAAGGACATTCTTTTTATAGCTTCACACTGTTGTAGCAGATAAATTATAACAAGCATCCACTTGCCAGCATGCTCCAAACTAAGTAAACAAAAAATGTCCCCTGTCTTGATGTTAATTTATTTATTTGCTGACTAAAATCAGTTGTGCTCACATTAAGACGAGACAGAGACATGAGTTTCTCTGATGCTCTCTGCCCAGAAGAACAGTGAAAGTTTGTCTGAAAATAGAGCTCTGTGTCTGAGCAGTGCAATCGGTCAGAAGAAGGCAGAAAGTAGCTATTCTAAAAATATATATTTAGGTGGTCTTAATAAAAACCACAAACAAGATGGCCTTTTCTACCAGCATTGAAAAAATACGTGAGAAAGAATTAATTTTTCCCTTGATCCTCACCAGATGCCGTTAGCAGTTGCTGCACTTACAGAAAAAGGTTTCTTCTCTGTATAAGGAGAAGTTGTGTGTGGAAAGCAGCAATAAAGCCTGAGGTACTTCTTTCTAAGTGCTTTTGCAAGTAGCTCAGTGGAGCTTACAAATGCCCCTTTAAACCATTTCAACTTTGAAGAATCAGCAGGAGAATCTTAAAATCAGAAAACAAGCTACTGGACCGAATCTTTTTGAATGAGGGACTGGAAGCACATGACCACATGGAATTTTAAATTACATTAAAAATACAATATTTATGTAACTGTCCTTCCTGTCATTTTTTCAGACCTCCAGTATTGTTTTAGATAAATAGTCCTGCACAAAGCATAATAATACATCACAGGACCCTGTTCCCATAGATCTGAAATTTATTAGTTTAATCTTCACCTAAACAAATATTCCCTTAAATAAAATAGACTAATATTCTCAGTGGCATGTGCTGAGTGTTTTCAGTCACTTGGAAGAGTAAACAGAGCCCCCCTGCCTGTTCCTGCTTCCTCTGACTCCTGCTTCCTTTCCCACGTGCTTTATTTCTCTAACGGTTTGACCCGTGCCTGGGCCTTGCAGGTTCCATCCTCCTTTCTTAGCTCGAACAGCACCGCAGCACTGTGCGGCTAATGAGCCACGGAAACGAGCTTTGCCGCCTTTATTGGGAAACTTTTCCACTTTACGGGAACTGATTCCATGTGGGTGTCAGAGAGGCACTGGCCCCTCTCCACACAACAACACATTGTTTCTCTTATCTTGACCTTTCTGCCTCTTCTTTAATTCCCTACTTTTTTTTTCTGAATTACTGGATTCTTGGCTAGTTTTACTGTTTGCTACAGAATATGCGTATCTTAAGATTTGGTTTTTTAACTGACATACTCTAAGGAAAGAAATGCTTATTTTAGTCAAGATATGAGCCTTGTCTAAAAGAAAAATGTTCCTTTTGATTCACACACCTCACATCATTTCTGAAAGCAGTTTTTCAAGAGGAAATAAATTAAAAATATGTTAGTTCAGAAAATTCTTCTCAGCTTGATTGCTGCTTAGATGACGTGTAAAATAAATATGTAAAAATACAACAATGCCACACTTAAAGGAATTGTTCTGTTTTGAAACTATATCCAGCTGGCACCTGTTTTGGTGTCATTGATGTCACAGTACAACATCAGCTATGTTTCTCTTTTCCCTTTTTCCACTCGTTTACCAAAACAGTATGGTGTTCAGTGCTCCCTACCCTACTTTGAATAAATTTTCACTATTATTATATACATCTGCCAAAGGTTTATGGTGAATATTAAACAGTTAAACACTAAATGAATATTAAATATTGAATGGTGAGTGTTAAACAGGTGAATATTGAACAGTTCAATAATGATGCAAGAAGAAATGTCTGGTTGAAGATCGCTGATCATAACAATATAGCAAAAATCGCAAATAGTAATGACTCCTTTGCATCTGAATACACATTATTAAAAAGGTCTTCAGAAATGACAAAGCCTTTTTGTGATATTTTGTGATTTTGAACATGTATGGGCCATGACTCTGAGACATACCGTATTTTACAACCTCTGCTCTACATCATCCAACAAGCTGTTTAAGGAGAACACACTGATTTTTGCTCTGAGTTTATTTACTGGGGCAGAAAAGCTACTGATTGGACCCTAACATTTTAGTAGCTTCTGTTATGGCATTTTACAAATTCTTTTGATTTTTGAACTCCCTCGTATTTCTGATAGAGATGTGGATCCACGCAGCGGTGTTACTACCAGAAATGTTTGCATACCTGCCATAGCATGTAGGAATTTGCTTTTTTTGCTTTTAAAGACCTCGTAAGGAATAGTCCACAGAACTCAGGGATTTCCAGACAATAGGCTGAAAGTCCCTATTCTACAATATATTATTTTGGGTATTCCCTCCTCTCCTGAATTAGATGTACTTCACAAATGCAGGGTATGACTATTTCAAGCCTGAAATAGAAACGAACACCCAGAATGGGGGTGACCTAAAAGGCCAAAATGGCAATAAAATCCACCAAGTTGATCAGAAAGTAAGAGGTTACAGCCCTCCACATACAAAATAAATACCTGGTCCTGCTGAATTGCAGGATTCACAGCAAAGTTTGAATTTATCTAACCTAATTATGTCAAGAATAAGAAGAAATTGCTGTGGACAGAGATATCTAAGCTTCCCAGAATCCTGGAGAGACTTGTATTTGATCAGAAAGTCTCTATCTGAAACTGCAACTATGCGTCTTGCTCTTTAGGCATGGGACACTGACTCACATTTATAGAGTAACCAGGGTCAGCATGAGACACCATGTTAACATTAACGATGTATAGTTAATATGAGATAGGCAAATCTTCTTCATAGCCCCTCTCCGTAACTCCCTGATCAGTGTCTGTCTAAGCAAAATCCATGGCAAAAGAAAGTCCTACAAAAAAGTTTGTAACTACCTTCGGGTTGGACCTTGTCAGCAGAAAAGCAAAGAAGAAGTATATGTCCTTTGAAAAGTGCAGTTGGCCACACCTGCAGACATGATTACCTGCTCATCTGTTGTCACGTCAGCTAATTGTTGGTGCAACTAAGATCAGGATAAGAAGAGGTGCTCAGTTTTGCAATACTAGCATGCTGCTAAGACAATTTCACAGGCAAATTTTGAATAAACAAAGAAGGGTCCCCATGGCGTGCTTCTTTTAAGATCTCAGTGAATGAGAAACAGGCGCTTGTTCCTCTCAACAAATCACTTCTAGTTTTGGTGGTCTGCGAGGAGCTGGTGAAGAGCAATTTAAGACATACTTGGATGCCATAGTTCTTGTTTAATAACATACAGGCACTTGTTTAGAGGCTGAGGATAACAGAAATGTTTAACTAAGCGCATGAAACTAAGTAACCTTTCTGAAACCAAATGCAAGCATGAATCCATTTTGGCACATTCCTGGATAACCATCTATGTCTGCACACATCTATTCTTAACCATTGCAGTTTCTTAAAAGGTAGTTATTGATCTCAATTCACAACACTGCAAAGAAGCGAATGCACTAAGTGGAATAAATGCTAGCAGGGAGACACCACCTCTGAACATCTTGCCTGTCTTTTCCAAGTAGTGGAGAAAGGCATTATAATCTGATCTGACGGTGTAGTGCCCAAATAGCCAAACAACTTCTGAAACACCCAGTAAATTCTTTTGGCTTTACTGTACATTAATTTAGGAACTTTTAAAAAAGTCTTTAAGGATCTCTGAAGCTATGGCACAGCTAATTCAGTTTATCAGTCGTCACTGAGAAATATGGTGGTCAGCGAGCACCAGCAGCAAAGCAGAGATGAAGGCCTCTGCATTATGGAGAGGAAGCAGAAGCCCCCTCTGAGAGCTGATAGCATCAGTTAGGTAGAGGAGTCACTTCCTGAGT
This sequence comes from Calonectris borealis, assembly GCF_964195595.1. Lineage (NCBI taxonomy): Eukaryota > Metazoa > Chordata > Aves > Procellariiformes > Procellariidae > Calonectris > Calonectris borealis. The sequence goes on along the minus strand of NC_134313.1, from coordinate 30,774,962 downwards.
GGAAGCTGAAATCAGATATAATTCTAACAATATCCACCAGGAAATCACAAGAATCTGCAGGATTCGTTAGTTTCCCAGAAGACGTAGATGTTTCTCTAAATCTCAAAAGTTAATGTACATGGTATTTGTTTTCAGCAAGTTTACCAAGGAGTGTGATAAAGATCCTGTTGTCCTTGCCTCCAAACTTATTCAAGTTTCTTTATAAGTTGCTACCTGATGAGCCATTTATATAACTGTGTCCCAAGTTATTATTTCCTCTGCTGTCTCTGCACCAACAATGTCTAATCTGACTTTGCTTCCTATGATTCTTATCCAGTGCTGCATTTAAATGTCAACATCCAGTCCAAAAATCAAAGTAAAACAAAACCAATCTATGTTACCTAATATTTTTATGAATTGTTATAATGTCAATAATTGTGAATATAAATCTGGCTACGATGGCTCCCTTTCTGAGACATTTTATTCCCTGTGGTTCACTACATCAAATTTTTGGACATTAGTATAGATACGGCTCTTCCTACTTATCCAGCTTTTCCACCCTTTTCCTCCCTCCCACCTAGACTGCCAAGTACTCTTTCTCTTGAACCCCCTACTGCCTCTTTATCTACTTACAGCCAACCAGGGAATATTGTGCTACTAAAGAAATAATGTGGAGATCTTGCATGAATGACCGTATCACTTCAAGCCTCTCAGAGTTTCCACTGTACTCAGAATGATCACCGTCTTACAAGATCAGGCAGAAACTGTCAGGAGCCAATACCTGAAGTTTGTACCACCGCTGTTGTTTCACATAATCCTAACTTGACTAATACCTAAATTAATTTCTTGTCCATTTCATGCAATACTGTTATATCAGGAAATTGTTGGTACAATCATTATAGCTCCTCCCAATCCTGTGCATGATTTTTGCTCCCACGAACTAGCGTAGAAGTAGTATGACAAGGCGCTCTGGTGAAGCAATATACATGATGGTAGCTATGGTCCCACACCAAGATATTATTTCTATTTACTTATTAGTTGATAAGTGAACAGTAAATGTAGGAAGGGAGACACTTTCTTAGGAGGCTTGCTTATGGTAATGGGTCACTCTGTAAATCAGTACAATTAGGACTAGCTACTTCGAAACAGGGCTTTCCACCATGTAAATCTCTGCCAGTATTCATTGTAGGGCAAAAGCATACTAAGCTAAGGATCATATTAGCAATCTTCACATCAACTTGAGAGCTGCGCTTAATTGGGAAAAAGGTGCAGGAATGTCTGTCTCAAAAGGATGATGCTGGAGTGGAAAGGATACTAAATTTAGCCAAATAAGTTAACCAGTTGGTCTCTTTAAACATTCACTGTAAACAATGGAGACATTCCTCCAGAAGGTGATGCAAGGGATGTAAATTAATTTCCTGATGTAGGTCTCATTCAGAAGAGCTCCTAGCTCTTCATTGGCTCTTCAGGGGGTCTATTTGGCTAGTTTACCTAGCCAAAGTTGGAGGGTATTAGTATGCCCCCTCACCACAGCTGCTTTCTCCCCTCCCTCCGTTGTGTCAGTAGCTGCCATTGACAGTGTTCAAGCTTCAGGCATCACCCAGCATGTCATTAAAGACCCCAAGTGCTGACTGCACTGTGTTTCCCTGTAAAGCTTTGTTTGCCCTGTGAGCTCCGTTTCGGCTGTTGTTAGACGTGTTTTCAAATAATTTCCAAGTCAAAAGATAGATCTTTTCCAAGACCACAAGGTATAGGAACTCTTCTGAGGTCTTGGGCTGAATTTCTGTTTTCTAATATCAGGCACCTTCTGGAACAATATGATCCATACTTTTTCACAGAAACATTGGTACTTCCTGAATACATTTTTATTTCCTCTAATACAAATTGTTTATTTATTGTCATAAAACTTAATTGTTCTCATCGCACCTCACTGATGGTATATGCAGCAGTCACAGAGTTCACTGATCCATAAGTGACCATAGGTGTAATGACCCCAATTCCCTGCACATCAGTGTGCTCAAACACACAAAGATGGGATTTGCATCCAAATGGCTGTTTGGAAGAATGTTTTGTAGGCCATAATGAAGCTATTGTTGTGTAACCAATGTTAAAGTGCTTTTGTAATTGGTTTTGAAACTGTATTTGAGCATTTCAGAATCAATTAGGTGGAAAAATGCAAAACTTTTAAAAAGGTGCAATTCACATCTGATATGTAATTTAAGGTCTCCAGAGAAAAGTTAAAGCACTTGTCAGTCCCTTCTAACAGATCTTTGCACAAAGTATTGCTTTTTAGGTTTTGGACAGACTTATATATTGCTCTTTTTACATGAAAGCACTAATTTTAATATAAATCTGAGATTATAATTTTCATAAGGTCATCTAATTTTTGTTTTAAATTTGGAATTGGGAAATTATTACAAAGTTAGGTTTTCCTGGATTTAGTAAGGTAATACTTCTAAATGTCAGTTCTGAAACTCTACCCTCTGAAAGCCTTTCCACATGGTAATTATCCTGTTATTAAAAATTTTTGCAAGGCTTCAGTTCTGGTGCTAGAAACACCCATCATGTAGTCATACACTACTTTTATGTTTCTCCCTTGCATTCAGTAGAGCTGCTTTTGTAGCTAAAGTTACCCCTGTACATAATACGGGTGAGGGTAAATGTCAGTGAATGACAGAATTTCCTACATTTGAAAGCTAAAAACTTGAGCTATAGAGAGTTTCTTAACTGTTACCTTCTGTATATCTATCAAATGTCTGATGAGCAGAAATGGAAATTTCCTAGAAAAAGGGTCTGGAAATTTCCTAGAGAAAGGGTCGTCCTTCTGCTTCATGAAAGCAAGAATTCAAAACAGAGTTAAGTCCTGGATCTATTAAATTCAATGCAGCTTGATTGCAACAATAATTTCCAGTGAAAAGTGACTCAGGTCTATCTGCCTATCATTTTTACTTAAAGTTGCACTATGAAATCCACTAAAATGAATTTAAGCAAACTGATTTTAGATTTATACTACCCTATGCTCAACAGTGAAATTTGTTTCCACGTAAAATTTGTTGTGTCCTTTGAAAGTTTACTGTTACCTAATTGTACTTTCATTACAAAATTCATCATAAGATTTATTAGATTATCACCAGGTTTCACAGAAATGTTAGGAAACTTCATGAGTAACTGGCTTGTGACACTACTGGAGATCACATAAGGATTAAGGAATGCAGTGGTTACATTTGACTTCAGTCCAGTGAAGCACTTAGGTAAATGAAAACTGCCATTATCACCAACAGACCTGTAGATATTGCTAAAGAAAGCAAGATTTACACACTCACATAGATCACAGTCCAAGATCTTATTCATTTGTACTGGACATAAGGATTGCATGAGCATTTCTAGCTTTCTTAAGTTTGGATATTACCATTTAAATGACTTACGTTTCAGCAGTCTAAGGAAGTTAAGTATACTAATATGAGTGATAAGGCTGATTGGAAGCTGCGAGGCTAAGCACAAGCTAAGTACAGTCTGCCCTCTTTTAGAGGTGATGTGCTGTCTCCAACTTGAGCACGGGCTGTTGGTACCCAGAGTGTTGCTCGGTTATGTTGCTTCCTGCAACTGCCTGAGCTATCTGCACAGACTCTGTGTGTGTGGGTGTGTCTATGCTTGTATTTTTATCACAAACATCGGGCTTCATCTAGCTTTAAGGAAAAAACATTATATTTCTTGGTGGGGTCTAAAATGAAATTAATTTAGCTGCTGGAACAGTACTTAAAGGATGCTTTTCTATGGGCTTGTTTAATGAACAGCTGCTTCCTATTAAGGGAAGGGTAGATCCCTTTTTTACATTTTACAAAGGAAACTTAAGATTAGAACAATTAATCTACATGGTAATAGTATCTTTTGGAATTTTCCACATCCCTACAAGTTTGCAAGTCAGCTTTCATGCTCCCAAACATATGCTGTCTCTCCTTTCCTTGTCATTGGTTTCAAAGTGAAAGCTGAGTGAATTATTGCTCGCTCCGCAAACAGAAAGACACATAAAAGAATAAGTTGAGCAAATTGTATTAACAGAAATGGTCTTGCATAAAATGAGAATATCTTACTCTCAGAGTCATATTATAGTCAGACTGGTCAGTTAAAGTTATACAAGAAGTAATAGTTTAATGCCTGTAGAGCTGAAGTGACATTTCCTCTCATTTGAACACACCAGCCAAGTCCTTGTGAAAACCAAAGCCTCACTATCTTTTGAGCTGACTAAACAGGCCTTAAGGTTTGCATCTACTTTATATTTAATTGTTCTTTAGAAATAATGCTATTTTTAATAAATGACCTTCAATAATTATGAAAGACTAATACATTTGGGTTTTTTTAATTGCCCCAATACAGCTGATTGGAACAGTTGTTGCTCTGATAGTTATATTTTTTCCCTACGTATTTATACTACATTTGCTTTCTTGCATTTTGTCACTCTTAACTCCTACTGATAGTTTGGTTAGAAAGCTTCCTGTATGTACATTTTAAAAGGACTATGCCAAATGGAGAGTATTACCTCTAGAAAAGCAGGGAAAACACCACCATCTTCCTCAAGCATGAAGACCTTTCTGGCAGGTCATGCTTTAGTCAAGTAGAAGTTGAGCTCGGTGTAGTGCCTGCTAAGTAAAAAGTCTGTGGATAGTGTTATGCCATTATAATATCTAACGGTCCTTTCCAGCTTCAAAAAGCCACACAACCACGTAATGCTTCTTCCCTTGAAACAGGTGTTTCAATGTCAGCCACATAATCTCCTTAGATATTTTAAATAGCAAATGTGATAATTCACATTAATACTGTTGAGACTAAAATTAAATGGTTTTGGTTTTCAAATCTAACAGGTGCCTTTTGGAGAGGTTGGACAGAAGCAGAGTGGCGACTTTGGAGACAAAGGACTTCAGGAGGTCCTGTTCAAGCTTCAGGCCATAGCGAGGCAAAAAGTATTATCAAAACCAATCTTCAGGCCATAGAGAGACAATAGATGTTATTATAACCCCTTCACTGCAGCTTCCTACTCGTCTTCTCTCAGGGGTGTTAGGATGTGGGTGGGAAGACGGGAACTGCACAGTGCTCACATTATGTGACCACAGGCTCAAAGGCGTCACCACTCAGTGTTTAATGAGAAAAATTGTAGTTCCTCAGTCTCCCTGTAAAACGTCATTTGCAACCCCTGTAGACTATGAGCTTGAGCAGTGTGATTGGCTCCATCTCCTGGGCAGGTCTCACAGGCTCTTTTGAAGCTAGAGGCTCTCTTGGGGGAATACGGAGAAGGCAAGTGCTGAACGGAAAATAGCTGCAAATCTAGTCTTTTACAGGACCTTGCTAGAAGATGGGAATTTTCTAGAGAGAGCATCTTGTTTCTCTGGGTTCAGCAGTACCAGCCCTTCCCCTCACTGCTACCAAAAAAAAATGAGAAGTTGTCAAAACTTCTGTTTGACTATAATAGCCAAACAGGTTTGATCTGATCTGCACTCTGACTCCAAAGTGATGCTGTCCTTGGGCCCTCAAATACATGATTAATTTTGAGAAGTGTACTTAAAGATCCACTAATATTTTTTTTTAAAAAACTTTCTATATTTGTTCCACGGGGAGAAGAAAGCTCAGGTGTCTCCACAGGAAAGTGGTAGTCCTTAGCAGTCTACCACTTACGCAGTCCTCTAGACAGACAAAACTAAACTGGAAATGGGGCAAGGAGAGGGCTTCCGGTTTCAAAGGATTTTCTACTTTCTCCTCTCCTTCTTTCCTTTCTACTGTTCTACCTGATTTTCCCTGTTCTCTTTAATGGCATTTCCTTAAGGTCAATCTATTGTTATTTAGGAGTGTGATAGAGATATCAGGCTGAGTCATGCAATATTTGCCAACTCCACACCTTTCAGTATTCTGCTGCCAATAGTGAGGGTAAAATAGGTGTTTGTGATTACTACTGCTTCCTAAATAAAAGCTGGTTTTTTAAAGAAAATGTTAAAAAAAAATTTTTTTTAGTGCTTTTTCTGAGGGTTTTCATAAACCTGCAATGAAACTGAAGCTGTCTAGGGCCAGCAGCATTCACAAATAATGCCCTAGTAACACATGCATGTAAATCTAAGAGAGAGAAACAGGAGAAGGAATTCAACAAAGCAGCATATTTCAAATCCACTGAGAATACAGAATAAGAATCAATCAGAAAAAAAAAGTCTGCCTAAAAATTCTGATGATTAGTGAAAATCTGTTTTTCATTTCACAAATAGAATTTTACACTGATCACATGCAAAAAAACCTTTAACTGGAGATGAAAAAGTCTACGTAAAGCCTGCTGTGTGTGAAACATATCTAATGTGAGCCATTATGTAAGACACTAACCTTAATTTTCTTTGCAGCAATCTTGTACTTCAAATTATTTTGCATTTGCCTTTAAAAATTTCTAACAACTACATAAAATATCCGTTTTGCAGCCCAAACACTCAAAAGGGGCTTCCTGAGATGGTTGCACATGGGTGAGGTACTTGTTAATTCTAAATATCTCCAACTGGCTGTCATTAAGAAACTACTAGAAACAAAATATATTCACTTCTGATATGGGACAATGCTGCAGAACTGCTACTGAATGAACTAAAGCTCTGGCTAGATACATAGGCATGTGTTTACCTTTGCCACCTTAGCTCTACAAAGCAAATTTTGATAACTAAATCCAAACAGAATGTTATATTTGTTTTTTTCTTCCTTACAGATTTGCCCTTGCGGTCATTGCTCAACATTTTGCCTTCTCCCTGACATATTACATGTATGTGCCCAGGATGCGGCTTTCCAGGCTATCCACACCTTGCTATTTTAGGTGAGGTTTGTCAGCACTCAGAGCGCTTCTTACCCTCCCCTTTGCTGGGGAGGGGAGCAGCAGGAGTAACTCTACATAAAAAGTAACTGCTTTCAAACTGGATGAATTCTGGTATCATGAGAGGAAAAATATTGACGTAACGCTTCAGCCTGCAGCTCTATCATGTTGAGACTTTGTTAAATCCGAGACAAATTCTTTCAAAATATGTAGTTTCAGACTACCTGCATTATTATTTCTATAAAAATAATTACTATAAAAACTAATGATTTGCCCAAAAGGTCATGTTGACCCATCTTGAGTGACTTCTCACACAATGTAGCTGTAGATTTCACATAATAATTCCCACCTTGAGCTAAGTATCTTGAAACTGTGCTATAGCTTCTAACTGAAATACAACATGCCTTTCAGAAAAAAAATAGACAGGCTTCTCTAGCTCACGGGAGTCTCTCCCAGGTGTTAACTAACTTAATCCGCTGCAGTGCATTTCCAGTTTTGCCATTTTTTATCTTTATTGGTCTAGGCCAGTGAATTTTGCTATGTCCCGTGAAACAGCAATGAAGGATTTTCTTCTCTAAGCACCAAGTATGGAACTCACCCACCGTCTCCCAATCTTTGTTGGACTTCTAACTTAAATAAGTTGTATATATGTATAGTCTCCTTTTCCGGCTGGTGAAAAGACATGCACAGTTCATTTGATCAGTCTTAGACACCTAAACTAGGGCTGGATAAAAGGCCGTCGCAGGATTCTTCTCCCTCTGTTAACTGTGAAGAAAATGTGGGCAGTTGAATTGGAGGCCACCTTTCAGACCACTAAAATTACATGAGGTGAACGGCCAAAGTGGTCATGAGTTAGAGTCATCTCCTCTCTGAAAAGCTGTACCACCTGAATTTCCTTGTTCTCTCACTGTGTGCCCATTTCCTAAATCATAGCCAGTTCTTGTGGGTTTTCTCTGAATCGTGTTTTGCCCTTGAAGCCCAATATGAAAAGCAACTTCTCAAGCACCAGCAGAGTTTTCCTTCCTACAGGGAGAGCTCTCCTCTCCACTAGCAACCTCTTTTCTTTTCCTGAAACTTTTAAGGGTATACTTTTTTAAGAGACAGCTACTCTTCTGACATATTTGGTCGCAACTGGCCAATGGGTTAAGTGTACAGACATGCACACCCATATGCATGTGCATCTCCCTTCACCCCGCCCCTGCTTTTAAAACGCAGTGATGAAATTTTACCTTGGGGAAATTAAACTTCTATAGAATTTCTGCCTGATGAAAGAATCTTCAGTGTCCCATCCTAAATGATTGTATAGTGTTGGATGTTGATAAAAAGTTACCAGGTTCCTTACCTGTAAGCAGTTACATTTCAGTGGTGATGTATTATATGTGTGAGGGTAAGTAAAACATTTGGGAATTCTTCTGTGTTACTTGTTAGGTTTTTGTTGTAGCAACATTGGTTTGTAGCAGCTGTGAAGCTTCTGGGGTTTGTTAATAAAAGAACACACAGACATAAGAATGGAAAGACTTGATGAGAGAGGTAAAATAAAACTAGCACTTGTACAAGGGTTGGAGACCAATTACTTTACTTTTAAAACTTTTTAACCTTTTTTTTTCAGATTTTTTTCTCTTGTCTGTGTTCTATTAAATGATTCTATTCTGTTAGCTCCATGTAATCGTGTGAAAAAGTTGCTTATCTATATACAATTACACATTCACTTGCCCTCCACCACTTATGGGTATGTGATGCCCTCCACCCACTCTAATACGGGTATGTAATGGAGCTATGCCTATTTGTACCATATGAAATTCTAACCCAGTGCCTGCACCCTTTTGAGATACTATGATCTTAAAAAAAGAAACATGTATGAAATATCTACAGTAGAGTAAATAATACAAACAAACTGCTGAGAATATACATTATAATTCTGAATTTTTTTTTTTTTTTTTGCCAGTTGCCACCACTTTCATGTGTTTTTCCAACAGTTGTGTTCTGTTGGAACAGAAAAAAGCTATGGAAGATTAATTTCATGGATTCATGCTCGGAAGATTCACATTGGAGTAGATGTATTAACATTCAATGCTGTACTCTACAAGAAATTCCAGTGACTGTATTAAGGGTATTCATGATATGAGATGTAAAACATGATGGTTGTCAAAATACATCCCTAATTTGACACGCTCAAATAAATAAGAAGAATGAATTATATAGCTCTTGCTTTTTGCAAGTATTCAAAAAGAAATGTGATGAAGAACAAGTTTGTTCAAGATCTGTTTTTTAGATCTTCATCGACTTCTACCCACATCAATAAGTCCTTGTCAGGGAAAGTAAATGTTTCACAGACTGGATCAAACACTGGTTAATAAGTTATTTGAGAATCAATCTGTATTTATCCAGGTTCTCCTGTTAATACACATTGTGGATTATTTCCGCTTTTAACTCCCCTACATTTCTTTGTGGGTTTATCATCAAGTATTCCAAAAGCAGAGTGGTAAAATGCTCTAGCTGAAAAACAAAACAGACTGGAGAAAGAAAAATGCAATAGATCTGGAAAGCTCATTTGAAATTTATGAGGGATTTGAATTTGAATATCTGAATTTGCCAGTCCACAAAGGAAGAAAGTAGGAGGCTGCGAGTGAAGAAGTTTCCTGTGGTTCTTCCTTTATAAAAAGCCACAAAGGAAGGAACTCTGTACTCAAGCAGGCTTTGCAAAGCTGTTCAGTCTGTGCCTACATCAAGACTGCTGCCAGGATGGTGATGCAGCTCGGGAAAGCTTTCTGGGCATTAACTTGCCTTGCTCTTACATCTGTTCACACACCCACAGCATAAGGACCCTGTCCACTGATGTGCAGCTTCAAGAAAACAAAAAGGTTTTGATACATTGTACGTTCAAATAAATTGTAAGATCTTTTCTCATAGGATGCAGAGTTTGACAGTCTCTTTCAGTATTTGCTGTTGGAGGTAACTACGTATAATACATCCAAGACAGTTTTGCATAAACCAGGGGTTCTCCATTTTCATAATGTGGATCACATCCAAAGAGAGGGACTCCTTTTTAGTCTCAAATACCACATTCAGTCTTTCGGGCAAATAACAATCCCACAACAGCATTTTTTTACAAGGAGTTTTGACATCTTTTCACAATAAGCTAAAAAACAGGCAATAATACCTAGAACGGCAATCCAACAGACAATTTCCTACAGAAGTGCTGACTACTGTGTGAATTGTTCATGGTCTGTGGACCATGAATCATTGCATCCTTCATAAAAATAGACCTTGGAAACCTACATATCTGAATATAATTGGTATGTGCAAATAAGGACTGTATGGAGAGTAAGAAGGCAAAAGGATACAGAAGAGCTTTCAGAAAGAATGATTGAGTTCAGGGAAGTTTTGTGACTCAGGGACTGGGATGTTGTTTTATTCAAGAGCATGCGTATGCTTCTATGACAGTCATAGATCAGGGAAAGCGATGTTTTTTGAAAGACATGAAAGTAAGTTTTTAGCCATTTGGGTGCTCAGAGCTGTCTTGACATAGAAAACTGGGAAAATAAACCCACTTATTAGAACTGGGGAAGCAACTTTGGGGAGGAACTAGGGAACTGGAAAGGGCAGGTTTGAAAAGGAAGATTAACTCCCTGGAACTGTTAAGCTTGAGCTAGATGCTGAAATAAATAGGTATGAAAGCAATAGTTTGCAGCTAAAAAACCCTACTCTGCCTCTTTGGTGCTACTCCAGAAAAAAAGCATAGAAACCTGTCCAAGAAGATAGGTTGCCTTTGTCACGTCTTAGTGGTGAAGTTTAAAAAACAGACAATGCTGGCTCTTAGACAGCCAGCATAAAGAGCAGGGATGGAAGGACCTATGCTGGCACAATGTCTCTTTTTGGCCGAGAAATTATAACTATGAAATGGTTCCTCAGGTTCGTTTAACTTCTAGGAGGTAAACTGACCTAGTAAAGGGTGAAAGGAAATCAATATAGTTCATGACTGAGGACACATCTTTTTTTTTTTTGTAGGAAATGAAGAAGTAAGCAGAATACTTCTGAATTTGGAACAAATCCAAGTTGAGTGAACTGATACCTGGAAGGTTGGTGACATTCATGCTTTACACAGTGTATTAATTCAGAGGAAAACACTAGCAGCCTCAGGCCGGAATAGGTGCTTTTAACTCAAGTAAATTAATTCATTAAATTAACAAATGATGAGGCTACAACAATAGAGCTGAGAGGAAATGAAGACATGATTATGAGGGTCAACATAGCGTTGGCTAAGATAAAGCACAACACAGATGGCTTTTCAGAGATGACAGGCTGAAAGACTGCTGATATGGAAGACAGATACAACAAATGAGAAGTGAATTTAACAGTATTGTTTTTCTATGGCCTTGAACTTTCTTTTCTTAAGCAATCAAAATTTGGCAGAGATTTTTAACAGCACTCATAGGTACCTGTTATGTTTCTTAATGCTCCTACTAACAGAATGCTTCTACTACATCTATTAAAATGTTTATACTTTTGCACTTTTGCATAATTATATCTGTCCCAACAAGAAAAATTTCTGGGCTACCAGGTGCTGTCACAGTTAGTGACAGTAACTCTAATTAAGATCCACTAGTTATTGAAGTTAATGAAGTGTACCTGCAAATCAAGAAGTATCGTTGGTATTTTTAGGGGTTTTTTTAAAGCTCTGTAAGGGCGGCTGAACTCTTTTGTTAAAGGAGCAATGCAGATGAAAACTAAGCATTACAGGAAAATGTACTGTTGGCAGTATTTTAGATTTTAAAGTACTGCACTCAAATTGTTAATTTGTTAAAGAAGTTTACATCTCATTCCACCTTGTTTTCATGGAAGACTTCAAAACAAGTTTTCAACAAGCTGAGCTGTAAGGTCAGCCTTGTATCATATGATGTGGGGATAGAAAATCACGAGGTTGAAAAAGGGAAGTGTAGAGCTATGGTACAATTAACAATTTCCTCTTTTATATTTTGTGCATACATCTGAATAATGACTGACTGTAAATTCCACTACTTCCCATGGAAAACTAACACTAAATTTAAAAGACAATTTTTCTGCACTGTGTTTGTTCCAGGCTTCTACCACATTTACTAAATTTTCACATATCTATCTGTGCCTTAGAAGACCCACTCACCTTTACAAAAATGTTTTTTTGAAAATAAGCCTTAAAAACCTTCCAAACTAAGGGGTAGAAAAGGAAGGAAAATCAGAACTAAGACAGGGAGAGAAGAGGTCTCTCTCCTCTGGGAGACCATAAATTTATCTCCATTTTACCAACATGTAGAGTCATATTTTAGGCATTTTCACGATGCCCAAGATCTTACTTGCCTCTTCCCCATACAACTGGTACTCTAGAGTTTTTTACCGTAAGCCAAAAGCTTATGAAAAGGAGTTAAGATGATTTATGTGATTTATGAGAGGTAACAACAAGTCTGGAATGGATGTGCTGTGACATCTTCAGAAGATAATTGGTTACCTGTGACCACAGCAGACTCTTCCTGGTGATTACGTTGTCCTTCCCAGTCCTCTCATCTATTTTTGTCCTGTGCCCACCAATGCTAGAGGCTGTGAAAAGCTGGTGTCTGTTTTCTGTCTTCAGGGAAATCTGTGGATTTCATACTTGATTCACAGACATCTATGTTGCACCACTGATGACACTAATTTACAAAGACGGCTAATACTGAGGGCTATCAGTGTGTCTACTGATCATATGCATCCGGAGACTAACAAAACATCTTCACAAGATGGACAGAAGCAGTTTTCCATTTCCACCAGTGTGACTCAGTCCTGAATATATGGGATCTTTGCTTCACAGTTCAGCATCTGTGCTGCTCGCTGCATCTGAAGACAGTAACAACAGTCAAAAGTCAGCATGAAATCTGCCAGCAACTTCAAGAGCAAAAAGAAAAGGTGCTGAACTACCACGTATCATTTCCCAATTCAGGGTTAAGCAACACAGTCAAAAAGAGGCAACTATACTGAAATGGACAGATGAAAAAACTGTCATCTATAGCTGCCCATTTATCAACATCTTTGTCATTCTGAGAAATAGAGATGAAAAGTTAAAAAACATCAATGCATTTTAGCTCTGCTATTCCTAGGATTATTCTGTGTGTACTTTTCTGCCTTCCAGGGTAAACACATAAAACAATGAATAGACAAGAAGCACTCCTAGCAAAAGAGAATTTACAAGTCTTCAAACGATGTTGAATGTGAGTGGGCAGACCATGACAAAATGTTCACACTTCTTCATCAAATCTAACTGGTTTACCCCTACATATTTGTGCTATAAACTGTGAACTGGAGTTTCTCTGTGGGAGAGTAACCCAAATGAAATGACAGGAAGCAAAAAGACAACTGCTTTTGCAGGTATGGGATGAGGTAGGATTTGCTGGTTCCCAATTCTTTTTATTTAATTGGAAAAGTCTTTAAGAATCCATTTCCATGATTTAAATGGAATCCTAATTTACTCTGAGAATTATTTGTGTTTACTCTGGAAATACAATCAGTGAAATAACATCTTTAATCTTTGCCCCTTTTGATATGGAATAATAATACTGCCTGTCTCAGTTACAGGCTGAGACTGAAACTGTATGAGTATGAAAGTGTGTGCATTCCGCAGTGGTGGGTACTAGCTTAGGAATGATGTATTTTATGATCTTTAGACAGAAGTATCTTCAGAAGAAGTTTTTTTGTTAAAAGTAGCAGTATCATTGCTTCTTGAGCTGATAATAAACTAATTTACGATTACAGTAGTGCAAAACTTTCAAGATTTCCCAGTGCAGCAGGTTTGTGACTTCAAAATGCAAAGCATAGGCATTTTATTTGTAAATCGCTGTCTAATATTTACATAGAGATAATCTACCAAGACATCTCAATAGCATTTACTGCGTGGTTTTGCAGCAGAATGCAAACATGCAGAAAAATGCTGACTGTTTAAAAATACAGTTATTGATTGTTATGATACAATACTGTGTAGACTGTGAGTCTGATTAATTTAAAATATTTTTTAGAAGATAAATTTGAAATTCAAAAGATTATTTTGAACATGGATTCATCCACATAATGGATCAGGCAGAAACTTATTCCTTCACTTCGCTGGTTTTCAGTTTCTTAGAAGTCAGCATTTGTTAGGCCATATCAGTTTTGGGCCCCCAAGACAGGAGAGACAATGATAAGCTGGAGCAGTTGAGCGGAGGGTCCCCAAGGTGTTTAGGGCTGGAGCACTTGCCCTGTGAGGAGAGGCTGCAGGAGCTGGGCTTATTCAACCTGGAAGAGATGGCTTGGGTGGGGGCTCAGAGCAGCCCCCACACCTACAGGGAAGGGACCGAGGAGTTGGAGCCAAGCTCTTCACAGCAGTGCATGGTGGGAGGAGATGAGACTATGGGCAGAAGTTGAAAGAAGAGAAGTTCAGACAGGAGATAAGGAGACCCTTTCCCCCAGGGGACAGCTGGGCAGGGGTGCAGGTTGTCCAGAGAGGCTGTGCTGGCTCCATCCTTGGAAGTTTCCAAGCCATGACAGGGCACAGCCGTGAGCAGCCTGATCTGAGTTCAGAGCTGGTCCTGCCTGAGTGGGAGGCTGTGCTGGAGATCTCCTGACCTCCCTTCCCACCCGGATTATCCTGTGATCCTGTGTTGGCAACTGCCAGAAGGAGACTGCCCACCCATATAGACATGCATGGCAATGAGGCAAACCACACAGCCAGATCCTATACCCCACTGTTCCTAGGAGAGCCCAAGTGAAATTCTAACATCACCTAGGTCAAGAGCAAAATTCCCAGTGATTTTTTTAGGATAACACCCATTGCATTTTGTCTCTAATTATAGAGAAGGAATACTGGAGTTTTGCCATCAGCTTCAGAGAGGTCATGTCACACCAGATAAATAAGGGTGTCCAGCTCTGTGCTGACCAGGGAGCCTGGGCCAGCTGGAATCTGCACTCAGCTCTTAGCTAAGTACCTAAAATTAGATGGACTGAATCCAGGCATGAGATTTAAAACAAGATTGATTTTTTTTTTTTTTCCCCCACATGTACCTAATTTGAGGTTGAGCACAGCTCACTTTTCCTAGGAAGAAAATATGTATGACTGATACTCAGTTTTCAAAGTTACGCATGTACAATGTGTACATACATACATTTGCCTAAAGTGTGTGGTTGCCAGACAGGGAATACAACTGATCTAATTTTACCTGCTGACACACAGTTAGACATGATCTTCTGTCCATAAAGAACTCCAACCAGTGCTCATGCAGATTCAATTCATAGCTTCTTGCATTTCTGTAGGCAAGTAATACACATATATATGAGACTTGGATGTGTGTCTGAAGTTTCCTCTGCTTCTCACTTAGAGAAAGTTAAAGTATTTGAGATCTAAATACTGACATTACCTACACTATTTATTACTTCAGAACACTAAATGAAATAACTCTGTGTTTGTCATCCTGCCTGGTCCCTGATGTGTGCTGATATATACCAGACTCAGTCACCCCCTACACTTCAGTGCTCAGTCTCTCAGAACATGACTCTTTTTCTGGGAAGACTAATTAAAAGGCAAAGGCATTGGATCAATGAAACACAAGGAAAATTGCTGTAAACATGTTGAGAATGGTAAGTCTGCTTATTGGCATTTTAACCTTTGGGTAACAGCTTCTTTCTTAAGTTTCTCACCTCAGCTGGATCAGTTTCCGTATTTGCCCAGTTAGAGGTGCTACCCTTTTTTCAGTTACAGTATTTGATTTAAACGTTGTTGCACCAGAATGATTGACATACAAATTTGGCCTTTAATAAAAATCTGTTGCAGTGATGAAACATTTATTACGCGTCATCGTATTGCTAGGAACCACTTATGCAAAGAACTCCAACAAATTTTACATTGACTAGGCAAAAATCTATGGCCTGTTGAGGGCTACAGAAATACTTGGGGGTACATAGTTAAGAGAATCTTCTTTTTGACAACATGCATTGTAAAAATTCTTAATTTTTGGAACTCTGAGAAGATGTCTCTTTTGTATCATCTTAGACACATGGCTTTATTTAACTTCAGGTATAATAAGAGTTTCAGTATCGAAACTATCTTTTAAGAAGGTAAATCTTCATTTTGAAAGGCAGTGATAAACATGAATTTAAAATACATCACATTCTAGTTAAAAAAAAATACCCCACAAACAAAAATCCAAGAAAAAATATCTACTTTTCAAGATGTCTCCATAATTAAAGCTAATTTTACTTCTAGTCTCTGTATTACTATAACTGGACATGTAGTCCCACACCCCTGGGTTTACAGTTCCTGCCTGCCCTTTGTTCTGCCAACAGTTTTTTTGAGGAAATTACAGGACTGGCGTGCTTGTAGTTCCTCCTGAATAAAGACCAATTCCTGCCTAGAAAAGATATATCTGGCTAAACAGCTATCAAGTGGCGAGGGTTTGGCATGCCTCATCTGCGTTGTTGGCTCAGATCTACTTTCTCTTCTATCCACGGGGCACTCCCATAACGAGGCAAAAAGAGGGGAATATATTTAAAGTTCTTTCATTGCTCCAAAGAAAGTTCACCAAGTGCTACCAGAGGTTAAAAATGAAAATGTATAGCCATTTCCAAAAGCACACAATGAATATGATTTTAAACATCACAATGTATTGATTTTCTCACTGCAGTAGTGTTTCTCCTACATACAGGTGCAGGATATCAGTATTTGAATTCTCTCCTGTGCTTCTTTTCAAGGGTTGAAGGAGTTGCAGATATGGTGAAGACTGAACTCTACTTAAAAGGATCTGAAAGTACCCACTGCTTCCAATGGGATTTGAATTTGGGCCCTAGTGCTGGTATCTGGACTTCCATAAAATTTCCAGAGGTAATTGGAATGGTCACCCTGTTACCACCGCAGCCAGAAAGCTGGCACCCACCTAGCCAGAGCATTTTGACTTCTTTCATTACAAATTACAATGGGATATTCATCCCGAGGGTCAGTGGCATCCCGTTCTTTAATAATGAAATCCAAGTTTGTACATGCAGAGGCAGTTCAAAATTGGTACCGTGCGACTTACCAGTGAGTCCCAGCTAGGACAGTGACAGGGGAGAGGAGCCTGGCTGGGATGGATGAAAGAGGCCAGGGACAGACCCCAGTCCCGGGTCTATTCAGCGTGCACAGCTCTGCCGTGGCGCGGTGCCAAGAAGGTTTCTGTAATCACCTGTCATTATGCAACTTCTGGATGGGTGTAAATTTGAGCCTGAGAAATGTAAACTTCGTCATCATAATGATTAAGTGAAGAGGAAGCTTTCCCTAGTAAATGTGTGCCTCAGATAAACAGAAAATGATTCACATGCGTGCGTTGCCTCGGCTGCTGGAACAGGCTGCTAAATGGCACCATTGCCAACTAAAAATTTGCACAAAATTTTGTAAAATGTTTTTATGCTCTGTCTTTTAGCAGTAAAGCTTTATTTTGTGTTTGTTTGTTTTTCTTTAAAATTGCCGTCTGCAGAGACTTATGCTTGTAGTTTATTCCTCAGGCCACGATTTCACCCTTTTTTTCCATTAAAGAATCTGCAGTCATCTTCCTTTACAGGTGCCAGGATATATTTTCAACTGAAACACATTTTGTTCTGAGCGATAGGACAGGTCCCTTAAGGTAATATTGCAGAGTAGCCTTACCACGGGAAAAAACCAGCTTGCCTGACATTTAGAGACTTCTGTTCCTCTGTGGGCTGTGGTAGAGATGTGCCCGGTACAGTGATTTCATACTTTTTCAGGCCAGGACTGTTAGATTATTACTCAAATCTAAAGCAATGAAGTAAACATTTACAAATTCCTACTTTGCTGAAGTTTAATTTGAGTGAGAAGATGGTGAATATACCCAGAACATACATTGTTTGACATGGTCTGGCTTCAGTGCTCACCCGTAAGACCCATGAATCACAGGCAGTTGTAAAAATTCTCCAAGGGAACAAGTTAACTTCAAATAGTCTCCTTTTTAAGGGCTTTGCTGAACTGAAGCCAGGAGGGTTAGCTGCAGGATATTAATAGGAAGCAGTATATATATATATATATATATATATATATAAAAAAAAAAAGAATAAATATATCTTTTTCTGTGCTATATAACTTCATGAGGCATTTGTCATCAAATTTAAACAAGTCATGGGGAAAGGATAGCGCTGAATCCTGGCCTGTAAATGCCATTTATTACCACACTGACGAGGGAAAAGGCAAACAATTGAGTTTCTTCTCCTAGTGTCTGTTGAAAAAGGTCCTCTTCATCATTTTATTATTTTTAATAGTACAGAGATGCTGCTTCTTACTGAGAGCCACACAAGTTTTTATAGGCGCTAATCTAACACAGTGGTACGAAGCCAAGTGATAGCTTTATATCCCTACAACTTCCATTTGCAAAACCAATTGATAAAGTAGTTCAAAAGCAATCTACTGTGAACTTGTAGTTCTGTCAGCAAGAAAGGAGCAAAGAGCTATTCCATGGAAAGACTTGGGGGACTACTGCAGTTTCAAACAGCCCATTTTCTGCCACAGTTCACGAGAAGATGTACAATAAGCCAGGTAACTGTAACGCTCCGGATTCTGCTGTGTCTGTTTTTGGTCGCAGAAGGAAGATCTTTCCCTCCTGATTACCACAATTCTCTACAAACCAGAGGCAGTGCCTGCTAAAGAATCATCTTCATTATACATGAAAATTGACTCGAAATGTTGACTTTTATGCTGGCCCATCTCAGACTACATCTGAGTCCAGACTGACATGCAAAAATAGACAAGTGTTTAGAAAGAATGTCATTTTACTGATTAATATCCAGAACTTGAATTTATGCCTCTCCACTTTGCTTACAATTTCCAGGATAAAAGAGAACAACCAAAGTTCTAATCATGCCAGATGCTGGTCATTCTCCAGGGGGGCACACGCCTTCTCTTTGGGGGCCAGTTACTGAATTTGCAATTGTGATTTTTGATTGCTCCATTCGGGAGCCTGTAGAGTAGACTATTCTCTTAGGAAGAAGTCAAACAAAACTCTGAGTTTATCTCTGAGTCAGATAAACTGTGTTGTCTTCTTAATTGACTTTCAGTGATACTAACTTCTATTTATGCCCAGAGCTTGATGAACACAAAATAGTGTCAACAGATCCTAGGCTTCCCTCCACTAAGTTGGCAGAGGGTAATCAGTACAACAAATTATTTCTATAACCCTGAGTTTTTCTCAAGAGAAACTGCTCTGTCTGTACTTGGATAAACACAAAAGTAAACTCACACGCAATTGAATTTTAACAGGAAGAGTGCAATGTATCCATATCAATATAGTAGGGTTATTTAGCTCCAGTCTCATTTTATAAGTTAAATACATGTATAAAATATGGAAATACATATATATTTTCTCACCTAGAAACGAAATTATTCTAACAGATCTAAAGAGATTGTAGTCTTTGCATTGCGGAAAAGAGGCAGTGAGATTGAAGAACATTTTGTGCATTCAAGAGTATCCAGACTGTCACAGAAATTTAAGATGGAAATATGTTACAGAGAGATTTGCATCAGCAAATCAGTGCAGAAGCTGCCTTCTGGTACCATCATCCCTTGGGCCACCCTCTACATTCAAAGCACTGGCCAGGATGTTAATACTGGTTTCCCAGCTGCCATGATTTACGTGCATCTTTGCCTTCATTGCCCTTCTCCCTGAGGTTCCAGGGAGATCAGAGCCACAGCCAGCAAGGTACTGATGACAGAGGTTGGAGGCACAGCAGTTTTCTGCTGGAGGAAAGTAAGAAATGTGATGGTTTTTGTGTTAAACTTTCAGTCAATAAGAAGGGAGTTATCCTTGTTGGTAGAAATCACCAGTGGAAAGGAAAAATAAAGGGTCCACCCTGATGTACAGAAGAATGTGGATTTTGTCATCATCCAAAACACAAGCTGGTATGGAGGGCAGTGCCATGATTTCCACTAGCAAAGACCGAAGAGCGGAGTATAGGAATCACTATGTGTATCAATACAGGGCATGTCCTTGCTGCCCTCTGGGGTTAAAAAGTCCCTGCCATATTCACTGGCATACTGAGCACACCCAGCAAGGGTGACCTTAGCAGACAGGTGATCTCCTTGCATCACATCCTAGAACAGCACCGCTTGCTTTTTACTTCACGGTCCTCTTCCTGCCACGCTCTGCCTATGCAGAGATATGCCTATCCCTGTTCCTACTTCTCATTTGTAGTATCAAGAATATCATTATGATCACCACCATTTTGTTATTTGCTTTCTACTTTCTGCTATTCTTCCGTTTGCTGTCTACTTTTCTACTTTCTACTCTTATTTTTTGGTTCTTCCTCATGCATACCAAACCGAAACAGTGCAGAGGTGTTGACAGAGGTGGCAGAACTTTGCTGAATGCTTTATGAGCAAAGGAGGGACACTCAGGTTTGTCAGTGGCCACCTTAACCTGCAGTCCTGTACACAACAACTGGGCTTGTAGGTGACCTGCTGTGATGGAATCAGAGGAGATCATAGGGTTGTTTTAATAAAATATCCACAAGTCCAGGAGTACATCTGCATGTACACAGGAGGTCTGAGATAAGGCTCAGCAGTGAATAATGTGGGAGGACAAAAAGGAACAATAAATAACCTGGACTTGCTTTCAGAGAGAGTTCTCTAGATGAGGTCTGTGGGCATAATTGCCAAGCACCGAGAGCTGCTGTGCTGTCCTAGATGGAAACTGTAGCTGCCTTTTCACCTAAAATTAAATTAATCTTCAGTGTGGAGAAGACTGTTGTGTTATCTTTTAACTATAATGAGAGTTTAGGTACCTACTGGATATGTGAAAAGCAACATGTAGTTGCTTTAGTCTCAAACTGAAACCCTTGTTCTCTAGTTCTCAGAATACATGGCAGAAGAAATTCAAAACTCCTGAAGTTACAGCACAAAATCCCACAGACATGTGAACAAGATTATTACTGTTTTGCCCCTAAACAGGATTATAAAGAGAATTCAGAGCAAAGCAAGTAAAATTAGTGACCTTCTAACGACAATAAGGAACCAAAGTAACCTTGCTTAAAGTCATTGGCACTCAAACAGTCCACTAATGCCAGGGTCTAACTGTGCCTGGCTGTTCATTTTATATACACCTACATTGCTCTAAGACAATTTGCAAACAGTATGACAGAATGGAGGATTGCCTACTCTTGAAGTGCTCTATTATTAACGAACTCACAGCAGCTCTGTACCACATTTCAGGATAGGAAGAGAGGAATACCATGTGCAAGTGAAACTGTAGGCTCGTTTGAGTAAGCAGCATGTAATTATCCAGACTGGAAGGTGGCCAGTGCACTAAAGCTGACACTCTTAACACTAACCTTGCAGCATATTTGCAAATTGTTTGCTGCAGTTCATTTTCCAAGGTTCAGCATTAGACAGAAATTTATTCTCTATTATATTCTGATGGCAGCACATCATCCTCCTGATTATAGTCCCACAATCTACTTTTGCTGCCCAGCTCTAATTCTGATACCTTTAATTTTTCTCTATTAGGGAAATGGGAGAATGGGAACAATAGCTTATTCCTTCCTTTCCAACAGCCTGGATACTTTTAAGTGGCAGTGGAAAATTACTCCCCAGACTCTTCTCTCAGGTCCAGACAACACAGGTCTTAAAATGGTGAGAGTCATGCACGTCAGGATAAAGGTCATGCACGTCAGGATGAGGGTCATGCACATCATAAGCACTTCACAAACAAAGACACTCTCTACTGTGTCCCCGGGAGTACGAGATATCTTTGAAATCACAACCATTAGCAAGCCTGCCAAACTTTGCTTAATTCTAATTTATCTGGTAAGCTGCTGTCAAAACCAACGTTCACTCTTTCCTCATTCCTCAGACAATATCAAATGACTAAAGAAGGAAGCTCAACAAGTCACTACATGGAATAACTGGGAGGGAGAGGTCATTCGGTTTGTGCTCGGGTGGGAGCAGGAGCCAGTTCAGCTGTGGGTTTTGTTTCGGAATGATGTGAAATGGGTGGGTGGTGCAGAGATTTGTCGAGACAATGGTTGGTACCCTCAAGGAAGAGGCTATATAGGCTTGTTGGCAGAACTCAGTTTACAGGAACAAAACCTTTTACGAAGCATGGCTTGCAAACTCTGCCACCTGGGATTCAGGCAGGGATGCCTACTTCAATGGAAATATCATGTGTCCAGATATTGCATCAGCTTTTGGAACTGGAACCAAAAAATGGGTCTTTTAATAATCGAAATATTTCTATTGTGAGCTACTTAGTTACTCAGCTTTGCATTTTCTCATAACGGCAAGGCTTTGGGCCCTGATGATTACATTTTCCAGAGGGAGAGAACAAATTCACACAGGTTTTAATCTTACGTATGTGGGAGGGGAGAGTGAGCCCGTTGCTGGCTGGCTCTGAGCCAGAGGAGCCGGCACCTAAATAGAAAGCAAAATTGCAAAAAAACAGATCTAACAATAGAGAGGAACACGGACCCCATTGTTCTTCCAAGCACATTTCTACAGCAGGTAAAACACAGCAATGCCTCGTGATTTAAATCTGTGACACGGAATGACTGCTCATTTTGTTGTTTGTATTTAGCTAACGCTGATGGACACCCCATGATTTTGTGTCAGGCAAAGTGTAATGCTTCATTTTTTTTTGATAGAACTGGTTCCTCAGAAGAGTAATTTTTTTTTTGCATTAAGACTTTCCCTGTGCATTTTCACAAAGTTGTGCTTTGGACACTTTTTTCACACACCATTGAAATTGTTGATATCTTTACTGAGCTCAGCCAAACAATAGAATAATTTTGTATTTCATAAATACTAGTGAGGAGGCTCACTAGACAGTGTCAGAACATTTAGAAAACTAACTGTCCCAGAGCTGTCTGCAGATGTTTATTTAACTAACTACTCCATCACTGAGATTTTGTCTTGCCTTATTTAACGATGTCAGTGTTGACTTCAAGATATTGAACAACAAAGCTTTTTATCATCATTACTTCACTGTAGGACCTTCTAAGCATTCATATTCCAATGTTTCTACTGCCAAAGCAGTTTTGTACTATCTCCTTCTTCTGTGACTGACACCTTTGTGAAAAAGCTTGAATTACATGTTCCACTCACATTCTTGGTGACAGCAAGTGCTGATATTCTCTGCATCTCCACACTCTTTATTTTTCCTCAGAGTGTGCTCTGTTCACCTCTACGTTGTTTCTCTATTAAACCAACTGTTTGGAAAGCTGTAACAGAAGGAAGTGTTGGGTGAACTCCTGTAGTACTAATTTGACTTAAATGGCTAGAGATTTCCACTCAAAGGCATAATTGTAATAGCATAATAATGGGAATATAAGTGAATATAGCTGCTTAGCATTAGCCGATGTAGTAGCTTGTTAGTTCATTGATCCCAGTACTGTTAAAACTAGAATTTATCAGTTATTTTTTTTCTTTTTAAGATTCAATCTTACACGTAATGTTTCTACTTTTAACTTTATGAGTTTCTCTGTAGCTAGATAAACATACTCATAGTATATTCCTGACATTTGAAGTCTCTGTCAGGAACTAGCTTTTGAGGTGAACAGGTTCAACTTTCTAAAATGTCCATAGGGTAGAAAGCTTGCTGTTTTAGAAAAACACTTTTCTGCCTTGTCGAACCCCCAAAAGCACTTGTAAACTCTAATATAACTCCTCAGAATTTGATTGCATAATATTTATAATTACATAAAATATTATTGTGCATTTATATTCTGATCAAAATGAACACTGTACAGATAACATTTGAGACATTATTTCAAATGGCCATGAGAGAACCATAAAATAAAACAGATGGCAAGGGCTAAATAAAATGAATGGTAATCAAAATGGCACTAAATACTTTGCAAATAGGACAATAGTTTTGATTAACATCAGCAGGAATTACAGAGATAATGGGAAGGTCCACAGAGCTCTGAAAAGTTTTTTGGTGTTCCAGTCTGAAATAATCTACTGTAACAGAAACAGATCTCACACCATTTAGTCGGGTCAGCTTTGTACATTGACTTGAGCTAGTGTGTTTTCCTCAATGGAGAGCACAGGTTATGATGAAAAATAGAATATGAAAATTCAAAGCTTATTGAAAATTACTTTTCGCTATTTCCTTTTTATTGGTTATGGCAGTGACAGTTAATAACAATAGCATAATATAAGAGACTTGTGCTTGCTTAGCAACCAGTAAGCACCTTTGAAAAGAGATAAAAGGATTTTGTAGGCTATTGCAAAGAAAAGTAAAGGTTGAAAGGGGGCTAGTTTGGTGATAATACACTGAACATTACAAAGCATACAAATGCTGGTACAGTATATAATTTTATTTTATAAAATGGAGTTTTTCTTCATGTAACCCAGCATCTGTTTATTAAAACTACTCAAATTCAATTCCTAATGGACCTTTTAAATTTCCTATAAAGCAGGGTGACCTCCTTAGTAGTAAGGAACATATGGGCAGCGTGACACAGTTCCTCAGATGTCAGAACAGGCTTTGCTTACCAGGGTGCATCTCAGCTATGTCTGGGTATGAAGTGGAACAATTACATACTGGGAACATATTGTAGAGGTAGATTTACTAATTCAGTCATCAAAATTATGAGCAAAATATTTACAGTTAAATTAGGGTCAGAGGTATGAAACAAATGAACCCTTGCTGAATTCATTTTCAAAAGTACAGAGTAGGATGACAGTGTTTGAGTTCTCAAGGTCAAAATATGAGCCTTATATCTGAAATGTCATGCCTTTCTCTTGTTTACCTCATAATAAAAAATGAACTATAACCTCTCCCTTTTATGCTTTTCCCTCCTTCCCTTTACACAAGGGCAATGGGAATTATAACCTTAACAAAACTATATAAAGAAAATAGCATAGGGTAAACTTTATCCTTTGGCTGCAGCTGTAGAATTCATTAGTTCCATGGGACTAGTGAGATCCGGCAGGACAAAGAATTTGTCTCAGGGGATTTAACTGAAGCGTCTACGAAGGTCTGATCCAGCTCTCAGAGAAATCAATGTGAACTTTTCCAGTGATTTCAGAGAAAACTGGATCAGCTCCAACAGTCATAGAATTCCGAGTTAAAGCTGAAATTTATCCCATTTAGTCTTATGTGCTATTTCAGCTCCCTCTCCACTCAAAAACTGCCAGAGTAAATGAGAAATTATAGAACAAAGCTTGGCTTAATTTTGCTTGATCTGTGTTTTCCCACAGCTACTCCTGCATACCCTATTATCCCAAAAGACACAAAATGAAACAAATAAATACATAAAGTTCACTGTACACACAGTTCTTTATTATAAACACAAGCCAGTTCCTAATAGGGACAATACAGATAAGGGGAAATGCAAAAATCTGGTTTTAATATGCAAATAATTTTATTGAAAATAATTATTTTTGTAAGTTGAAACCAAAATTGTCAAAAATATTGCTGAAATTCATTCCTTGACTTTTACGGATGTTGATTTTAATGGAACTAGTTGGAAATCAGTGTTTTCTAAAGACAAACATCTGGCAAAGACCTTTAGTTCCTTTTTAATTGCCTAATTTCAGTTACTCCAAATGAAGAAAGCTGATGGTATATAAAAGCTGTACCAATAAACTTCACAAATATTGCAGCATTAGTTCTATAGTGTGGGTATATAATTCCTCTCCCTCAACACTACAGGTATTTTCCTTCATATTTTCTGTTATAACAGTACATACGACCTGTCCTTCAAATATCTTTTTAAAAGAAATATTAGTACTGGCAGCTGGTATGTTGTGGATGGACCTCAGCAGAACAGAAGTATCTTGCTTTAAAAAGTACCTGCCCTGGAGCATTTAACAAGAATGTCAAACCCTAAACTAGGTCAGCCTTGCAATTCTGAGCAGTCTTCTCGTGACAAGAGTGATGTAAACAACGTGCTAAGTTTTTCTGTGCAGTATCACCCTCATGTTTGCCATATGTCTCTTGGCCTGTTTTTATAATTTCTTTGTTGCTATTGTTTGGTACCCAAAGCTTTTATTCATGGACACTGAAAAGTCAGAAGGAACTCAGAGCTGGCAGATGTGTCCATTCTGGCCACAACAGGCAAGAGGTGCAGGAAGGCAGTTCTCTGGGTCACAGCCGGCAAAGCTCATCCTTGTCCAAAAAGCCATATCACTTGCATTCCTAGAAGAACTTCATCCCAAACCTCAGGATTCCTTACAGGTTTTCTTCCTTTACAGTGAATATTATTTACTTCAAAACAGCCCAGAGGAATATGAATGCTTTCAGCGGCTCAGCACACTCTCTGGTGGTGGAGGTGGCTGTTGGGTGACAGTAGCCAGGAGCTTGGTGAATGGCTGAGCGCAAGAAGCAAATGTTGGGACTGGAATGGGGACTGATAGATGACATGGAATATGTCCATTTTCTTGAGACAAAGTCACTAAGGAACAATTGCAAGTGTTTCAATTTTATCAGGATATATATGGCAATCTTAGCCATATATACATATATATATATAGCCTTTTAAGCAGGACTCAGATGCGACATTGCAAGGGCAAGCAACTTTGCTGAATGGAAATAAAAAGCAACAAAGTTAGAAACAAGGAAGAATGCTTTATTTTAAGGAAGAGGATAGGAAAACAATTCCTATTTTAAGGAAGAGGATAGGAAAGCAAGTATTTTTATTTCAAGTGTGTATATCTCAAATAAACAGTTCATTGTCATATGCCACAATGTATTCTTTAAAATGGCTCTTATGATCAGGTGTACTACATTTCAACACATATTTGGGGTTGTTTATTTGTTTTTTTCATCTGTACAACTGACACATTCAAAACGGACACATAGGATAATTAATGCTAATCCTGCAATCTGTTCAAGTATATTTGTACTAAAAACATTCTAGAGAGAAAAATATTAATTTGCTCTGATCACAGCTGATTTCAACAAATGTCAACCAAATTAATTTCAGAAGGTAAAGTAATGTCTAGATGTAACCAGCCTTTTATTGGCCATTGGAACATTGTGCGCTGTAATTCTGCTGTCCTGAGTGTATTTTCATTTGCTATCAATAATTGACAGTTTGTCTATGAAACAGAATACACCATCACAGCATACCTGTTAATGACATCAATGAAAAAAATAAACTGGCAATAAGCTTGAAAGTAAACACAGTTATTATTCAACAAGCAACCTCCCTTTACTCCCATTACTAACCTCCTTAGTACTTAGTTTAATTATGTCACTAGAATGCATGCTTAACATTACCCATAACAGTTAATGAGCTGATTCTTCCAAAGTCACCTGCTCCTATTAACCAGTAATCTAATCAGGCTAACCCCTACATTTCAGGGAATAACCAGTAAAGAAGGCAGCAGGTAGTCGTGAACTCTGCAGCCCTACTTCAACACTCATTAATATTAGACTTGTGAACTAGCAGACCACCTGCCAGTACAAATTTAATCTAGATCAGGCATAAATCCATAATCACATTTCTGTCAAAATAACCAGAGCACACAATATGGTGTTTTGTCACCTTTTTGTTGGGTGCACAGGGATAAATAGTACTAATCAGGCATAAGGTCTGATAGAATGAAATTAAGCTTTTACTTTTTTTTGTATGTAATTATTTTAAATCACACTTGAACCAGGAGAATGAATTTATTCCTGTTCAACTCTTAACGCATGTGGCCATGCCGTTTTTCACCCCAAAGACCACCAAAGTAACTGTTGCCCCAGAAGATATGAGATTAAATTGGCCATGTTTAGTTAGTAAGGACAGAGAAGGAATTGGAAGGGACATTTTGTGCCTCACCCAGTTTATGCTGCTGCACATGACAAAGTGAGCAGACGTCAAAATAATTCAAGTGGAAACCCAAAACCAGTGCAGTGAATTCTGCCCAGGAAGGCTAGCCAATGCATTTCTCTGATGTGTGGGTGGTGGCAAGGCAACAAAGCGGTGTCTGCAGCAGCTTAGCAGTCTGAGGCTGTGATCGCTATGTGGGACATTTTCATTTCTGTGATAGTGAATTGCAGTCCATCAATTACAAACAAAGGACTCCACCAGAAAATAGAACCGATGGTCAGGGAAGGACATCCAAAGTCTGGTGCGGAGAAGCTGGCTGCCCCCTCATGTAAATAGTTTTCACACAGGCATTCTTCAATCCAAACACATGTCATTTGAATGATCTCTTATTTCAGTGGGGACTCAGCTGTTTTACAGGTAGGCAGGGCGTACAATTTCATATTCAGTAACTGCACAGATTAGGATGGTAGATACATTTAAATTTTGAATTGTAGATTTCCATTTAAAAAACAGGCAGAGAATGACCCAAAACCTGCAAGCTGTGCATTGCTAGATTTTTTTTAAGTCACTGAATTAGAGGCAAAGTTTACAAGACAAAATAAGCAGTCAAACCTGTTCTTAGAAAGAACAGTGTTTCCTCATTTTTGCTTTCTTTGTGCAGTTCCCTAGAAAGTTGTCTGTAATGGACATACGATATGTGGTTCAAATATCTCCTCAAACAGCTTTCAGAAGGCAGATTGCTGTCAGCTATTGTATAGTAACTTCTTTGTATATATACGTTGATATATTTCTACCAGTTATCTGGGGTTCTTAATATTAGCTATTGTTCAAATTGTAGTTTAGTCCTGACAACATATTGCAGTTTGCACTGGTTTATTCCCTGACGTGACATTCCTGTCCAGGAGAAACAAAATATACTGAAGTGGAAACAGAGACTGGAAATGAAGCCGAGTGCCAGAGAAACAGAAAAACACAGATGAAGAAAGTAATTTTCAATGCACTCTTCCAGCAAGCTGTGTATTTTTTAGAGATTTTGGATTTTTATTTTTCAATGTGAGAAGCAATGAAAGACTCTCCATATAAAATAAAGGAAAACTACATCATCTTTATTGTAAGGTTGCTTTTATACCAAAAAAAGGTCTCATTACTATGACAAGATCTGCCACCACCTATTTTCTCCTTGTATAAGTGGAGCAACACAGATTTAGATCATCTGCTAATAAAACACAAGGCTTGTGACCCTGCTCTTAATCTCAGACTTACACTACTGTTTCTGATATTAATAACATGGATGTGCTTTAGATGAAAATTATCTCAAAAGTATTTCTTTTGTCATATTTAAATGTGAAGCAGAGCTGGTGTCTCAGGAGATCATAAAAAGGAGTAAGAAGTAATCTAAACAGTCAAATAATTGGAATTCACCTCGTTAAAAAGGGAATATTACAGAGATGGCAGGAACAGGTACAAAAATAGGCTTATAAATAAAAAACTGACCAATCTTGTCATTTGGACTCATTATATTCTGAACAAGAACTCACTTTCTTCAAATTTCAGAGTAGATAAAAGCCAATGTGATTTTCAAGTGAAGAACTAGGCCTCACCAATATCAAACACATTGCAGTAATTTTCCCCCAGATATAACACACAACATTTGTTAATTAACTAAGAGATAAAATGAGCCTCTGTTGTTGCTTTGTCTTGAAAATCATAATATTGCTGCTCAAGTTCAATTTGAGGAGCACAAAGGATTAGTTTTATATGTTTTTTTCTTGACATCCATAATGCTTGCTGCTTAGCGTTACACTTTCCCCTGAGAGCTTGCAAGTTTATAATTTAGTAATTTGTTATAGATTCTTCCCTGGAGCACCTTTTGTGTTCTTTTAAAAAATAGGTAATATACTTGTCCTTCATGTACCCTGTGATGTTACCCTTCATTGTTAGTGGTACAGGCACTGTGGTGACTAGTTCCTGAAGTATTTTAGCATGAAGTTTGTCAGTTGCTACTGATTTGTGTTAAATAAATGGTTTTATTAAGTCAGCTTGGGCCAAAACCAAGGAAACATGATAACCATTATTTAAAACTTACTCTTTTTGACTCCAAAGTCGTAGAAACAGTTTTAGTCATTTTATAGAATCATAGAACCATAGAATCATTAAGGTTGGAAAAGACCTCTAAGATCATCGTGTCCAACCGTCAACCCAACACCACCATGCCCACTAAACCATGTCCCTAAGGGCCTCATCTACACGTCTTTTAAATACTTCCAGGGATGATGACTCAACCACTTCCCTGGGCAGCCTGTTCCAAGGCCTGACCACTCTTTCAGTAAAGAAATTTCTCCTAATGTCCAGCCTAAACCTCCCTTGGCGCAACTTGAGGCCATTTCCTCTCGTCCTATCGCTTGTTACTTGGCAGAAGAGACCAACACCCACCTCACTACAACCTCCTTTCAGGCAGTTGTAGAGCGCCATGAGGTCTCCCCTCAGCCTCCTCTTCTCCAGGCTAAACAACCCCAGTTCCCTCAGCCGCTCCTCATAAGACTTGTGCTCCAGGCCCTTCACCAGCTTTGTTGCCCTTCTCTGGACACTCTCCAGCACCTCAATGTCCTTCTTGTTGTGAGGGGCCCAAAACTGAACACAGGATTCGAGGTGTGGCCTCACCAGTGCTGAGGACAGGGGCAGGATCACCTCCTTACTCCTGCTGGCCACACTATTCCTGATACAGGCCAGGATGCCGTTGGCCTTCTTGGCCACCTGGGCACACTGCTGGCTCATGTTCAGCCAGCTGTCAATCAGCACCCCCAAGTCCTTTTCCTCTGGGCAGCTTTCCAGCCACACTTCCCCAAGCCTGTAGCATTGCAAGGGGTTGTTGTGGCCAAAGTGCAGGACCCGGCACTTGGCCTTGTTGAACCTCATACAATTGGCCTCAGCCCATCGATCCAGCCTGTCCAGGTCCCTCTGGAGAGCCTTCCTACCCTCGAGCAAATCAACACTCCCGCCCAACTTGGTGTCATCTGCAAACTTACTGAGGTTCCACTCGATCCCCTCATCCAGATCATTGATAAAGATATTGAACAAGACCGGTCCCAAAACTGAGCCCTGGGGAACACCACTCATGACCGGCCACCAACTGGATTTAACTCCGTTGACCACAACTCTCTGGGCTCGGCCGTCCAGCCAGTTTTTTACCCAGCAAAGAGTGTACCTGTCTAAGCCGTGAGCCGCCAGCTTCTCTAGGAGAATGCTGTGGGAGACAGTGTTAAAGGCTTTACTGAAGTCCAGGTAGACCACATCCACAGCCTTTCCCTCATCCACGAGGCAGGTCATCAGGTCATAGAAGATCAGGTTGGTCAAGCAGGACCTGCCTTCCATAAACCCGTGCTGGCTGGGCCCGATCCCGTCATTGTCCCGCACATGGCTTGTGAGCACCCTCAAAACAAACCGCTCCATAATCTTCCCTGGCACTGAGGTCGGGCTGACTGGCCTGTCGTTCCCTGGATCCTCCTTCCGGCCCTTCTTGTAGATGGGTGTCACATTGGCAAGCCTCCAGTCATCCGGGACCTCCCCAGTTAACCAGGACTGCTGGTAAATGATGCAGAGTTACTTGGCAAGCTCCTCCGCCAGCTCCCTCAGTACCCTCGGGTGGATCCTATCCGGCCCCATAGACTTGTGAGCGTCCAGGTGGCATAGCAGGTCGTTAGCTTCTTCCTCTTGGATTATGGGGGGTTTATCCTGCTCACCGTCCCTGTCTTCCTGCTCAGGGGGCTGAATATCCTGAGGATAACCGCTCTGACTATTAAAGACTGAGGCAAAGAAGGCGTTGAGTACCTCAGCCTTATCCTCATCCTTGGTGGCAACATTTCCCCCCGCATCCAATAGAGGATGGAGATTCTCCTTGGCTCTCCTTTTGTCATTAATATACTTGTAAAAACATTTTTTGTTGTCTCTCACGACAGTGGCCAGACTGAGTTCTAGCTGGGCTTTTGCCTTTCTAATTTCCTCTCTGCATGACCTAACGAGATCCCTGTACTCTTCTTGAGTTGCCTGCCCCTTCTTCCAAAGGTGATAAACTCTCCTTTTTTTCCTGAGTCCCAGCCAGAGCTCCCCGTTCAGCCAGGCTGGTAACATGAACAACATTAGGCAATATCTTCAGCATTTTCAAAAGTAGCTGGTGAATTTGGGGGCTCACTATGTAGCAGTCAAGCAAGGTCCATCACAAGGGGTGTAAACACCATGTAAAGAAAGAGGGAGAGAGCGCACATTGTTTAAAAAAATCGCGAGTAGAGAATTAGGTAATTCAAAATTTTAATCGTCTTATGCTGTGTCTGTAGAAGTAAATTAAGCCTTGGGGGGGACACAATTCTGGGCACTTGATTTTGTATACTGTATCTTGGCATATTTTAGCCAGTCCAGTTTATAGTCTCCCAGAGTACTTCTGGTGATGGTTCAGGGATTAGCATAAGCCAAAAGCATTCTTGGTTTGCAATTGGCATGGAGCTACGCTACTTGTTGGCTAAGAGTATGGCTGTAGCTATTCTATGCTAGCGCTAAAGAAAAATCAAATGCATCCTTAGTTTATTATAATAGATGTACCTATGTTATACCAAGAAGTTAAGATGTGGATTCGAACTTCTCCAAAGTCTGTTTAGATTGGGGAGTTTTGCTGCATTTTAATTTATTAATATACTTGAGGACACACGGTTAGCTAAACCCTCATCAAAGAACCACTGAGCCTCCAAAGTTTGTGTACATATGTAAAGTGCAAATACACAGAGTGACACATATACAGACAGAAAGTACAAATAAAACTTGTTTAATGCAAAACATTCAAGGTGTGGTTTTTGGAGAGCTTGCTATGTGTGTCTGGCAATATTTTTCACCAAGGATGACTTTTGTTCAACAAAATTCCTTTAAACTTGTCTGGGAAAGGAAACATAATGAAACTTTGATGGCACCTGGACCAATACAGCAACAGAAAATCCTTCATGATTTTGATGACAGTAGGAGAGAACAAGGACACTAAAACCCCAAGTAAATTTGACAGATTTGTCTTCTTGTTGTGGTTTTTTTTAGCACAAAAACATAGTAAATGTTGAGGGAAAGTGCAAGCAAAAATGATGTTGTGATCAAGTTCGGTTCTAAAATAATTACAGATACAAAAATATTTGTAAATTATGTATTTAATATCTGAAGATGAAATCCTTAGCTTGACAAAAATTTCACTGTTCTCAGATAGGGAGTTCTCCCTGAGAAAAGGATGCAGGAAGGAGGTTATGTCCCTGCGATCCCTTTATTCTTGTTAGAGAAGGCTATTATTTATCAGAAGAGTTTCAAACACACATGTACACACATGCCCTAGGGTTCTGTGTGCTGGGTACACCCCCAGTGAATATTCACTTTAAGAGCTGCAGACACCAACTTCCTGGCTAGCAGGCAAGCAGACAGATATCCTACATACACAAAAGAGACCAGTCGAGCACCGAGACAGCAGGGAGGCCTTGAACACTTGATCTCAAACAATTAGAGGAAAGCAGTAGCTGAAAGCATAGAATTAGGCTCTTTGAATTAAAGGATAGCATTTCTAGTGAGAGATACAATTCCAGCTTTAGATTGGTTAGATGTTATTTGTGTTTCAAAACAGACTACATTCAGAATTTAATTAAAGCATATAGGGCTCCACATTGGCTTAACAGTCTGGTCTTACTAATCTGATTGCAGGATCAATGGTATAGTTTGCATGAGTCTCTGAAATCCAAGCAAAATTTACAGTAAGTTATTGAATCAGAAAAGAGTCTATGTCAAACAAAAACCTGCACTGACTAGACAAACTAAGTTGTCTAAGTAATTGGTCTATTTGAACAATTCCCTATTTGCTCTTTCTGTCTATGTTACTATTGGCCTAATGTAAGCTTTGAGGTAGAACAGTAGTGAAAGGACTGATCTTTTTAGATTTTACAACCTAAGACTTTGTTTTTGTGCCTGTAGACACCTTACGTCAATTACGGCTGGGGAGTATGCACAATTCCTCTTTATTCCAAAACACAAAGGGAAGTCAGGTCTGGGGGACTTCTAACAAAAATTCCAAAAAAGGCATTTACCATAACATCCTTCAGAGTATCTGAGATCTTCAGAAGAAAAATAACTGATATTCCGTCAGATTCTCATGATCAGTCCCCTATATCACAGTCAAAATCACCATGATCGCAGGGAAATCTTCTTGTAGTTACATTTGCAGGGCAAGAATGCAATGGAAACTGGTTTGTTTGCTCTTATGTTATTTTCTACATTTTAGCAATAAAACTAATAGAAATACTCATATCAGAATATGTAAGATATTGGTCGCTGCTACTCAGAATGGAAAATTACAGATAGTGCAATTGATGATTGTGTTGCCAGCAAGTGAAGAATTACTGAACTCTGCTAAAATACCCTGAAATGAAACTCATAGACTGACTAAATCCTAAGTATTCCCAAAGGGAAGGTTTAAAAAAAAAAGCAATTTAAAGGTCTGTAAAATTAGGTCTACTTTGCCTATATAATAAATATTCTGAAAGCAGGTTGAGAAAGTTAAATATAATGTGGCCACCAAAAGGAGAAGATGACCTACTAGGCTGTAATAATACTTGAATTGTTGTGTTATTCTGTCAAAATTTTTTCAGTAAATACAATAGCAGAACTAGCATCTCCTTTAATATTTATATGGATTTTTGTTAATCTGTAATGAGTTATTAAAATATAAGGCACAATGTAATTAATAACAACAATAACAGTAGTGCTTAGTTGCAATGTGGTAATTTTTCCAGAACAGATTTCCTGGTATTTAATTGAAGTAACCACCATAGTAAATGGGTTCAGTAGAACTAATCTTATAGTAAAATCTTATTCTGATGTAGATTACTGTCAAATTAAATCATGACCAGCAATCCTTAGAAAACAGACAATAAATTGTATTGATTCTTTCAACAGAGTTTTAATTCTTCAAATGTGTGAGGCAAGCAGTACAGAAATAGCTTTATTAATCAATAAGCCGTGTTTAAAGGGCAGTTCCAAATCCTAATAACTGATTGCCCCAAACTGTACTGCTATTCTTTCTCTGTGGAAAGCAATGTAACTGCTCTGGATCTATACCCTGTGAGTGGAAAAAAGCATTTGTCCCACTGACTACAATATTAGTTTCCTCGTAACAGCAAAGACCAAACATTATGACTACCAGCCCTACCTATCTCTTTATGCTTGAATCACAGAATCATAGAATGGTTTGGGTTGGAAGGGACCTTTAAAGGTGATCTAGTCCACCCCCCTGCCATGGGCAGGGACATCTTCCGCTAGATTAGGTTGCTCAAAGCCCCATCCAACCTGACCTTGAACACTGCCTTGAACACTGCCTTTAACTCCAGGAGCTTATTTAGGGCTACATTTAATAATTTCTGCCTTAATGCCACAAAAAAAAGTTTCTTTCCTCCTTTATTGTCAGGGCACACATATATTTTTAAGCATATATTTTTAAATGGTTGCACTCATTCTAAAACATTACCCAAAGCCCAATATTAAGCAAAAAAGAGCTTCCCATAGGTTGGAATCAGTCCTATTATTATTGGTACTTTCTTTGATGAACAAGATGAAACAATGGAAAAGAGAGAGGGCCTCCACAGCTAGAATGCCAGTCTGAGTCTAATGAAATATAATTTCAATACCCTGATCTCCACATGTCACATTTTAATTCCACAGAAATGCAGACAGAGGGCAAAGAACAATAAAAAAAGACTGGGAAACAATTATGGCTAGGGTAGTTTATGCCAAGGAAGGAACATATATATACATCTGCCACTGTTCCTAATCTATCTTTGGGCCACATATTCCTTCAGAAAGAAATAAAGGGCAGAATTTGGCCATCTGGGATTCCTTCAGATGCATTACTCAGATTATCAACTACACCACTGGGGACCATAATTCTTGATGGGCGGAGCTGGCATCCAAACAAGTAGTGTTGCCAAAAAGCACTTGAGTCCTGAGACTTCAAGATAGACCATAGTCTTTCCTTTTAGTTTGTTTTATAATAAGATGTAAGTTTCTTAAATTCTACCATGGCTGTAATACCTAGTTCTGATAAATTAATGATCTCAAAGCATATTTCTTTTTATCTTCATTTGTATATAGGATTAGAGAGGTAAAACAATGGTCATACATGGACTAGCTAGAGCCAGATTGCAAAGTATCCAGAAGATCAGCTATTGCTCTATCTATCTACTACGCTGACACATTTTTCACTGACTATAGAAATAGTTATATTTAATTTGTATTTGTGTAAGAAATCTGTATTCCTTTTCTGTGGATAAAAATGCATTTTTAGCTAGCATCATGTATTTCCTAATTGCCCATTTGAGTTGTTCCCAAGCACAAAGACATGTTTTGAAATAAGAAAACCTTATCTACCTTATCTGTCATGAATATCTGATAGCAAATATTTAGTTACTTAATGGCAAAACAAAAATCCCTGTGCTTATTTTAAATGTGATGTAATTCTGCTTCCTGTATACAGAATGTAAGTGAAAAAACCATGTCTTTGGAAACTATTAAGACCAAGTAAAATGTCAGCAATGATTACCTTGGAAATTGGTTCCTCAAATGCATGGAAAAAAGTATGGGCAGAAGGCATGTTTGATAAGTTACATCATCCTAGCCTACAAATAAAAATCTAAAGCTTGTTAACAAAACTTATTCTGCTACCTCTTGTTGTTGGCCATGTCCAGTGACTGTTTGCATGGCTAACTGGTGTCTTTTATTAAGCAATGCATCACAAAATTACTATTATTTGCCATCCATTATAACAATCAAAACCCAAATTTTTGAGACACCTGTTATAATTCAAAACTAGTTGTCACCACTGTTTCCTCTAACAATCCCTATATTCTGCTGTTTTATCAAAATAAACATTTGCTAATCAAGTCAACAAAGACTGGATAATTTCATATATTCAATAACAGATATTATTAGCAATGAAACTCTGAGTATTGAAATGTTTTGAAATTTAGTGATGTTTTATGGACTGAGAATGATGATACAGTCAAGCTCAGAAGTACATTTT
This sequence comes from Calonectris borealis, assembly GCF_964195595.1. Classification (NCBI taxonomy): domain Eukaryota; kingdom Metazoa; phylum Chordata; class Aves; order Procellariiformes; family Procellariidae; genus Calonectris; species Calonectris borealis. The sequence continues at coordinate 30,738,303 of NC_134313.1, read as the reverse complement.
AAACATGAATATTCCTTGTCTTTGTGCAGATATCTTGATACAAAGCCATCAACTACTTAAGGAAGTGGTGGATTTTCTGCAGACCAGGATGGATGCTTTTGCTACATGCTGGAAGTCTCTACCTCTTTCTCTGAAAGCTAATGGCAGATTAAAGCTAAAGATACAATAGTAGCTAGGTGTATAGACTGCAGCCAAACCCTGCTTTCTCCAGGTTATTTGTTTCTCTCTCTTTGATGGAGGCCATTGTCCCAGTGTTCAGCTGGCTGAAGGACTATGTGTGTGTCCCAGCTCACTTCAGACAATCTCAGATAGGTTTAACCTGGTGATAATGGTGAATAAGACCCTAATTTTTTTGCCCGAAGAACCTATAAGACCTTATACAAGCTCTTCAAGGCTCAAGAAAACAGGAACACTGTTTATGGCAAAAAAACAGCTGGAAAAGGTATGACCTTGCTCTGGTGACCTCACATCACAAAGAGGACAGCAGCTGCCTCAACACTGGCTGGCCAAACTTATCAAACTTGCCTTCTGCCTCTCTGATTTTTAAATTGCAAGTGAAGGAGGAACAGATTGCCAAAGCAGCTCCTGCTTATATTTTGCCTGGTCTTAATAGTTTCTAGAGACCATTTTGTCTTTTCCACATGTGTTCAGTTAGATACCCTGCACCATTAAATACATCAGCAAACATGCATACGGATGAACACTTTGGGAGCACCTATACTAGCAAAAGTCTTTCAAATGTAATAGCAATCACGAGGACTGGCTATCATTATTCTCAGAGTACACAGAGGGTTTTATGTCTGGGAGGTTCTCAAACAACAGGTGCTTCCCAATGTGGCCTATGAACAAGTTAACCAGTAGGTAAACCAGAATATGGATTTTCAGCATGTTTGCTTTCATATGAATGCTTTTACCACAGCTAAACCAATTCAGATCGCACAGCACCTGTTCTCCGCGTTACTCAGGGAGCAGCCTTGGAGACCTGCCACGCTAGTAAATGTCATCCCAGAGGGAGCAGCACTCATGGACCTGCAGAGCCATTCGCTTGAGTCTGCTTGAAGTCAGCGTGATGAAATATTAAAAAGCTGATCTGAGGGACATTGGGATTTACTGTATCCAAAGAGAAAAACCCAGGCACAGAGACAACAACATGCGCTGCACTGTATGTTTAGGATTTTCTCCTCCTCTTAAGCCAAATAAAATGTAGTTCTCTACTTGCAACATAGATTTTTGAGTCATTATCTTCAGACTTTAACCTCTATTCAGAATTCCCAACAAACAAGAGTTTACAGTTAAGGTTGCACCATCTTCTTCACACTCACGGGAGTGTCTTTGCATATATATCACCTTCCTGCATTAAAAATACACAATATTATCAATAACGATACCACTGGGCACAATTCAGTTGCCCAAAGTTAGTCCTTTATAATTAAAGATCCCTAGGGTTTCTCACCTGGTCTTCAGCTGTCGTTCCAGAAGGGCATGTGTCTTCTGAAGACTTTGTGTGACACAACTACTACTGTTGATGTCTCAAATGCCCTAAGGCATCCCGCCTCGCACAGGAATAATCAGTCTTCAGTTATTGCTACAAAATCCATTACTGATCATCTGTCCAAATATGAGACACCACTGATCAGTCTGTAGGTAAACAGCCTTTCATAAGTCATCTAAGGGCAAAGGGTTTTATGAACAGCTGGTCCTCCTGTGAGGATTATGTCAAGCCTTCCTTTGCAGTCTTAAACTTGTGAGGCTCCTCCTTCCTTTTTCTGCATTTGCCTAAAATAAACTTTGCCATCTACTGCTTGCTGCTAAAGACAGTTAACTGCAGCGCAAAGGTTCTGCATAGCTGCATTTCACTCCAAAACAAGTGACATATGTTTTGTGTGTTACACCATGATCCAGAAATTGTAATTTAGCTTAACAAAGCTGGAATATTTGCCTGTGGATACATTTTTTCACTTTGTGGGGGGAAAGTAACATTTCAAGGCAGCTAGTAATCTATAACGTCCATGTCATTGACTGAAACTTTCCAGAAACAACAGAGAGGTAAGACACTTAATATAAGTACTGCAGTAAAAGTGCAGAGAGATGACAATGTAATACAGAAATCAATTCCCCCAAACAAACAAAAACCCACAAAAACATTCAGAGTGGATTTTAATTATGCCCCATTTTCATAACCATGTTGAATTTACATATTTCTAATATAGATTCTTACCTTACTACTAAGCCCCCAGATTCTTGTTTTAACAGCAATTTTTAGTAGTTAAATAAAATATTAAGTATTTCACTGCCTAAGGTAGGCAGTAACATGTGAGTGCTGGAATCTAGGCTTTGCTCTCATTTACATTAGCTTGTAATGCTTAACATTTTCATTTTAAAATGATCACATAGAAAAAAACAGCCCTCAACTAAGAATGCATGCAACACATGATTTTGATGGGATGAAAGGAACATCCCAGAAACAAAGAATAATCCATCAACACCTAGAGCGATGCCTTTGTAATGAAAATGTGTACTGTCCTACCATCCACTCCTGCACTGGTAACTACCACTGCAGCAGCTTGCTCTCTCATTGAGCCCCATGGACTCCCCAGTGCCTTGGGAGAGTGCATTTGGTTATGGTGCAGGCAACCTTCTCAACATCCAGCCCAAAGGGACAGCGTTTGTTGGCTCTGCGCTGGCTCCTACAATTATCAGTCCAGCGGCTGTGGAAAACTCAGCCCTCTTAATCCATTTGTGCCATTTACAGTTCAAATCAATGAGCCAGCATTGAATTTCCTTCTGTGTTTTCCCATCCCACTCGGTGCACTCTCTCCTGCTCGGTCCCTCCCCATGAGCAGCTCCGAGGTTTTGCTCTCGGCAGCAAGTGACACGCAGATGACAGCAACGCTCTGACTCAGCTTTTCTGCTCCCAGGCATTTCAGCTCCTCAACACATTTCTAATCCAGCCTCTGAGCTCTCAGGAGACATGTTTGGCCTCACTGTCTACCCTTGGCTTTCTATAGACCTCAACCCTTTCTTCTGGATGTTCAAATACTTTTCATGGGAGAGTACTCCTTGGCATCCGCCAGCTCTATTCTTCTCACAACCTGTTCTTGCATGATTTAGGGCTATAATCCCATTCCAATAAGCGAAAATTGACATTATTTACTGTTGCCAGTACTGCAGCAGCTGCAGCACAGAACAGTTCCTGACGGGAATCACCAAGAACCTCCCAGCTAAATGTGACTTACCTGCAGTTTACTTGCTTTCTTGTCAGGAGTCTGAGCTTACAAACATGGGAGAACAAGGACAGATTTCAGACAAGAATCAACAGCAATCCTATGAGCAGCAAACTGACAACTCTTCTACATGTCTTTCCTCCGTAATTTGGCTCTTTGCAAGGCAAATTATTTGTGACAAAGAAGGATTTCCTATGTGAGCTTGTAAGGAGTCATTCACACCCACAACGTTGTACGAGTCATTCAACATACAAAGTATTCTGAACAATAAGGAAAACAGATTCAAACTGAAAATCACTGCTTTCCAGATTACAAGGAGCTCGGTTGTAATCACACCTTCCTGCTCGTGTTGGTATATGACCTGGCTAGGCAGGAAAAGGGTCTCCAGGTACAAAAGAAGCTGAGAACCTCTGCTCCAAACAAGACAAATCTATCTATAGCCTGCACATCACCGCTTCCCTCAGAGCAAGTCAGATGCACTTCCAAAGAATTGAAGACTTAAAATCTCCTTTTTCATGATGTCTGCACTTCTTTCTCTGCCTTTCACAGCTATTTGAAGATCACCATTGGACTTAAAAATATGTATACACGTAAAAGTCTTTTTTTCTCAACTGACCTAAATCAGACCTTTCAAGCACAGCAGCTGGGTGTTAGCTGTGGAGACCAGTCTTTGCTCTGGGGAGAATGGCCTAGTGGACTTGCTGAGAAAGTAGAGTCAACTGTAGGACTCTCAAGCCCATACAAAAAGACTGGGTTTGAGAGAGGATCACAGGACTTATCTTCTTTTGCTTCTAGGACTTTGATTCCATCTTTTTCAGATCATTGGCAACAGAAAGTTGCTCACTTCTGATGTCTCTGTGGTGACTCACAAAAGGGAGTGTGGCCTGTTTATTCCACTTATCATGGGCTGATAACCATATTGCAAAGCCATAATTAGCAGTAATGATTAAAGTCTCAGCAGCCATACTTAAGGCTGAAATGGCTGGTGACTGAAATTACTGCACGTTATCCTGCTGTGTCAAGGTTAGGCCATGCTGTTGTCCCTGCTCCATGGACAGAACTTACCAGGACTGCTAACTAACACATTTCATAGGCCCTATCTGCCCACACAATTTCTCTTTAATCCCTTATTCCAGGACTGACAGACTTAATAGCTGTTTTTAAAAATGGAGGGAACATGTAGAAAGACCTATTTTCTAGCATGCATTATATATAAAAATATCAGCATCAGCTGGCAGGCAACCTTTCCTTTCAAAAATACAGCCTTGCAAGCTAAAACCCAGCTGGGATGAAAGGCAACTTTACATAAAGGCAGTGCTGCTCTGCCTGACATTCTCTCCACTCTCAAAGTAGTGAGGGCTGCTCACGACCTCATATAGACCTGCCAAAAAGAAAGAAAGAAGGAAAGAAAGAAGAAATAAAAAAGGAAAGAAGAAAGAAGGAGGAGTTGCTCACAAGCATTAACTGATGCCAAAGAAAGTTGTTCAGGATAATCCCTGTGCTTTGAAGCATAAGAATGACAGTCACCAAGATTTGTTACTGTTGTGGGTTTACTGGGAGGTGCACCCTGCTGAGGCCTCTGGAAGCACAGGTCCTGCAGAGGTTATGTGCATGGCTGCTCAGGCTTCAAAACATGGGCACTCTCCATGCTCCATTGTTCAATGATTTTCAAAAGTGTGTTTGGGCTCTATCAGTTCTTTGGCCTTTGGATAGGTTTGCAGCATCCAAGTTCAGCTCAAATGTGACAAAGGTTCTTTTACTTGCAAATTTTCTTTTCTTTTTCTTTCTTTCTTTCTTTCTTTCTTTCTTTCACAGCAGCCCAGCTTCTGGAATTCATTTATTTGATGATTATTTTATACAATGTGTTAAATAATTCAAGGAATTAATTTAAGTTGCTCTCCATCATTTAAATTTAAATAAAAAAAGCTTGTGGTCAGTTTAGTCCAGAAGGACTGTTGTTCTATCTACTCCTTACCAAGTATATCTTCATTGTTTCCTCATTTGGAGTCCTCCATTTGGAGTGTTTGATCTCTGTTGTTTTCAAGAAAAGGCTTGAATTTTCACCACGGAGAATTTGTCCTAGTTTGTTTAAGATTAGGAAATTTAACATGAAGGCATCCATTATCAGAAGCTGTTTGACGAATACAAAATGTACATTTAATTCAATAATCAGGTCTAAATCAAACTCCAGTCAGTAGGCAGAGAACAATGTTCCATCAAAAAATGCAGCACAGAGGGGTTTGCTGTTCTCCGCTTTTTTCCTAAATATTTTCAGCTCTGAGGTAAAGGTTTACATAAACCTTGTAAAGAAAAAAACCTCTGAAGGATCTGAATTTCTATCCTGCTAAGCACAGAAAGCACTGATGAGTCACTGCAAAGCTTTTCCAAACTTATCTGAACATGTCTGATGTGGGATTTGGGTTGGGGATGCACAGGCACAAGTGCACTCAAAGCATATCCTGGAGTTTCTGGCTGCAATCTAGTTGGAAGGATCTTAAAGCAACTTTCCTTGGGGCTGCCTAGGGTTCCATCAGGCAGAAACAAGCACATAAATTTGCAAACATTAAAAAACCCCAAACGCTAAAAGCCAAGCCACTTCAAACACTCAGTGTTTCGGGGTTTGGCTCATTTGTATTTCTAGTGAAGAATCATATTAATATCACAGCATACAGATTCCAGCTCAGTTGCAAAACTTGCCCATGACGCAGTGGGAAAGAGGTTGGAGGGTTTTGGCCCCATTTGTCTGCACCTTCGCTGCTCCCCCCCAGGAAAGTGATGCTTCAGTGCTGCCTCACGGCTTCCTCCTCCACAGAGAGGGGTCATCCCAGCAAGATACGGTGCCACTGCTACCTTGTGTTTGCTCTGCGGTATTGAACAACTATTCTATTTTGAGTATCATAAACATAGAGCTCTGGGAATGAGTTTGTGATTAGAGATAGTGCTTAGATCTGATGAACAGCTATGGCACAGTCAATGCTGCAGCTCACTGCAGTGCACCTGGTGCCCCTGCATGGGTTTAGGCAGCTGCCCTGGGGAGACCCGCTTTGAGACAGTCGGTAGGTCTATCGGTGCCAGCATATGTCCTCAGCCTTCCCTTCTCCTCTCCGGCTACAGCACCTTCCCCAGGGCTGCCAGCAGGCACCTCCATTCACTCAGGACTGATCCTTCTGCTAAGAACAGGCACCTGCAAAGGCCACGGGAGGAGGGAGAGGCACAGCCAGCCACCTCTTGCACTAAAACGTCGGATATCTTGCACAATCATGCTGAAGTGTCATAACAAACCCACAGTACTAGTGATGAACGGGGACAGGCAGCCAGAACAACCACCCCCTACTCTCTTCTTAGACATAGTCAAAATTGTAGAGCCATACTTGTGTTTACGGAGTCTCCTCTCAGACCCCATTAATCTTCCATATTTAGCTGAAACTGCAACGGCACACATCACCTCCCACAGACCCCGCTAGCCTGGGCTAGCCTAGGGTAGAATAACTCCACCTTGGCACACTCTGGGAATAGGGATGGAGAGGGACACACACGTGAGTTTCAACCTTTGAGGAACAGCACGTGTAACTCAGGTCAAAGATCTGCTTTAGTCCTCTAAAACTTTCCTTTCCTAAACTGGAACGGAATGCAGACTTCTGAGCGTTTCAAACTGTGTGAGGCTTTGCCCTACTTGGCTTCTACTTCTCTGTTGAGCTCCAGGTACCAGGCAGGGCAAGTCAAATTATTCAGACTCTCAGCACAAATCCAGGAAATATTGAATACTTCAGAAAAAAAGAACAAAAGGTTAGGCGTGATGTTATTCAGACTGAACTGAACTTGCTAAATTTTGAACTGTTTGTGTCTGTGGTGTCATTATGTGTATTATAACCTGCCTTTTTTAAATGAACATGAAACACTGTCACTCTTTGGCAATGTCTGCTGGAAAGAGGAGCTTGAGAAAAGCTGCTGCCACAAACATTTTTAGGGATTTAATTGCCTGCTCCAGCAGCCGATCCAAAGTCTTGATTTAATTTCTTGTATTTTGTCAAGGTTATAATTAGCTTTAAACTTGTTATAAAGACCTGCAAAGCTGAGGTAAGCAAGTTGTTTGTAGCTGGAACCACAGTTTTGCTGGGTATCCCATCCCAAATCCTCCCAGGAACCTTGCTTATACAGTAACTTACTGTAATTTTCCCTGTGATAAAAATAAATTACAAAGGCCTAGCATCAATTAGTCACTAAAATGCCTAGGTTTTCTTTTCTGTTTGCTACTTAACAGAGCCCTTGTAACATCCAGTGCAGATACAGCTTGATTTTAGATCCCAGGATGTTAAAAACTGTCCTTCATCTCTTTTCCTAATCACCAGCATTTGTAACGTGCCCGTCCGCCCCCAAACTCCACACATAGACTGTATTTTGAAGCTGTGAATTTCTGTACAACTCATTTCCTGCAAACTCAGTCAGACTCTAGGATGTGAAACTTGCTTAAGACTGAAGCGAATATGTTTTATGTCAATATGTTTACACATCAAACAAAACTGTAATGTTACCTTTCTTGGGAAAATATATTCCAACTCAATTTACCAGGGAAATGTCATAGGTAAATATCACAGCACAACCTCTACACAAATATACTTTTTTCCTTCAGTGACATGTTTGAGATTGAGCATTCTTTTGGAAAATGGTATTTCTGGACATGCTTGGTAACTAGAAATGTTGCTTCTTGTCAAATAGTAATAATTTATTTCTGCTATTCAGCTACGCATTTCTCTTGCAATGGGAGGCGCAATAGAATGGTCTTCTCTGTGGTACCATCAGAAAAAAAAATCAGTTTGCAGAGCTTACCATGACTATTAAAATGTACATTTTAAGTATAACAAGGAGCCATGTGATGATATTAACAACACAAAATGTAACTGAAGAGATTAAAAAGGCATTTTTTTTTTTCTGCTTTCTTTCTGGTTTTGGTGTCTTTTTGTTGTTTGGTTACTTTGCCACCATTTTAAAATGCCACCTCTGTCAGAGACCTTTCTCCAGGCAACATTAAGGAAGTCTTTCTGCCATCATGATCACAATAATTTCTATCTCTGTAAGTATCCTGAAACAATGTGCTAGGATTATTCATGGAGTTCCAGGGTGAAAAACAGGAATAAAATTATCAAAACTCTTCTGACTTCTGTTTGTGTTAACCCTGCTGCTTCTAAACACTGTGAGTGAGGAATCTTGTTTTATATCATATCTTGGCAGTATGAAAGAGAGGAGGCTGAGAAGAACATTATCTTGGGACTTACTCGCTTCTGTCAGTTTATGTCACAACATTACATTTATTTTAATGAGGGGGTGTTACATTTCATGTCTGCCTGTGATAACTAGATTAAAACAAGTGGAAAAAGACATGAAAGCCAGCAAATTCTAAAGCATTAGACATTTTTATAGCTAATGAGACCACTTTATTAAATTAGAAAAGATAACCTATTAAATTAGAAAAGATAAACACAGTTGCTTTTTAAAAAATAAAATAAAAAAAAATAATCTTCATTAATGAGTTATAAAGCTGTGTTGGTTAAAGGTAGACAAAGTGCTTATTCCTCCTCAGAGTTTCCCTGAAGAATTTCCTCCAAAGTTTCTGGTGCTGGTTGCTAGCAGAGAAGACATATAAACTGAAACAGGCCAATAACATGCTCTAGGATGGTAGCTTCCACGCTTCCTTGTGAGAACGGCATGAAGAAATTTCAATACACTAGCTATATTGTTAAGGAAAAAGACACTTTTAGCTGCTGAACAATACAGTCCTGGAGCTTACCCTCTCATCCAAGCAGCGCGTACAACTGTTGTTTGAGTAGAGCGCTGTGCGATGCCATGCCGTGTGCGTTATATTCTATTACGTCCCTACAGAGTTGGCAATTCTTGACTTACAATGTCTTCTTCTATCCTCCTGTAGCAGGGACTGAAGGGAAAGACAGCTGCCCGCTACTGCCTTCTAGCCCAAACAAACTGAAAGGGGTTACATAGATGCCTTTACTTCCATCTGACAGAAGGGAAAGAGACATCTGTTTCCTTGGGACTGAATTTATCCCCGGATAAGAACTGTCAAAGAAAAGCTTTTTTTCTTTTGTTAAACTGTGTTGTTAGACTACATAACAGAGTGAAAAGCAGAACAAAAACATGAGGAACAGGACATTGCTCCAGGTTAGCCTTTGTACTGAATTTAGAGGATAAAAACTTAACTCACAGTTTGCTGTGGGACAAACCAATGCTACATAACGATTTTAAACTAAATACACCCAGGCCATGATTCTTATGGCTTGATGTGACATATTACAAAATACAGCTGGTTGGACCATTGAAAAAAAGATACTGCTTTGAATTCAGATAAAGGATACAGAAAAATAATTTCCACTCAATCCTCTATGAGCTTTTACTTCATTCTATATTTCATAATTTATTTTCCCCTCAGCAATATTATTTTCTTCACAGGCAAGGCAATTCACTCTTCTCCTGGGCAAATAAAGTTACACACATATGTATTCAAATGTGAGATTTTTATATTGCTAAATGAACTATTCAACACTTTTCAAACAACCGATTAACATACTTTCTTTATTAAAATTCATTTATTTTTATATTTGCTTTATAAATCTGCCACCTGTACACCATTTTTTTATGGAAAAACTGTGAGGGATTTTAGTATAAACCAAACATGTGAGACTAATCTTTCCTTTTTCATTTTCATCTCTTTCCTTGATAATTTTGCATCAAAGTGCTAATAACATCTTTCTGTTCCTCATCACAAACTCAAATACCACATAATTCTCTTTCCACCTTATCACATTGTTTATTCTTTTAAAAAAGAATTATTTACATTATATGATGCCTTTTAATTTGTCAAATCATTCTTCTGTTCTACTGCTAACTTCTGTAAACTGTCAGCTGTATGTATTTCTAGAAGAGTATGAACCATCATGTGATTCATGTCTTTTTCATAACTGCTTGAAGAGAACTAGATGTGTAGGTATATAATGGGTAGAGCTATACATACTACCTAGCTCCGTCAACCTAGCATTGTTAAGACTGTTAGCACTGTTGCCTGAATTTGTCCTCTAGTTAATCTCCCTAACTCTTGTTCCAAGTCTCAAACCAGATCCAAAGACTTTAGGTTAAGTAAAGAAAAAAACCCAACCTTTTTTTCCAGGCACAGAATTTCCACCCAACACTGCCCACAGTGCCTTAGCATAAGGTCTGGAATAGGTACAACTCACTCACAGGGAAAAATTTCCTACATATAAGAAAGGCATGACTGTAGTCTGAGATTTTCCATTCCTGGAAATCTAGAAAGAAGCCAGTGGCCTGGAGTCCACTCCATTAAATTCAAACTCATTTGTCCAGCAGGACCTGTCAAAGCTTTTCTTGGGCTGCGTCATGATTTCATAAATTCTTCTATGCTTCCTATTTCCTGAAAAAAGGCAGCAAGAGTTTTGGCATAACTAATAGCCATGGTATAGCTGAATAGGACAGAGAGGACATCCTGGTCTTAACCACTTGTCCAGCAATAAAACTGAGTACTGTGAGGAGACCGTGGTTTACATGGCCATAGTGCACCCCCTGCTTCTCATTGACTACCAAGAGCCTCGATTTCTCTAGCAGTAAAAGTGGGGACAGAAGGAGTGACCAGTTGTTTCAGAGTGTGAAGCAATTATCAGGTGTTCACGCTCCAGCCCAACACCGGCTGTATGCTTTACCTCCATGTTGCTCTGCAGTACAGCAGGGTCGACAACTCACCCTTCTTCAATGTATTTCATTGGTTTTAGCTACATACACTCCATTTTGATAGCACCACAGCTTGAGACACAGACCTCCATAGCACTGTGTGCTGCAAGACATGGGACAAACGGAGGTTGATGCTGCCAAGGAATGAACATTTTATTTTTCTTTCAGAATAGCTAATGCACTCTCTCAAGGAAACTTCCAGCTGCTCTGTTCCTGCTGTTTTACCCTTAGGAAGGATCCAGCTGCAACTTGAACTTTAAAATTGCACAGACCCATTTAGGTTTAATTCACTTGATAAAGTCAGTCCTTGGTGGGAGCATTTTCTTTGAAGTTTCTGTTGATTTCTACATTTGAGTTTCCAGTAGCTCTGAAATTTATGTGCCAGGTATGCACACTCTGTCAAGATATATATTTTGGTAAAAAAATAACTGTGTCATGTTTCATACTTGCTACATGACCTCTATGGCTTTCACAGGCACATTAGTTTCTCTACATTTTATCTGAAGAAAATAAAAATAGATCCAGTCTCTCATAAAACTTCATAGGCATGAATCAGTGAGGGGCCTCCTCCAAAGTCTAATCAGGATGACATACAAGATCCATGGTGTATGTCACCTCAGTCTGCAGAGACACAAAAATAATGGCTCTGATAGAAAGCCAAGACAGCTACTCACTAAGCAAAACCTGCCAATTTTATAATTTCATTCTTTTTTCACTTCTTTTATTCAACCCCCATCTTTCACTGTGCCTTGTGATTCCCAAACCTACTAAGTGCTTAGATTGGATATCACTACTTTTTTACTACATTTGTACAATGGATTATTCTGTAAAAGAAAGAGAGTGTTTTAGTCTTTTCTAACAAGGAAGCACAGGAAGAAGATGTACAATAACCGTCTGAGTCACCAGAAAGTACAAATGCTGCCTCCAGAAAGCACAACTGTTTTACCATCCACACGGCACCTGGGATTTGGGACACCACTCAACTTAGGGAAAATTTTCTCGAGGCAACATTCAAGTCACTTAGATTTCAGATAAGAAATATGTTGCTTGCATAGGCGTTTCCTTCCTAGCAGACCACCATTAGGAGATGTCTCTGCCATGTGTTATTCTGAAGGTTTGGCTTAAGCGTGCTCTGTCCCTTGTAAGGCAATGCAAGCCACACCAGCAATCTTCCAAAATACATTCCTAAGACTGGCTCTCAGGAGTAGAGCCCTATGGGGTGGTAGAGACTGAGGCATAACATGGCACTTGGTGTCTGGGAGAACTGCCCCGTTTCCTGCTATCACCCGTCTCCAGCCGATCCATGTATCAGCAGCGCTGGCAGGAGTTTGCCTGTTCTCTGCTTGGGAATAACACACATCTCTGGGTGACATCCGCTGGCAGCCATGCCCTCCCCAGCTGAGCACTCACAGAACAAGGCAGTGAGGACTCGAGCTGGCTGGACGAGAAGCCCACTCTCCTCCAAATGACAGATAAAGAAGTCTTTGGGCATTGCACTGAATGGTGGGGTTTTCTTTTGTTGTTTCTTTTTTAATCTGGCAAAGAATAGTTAACAACTGGAAATTGGCTGTGTAGCTCAGGCATGCATGGAGCATTATGAGGAGTTCAGGCACTGAAAAATTCAAAGCAGAAATGAGTCATTTACTAGGACCATTTTTAAGATGGCAGAAATACATATTTAGATTATCTAGAATTTAATCAGAGGTTTAATTAGTCACAGATTTTCCACATTTTTCATGAGAGTTGACTTTTGTTCTTTCCCTGGTTTTAATTTTGCATCTTTCAATTTTTTGTTTGTGAAGCAAGATGTCTTTTGCCATGTGTTAAAGTTTTTTCTCCATGTCATTGTTTCCCTTGACATTTACCTGCTCAACACATCTTGAAAACTTTAGATCACCTCTTTCTGTTCTCTAAGTCTTTTTATCTCTGCCTGTTGGCTTTTAAGAGACCCATCGACTCGTGTAGTGTTACCAGTTGCCCCTAGAGGTGATACGTATTTTACAGCCACCTCAGGTTTTTTTGGACATTACTAATCTGTTTCTTCTTTTAATTTTGTTTTTAATTCACTGTCCTTTACTTAGCACAGGATTTTGCCACTTCTGTTTTTTGACACATTTTCTCTGGCGCTGAGGTTTGCTTTGGCTAGTTTCACACAGTTACGGGTATAACTACATGTAAGTGTAGTTATTCCAGTATCTGTGATACTGCCAACAGAAAGGGCCATGACACATTCACTTCTGATTCTTACATCAACTAAAATGCCTTTTTCACTTCTGTATGAAATTACTGCTTAATTATCTGCTCTTTTATATAATTTATAGGTAGCCTTTTGGGAATGCTACTAACCCACCCGTTAAAATCACGGATACCAGGAGAGGGACTGGCTTGCTTTGGGGTGGTTGGGGCTCCTTACTCCTGACCCTCTCACAGTAATTCCTTTCCCCAGGTCAGGTAAGGCTCTGCTCCTATATCACTGCCATTTGCAGATGAGCTCATAATGGTACACTGGCACAAGTTTTGCTGGCTAAATTATTTTGCATGGGCAGCTGAGACATGCATGCAGAAGGGATAAGAAACTACAAGAAAGGGATGGGGCAGAGAGCTGGGGGAAGGGAGTACTATTGTAGCTACTCTATGAGCTGTCCTTGCTTGGGAATGTGAGACAGCTCTTCCACTGCTTTGATTCTGGGAGCCACGGTTGTGCTTCTTTGTTATATCTCCATTTACCATTGCCCTTCTAGCCTTGGCACTGCAGTCATCCATTACCAAACTGATGTTGTATTTTGTAGTACTTCAGTAAAAGTTTGTAGACAGTTGTGGAACTGACTTTGACAATGATCTGTTAAATGTTTGGCAGCCCTTAAGTGATTGTTCTGCTTTGGAAGGCATAATTGATACTGCTGCAAATGTGTGGGAGCTGTCTCACCTTCCTGAATGTATTATGACATTATATTTTCATGTTCAAATTTTTGTTATCAGTTTCTGCCTATCAGTGTTGCTTCCATCAAGTATCTCCTACCAGATCACAAGCAAAGTAATGACCTTTTGCTGTTACTCCAGTGTCCTTTCTAATTCTCCTCCTTCAAAATCCCTTCTTTTCAGCACAGTTCACAATCTTTTCACTGATTTTTTTCCATCACATGGCAATCTTCCAATGAAGCTATGAAGTTAGGCTATATGAAATAAACAATTCATTCAATACAGGAGAAGTTTCACAATATCTACAAGAGTATGAATCTATACCAGTCTCTGTTTACAGAGTTTTCCTCTGCTTCATATCTTCGTTTTCATATATTTGCCTTGCTTAGGTTTTTACGGTCCCAATCCTGATCTAGAAGAACACATATGGTCTGAGTCAAATCAGTGAGGTCTCATCCTTACTGTTAATTATGCATACAGATATTTATGGATTTTGTGCCATCGAAGAGCAGTGTTTGGGTTTGGTTTTGTTTGTTTTTTTTTTTTTCCAAAAAGCTATGAAAATGTATTGAATTGTGTAATAACAAATAAAGAAATACATAAATAGATGGATAAAACCTCTGGCAGTATAAGGCTCACATCTCCAGAGAAAGCATCTTACATGGGTTTCTTTGGTCATGGGAAATAAGAAATGGAAGATCTTGGGAACTACAAACTAACTTGTTAATATTTCTGCTGAGAATCTGATTTAGAAATTTTATCTTTCCCCAGTTAGCTGCCTAGGTAATATGAAATTATGTTTTTATATAGGAAATATCCATTTGTAACTTACTTCAGAATATATTAGGCCTAAGTCCATTCTGAAATAGGTGTAACTCCATAATTTGAGAAGTCAGAATCAAGTCCAGCGTACTATATTCAGTGTATCAAATGATTTAGAGTCTTTTTCCCGCTTGCATAGAGAGGACTTCTGACATTCATTTATACTTCAGCCCTTTGGCTTGAAAGACAGTTTTCAAATACTAAATTCAACAGAATATCACACTTCTGTTATACATATTTGACAGGATTAGATCTTTCCCAAGAGCAAAACAAAACCAAACAAATACCCCTGAATCCCTCAGAGTGACATTTTCACTAGACATATTTTTCTGCTTAACGTGCATACTTTCAACAACATCATGCTTCAGCCATGAAAGAAGTGTGATCTCCCAAAAAGTTAAGGTACTGAACTTTTATATAAATAAAAGATTTTCTTTTCTTTTAAATAACATATGAGCACTCATTTACTACACAGAAACAATTTGATTTGAATTTGCATGTATGGTAACCAGAGCTGCTGCTTTATTATTTATTGTTGCAACTTTTTAAAGATTAAAAAATGAAAGATAAATTAAGATAAATATATTCAAATAAATCTGATAAAGATTGTATGGTACGTGCAAATGAATAGACAAAAGTATTGGTCTGGTCAAAAATAGGTTTCATTAAATTTGAAAGCTTAGAATTTCACAGAATTCAAACCATTCTATGTTTTTAAGGTAGTATAATACGGTTTTCTTTCAAATATTGGATTTTTTTCAATTGTTTATATACAAGCAGTTTTGACACAAAGTTTCACACATGCACAAACACACTAGGAGGCTGAATTTGTTCATCCTAATCTAGCAGAAAGCTACAAGAAGGCACGGCTTAGAGTGATTGGGCCAGATTACCTTACTCTTTTGTATAAAGATTATTTGTGTTGGACAGACACAGATTTTTTATGCAGTATTTCATCTCTATAATGCACATAATGAGAGTGGCAATCATTGTAAAATGAGTGTATCAGGATGTGTCAGCTATTCTGATTGATGGTCTCTCAGGCTGTGATACTGGGAGAGTAATCTAAGGTGCTAAGGTTGGTACAATTATCCTGAAACATGTTAAATCTTCTCAGTGTAACAGTAGTTGCTCCTACGCCAGCCCTGAATTTTGGAAAGAAGAGAATATAAAGGCTCCAAGGTGCAGACAGAGGACTGCATCAAAGCCACTCAGCGATGCCCTAACAGCCAAACTTTGAGGACAGTGAATTTTGCAGCTGGTCATCGCCCGGAAGCAGAGCCCCAGAGCAGGTAGTTGCTGAGATTAGCATTCCTCAGGATAAGTCCTCCCTGTCGATATTACTGTTGGCATTATGTGGCAGCTGGGGTTCCCCCAGCTCATTTAGTTATTCATATCCCCTAAGCCTGAGAAAATATTACGGAGTTGTACATGTCAGTTATTTTAAATCCAATATACTTCACTGTTTGCTGACAGAGCTGCTATTTCACATCTTGGATGTATAATTGATTCTTTAGTCATGTAAAGTTGGTGCCCACTTTTCAAGGCAACAGAAATTTCAGCAGCCTGCAAATGTTTCTTCACCAGGAAGCATGCAGAGACAAGTTCTTCAGATATATAGACACCTAACTTGGGTTTTAGCCACATAAATCATTATATCTGTGGTAGCTCTAGAGATTCTGGGTAGAGGCAGAGTGCTTAGCATCTAGAGATAACAATGCTGCCAATTCCTGTAAGTTTTTCTTAAGTTCTTTTTTATGTCTCTATTTCCCATTGTGTTTTCCTTCCTTTCCTCTATTAGGGATGTAATTCATTGCCTATTTGAGAGAAATCATATTGTGACTTTCACGTCTGCAGTTACTGGCAGAAGGTATGCAGACACAGCAGCCTGGTCTGCAGAGGCATTGGCTATATACATACTACATACATACTAGTGAACTAAAGAGAAACAAGGCATGGTCTTTGGTTCTGGCAAAGAGGCACAGCACAGCTCACATCTATGCAGCTAAACCTTCACCCTCCTCAAAACACACTGGTTTCATCCATACCATCTGTTCTGTGTAATCCCTGCCTTGCAGAACCCCCCCAGTTATACCTAGGCCTTTTCTGGGACAGCACTAGTTATAAAGAGCTTAAAATATATTTTCAGTAATCAGTGAATTGATTAAAGCTAGGATTGCCCTGATACTACTGCCTCGGACAATTTTCATGGAAACCTTATAGTCCTGATGGTTCCTTTTATTTAAAATAATAATTGTAATTTTGTTGAGGAGCTCAATTAAGCATCCAAAGTAATTTCAGAGGCAGTCAAAACACTTCTTTGCTTTCCCTCCTCCCCCCGCCATCTCACTATTCAAAAGACATAATTCCCACATGCTTGTCCCTACCATGGTGTTTGGGAAATGAATGAGAAATGACAGGTAGTTGAATGGCATTTTAGAAAACCCCACTTTACTTTGGAGAATTCGTTAATCTAAAAGTTTCACAAAGGTACTTAGAATTCTGATTATCACCTTCCTTCTCTCTTAGATACAACTCATTAATAACGATAGAGCTTTATACAGAGAGCTTTCCCTCCAAGGTTGTCACTAGTAATGATGGACGAATGTCTACATTACCACTCTTGTACTGGAGATTATTCACTTCACTTCTTCACTCTGCTTTCTACCAGTTCTACCTCTACATCCCTGTTTTTAAAAAAGAAAAGGAGTGAGGTACAGAGCAACAGAGTAATTTACAATACAGTAGGAAGCATGTGGCAGTGGTGAAAATATAGAAGTCAAAATAGAGAAGAAACACAAGGATGAAAAACTCATACAGTGTAATAAAGGCAAAGAATTAAGTTTGTTCTTCAGTATGAAGTAAGGTTTTGAAGACTGACAAAATATGGGAGAGTAACAACCAAGTACTCATTTCATAATATCTGAAGCTCCTTGCCTTTTTAAATTATTCAGTGAACACATACTAACCAAAAAAGAGAACCAAATAACACACTTTCCAGAAGACCTTACCCTAACAGATTGCAAGTAAAACACAGTCTTAAAACATTTTGCAGATTGTGACAAAGGTTTTCCTGAATCTTCTACAGATGTACATCCCCATTGCCAGTTTTAAGTCTATAAATTTATACTGGTTTTGGCTGGGATAGAGTTAATTTTCTTCACAGTAGCTAGTATGGGGCTATGTTTGGATTTGTGCTGGAAACAGTGTTGATAACACAGGGATGTTTTCGTTACTGCTGAGCAGTGCTTACACAGAGTCAAGGCCTTTTCTGCTTCTCACCCCATCCCACCAGCGAGGACGCTGGGGGTGCACAAGGAGTTGGGAGGGGACACAGCTGGGACAGCTGAGCCCAACTGACCAAAGGGATATCCCATACCATATGACATCATGCTCAGCAGATAAAGCTGGGGGAAGAAGGAAGGGGGGGACGATCGGAGTGATGGCGTTTGTCTTCCCAAGTAACCGTTCCGCGTGATGGAGCCCTGCTTTCCTGGAGATGGCTGAACACCTGCCTGCCCATGGGAAGCAGTGAATTAATTCCTTGTTTTGTTTTGCTTGTGTGCACGGCTTTTGCTTTACCTATTAAACTGTCTTTATCTCAACCCACGAGTTTTCTCACTTTTACTCTTCTGATTCTCTCCCCCTTCCCACCACAGGGGAGTGAGCGAGCGGCTGTGTGGGGCTTAGTTGCTGGCTGGGGTCAAACCATGACAAAATTCTGACATGAAAATGTCATGCCTTGCTTTTTTGTATTAACAAGAGCCTTAATTCATCAAACTTCCTGAAGCACTATGCTAGAAAAGAAAGTGCAGGAGAGCTCCAAGGCTTGTACAATAGCTTAGCAAGGTGAGTGGAGATCACAGAAGAACGTGTAAGTCAGTATATTATGTCAGAGTGAATGTGACAACTTGGCTTTGGGTCCCATGCTCGTTCTTTTTCTGTCTGTGCTTGCCTCTATCCCTGTTCCCATACCCAGGCTCATCACAACTGAGATCTGATCATTGCCTCTTCCCTGTCAGTCAAAGCTATCCTTAGTCTTGTCCTTATCCTAAAGATAACAGGTCTGCTGAACTCTACTGCTGTCTGCTACCAGCCCATATCTACCCTGCCATCTGCTTTATACTAATCTAATCTAATCCTCAAAAAAAAACCCTCTTGCAAATTCCTGTTCTATTGCTCATGTGATTGCTAATGCAAAATCCAAGAATGTTTCTGCTGTCAGTCAAACCTTTGTACTGTTTGAAGGGGCTTCTGTTCTGACTTGCCAGCAAGGCTAGTCCTGGACTGGGCATAACTAAAAATACATGTTAGAAAGGAATTAGCTCCCTGGCAAATGGTAGTTATATGATAATAGGACTTAAGTAAAGTCATGGTGGGGAGGAAAGGCTTTGCTATGGAGAACTTCTGAAGGAGCATGGATTAACTTCAGTCTACTTGCTTCTGTAGAAAATTGAGCATTGTTCTTTAGACACATGTGAAATTAAAGCATAAATACATTGTATATTTAGAACTTACTGAAGTGGTTAGGTGTGATTGGTGAGTACTTCTCTCACCACTGTGTTTTGAAGAGTTCCTGAGCTCCTTTGCAAAAGCAGAAAGTGTCCCTCATAGCCCATTGAAATTACTCCAACCACAAACTCTAAAGATACTCTCCAACAAAGTCAGAACTCAGCTCCATCCATAGCAATATGGCAGCTACAATGACAAATGTTTTGTGGTGCCAAGTCTTCCCTCACCCTCCAAGGCACTTTCCTTTCTTCTACTCCTCAAAAGCTTCCACTGGCTCTGCCCCCTCTTTGAAGGGGCTCCCCTCTTAATCACCTTTTTGTCTCCACCTTATTTCTGTTCATCTCATTCAAAAACGTAGGTCAAGTGTTACCTCTACGCTGCTTACACTGAGATTGATTTCTTTACTTCAGATTTGTCTCATCATATGCCAAGTAAAAATGTTATACAATCTTTCTGACACCTCCTCACGCTTTTGAAAGGAATTCAGGAAGCAGCAAGAAAAGGTGCAAATTCATTGCATTGGTTCCTGGTTATAAAGGTCTCTGGGTCTTCTTGTGTGACCAGGGATTGTGCATTTGGTCCATCGTGTCATCCCACAGTGTCCCCGACTTCAGCCTTGACACAGTTCCAGAATTTGTCCGGTACCTTTAAGAGCTTGAGGAAGCTGAGGAGGGCAGGCAGGCAGTAGGCAAGGGCATTGATTAGATAAAATCAGTGCTCTGCACCTGCACTGGAGGCCTTCTTTAAATATATCACAATACAGCAGCCATTCCTTTTGAAATGAAAGCTCATGTTCAATCTCTAGAGATTTGTATGAGATATAAACTATCCTTTCATTTTACTGGACAATAATGTAGCTGAATATATATTTAAGTTTAAATAATAAAATATACTCTTAATTTTCTTGTCTGTTATGTTTTATAGTTTAAAATAACTGATGATGCCCAGAATTGCAGGGGCTAGTAATCTTTGAGGCAAATGCAAGTTACAGACTTTTTCTGGCTTCGTGGCCTGAATTTAAAATGCTATATTTAAGGTTTTCTCTCTATTATGCCTACATCTATTAAGATTAAGTTAATAATATCTGTTAATTTTAATATATGTTGGCATTTAAGTATTTTTCTGTACTATTAGTATGCTCTTCCCTTTGCTGAAGATGTAACTTGTTCAATGATTTCAACAGAAACTGAGTTTTTTGTCAGGCAGCAAAAATTCACTACAAATGGCTAGTTATCCTCAGTGTATTTTTAAAATGTAATGCTGATGCAAAACTGGCTGAGGGAGAAGACCAGGAAAGACTCTTTTAACACAGCTTTATGTTGTTTATGTTGAAGAGCATGAGTATAATTCCTCTTTTTTCAGCTAGTTGCTTGCAATTACTGACCACACATTTCTTAGCACGCTCAAACCTCACAATTTGATTGCCTGCCTTATTACTCCAGCACCAACTCCTTCCTGCTGCACGACTGCGCTGAACCTTGACCTGTAGAGATTAGCTCACCCTAGAGAAAGGGCTAAAGGGTAGTTTGGTCTCCCAGCCCTCTTGATCTAATCTTTTCTTCTCAGACTTTCAGGGGGATTACCAGAAAATGTAGAGTCTGCTAGTACTTTGGTGATTTTTCTGTATTTTATATTTGTTTTTTCCTCCAACAAAATAGTATTTAAATGATATCTTCTGGAATGTGAAACAGTATTATCAGATTGTAACTGATGATATGGTACTAGAAGACAATCAGCTGTTGTTGAAGTTAAAATATTTGTTAAACTGATGGCAAAACTACAAGGGCATTACTATACGTTCGGAATGTACATAATCAAAAGACACCAGCATAACTGAGGACTTTAAATTGAACCCAAAATCAGGTAATAATGCAACAAAACTGCTTGAAAATAATTGTGCAGATCAGTAAAAGACCTTTTATTTCTCTGCCTTATATGTAATATTGCCATCCGTTCAGCTACCAGTTATTCCCTTCTGGCTACAATGGCACTCACTTTGATATTTGCACGTAGTGAGTGAAAGGATCATACTTATCACAGCAGTGGCAAATACTTTGATGGAACGCTTTTGCCCAAAACTACACAAAACTGTAAAAGAATAGCACAAAAGTAAATTAATTATAGAACAACAGGATCGGACATTCTTCGGATTCCACTTGTATATAAGAAAGATAAATTAGACTTTGCTGTTCTGAATGACTTTTAAATAAACATGGTGGATCCTGTATGCACTTACATCAGTGTGGATATACTTCTTTGATTTCAAGAGAAATAAAAGTGAACCCCAACTGATGGAGCATGAGCAAAAGTATATGCCATTTTCTCACTTCCCTGGAACATCAGTTTTTAATTTTTCCAGATTTTATTCACCAAAAGGGTAGGTTTACTCCTTTTTTTCATTTGCTACTAGGCTTACAAGCATGCAAAAAGTAGGTTTTATTCCTCAAGAGGAACACAGAGGCCAATAGGTTATATGGTCATAAAGGAAATCAGCAGCAGAGCCCAAGGCAATGCCTACAAGATCTAATCCCATGTACAATGCGCTAACGAACAGCCCCCCCGTTTGAAACATGATCTCATTTCTGTGCAGTTTCCTAAGCAGCGTAAGCACAAGATGCTCCCAACCTCATCTGTATTGTAATGCCTATTTATCTCTTCTGGAGATGCTCAAACTAATGTATCTTCCTCCTAAACCTGACAGAATATTATTCAGTGCTCTCCTATCTCGATACCTGCACACACATTTCATCTTTGCACCAACTTCTGTTCAATCATTCTCATCTAATTATTCACCCAGTTCTGTAGGTTGGAACTCTCAACAGGTTTGAAAGTTACAAAGCATTGAACACATAATTTTGGCCACTTGCCCTTTTAAAATCCAGGTTGTGAATTGATTATCTCAGTCTGACCTTGATAAAATCCACATAGCTGTGAGCCACAGCACCAGCTAATGGAGATTAATACCTTCCAGTTGCTCAGGTGACTTCTCACATGTCATAAACAGACAACACTCTTTATCACATATATTAACCTACATATTGCATTTTTTCTAACAGTTTAATTGTGAATCAACAAAACACACATTTCTAGGAGGTGTTTGGGCCTTTAAGTATTCACCAATTAATTACAATCTGCATGTACCATATTGTGCTCTGAATTCAAACATCTGCTCTGTGTTCTAGATGTTCTGGAAATTGTGTATTTTTAGTTTGCATTTTCACCCACCTAAGCAAAAGCAATGCCGTGCCAGGACTCACATGCTTCCCAGACTTGGGCATTCAACTTTCTGTCAGGATAAACATACATATGTCCTCAATATCTACGTGTGGGAGCTGAAGCTTCGGTCAGACACACATTTTCCTTTAATGAGGCTCTGAACCATTGACAAAGCTAATTGTTAAGTTTCCTCTCCACAAATAAAACATTTTGCATTTTACCTTAGCTACAGTATTGTCCAGTGACTAGATGTGAATAGTTGTTATAATAAGCCATTATTTCTGCAGAGACTATTTGAAGTTTATCTTGTGCAGAGCACCAGAATAGAGGGCTGCATGTGCATTATTTTACTTTTAAGTTGCTCAGTGAACTGTGATCTTTAAAGTAGCTTGACTTTGATAGCTTCATGTCCTATCAGATTTTCTTCAAAACCAGTGCTAAGCAAGGATCCCATTACTCTTCAAATAGCTGTGTTAATGAATTATAAGCAATATGAGATGACAAGGCTGTCCCCCACCATTTTTTCCTTCTCTTCTTCAAAGCTCAGTCTTCTCCTGAAGCCCATCTGCAACTCCAAAGCCTTTGGTTAGGGAAGGGAACTCCAAAAGGATACCCCAATGTCACACTCCCTCAGGTTCATGCCCATTATTAGAGGACTCAGCCTCTGGCCAACAGTGATGTCGGTTTGTACTTGCATTCACAAAATTTACTATCGTAGTTTTTTTGCAAGCTGTGGATGTCTTAAATGTAACTGGATTTTCAACGTTGTCATGGTTTAACCCGGCAGGCAGCCAAACACCCCACAGCCGCTCACTCCCTCCCCTCCCCCCCCCCCAGTGGGACGGGGAGAGAATTGGAAGAGTAAGAGTGAGAAAAACTCATGGGTTTGAGATAAAGACAATTTAATAGAACAGAAAAGGGGAAAAAAAATTATGCTAATGATAGAATATACAAAATGAATGATGCACAATGCAATTGCTCACCACCCGTGCTGACCGATAACCAAGTAGCGATCGCTACTTCCTGGATCATGCCTACCATTCATATACTGAGCATGACGTCACATGGTATGGAATACCCCGTTGGCCAGCTGGTCCAGCTGTCCCGGCTATGCTCCCTCAGCCTCTTGTGCGCTCGGTAGAGCATGGAAGCTGTCCTTGACTAGCAGGGTACTTAGCAACAACTGAAAACATCAGTGTGTTATCAACATTCTCCTCATACTAAATCCAAAACACAGCACTAGGAAAAAATTTAACTCTATCCCAGCTGAAACCAGGACAAATGTGCTCAATTTGCTAGAAGGCAGCAGGATGAGATGGATTCTGGACCCGCCTTGGTGTCTGTCTGGGCTTGTAATGGCCTTTCATTCGTCTATAAAAGGCTATAAAGTTTGGAAATTGGTACCATGAAATACCAGGGGTGGGGGCGGTGTGTGTGTGTGAAGGGGAGGGAGAAGGATGTAAATCTCCATAGAACATATTTGAAATACAGGGTTAAGAACAAAAATGATGAACAGTTAAAGACAAAAGGATGTGTCTGAATATGAAAAAAGACCATTTCAAAAAAACCCACAAAAAATAAGTTTTTTTTGGTCTTATGTGGGTTGTTTAGGGCATAGAAGGAAACTTGCAAAGATAATGACACTCACCACAGTAAGTTCTTTGACAAGCATCTGTGAAACAGGCCATTTTTCACCGATGAAAATCTGCTGCTCTGATTTTCTGTCATGTAAAGGGCTCCATCCTGTTTAAATACAGTTATTATCAAAAGTACAGGCCTAAGATGGAGTTCTGTAGTGCCTAGAAGCTGGTACTGCAAGGTCCAGGCATGTCTTTCCACTCTTTCCAGCTGCCAAAGGGAGCAGGAAACCAGATGCTGGGACATGGATTCTGTAGTGTTCAGCAAAAGGGAAGTTAGCACATCCAGCCACAACTGATGTGTTTTCTTTGTCATTTCAGAAGACAACTTTGCATTTTTAGCTCTGAGTTTGGTGATCTTCAGTATCAGAGAGGACTTCCAACAGATCCTCTCCAAGAAGCTGTTCTCAAAAACAGGCAATAGGCAAAATAGGCAAAACAATACTGAAACAGTATTTTCAAAATACTGAGCCCAGAGAGTCCATTCTAGAATAAGCTAATAGTTTTTCCAACAGTCATATCCTTGTTGTCCAATTCAGCTGCAAATTTCAATACACTATAGAGTTGCAGTAGACTAAGTTATCAATTAACCTATCCACTCCTTGCTTTATCACTTTTTTCACTAAATTGAATTTACTTTGGATAAATTTATTAAACAAAATCATCTCAGGTGCAAACACTCCAGCCTTAGTGAGAAATGAACACACCACTGTTAGCCGGGGAAAGGGAAGAGATTTGAGAGTACGTGATAAAGAGTGAAAAGTTAGACAGAACAAGGGTCTCGATTAAAACACAAGCCCAAAGACAAATTCAGCAGAACAAAAATAACTGGTTTGACTACATCACTGCAAGCACATGTCACCTTCTAATCTTTCTATCAACTGGCTAAGCTCTGTGGCTTTCTCTCTAATGGAATATTAATCTGGTTTAGTTGTAATTAGCAAAACCAGTCATCACTTAAATAACAAACATGTAAGATAACTCTCAGAAAGGCTTGCATTTGGCCTTCTAATTATGACAATGAACTTGCACAGTTCTCCTTAATGGCGGCTGTAACTATTATTCAACAAGGTTTTAAAGAAAACATTAACAGGCAACATGTGCACGTCATCAGCGATGTGTGCTCTCTCAGGTGGAGCCTGAAGGTCACTTGGATCATCAGGTTTGTTTTTTTAATCCATATCTCAAAGGGTTCGTAACTCGTTGGCTGCCCTGGCAGCAGAGCTAGCCGGGGCTGTGCTTTGTTCCCACGTTCCCTGGTGTGCTTCATGGTTAAAGCAGGCAGCGTTGCCCAGCCAAACCTGATGAGTGTTGGACACCAAATACATACTCCGATCACCTTCTAAATTGTAAAAGTCCAGCACAGGCTCTCTGCCTCTTTTTTTTTCCTAGTGAGAGCATACCAAATGCTCTCTTAGCAATGATGAGATTTTTATGCCTTAAAATAATTATGCACTAGTCTCTGGAGCTTAATACGTACTATTTAACAGTACTTTACTCTTGGCCTTCTGGCCACAATATGTCTACAGTGAGCCCCTCATGGCAGAGTGCTGTTCATTTTAACAGCACAACTCTTACACATTACATAACTTACATTATTCTCAGCAGTGTCCCATGAAATTAACTGCCTGAATAATTGCAGTATTGCATGGAGTCATTAAAGTTCAGCTTAAATCAGTTCAATGAATATGTAGTTTCACTGGGAGAAGTGGAATATTGGTCCAAGAACTGAAGTCTCTGAAGAAATTGTCAGCCACTCCCATGCCTTGTGTTCAGTAAAAATTAATTTTGTCACTTTGAACACTAATGTTCACCAATAGCCTTGGAAGATTAAAATCCAGATTGCCTACCATGTTTCAGATATATTCCTGCAGACATAATTTTCAATACTGCAGTCCAGAAGGTACTGAGCAGCATCTTACCATACTTCATGTATGTTTATGTATCTAGATACCAGATAGATATAAGCAATGTTAAAAACCTACTGTATGTCCAGAGCTCCAATCCTACTAATATTTTCTGTTACATGTATTAAAAATTCAGATGGAGCTACAGGTCATTGCCAGGTTTCTGCTGCTTAAAAATAAAGATCAATGGCAAGAATCATAGGGAGGAAGAGAAAGAGGAAGGAAGGAAGGACTGTACAGTGGACCAGAATAGAATAATTTCTGTGGTTAGTCTTCCTATTGGCAAGTAATTACAGATGACTAGAAATATTTCCACAAAATAAAATTTCATTTAAAACGTCCCCACATCAAGCATGGGAGACTTTGCTCAAATATATTCACTAGCTCATAGCTAATGGATTTTAGTAATGGAAAAAAGGAGAGAAACTCTTTTTGCACATGCACCTTTTAATCACATGAGTTTGAAAATATTTGAATCCACCACCTCAAAGCATGGCTCATGGCACACAACAAGTGTGTGTAATGAGGGAGGCTCAGTTCTTGTTCCAAAGTCCATGGCTTAGGCCCATGTATGCTGAAGATGTAGGAGTGTGGTAAGAGCAGAACAACAAACAAAATCCCCATAAAAGTTTATTACACACCCTGTTTTGGCTACAGTGAACTTTGGCAAAGGGTGACAGTAATAACCTGTTCCATGGGCCACATTGTACTTATACATTTACTCATCTCACTTTTCCCTCCTCCCTCTCTGGAAATGCTCTGGTAAGCAATGAAAGATGCTCAGCAATCTTAAGAGCGATGAGTTACTCTTATCTGATGTGAAGACAGAAAGAATTAACCCAAGATACTTTCTCAGCTATGAAGAAAGAAAAGCTAAAACACAGCAGAAGATGATGATAAATACAAAACATTCATACAACACTATAAATTTGCATGATGTTTTTCACAGAGAGATGACATACCACAGCTTTGCAGTGGGGTGAGGAAGGGCTGGTGTGGGCAGCAGTGCGGTGCAGCTGGGAGCTAGCACTGACAGAGAAACTCAGGCTGACAAACATTAGGACCTCTTATACGAAAGCGCAAAAGGCTTTAGGAGTACAGTGATCTCCAGCCTGCTGGCCCGTAGTCCTTTTCAAAATATCTCCTCACAGCAGGAAGAACTGTAGTTAGATCTGCACAAAAGAAGACAGATATATCCTATTTTATACTCAGTGTTCCTAAGAATACGTCAAAATCCCACAAAACCCAAGATCCATAACAACATTCAGCTTTGAGAAAACTGAACTTAACCTAGATTTTGTCTAGGTTAAGTGGGGATGCTGGTGACATCTGATTCTAGGTAAGTACAACTTACACAGATAAATTAACTCAGACCCAGTTTATAGGGGCAGATAATGACTATTTCTGTGATATATTAGATTTGGCCATGTCTACAGAACCAGAAGATCTGCCATTTAATCAACTTGAGGTCACATAGTTTTACAGTTTTAACTGAAATTATGCATGGAAACAACTCTTCTCAACGAAAGTTTGTTCTTAACACTCTTTAAATTACTTGTGGTAACACAAAGTAAACCCTCAAGAATAAAAGGTATAGTGTTAATACAGATTGGCATAATAGAATAATGCTATCATTTTCTGTTATTCTATTAGAAGACAACAGATTGTTGTGACTACATTAGCAAAGCATGATTTGAAGGGAGATATCTTTCTTCTAGGCAATTGAAGTAATTGGGAGAAAAATCCAACCAACCAAACAGGTACACTTCAGGCAAAACTGCAACCTTCAGGTTAGCACAGAATGAAAAAAAAACTTGCACTGAGTTTAACTAGGTTATGTTAATGAGCTAGACAATCTGAAAGAGAAGATGCTGACATCTGTAGAGGACAGAAGAGATCAGAGAGAGAAGAAGAAAGAGAGAAAAATAATGATCTTCAGTGGTACCTTGAAGTGTTTGCAGGCAGACAGGGGATGGGGAGGCCAAGATGTACCATAAAAGCAATAGCCCTCCTCTGTGATTTTGAATCCCAACAGAATAATGATTTTTTATTCCTAGATTCATCTCCAGAAGCTGCTTCATGCTTCTCTTCAAGACCGGAGCAGTTCAGAGGTGCTGTGTTTTGTTTGTGAAAAAGGCAAGGTTTTATATCATGGTATTTATAAAGTATTAGTTATCTCAACTTTTCCTACTGGAGAAAAGCCTGATCAAATCAAATCAAATTCACTGATAAATGCTCTGTTTGTTAAAAAATACTGAACTGAGTCAAATATCAAAGGCAACCTGAAACTAGTTGATCCTGGGGATTCATGTATCAATGCAAATGATTTACTGTGTTACAGCTGGAAGGTTATTTCACAATATCTCAGTGATAGGATATCTAAGTCTACATGGTACTCGCTATCGGGTAAATACTGGTACAGAATTCATAATAAGTACCCAACATGGCTGGTTAAAACCTAGCCTAGGCATGGCAGTGCCAGGCTGAAGTCACCACGGTTAGCTTACCCTTACTCACGTTCCAGTAAAACCTGTGAAGCATTGCCTAGCCTCACGTACATTTGGGTGGAGGTTTTTTTTCCCTCTTGCAGCAATGTTAATACAGACCAAGATTTCCAAAAGTAGCTTGTGAGAGACAGTCCTAGGTGCCCCTAGGACAAAAGGATAGGAGCCATATTTAGCTGCTGGTTCTTGAGTCATAGGGAAGTCACGGCAGAAGTGTGACAGTGATAAGAATTCGACTGTGCAGGGAAGGATGGAGTGGTACCTCTCTCAATAGTTTTGCACGTCCCATTCAGGAAATCCCTACTCTCTGAGATGAAACATCGTCACTCACTGAACTACAAAGTTATTTTTCCAATATAATGCCGGATATCCTATATGAAGATATCCCGTGGAAGCAGGATGAGCCTGGAAGAAACAGAGTGAACATCAAGTCTGTTTGATTTCACCTTGGAGTCACCCTTTACAAAATATTGCAGTTCAGAGAATGTTTCTAATGGGCTACATGGGAACAATCAGTACTCAACAGCACAGTATTTAGGGAATGATCTAATTAACCTGCATGTAATAGAGAATACTTCTTCCAGTATAACCGTAAGGATTTAGAAACCAATGCTACTTACAATTACCTTCATAAGGAGTATATTATAACAAGTATTTAAATCCACACGCACACACACACATAAAATAGAAGATATTTAGGTCCAAGCTACTAATTTCCAACAATTGAACTAATCTGAAATGGTATTCCTGAATTCCTAAAAACAAAATCTGACATTTAACTCCCCTCTCCCCATTTTTTTTTCCCCAGGAGATTGTTATAGACTCAACATCTCCACACACTGGTAATTAGAACTGGGAGCAAAATATACCTTTCTTTTCTTTTTTCCTGAGAAAATACATCACACTAAACTGTTTTCAAATAGGTAATAACATGTCATTATTTTTCTTTACATTGCATAAATACTTTCTCTGCTATCCCCTATTTTAAAGTGATTTTCCAAGTGAGAGCATTGGTAGCAAACAAACATCAGCAGGTATCCTGTATGGAAGTGCTGTCATACACCAAATAGAATAAAATTGGCAAGATTTAAATAATGACACAACTTCTTTAATGAAAGCAGAGTAATTGGATATTTTATTTGTATGTTTTGGAGAACTTTTTTTTTTGCTTCCAATTGTGTAGAAATTTTTCTTGTGAGGGAAAAAAAAATCCTGAAATAAAGCTTTTGTCTTCTCTCCAGACCTCAGTCTCCCATGATGGTGCCAATTCGAAAGTAAAGTACAGAAGAATTTTCTTCTAAAACCCCTGCTTGTCAAGTATTTTCACAGGTATATTAGCACTTGTTTTCTATAAGCAATGTATTTTTTTCTTACATCATTTCTGCACTGAGAAGTAGCCAAGTAAAGTGGCTAAAAAGTGCCATCTACTGCCTCCGGGAGAAATAGCTGAAGCTATTTTCATAGAGCGCATCATCTGGTACATCATAAGCATGGCTTTAAAAGCCACTGATACATATAGTTACCTCTATTTTGCATGTACATACATACCTATGTATTGGTATATATACATAGATCATCCACTATGTTGCTTTTTTGGCCTTGGCATACTGGAAATAATTTCATATGCACTTCCTTAGCAGCACAGTTGAATTTAAGTCAGTGGTCAGACATTAAAATTATGGATATAAAAGCTGGTTTCTACATCTGTTTCCTTATTCTTTTTGCTCTAAAACTCCTTACCTCTAATGACTTTCAGACCCCGTTTCTACACAGCAGACAAAAAACCTTAGCTCGTATCCCCTTGAACTTCAGAGGAGTTATCTTGGTATGGCCATCCCAGTTCATTCAGAGAATACCTCTACCTGTGGTTGGTTTTGTTGCTCTATTCCTGCTAGTGTACTGACATCCTAAATCTGCAAAAAACCACTTTTCCGTCTTATTCCAGGAAGAACTGGTATCTCCAAAATAGATGATGTATTGCATGCAGATTTTGTGAAGGCTGGGTGGCAGCGCACTAAACCACTGCAATTATAGTCTTTCCCAGCTCGTTGAAAACTGGAGAACTTTCCAATTCCTAAGGATGATAATGAGAAAAGGGGGAAGCAAAAGAAGAAACAGAGGAAAGGTTGCTGGGTGCAGCATCGCTGCAGGACCTAATGAAGGAACCTTAAGACTCCAAATTAGATATGAAAGTGTTGAAACAGACCTAAATCCACCAAATTTGTGTACTTGTGTTTTGTCAAGGGTTTATTTTTAGCCACTTTAAACATATATTAAGTCTCAAAGAGATATAGTTGACAATTAGTTGGTAACAGGAACATATTTATCATGGGACATAAAGGATCTGAAGAGGACTCACCATATGGAACAACTTAATGAGAAATTTTGGCTATTATATGCAGAAAATTATCAACTGCTGCTTAGAACTTGCTCCAAAATTTGGTGACATTCAAAAGTAATGGATTACTTTTCTTACAGGAGCATATGTATATTCAGTTGGAAGGAGCATGGGATGGCCTGCATAATAAAAATTTAAAGTCTTGAATATGTTGGGCAGGCGGTTCCAAAAAAATACATCATTTTTTCACTTTACCCCACCATATGCTATTTTATATACTTCACACACTGCATACGTTCTTGAAAATGTGCCAAACGCAGAAACTAAAATAATGATGTTCTCCAAATTAAGTCTGTTGTATTTGTGCATCCCAGCTGAATTCAATCAAGAGTTCATATCCTGTAAAAGATAATGCTACTTGTACTGCATATGATGTGACAAATACTTCTTGTCATGGTAGAGGGACTTGAGACATTGCTGTCAGTCGGTTCAGCTTATTTTTCCCACGGTGGTTGAAATGAACCTGATCTACCTCATTGTGGAAGAAGGTGCTCAGGCATTTACTGCTTTGTAGTTTAATTTCAGTGTTCGCTCACTGAAGGGGCAGTAGCTTCCATCTGAAGATACAATAATACTTTAAGTCAATTTGTCTAGTTTCACTTACAATCATACTTCAACTAAATGGAACAGCACATACAATAGATAAGTCCTGTAAGAGAAACGGTTTGAAGTTTGGATGATGGCTATATTCAAATTACAGAATTACAGCATTATCTGTCTGATACGCATTTCTGAAGGAGATTTTACAGTATATAAAAGGATAAAATTCAATCTGTGACCTCTTTAAAAGCTGAACTGTTTATTTCCCCCCCCCACCACCACCCTGTTTTCTTATACGTTTTTATGTACTCAACGTTTCTCTCAATAGCCTAGCCTGGAAAGTATATTTAATGTGATTACAATTTAAAACAGGGGAGAAAAGGAAAAAAAAACACCATTAACATTTCTACATATACATTTTAATCCGAAAACAAGTTGGAGACATTTTTCTTGGCTCAGGGAACTAAACCAAGAATGAGCTCAACTGACAGATGATTTTTGTTTGCTTTGTGGCAAAAGAAAAAAACTTTTTTAATTGATAAAAAATTTAGAAGTCACTGAAGTCACAATATGAACTACAAACATCAATGAAGTATAAAGCAATTTTTTTCTCTTACTTATCTGCAGGATGTTTGTTACAGCCATAAAACACTTTGCAGTTCTTGACACATGAAGGACTTTCTCCTATTACCTAATAAGCCAAATTACTTATCTCCATAATTCTTTGAATAAAAGTTCCTAGTATGTTTATGGGTATAGGAAATGGTTCCTTACTCTATTGGTGGACACAAAAAAGTGATTGTTTTGTCAAAATTAATAAATGGACTACAAATAAAACTATCAGAGACAGTTATATTGGTATACTCCTCATATGAAAAAATAAAGATATTTGGAAATACATTCCAATATTATTATTAATCCATTCTGTGGTTTGGATTTGAGAATGAGATCACTGAAGATGCTGACTGAGAGATTTGCAGTGAAGTCCCTTGAAATATGAAGGAGAATGAGACTTTTAAAAAAATTTCTTTTACCCTTTTTTTTTTGAGAAATGCCATTCCTCACCAGTGAGGGAAAGAATATTCAGTGTGCTTTCCACAATGCCGCAATGGGTTGTTCTGGAGTCACATAACTCCAGGGCTGGGAACAACTATCACAGCAGACAGAAAGAATAAATGCATTGTTATACCTTGGAGAACAGTATACTTAATGACTGTCTTTCTGCCAATTTCCAGGCCTAGCTTGTATAAGATCAAAATTAATCTATGAAAGGCTACATATTCCCTTTATTCAAAGGGGGAAATAATAGAGAACAGTTCACTTACAAAAATATTTGGTCTACTTCTTCTCCAATATGCACCTTCAAATATTGCCTACCAACAAAGATATGCATAACATAGTCCACGGCAGTGATAGTTTTGAAAAATTGGGACAATTATAAATAAGCATTTCTAAAAAATGTCCTTTGTGGACGAATTGAAGCAACCAGCCACTGTCATTCCATTCCCATGGTCAAAACCATACCGCCCTTTGTTGGGTCTTTTCTCCTGGTACCTCAAAGCCTTTACAGGCTGCTTGAATCCTACAGCCTTTCAGAAGGATTACAGAGGTAATTGGAGTTCTATGTTCATTTGGTTTCCGATATAGATACATGTTTCTCATGCGTGTATCTAACTTCCTGAGTAAAATGAAGAAATTAAACTGAAAAAAAAAAAAGGAAACACCCCCCAAAAACTACTCTGTTCCCCACATCCAGGATACAGGATCTCACTGCTTTTCAACAGCTAACAAAACATAAGAAATAAAAACCAAATGAAAGTCTTTAGTATCATTCCTTGGCATCTGTTAAAAGCCAGGAAGAAATTACTATAGCTGAAAACTAGATCCCAAAATCAGAAATTTATCTGATCAAAGACTGGTTATTTCTACTGTCTACACCTGGCATTGAAGCAATTCTTTGGAATAGTTTGGGTGACAGTCTCCATTCAGTCAAGCTCAAAGACACAGACATTTTATATATTCCTGCTTTCTGCCTCATTGGTGTACACAGCTACGTTGGTCTTTTTGCATCATTCTTCCCCCTGCATCCCCCAAGAATCAGGTAAAAAACATTGTAAGTGAAAGAGAACATCAATGATTGGGAAAAATCAATATGAAATTACTGCAGAAGTGGTCTCATAGAAAATGAGATGTTCTTCCAACAACTCTAATGAAAAAGGAGAAAAACTATCTTCATCATACTTCTAAAAAGCTGCTGAGTAGTTTTGCACCACATGTTCCTCTTTAGTAGGAAAAAACTGTCTTCCAAACTCTTCTAACACATAACGCTCTACCCCCAGAGAAATCTGCTTCTGCTTTCCAAAAAATATAAGTACTGAATTGAAATGTCACATTGAAAAGTTACTAAGAACTATTTTAAACATCCTAGCCTGAAAAGTAGTGCAGCATTTATTGAGTCCATGTTCAATATAAAATGAATTTTGTTGAAAGCATATTTCAGTGGTCACACAAAAAGCTCCAGCCCTTCTTCCTGAAAAGGCAGAAACACAAGTGGAAAGTTTTCAAGCATTTATGGTAGGTACATTTTTTTGACAAGAATACTACCATTGGCTTTTATGGTCCCAAGACTGGAAGAGCAACAGGACCACTTAGGGGGCCACTCTGGAACTCTGGCAACCAAAAGGGTTGTGCAACAACATGGTGGTATCAGCTGTTAATCTGAACACTGACTCTTGTTTCACTTGCCAAAAAAGGCATCAGAAACACAAACACCTGAGAGGTTCAATGGCACACTGAAAGCAGCAAAACCTCAGGTAGCCTTGCGAGTCTGCAAGGGACGAAGAACAGAAGATGAAGAGAATGGCAGGGAACAAATATGAGCAGAAAAATATAAAAGTTTCTGAAAGAAAAAACAAATCAAAACTAGCAATGCAATTAGCTCTACCCTTTCCTATCCATGTCTGAATCTAACACATCACATTTGCATCCCTATTTCCTTTTATAGACCCACACATCATGTTGTTGATTATATCTCATGGTAGGCGATGCACCACAAATCCATCCAGTTTCTAACCAACTTCAGCTCTGATTCTGTTTCTCTCCTGGCTTTGGTGATGTGTCATAGTAACCTTGGCTACAGGGCAGCTATTGATTCAAAACACAAATACAGTGTGAGAGAATTTCACTGCACAACGGGGTTATTGTGACTGATCTGAACAGCCCCTGTTTCAGCAGCAAATGCAGAACCCAAGTGTCTGATCACCTTGTTAGATATTTTGCACTGCAGTCTGATTTCTTCTTGTATTTGTCCATGAACTTACAACTAAGATGTAAAAACCAGAATGTACATGTAACATACTATTCTATTAGTATGGCACAAACATAGTACTGCAAAAGTGTACCACCACAATGATGTCTTTTTCCAGCGCAGAAGAAAAAAAGAATAGTATAAAAATCACAAGACCAACAAAACAAAACAAAAAAATCACCACCACTGCAGTTGTTGCCCAACATGGACAGAACATCTTAGCACCATCCATGTTCTGCAACTTAGCTCATCCCACCTACTACCATCATGACTGATGCTCAGGTATTTTTCTCCAAGATTTTTATTACTTCATTTTAACTTCATTGTAATAATAGCTCTCACTGCTAGTGAGACTGTGTGCTGCTGATTAAAGACAGAGCTCTGAGTTTAAAATTTGGTTCAGATGAATCATTTCTTTCGGACAAAAATTTGCCTGGACACAAAGCTATTTTGCAGCATGCCTATGATTTTTAAAATATTATTAAATACTGCTATTTAATGATTTTTCTACACTTTTTCATTAGCATGGCTTGTGGAACAGTCTATTCTTTGTGAACTTCATGTAGAAATAACCTTTTTTACAGCTGAGTGATATTATATAGTCATTTGTACTTCAGTGGAGCGGAGGGAGGATGCAAAATCATACTCACAGCAAAAGCATTCTACCTAAGTTTGAATAACGAGCAAAGATGCAGAGCAGCAGAGAGTCATGCCTGTGACAGCCTGTGTCTACCCCTGCCTGCAATCCCTTCCAGGCATGGGAAGCTTTCCCCTGTGTGTTCCTCGCAGCCCTCTCTGTCTGGCTCCTACAAACACAGACACGGGCTGTCATGGGTTGTCATGGGCCTGCCTTTCCAGCCAGCCACCTGTGGTACCAGTAATGCCAGTAGCAGTGGAGCAGCATCCAGAAGGATTTGTGCATATGTACCCCTATGCGGTGTCTTCCTCCTTAAGCAATACTCCAGTTGCGCTTCTTGGATCAACGAGGCTTGGTACTGCAGGGAATTGAATTTTCATTAATTTTCTGTTCATGATGGAGCACTCATGGTTTGGGCACAATTTTTCAATGAATTGTACAGATGAAAGGATAGTCACTCATATAGCATATCAAAGCCATCACAATATTATACAAAAAAAAAATCATGCTCTTCCTCACACTTCATTCCCTGTGTTCTTTCCTCCAAAAGATGTTTAAAAGCTGATATGAACCCTTTCAAATGTCTGCGAATTCTTCCAAAATTAATTTCGCAATTTCCTACTTGGAGATCAATTCTGAATTGAACCATGCACACAAGCTGACTTCAAAAGGTTCAAAGTCCTTTTTACAGAAGTGAGAAAGGTAAAAGTAACTATTTATCAAATAAAAAACCCAAACATTGGTTACCTCTCAGCCAAGTGACTGCTCTATCTGTCAGGCTATACAGTCAGCTTTTGCCACCAATGCCAAAAAGTACTTTTTATCGGATCCCGAGGAATAAAACCTTCATCTGACAAATGGTGACAAGGCCAGTTACCTTGTCAGGGGGCAATCCCAAGGAAGCTCCACTCTGCTAGAAGTGTATCCTCCACAGCAGAGCACAGGGCTGGGGAGGTAAAGTCTTAAACTTACCCCAACACAAATTGGCAGAGCCCTTTAATAGTCAGATCCTCCAAACCAGGAGCAACTCATATTTTAAGATTGAATCTCAGTCAGGAATTTCACATCCATGAAAAAGGCTACATATATTTCTGAGTGAGTCCTGGTCTTAACGAGTGAATATTTTGAAATATTATTGGAATAATTTTCTCTTTTTTAAAAATTTCATTTCTTCTGGTGAGTGATTGTATTACTACCTATGAATGAGAAAATTGTGTAAATTTATGTTATTGTGAAATTTTAATAATTTAACGTGGCATATTGTACATCCCTGTGGTTGTTAAAGAAGGTATTGCTTTTCCACTGTTGAAAAAATGGGGACACAGACTCCATGTTCTTATTTGCATGATAAGGACTTTATCTTATGTGTGTAAAATAACTTCCACAAGAATACATGATTAATTTGCTACGTTACTAAGCACATTACAATTAATAGAGATTACACATTAAAATATTAGTGCAACATGCTAAAACTTCAATGACTTGCTTACAAATCACTTTTTCTTTTTTAATGCAATGAAACATAAAACCACAGAATAAACTTACTTTCCCACCTCTTCCCATTTTACTGGATCCCTTCAATGTGTTTCTTTGCCTAAGAGTGTGAAGTCAGAACTGGAAGATGTATTTTTATAGAATAAAATTTGTTTGCAGCAGATATGTTAGCAAGTCTTGGAATGCATTACATTTAAATGCACAATATTTCCAATAGCAAAAAAAAAGATGTGGCACTGAACACTCTGTGATTTCACACTAACCACAAGCATCTGGCTGGACTTCTGTTGGAGAGGAGGTTCAGACAAATTCTCAGTCTTTTTCTTCCCTCCCCACATATTTTATGTTTTAGATTCACTAAACGAATTTGGTTTGAATGTACTCCCCAGGATCATCTTGCTGTCCTTCCCACAGCAGCAAACCTTTGTGCTAATTTCATACCAAGAAGTATGATCACAGTTTCTAGGCCAGGTAAGAGGAGAGAAGCAGAGGAGAGGAACCCAGAGTTACTAATATCAAATAAAACCACAGATCCAAACCCCACTGGTACTTTGGAAATCCTTGGTCAGTTTGGATCTGAACAGGAGAAATGTAAACAAGTTTAGGCTTAAAAAATACTATTTGACCACTGACTCACGTTCTGTCAGTTAACCCAGTTAAACAAATTTGAAAGGTAAAAGTGTTCAGACATTATAGCTGAGGTTTTAAAATATTTTCAGCAGTGGTCTTATTTCACTTTGAATTCATGTTTAATTGACTTATTTCACTGTGAAAAGGACACTAAATGAAATGCTGAGCGTGTATGAATATATAATATTTGAATAAGAATTATTATTTTAATATAATAATAATAATATTGAAAACAAATTTAAGTAAAAGTATTATGAACACGCAGAATAACCCTTACGGTAAAAACCTGTTTTTCTTGCTACAGCAAAATAAAGTTTCCTATCAACGAAAGGTCACTGAGAAGGCCTTATGCTTTTGTACGAATTTACTTAAACACAAAGTGTTTTCTGAGGAAAATTTGAAAGTTGCAATAATGTTTCCATAATGGAAAAATATAGTCTACTATGTTCAGAGCAGTACGGGAAATACCAGCAGCAAGAAACTGGAGCTGGGATTATGCCAAATTATTTGGTTGCAGTAACATGAGTATGCCCTAAAGCCTACTCTGTGAATGAAGGACATTTATCACACTTATGTAAATATGATGTAGGAGGTAAAAGAATTTTGATAAAATTATTTTTATCAAAACAATTTGGACATGGATCTTGGTTTTCATGTACATTTGGGAACTGACAATGTCCAGGTGCAGACTTCAGTGGTTCTGCACATCTGTGCCCTCTGCTTTGAGCCATAAATTGTAACATTGAGCCTTCAGGTACAATTACTAAACCTACTGCCTACACTGGGGGCCTTACTCTAATGAAAGTGATCTGTTTATACTTTGAACTGCATGATCAGGCAAGAAATGACATACAGCTATCTTAATGGAAAACCATTTTAGGAGATATGAATCAACATGGAGGATTAAATGATAAATAAAGACGACTGACAGATAACAGAATATATTCAAAAGAATTCATATATTCAAAATTCAATCAAGAATTTTATCATCGGTCATCACAGTTTCAAAGGTGTTTACTCTAAACTACATTAACAATGAAAACCGACAAATATCAAATATATACTTTGCCTATCTATAGGCATCACTTTGCAAAGCCAGACACTCACAGGAAAGCATGAGCTGCAACAGCAGGACAGGAAAATCCTGCAAACATCTTGGTGAGGAGCTCATATTCTGCAATGCATCTGGGCTTCGATTCTAAAACTTATTTAGAAGATCCAGTTCTGATTCAAGTTATCGGGTTGTTTCCAAAATGGGATATGTACAGTGGAGTGTGAGAATTCTCTCTGAAGACTTTGTAATTCTTAAAAACCTTTTTAATACACACTGCAAATACATTTATGTTTTGAACTTTTCACCATCTGAAAGTGATACTCTGCCTTGTCTATCGCATACTTGTCTCAGGTGCAGTTTTTAAACACTTGCAAACAGGATTTTTTCAAATATTCAAAATATCTGAAGTACTTTGTTTTTTACAGAGTTGGGATCACTGGTATGCTGCATAGCAACATGTTTAGTAGCTTTTATCTCACTTTTGATGGAAGAGCAAACAACACTTTTATGCAATTTAGTTTGTACACCAGCATTTTGAAGTACCAGACAGTAACTGGAATCAGTGTATCATGAATCCTAAACAGTTTATCAATTCAGTAGTTGGACTAGAGATACCATAATTATTTTATTATCATGTCTGCTTTCTCTTCACACATTTGTAATGAGTTATTAATATTAGCTATTAATATTCTTAAGTGAGGATAACGTGTTAAAAATGTTTATATGCTTATGTCCCCAAAACCATGTATTGTGCTCATAAAAAGAATCCCACTGAATTGTGATAACAAACCTTTTGAATTCACATGCAAGAAAATGATTTTGAAAAGTTACTCAAAAGATCTACCATCACTGTCCTTCATATTAAAGTAATCACAATGAAAACCATATATTCTATAAACGCATGTTTCTGTAGCAGTTAGACAGATTATGTAAAATGGCTTATAATAAAGAAAACTAATAATTAATAACATTTAGCAAAGGTGATTGCAAATCTTTGTTAATTAAATTTTGCAAACTGCTATGTCCACTAATGAGCCCACAAGCTGATTTAGTAGAATTAGTCCTTTGTATTCAGTAGAGTAATATATCCGTCTTTGTATTGCAGGGACAAAAGAGTAGTGTCATCAGGGAGCTGCCTGTCTGCACACACAAACACACTCTATAGAAATTGCCATGTTATTGGAAGCATGGAGGAATGTCACTAGGAAAACACAGGAAACCCAAGCCAAGATTTGAGATAGCTATATTCAATTATCAGACATTTTCATTCAGATTTCAGAGTGGTATTTCAAAAGCCACTGTTTTGTTACTGCCTGTTAAAAGCCCCTATGGCATTCTTTATGATTATTAGTGAAACAGAAATTAAATGGCAACTGACCCGTACAGTGTTCACTGGAGTCACATGTTTCGGAGACCTAGATACTGCATCTGCATCACTGTGTGATGAACGGCACGTACATTCCCAATTAGGATCTGCTTTGGAGTGCTGGTATAGATGAATGAAGGAAATTTGATGAATCTTCTTAAACTGATGCCACACTAAGAATGAATCTTCTTCTTTTCTGTTTTAAACAATATATGATTGGTTTGTAAGCTTCTGTTCAATAAAAAAACAGATGATGATGTCTCAGTAATGTTTAATAGAAAGAAAGTCATTAATACAGAAGCCTGAAAGATTCAAAGTGCCTCTTAAAAGGAGACATAGGAAATATAACATTGCTGTTAAGCAGGTGTACATTGACTATCTCAAATATTGAAAAAACATAGCCATGCACTTTTTAACACTCAAAAGGAACAGCAACATCCTAACGCCAGACAACATAAATCTGCTAACAGCATTATGCAGGAAGA
Source organism: Calonectris borealis (assembly GCF_964195595.1). Classification (NCBI taxonomy): domain Eukaryota; kingdom Metazoa; phylum Chordata; class Aves; order Procellariiformes; family Procellariidae; genus Calonectris; species Calonectris borealis. The sequence continues at coordinate 30,697,902 of NC_134313.1, read as the reverse complement.
GCATTGCTTCTCAGGCAGAATATTCTGAATTATTGTTTGTCAAAAAATACTTCAGTGCCACCCATAGCTTTTAATACAAAGTCAAACTGATGGCAAATTGTCAATGACATCAACCACTTCCTCTGTTTTCAGCAGCAACCTGTGCACTGCCAGCACTAATTTCCTGCTGTTCTAGTTTAGGCAGCAACCTGCCCTTTTGCAGCAATCTAGAAGATCAGGAAAAAAAGTCTGCTGTTTGAAGATGCCCAGAAATTGAATTGTTAGTTATAATCCTTTCTAATATGTTTAACTGGTTGAGTGTGTTAAAGACAGACAAAAGTTATTGCTGTTCTACATTTTACTTCTGCCTAAACATATGCTGCCACATAGTGTATGTCATAAGTATTCATTTCATCCAAGCTTTCCAAATTATCTTTTTTTGGATAAGACATGAAAAGTAGGTTATAATTTCCTCATTTCTTAATGCTCTCTAATAAATCACATCTGAAAGCATTCAGTGACAAGCATTTGAGAAGCACTTGGTATATTTTCTTCTTCTCCTTTAGCAGACAAATGGTATCCCATCACGCATAGACCAAGCATACACACAGCGGATGTGGGAAGACTTAGTCTCCAGCTGTTAGTTTCTAGCCATGACAGTAGCTCAAAATTTTGCATTCCCCATTATGTGCTTTACATGGTTGCTTTATATAACAAAATGAATAAAAGTCACGTTTCCTAATAAGCTGCTGTGCAGCTTGCAGAACTAGTGCCTGCACAGCTCCAGTCTCAACTATATTTTCCCAATAACATCCCTTTGCAGGGCCATGTTTTTCACCAGCAGAGAAACGTTCACTACTGCTTCTCCACACACAACCTAGCAAACTTTTTCTGAAAGCACCTCCTCTGCTTCCAGAGATGTCGTTGTCTGCAAAGCTGAGTTATGCACTCACCTCTGCCAGGGGCTAAGCCTTTCCTAAAGGTTTCCTTGCCACAAGAGAAAAGGAACATGCAGGAACCAAAACCAGATATACGTTAGTGAAGGGCCTGCCAGTAGCTTGAAAAGCAGTTGAACACCGGTCAGGCATAAGGCACTTCCACTAAAATTTCGTGAAGACCCTATTTAAAGTCTCTCTTCAAGGAAGCCCCAAATTGCCATTGTTCAGCAGGATTTAACATGTCTCTCTGTTAGGCTAGATGAGGGAGATGGAAGCTGGACCTCCCTACACCAGACGAGCTCCAGCTAGGCCTGTCTTTCTTTGTTACCATCAAACTTCCCAAAATGAAGTGAACCTAAAATATAATGGCATCTTTAGTCAGACAAATGAAAGTCTGGCCATTGAATTTTCATTCATAAAGGCTTGTCCAAATAATAACCCTCTGTCTGCAGTCACTTTCTTATGAACAACATAATTTAAGATGATTTCAGGAGCAGAAAATTAAATCATTCACAGTGGATAGATCTTCTAATAACAAGACACTTTTATCTCACAGGCAGCAGTGTTGTCAGTACTTGGGCATAATTAGGACTAGAAATTGGGAATTTTGCTATAAAGCAGCTGAACAATAGAGACTATTTAAAATAGACTTCAGTTAAAATCTTTAATATTGATTCAGATTGTTTACTTGAAAACTTCCACACAGCTACGTGACATTTTGCTTTGCTAAATATTAATGTGCACAGAGTTTAAGGTAAGTCTTGTTTTCTAACCAGTCACTTCCACTTTGGATTATGGATCCATAGTTATTCATATCGCCTTAGCGGACTGGTGGTGGAAGCAAATTTATCTTCTGGGATTTTGGAAAATGTAATCACATAATGGAATCTTTAATGCAAAACACAATCCTATCTTAACCTAAATTTTAGGGGAGGGTATTGTGGGAAGCTAGCATTTTTAGTAAAATAACTGAGTACCATAAAAAGCCCATAGGAATGTGAATGAAACATAATAAGCAAAATATATTAAATTATAGGAAGGTGAAAGTTAAGATTAACATTTGAAAGCAAGAAACTTCATAGCGACACTAAGTAAGCATTTCCCTCTAAAATGCATGTCTCCTATCCTCTTTCTTTTAAAGATGAAGGAAACAACAACAACCTACCATACCACTATATACTGAGTTTGGTATGAACTTTTCAAATTTCTGTTACCAGTCGTGATGCTTTATCATCCACAGTCTTTTACTTCATTCTCATCAAGACTCGTAAGGCATAAATCACCTTGAAATGTCCTTTGAGTCCCTTTCTCATCATGGTTCCATTAAGGGTATTGCATAGTGTCCCACAAGCTTATCTTGTCAGTGGTTCATAGGCTATTTAGAAATATTCTTACCTCAGACACCGATATTTGAATTTTTTTTTTTTTTTGCACCATAATGTCACTGCAGGAGATGCAATGTGGCAAACAGTTACTAAAAAATTGTCCCGGGTCACTCACAGCCAAGGAAACTATGATACTGAAAGAACACAGGGTCACTGTTGACTTAAACCCTGATCTCCACAGATGATTTTTCACACCCTTTTTTTATTGTCATTCACACAAGTTTCTGGACAGTGCCTCCTGAAGAGTTTCCTGATCTCCTCACGCAGAGAGAGATTGGCCTAATAATAAGATTATATCATCCATATTACTCCTATTTCCTAGTTTTTATGTCTTGCTTTATCTTCTGATCAGCTGTGATCAAAAAACCCAGTAATAATCTATTTTTCCTTTCCTTTTCTTTTTACTTGCCAAATGTTTACTGTCTTCTAACTTACTGTTGTATATAAATAAAACAAAGAGGGCTACTTGTTATGTTCTGAAGGAAAGTGTGGAGCACAGTAGCAAGTTTAGGGGAAATAAAAAACAAACCAGAGAGAATAACTGTATCACTATTGGATTTTACCCTTCCATTGGAGAAGTTACACTAGATGATATACCAACCAAGTCAAAATTTGTCTAAAAAACAATCAGATGGATTCACTGATAAAGAACATCAAAGACTCTATTAGGGATGCACAGGCTTTCATCCAAGTTCCATGTCAAAATTCAGCATGAAAGACTGGAAGCTCTGGAACAGATCATATGGTAGTGCCTGGACCAGTACCCAAATGATCTGTGTTTGTCCCAAGAACCATGTTATTTTCAAGTTATCAGGAAGAATACATACATTGACCCTTTCCTCACTCCCAGAATATGAAATAAGCAGGAGATTAGGGGTGTACAACCAGTTTTCTTCAGATGGTTCCTTTTTTGTTCCACCTGGAAAGTTTGTCTAACTAGAAAAAAAAAAGAGGACTTCATTTGTTGGGAAAGCCAGACGCTCCAGATTGGAGCAGTTTCTCTGATGGTGCTACAAAATTACAAAAAATCTTAGATGAACAGGCATTCACAGACCTGTGTTGACTCTGTATCCCATGCTCAGATTTCTCTGGACTCGCTGAGCATCTGTCGCTTGTATATAAGCACTAAGTCCAACACACATAAAATGTATCAGATTCTCCTGGCAGTTTATCTGACATGTACAGAACACGTATGTGTACCTACATTTCCATCCAATGTCTTGTGAAAGAGTCCAGAGTGGATGACCAGAGACACATTAAAGAAGAAGAAACTTGGAGAGGTTCCTGTGTAGGAAAACTCATGTGAGGCAGCAAAACTTTTGACTTTAAAAAAGGCAAAGGTAAATATGGGAAAATATTAACAACACTCTGTTCTTTTGAAAAACACTCTTCAAATACTGATCTCTGATCCTTCTTTAAATTGCACTGGTTGACATACTAGTCTGGGAGAGGAATTTGGCCATTTGCTGACATTTCTTTTGTGATTCTTATTTATCAACTAGCTTGGGATCCAAAGGTATGCAAAAAATATTTTGTTGAAGGTTAAACTGATTTCATATAAATTACATGAATTTTAGTATTTCATTATCTTCCTCGGTGAATAACATTTCATCATTTATAGAAACTAGTAATTCTTTTGTATTTTTAACCATATACGTCATAGGATATGACAGTCATAGAATGTGATGGTACATGGTCATCATGTACCCGTATATCATAGGATTTTGACATAGCCTTTAGGTTGGAATAGACTTCTGGAGACAATCTATTCTGAAACCGTGCTTAAAGCAGAGCCAATCCTGACATTAGATCAACTTGCTCCAGCTAGTTTTTAAAATCTCCAACAATGGTGTTACAGGGGAGTTGGGTGGGGTAACCACAAAAACAGAGCCATACATCTCCTATAATCCACAAGTTATTAACTTTCCTATTAACAGGGTGGATGTAGCAGATGAGCAATGATTTTTGTTCCAAGATTTCTATTCTGCCGCATGCACTAATATCACACGCTCACAAACCAGATCCCCGCTCCTCTGGGCCAGTCAGCGTAGAGCTGCACCACGAACCAGGGGGAACAGGCACTCACTGCGTGGGGTCCTGGCACATAACTGCTCCACCTCAGACTCTGCCTTTTACATGTCCGGACATCCTTTCATGGTGTTTCCCTCTCTTCCCAGCCACTATTCTCTTAATTACTTATTGCTTTCTAAATTAGATTGCAAACATAAGCTGTCAATGGCCTTGCTAATCACACAGCCCCAGGCCAATTTCTTTGACTTTCTCCTTATCTAAGACCAATTACTGATTGTCCCTAGGGATTCTGTTATCTTTTGGTCTCCTGCCCACCATGTTACAAAAAGTGTGAAGCTAGGAGCAGTTGCATAACAAGGTTCATCTGTACTTCTTTATTTTCCAGCTTATACTGGATTAATCTAGTCAGAGCTGGGCAGAGGCAGTCAAGGTCTCATTTGCTTTTGCAGTGTTTTTTGGTTATACTGGTAAATTGTTGGGGTTTTGCCTCCTTATAACCAGACAGAATTTCTGTTGCTGTAATTTGTAGCGTTATCTCTTGTCTTTTATTGTGCACCTCTGAGAAGAGTCTGGTTTTGTTTTCTCTATAAATTTCCATTAGACAATTGAGGACAGCAAATAGATTCCCCTTATGATGTTGGCCTTCTCTGCTGACTCATGTAGAGTTTGCTTGAAAAGAAAGTAAGAGCAGATAATCTAAGATGTTACAAAAAACCATTCTGCATTCTCCAGAGATAAAATGGCAATTTGTGTATATAGCAAAATTTGATCTTAGAAAAATATATGAAAAAGAAAACTTAGGGTTTAGATATCTTTTAACTTCTTTGTTGTTCATCTTATATGTAATTGCTTTGTAGATCCGTGAGAATGTCAAATTCTCAGAAGCCTGTGGGAGACCTTTAAGAAACCTTTCAAGAATGAGAAAGTGCATGGTTATTCTCAAACATATGAATTCCATTGAACTCATCTAAAAATCATACAATACATAAGAAGAGGACATATACAGACTTTATACAAACATTTCCAGTAAAGATTGTTTGAGAGGCAATTTCATTTTAGCAGCTGAAATTTCAATGGAAAGCATGATTAACCCAAACATATCTGCCTGTAACAGTATATTAGAGCCAGAAACTTAGAATACTGCAACCCTCATGTTTTTCAGATGTTTTCAAAGTTTCCTGTTTAATGGAACTTACTTAGGTTGCTCATGCTTACCTTCAATGATGGTCGTAAAATAGGCAATTGGTTACAGGTGGGAAGCCCTATATATACACCTAATATGCTAACTGTTCTCATGTGACCTCATCAAGCTCTTTAGCTTTCTACAAAGCATTTTCTCTCATTGTAAAAAAAGGTTGCTGATAGTTACTTACTGTACTATGGCACTGTGAGAAATAAATAATTAAAGTTTGTTTACTAGTTTTGAAAACACAAGTCGCCATTTAAGTGCTAAGTATATTATCATCATTTTCAGCCCCTTAGCGTTGAAGTAAAGTCCATCTCTGTATAAATTTATAGGCAAAATACCCTAATATTCCCCCATCTCTGTTATTAAACCATAAGGTTGACAGCAAGAAATAATACAAATTTCTTCTGCTTGAGTTAATGAAGCCAAGTTTATGTGCCAAGTTAACTTGGAAAGACAGTTCTGAAGGCAAGTCACAACAAGCCACACGATTTCCATAAGAAGATTATGGAAAAAGATGCTTCACTAGAGAAGTTTTACATTGGATCAAAAGTGTTATACCTAAGCAGTTATGTCTTGAATCAACATGTTTGGTAGATACAATAAATTAAAGCAATAAAATTACATATTTTTAATGAATTTATGCTGTAATATATGATTGAGTCTGTGGACAGTGATTAAGACCATAATTATCTGGACATAGTTAAGGAAACAAACTAATCTGAAATACATTTTAAATTAATCTGAAATACCATCTATTCAACTTTTGGAAATAGAAAGATGACGTTTCAGAGAATGATTTTTCTCTCTCCAGGAACATGGCAACTGAATGAGATCTACGGCTTGCCTAGTTCTCCAGCAGTGCCAGAATCTGACTATGCAAAACATTTGTAATGCCCCCTGTCCACAGGGGATAACGTCAGACTGTTTGTCTGTAACTTGTAATCTGAAGCAAGGCATATAGATTTTGATTTAATTTGGATTTTATAGATTAAATCATTATCAATTCTAATAACAGTTATTTCCTTCTTTTAATTCAGGCTGTAAGTAGCTTCGTACAGCAAACTGAAACTCCAGTTTGTGTGCTGCTTGTCTAAATGACAGAGAATAGATACCCCAAAGAAAAACCTACATTTAGAAGGCAGAAAAAAGATTTAAGATTCTCATTGAATTCACTTTAAATAGACATAATTTAGTGTAAATGGTGAAGTAATCATTGTTTGCTGAAAAAAATAATTACACCACACATGCAGGATCACAAAAATGCTTGTACAGATTTCCACATGCTTCTCACCTCTGATTACAACTTAATAAATTAAAAAAAAAAAACCCCTAATCTCCAAATCATGTAAAAACTTTGCAGAGTCAATTGGGGAGTCCTGTCCTGCTGAGTTGGATATCTTCTTAGTTTACTGTGCCTTAGAACCTGATATTAGAGCATATCCACAACACAATACAAGGAGGACAAACAACTATTTAGATCAAGTACTAAAAGCAAAGTAGCTTTGATGACACAGAGTTTTGTTGCAGCTGAAGCTCATGCTGCTTGTGCTCTTCTGAAGGTATTTAGTAGCTAAGCTAGCTCATTTATGTCTACGTGAACTGTAGCACAGCTCTGGAATGGAGAAGCAGAGATAATATCAGTTTATCTTGTGAATATTGTAATTGGCCAAAGGTCAATTTTTGGAGCCTGAATATTCTCCGAAGACACGGGACAATAAATGTCTTGAGACAACAAGAGTGTATAACAGCATCATAAGTCTTATCAGAAGGTTACCATTTGTAAAGTCCAGAACTTCACTCTGGAGTACACTTAATCATACCTTCATCCATCCCAGCTCAGACACAGGCAACGCATTTACTTAAGTTCTGCTGCACTTCCAGAGAAACATGAAGCAACTGGAAAGAATCCAAAAAAGAGAAAAAAGAATGATCAGAGGTCTAAAAAACATTTATTGTAATAACACATAAATAATTACATAACAATAATAGTAATATTTAGTCTACATGTCTATATTGGATAAGATAAACAAGCAATAAATTCAAATTGCAGTAAGGAAAATTCATATTAGATATTAAGACAAGCTTTCTATGGACAGTTCCACTATGGACAGCGGAACACAGCAGCAAACTGCTTATGAAGTTTTTAGGAATAAGGCAGACAAATATCTGTCAGCAGTCACAAGTAGTTGATCCTACCATAGGCAGGGAGGGGTCCAGATGATCTTTCCAGGTTCCTTCCAGCTCTGCTGTACTATTACAGAAGGGAATTTTGTGAGGATGCACTTATGTGCTTTTGTGTTTTCTGGAGTAAAATGAAAGTATTTTACCAACTAGGGGTTGACTAAACCAAAAATGGACATTCAAAATTTCAAATGTTTTTTATAGATATCTAATGTTTTAATCTAAGGTTATTCTTTGCATTTTCAGAGGAAGGAATTGCATTGGCAAGGGATATTATGATGGAGTAGATTTATTTGATAATCCGTCTTACAATTTTTGAGCACCTTGTAAACATTCTATAGATTTGATGAGAACGTTAAATATTATATATTAGCCCATTTGGTACCATACATTTATTTCAGATATTTTTCTGACACTGCTCAAACTAGTGTTTTGGAACATTTTCTATTAATTCAGCATGTTTACATGTGGTGCAACTGGATGAAGTATACAGTATGGAATCAAAGCCTCAGAGCTCTGCCCTAGTAACTAACTGTAATGTTGACCTAAGAGACTGATCAACATAAAAGTCAAACACACAGAAAGATAGACAAGGGCAGAATAGGCAAGGAAAGAAACTGCAGGGCCAGGGTTTCAGTTCCATTCACTAAAGCCATTAGTTTAAATCTTAGAGCTCAGATAACAACTAAACTTGCTCTCTTTTCCTGTCTAGATACTTAAATATTTCGGGCATTCTTTAAAAGCTGTAATTCTAAAAGGTAGGAGGGCTTTATTTTGTGTTACTTTAAAAAAAAAAAATCTGTGGAAAAACAGCATTAATTAGACAAACTGGAAACTAAAAGCACTCCTAGATACCAAAAGTGCTTAAAAGAGAACTCTCAATTTTTTCAGATATTCCTGTAGCAATCACAGCACAGCACAAAAACAGTCTAGTTTTAAGATCTGAACACATTTCATTTCATGCAAAGGCCACTTTGCCCCCATTTTAGCTACTGAAAAAGCTTATACATAAGTCCACTCATCATCTATGAATGTACGATCAATAAGCCATATTCTGCCCAAAGAAAATGTTGATTTGATAATCAAGATGCTAAAAGGCAGGCAAGTAGATATGCTGATTTGCAGATGACAGTCAAGATTAGGTAAACCTGAGCTTAGATGCTTTTTTATTCTACACAACTAAGCTGTGCTTATCCCCTTTGAAAAGTTAACTTTCCCATAAAAAGCTAAAATCTTAAAAACAAATCAGAACTGTTTTTATAATAACAATTAAAAATTTTACATAAGAAAGTTGCTGGTATTTTTGCTAACTGAAGGCAATATTTTTCTACCTCTTCTCTTAACAAAAGATTTGTGAAATGGAAGAACAAGTAACCATTTTGGAAAATTTAGAAAGGAATGTGTTTCTCCCCCTAAAATTGCTACAAGCCCCTTTCAATTTGTAATTTTAAATCCTCATCTTTACATTCAACAGCTCAATTTTTAATTGTTTAACAAACAAAAATTATATTCAACTCATAGACTTCAAATTAATTCTTTTAATGAGTAAATAATCAGGTTCAAATAATTGACTGCTAGCATAACAGTCTCACTGACTTCAGAGGGATTACTTAAAATATTTATTTGTATCTTTAATGTAAATAAGTTCTTTGTCTTAATTGCAAAGCAAAATTATGATGCAACTCATTCAAAATATATAGTTATGCTAAAACTCTCTTATGAAAAGGTATGTTTTTATTCTAATTAATATCACGTTTGCCTGAACAATTTTAATTGTACATTCCTTGACAGTTGTCATTCATAAAAACTTGTAAGAGAAAAACTTAGCTTTTAAAGAGCCTGCCAGCAGATGAATCTGATGTAAAATCTCAGCCCTGCAGCAAAATCTACCCAGAATTTTAGTCCAAGCACAAAGAAATATTTTTATAATTAAGGATATTCTGTCAACTTGCCTCTTGAGTTACAGCTAACGTTGGGAATTTCAAACTGAATCTGAGTTAAGAAGTCAATGAACTGGCAGGGAGGCCAATCCGCATTGTTATGTCCGTGGAGACTCACTTAAAAATGAACAGGACTAATGTCACTACACAAGCCAGACAACGTGGAACAAATTCCCTTCTATTTAAGAACCTTTAAATATGAAAACAATTATAGACTCACTCAGATGTGATATAATCATTGCAGGAATAGAAAGACAGCTCTGCAGAATCTTTGCAGGCATTAATGCAGAGTATCATGAATTAGAAGAAAATCAGTGACTAGAAGCCTGCCAGAGAATATGAACTGAGTAAAGTACTGAAGCAACATGTATTTATGAAGTTTTATTCGCTCTGCAGGGCAAGGGAAGGAAAAGGAAGGAAAACATGAAAATTTTAAAAAACAAAGTAAAAATTACAATCATTTGAAAACTAATCATGGTAATTTCTGGTATCGTGTCTTGTTTTATAGTCATGAATATTTCATAGGCATTGAGAAGCATCATCTTTTCACTTAGAAAGTCTCTGGGTCATAGTTAAATTAAATTTCTTGGATCAAAAATCTAGTAGCAAAATGAATGTGCCTAACTAATATATCACTTAGCAAATTATGCTGAAAAATTCCATATTTTTTATGAATTTAATTTTAAATTTAAGATAATAACCAGCTGCTGTTCAGGAGCACCTTTTGGTTATACCCGTTTCATATTTCCGTATTTGCACACTCTACGTGACGCCATGGGAATCCGTAGATTTACTTGGAATTGCAGTAGCAGAAGATGTAGAGAAGTATAAGTTAAAGCAATTTTTACTGTGAGAAGTCCAACCTAACTTTTTTTCTGGTAAATTATCTTCTCTATAATTTGAGTTCTTTCCATATCTAATCATTTGTTCACACATGCACCAATTGGAGTGAAAAGACTGTATGTACAGTACCAGCTTAAACCTTCACTGTGTTTCACTTTTGTTCATAATATCAAAGGCAAGGAACTGTAAATGTAATTTGCTCAAGATAATATATAGAGCATGGAGATTAAGGAATTAACCAGCCATTTCACGGTATGATTATTAAAGAAGTTCTTTACCTGTCTCCTATGACTGTTGGCATAAAACTATCACATTTTGTTATAAAGTTTGAGTTTGATGAATCTGCTTTCATTTATGTAGACAGGAATGTGCTGGTTATTTGTCTTGTGGACCAGATCCTTTACTCATACAGTATTTCAAGATTTTCATACATATTTATTACAAATTACTGTTGTGAAAACAGCAGCTACTTTACTCATTTAAGTAAGAAAATGATTATGTTTAAAAAGAGATGAGTGTCTTTTAAGTTTCACAGTTTCTCCTCTGCTTGAAGTCAGACAAAGCTCTGATCTGTTTGCTGGCATTCATTCTGTCCATGAGACCGTGAAATTTGGTATCTCATTATATCTCATTTTCTGACACACTGGGTCTGGGTTTAAGAGGGCCAGAGATGCAAAGCTTCTGGTCTTTTCATTCAATATTCCTGGTATTGAAGCCACAGAAATCCAAGTTTGTACTTTTTAATGCTAAATCAGATCCTAACCACCCAAGTAATGGCGTAAAAAAAATTTTACTGTCTCTCCCACCTGTCCCATGGATCCCTATATATGGATAATCAGGTCCCAGCATTAAAGAAGGTTTAGCATGTATTTTTCTGCAAAGAAGGCAGCTCCAGAATATTTACTGCACTTGCATTACATTGTATTCTATTACTATTAAATATTTTTTGCATTTTTTGACTGAAGTATACGACTCTTTACTGGAAAAGATAAAAATAAAATCCCTGTCCTGAAATAACCTCTCCCATGATTCATGTGCTCATTTGGGTTTGTAGGAAAATGTGGTATTAAGAACTTTTGTCCTGAAAAGTACTTGAATTTCTTCTAGTGTTCAAGTCCTTAGTGACGGCATGCTCTGGCAGCTCAGTCACCCACAGTGCTGGAGAGTGCTGATGTACAGTTTTGTTTAACCAAGATTGAATAAAGGGGCTCAAAGAACTCCTCATCCAGATTTCAAAAATATACAGCAATTGTTCAAAACTACCTCTGCCTTTTTACTGAACGCTGAGATTAATTTATGAATGAGATTCCTGTGTGTCAGAGAGAGAGCGATCTATCAACAAAAGAATTTACACAGCTAGTAAGGCACTTATTAAGATGTAACATAATATAATTTCTATCTGCTTTCTTTCTAAATTTAGGATTTATTTTATCAGCCTTTCCAGCAGCAGTCCTAAGCTGTCTTTATTATATCTGATGGTAATTTATTTTCTAATCCTTTTATGTAATTAAACAAACACCATTTTAATTCTGCTACATGTGAAGGAAATGAAATGCATTGTCAAACTAAATTCCCTCCTCAGTGCAAATCAGTATCTGATATATTGATTTCATTTTATAAAATAATTCTGGCCATTAGTGTAACCAATTGCTCTTTCAAAAAACATCCGACACCAAACAAATGCAGGATTGAAAAATAACAGTAATTTCATAAAACATCAGAATAACACACGTTCAGGTATTACTTTCTAGGCCTGAAGCCAAAGAACTGGGATAACATAACAGGAGCAAATCCAGATGTGAACTGAAATGTATGAATTAAAATGTAAAATAAATAAATACCATTGAGCACTGAATAAAAATTAAAAAACTATCACCTTGACCTTTTCTTGTAAAATAATATTGTAACCTTTCTTCCAAAAATACAGTCCTATAGAAAAGATTCATTAATCTTTTGATAAAGAATCATTATTCATGCAGATATCAAGAGAAGGATCTCTTTGCCATAAATACCATATCTGGAAAAATTCTAAACCTTACCACCGATATTTCTTGAATCAAAAATCTTGAGAAGATAGACTGTGATTGAAAGGCTTCTTAATTTATTTTTTAATTTAAGTATCACTATCTTTTAAAGTAATTTACCTTGAAAAGAGATTTTTGAACAAAACGTAAAGAAAAGATTGCAAAAATTTGCATTTATGTAAAATGACATTTTGGAGAATTGTAACTACACAAATATCTATATAACAAATGAGCCAGAATTTGTTTTTCTTTCTCATTACATGCGTTAAAAAAAAAGTAAGTACTAAGTTGTTATCTGCACTGTTTTCTGTGCTACTTTTTCCATCGGTTATACATCACGCATGAAGATGAGGATAAAACAGAACATTAATAATCCTACATTTGAATAATTATTAATAGGTATCAGAGCTAGCAAAATGCTTATCAGAAATTAAAAATAAATATTCAAATTTAGTAAAAATAAATTCCCAATAAATGCCCCATTTACAATACACACTGATTTAGCTCAGAATGTCCTTGCATATTTAAAGTTCCTGGCACAGCTGTTCGGTGAACTGCTAGCATTTTAAGAAGGATACTATTGCTCCATCTAGTGAAAATTTTGTAACACATCAGGCTTCAAGTCTGCAGCTGAACAATATACTTTTTGATTCTACCCGATTCATGTAGCCAAAAAAATTATATTTGTCAACAAGTTAAATTCTATTCATCTTTCTGTTGAAATAGAACTCTTGATTTTGCGGTACATCACACGTTTAAGACTGTATTTATAACCTTTTCAGATAGAAGCCATAAATCGAAAGTTGAACTGTAATAAAGATTACAAGAAATAGGATGTAGGAGATGTTCTCCATCCCAAATGACTGAAGTCATCCCAGCGTTCATTCCATCCCTGGTTGCTTCCCCTTGCAATAAAATCCTCTGTGATCCCTACTGTTTTTCTATCTTATTCTTGCAGTTGTTCTTGAGAATTTTTAATGACCTTTCCATCCTTTGGTAGGATCCTTCTTCCTTTTTTAACTCTATTCAAGTTATCCTCACAATTTTCAATAACAGCCATCTCTCTCAGTGTCCTCTTCCCCACATTCATTTTCTTAAATTGTGCTTTTTCATTTTCAGTGATGCACATTCATATCATCTTCACTTACTAAGCAGTGGAAAGTCAACAGATCTAAAAATACTGGAAAACCAAGCCCTCCAGAAAGATGGTTTTTTTCTTCCCCAGGTGCTCCATTTCCAGTCAGGTCCGGAAGTGGAAAAAATAGCTCCAGGGCTCGTTGATTTGCAAATTCATTTTTCTGTTGTTTGTTCTACATTGAATACTGAAATGAAAAACCCAACACATTCATTCTGGACCCTATTTAGTATCTCCCATTATTAATGGAAGGGTTTTTTCGATTTCACATGTTAAATCACAGCCTTTGTTACTCCATGTGAAGAGACTCATCTTGCATTTGTGCACATTGTTATTTCTACATGATGCATTGCACATCATCCACTTGTACATAATGTTTTTAGAATGCAATGTAAGTTACGTAAGTTGTAGAAGTAACAAAAAATGCTGTGAAAACTGGTGCAACAACCTAGGTTTCATGAGGGAAGAAATAATAGGAGGTCTCTTTTCATTGTCTGGAATGTATAGCTGCTCTTTCCCATTTAATAATTATTTAACAGGGACCCAATGCATTTAGGAACATGTTACAATCCAGTAGACTGGAAACCAAGTTTAAAGTGACAGCATAATATGAAGATAGCCAAAAGTAAGAATTCCATGCTTCTAATTTTATTCTCTTTCATTCTGGATCTGAATATTTAATAGGTTTCACACTTGCAGCTTTTCTCTCAAGTCACAATCAGATCCAATCCATACTATAATTTAAGATTTTATCCTGTTTTCTGGAATCCATTTTCACGAATAAGAATTTAGATAGGTGGTGGTGGCAGCTAGCAAAAGGAAAACAACAAATCATAATAACAATAAGAATGTTCTTCTGCATTTAGTAAATTCCTTATATCAATGTTTAAAACTGAAGGAGCTCAGAAACCAAAAACTATTGTGTCACCAATAGTGACTATCCATATGTTCAATGCTTAAACTTGAATTTTGACAATACCTGCTACTACTTTATCTGAAACAAGATTTTTTTGATATAATGTATTAAATGGTATCTTTTGCAACTCTATCCTTCAAGGAACTACCATTTCAAAGTACAGAAAAATATTCCAATTCCATTTTTGTCTTCTTATGAGGTTTGCAATTATCTGCCATAAAAAGACAGCTAGTAGACATCTGGTATGATACATGGGGTAACACCAGTACACTCACAGTCATGTTCGTTGCTTCAGAGTGCTTAACTGCTATGTTTATAGAGCAAGAAATAAAGGATCCTTCTGTAATCTATAATCAACCTAATGTTACATTAACAGAATGATATATTTTGCATTCACGTACACCTTCTGGCTGTTTTTTGAAGTGGATAAAGTTGACAGTCAAAAAGATATATTAATGGCCAATTGGACTATCAGAAAAAAAAGCTGTAGGAATTTGTACCTGTGTTAGAAATCATTATGGAGAAAATGAAACCATTCAAGTTACGGTCCTCAGAGTGGGGGAATTGGTACAGCAGAAAACTGTAACTTAGGGAAGTAACGGACCATTTGCACTTCACATTGAGTTTGTTGCACTTCATATTTAAAGTTTTATCATCCTTATTTTGCTTTCAGGATATATCAGGGATAAAACCTTCAGGATACCTGAAGGAATCTGAAGATACTACCTGTTGATAGTGTATTTTTTTGACAGTTAATGAATAACTGGCCCATGAAGAAGAGAAAAGGGTGCTCACCTGCATAAAAACTTCTCAGTAAGAGGACTGAAAATTAAGATAACCGAAAAAAACCCCTGACACTGTGCAGAGAAAGGCTTAAGGGCCTTGAAGGTAAACACAGGATCTGAATTCTTGCCATCCTCATTAGAATTAAACAGAACTTGAGTCCTGAGAAGAAGGCTGCTGAGTTCACGTGAATGTCAGCCTCCAAAAGTACAAATTATTCACACCAAAGTAGCCCAATTTTGTAAGTGAGTGTATACATTTTGTAAAATTCCAGCTTCACTTCTGAAAGCATTCCAGAGCTTTGTTAATTCTCTCAAATCTGCTCTTCTCTAGGTTTACATCTACTGATAATGATTTTCTCCTGGCTTCTCTCCACAGACTTACCACTTTAAGTCCTTGATAAAATCCTTCTTATTACACTGGCATGTAATTCCTTGAACAAAGACCAAAAATCCAAAAGGCTTGCTGACCTACAAAGCTGCTAGATTATCTTTTGAAGGCAAGGGAGCGAGAAAGGAAGCTCTTTGATATTTTATAACATCAGTGAGTGATGTTTGTGAACCCAATATAAAAATAACACTTCTAACAAGGAACAGCAGTAAAAGACTTATTTTATGTAAATGCAATTAAAAGCTAATCAAGTGATAGGATAGTTGGGGGCACATAATTGCTGTGAAGACTCTCAGCAAAGACAGTGCAAATTGGCTGGGGGGCAGGTTAGCACTGGGTGTGTCAGCTAGGTACACCATTTTTGTTGGCACAAGAATAGTGCATAAGGGGTTAGCTACCAATGAGATCTGCATGGGAATGCACTTTTATCATGCTTTAAAAATAGCTAGAAAGCATGGCAGCTGGATTGTGTTCATAGAGAATAGCCCATCGGAATTATCAATTTTCATATATTTTATGAAAATATAGTATATATTTTATTTTATTTATTTCATTTATTTTATTTTTTAAGCAGTCACAGCTACAACTGCATTTGGGCTGTTTCTTCATGGCTGAGAGCAGTTCAGCAAAGCTCAGAAACTGGGACCAACATAATTGTGTTAGCTGTAGCTAAGCTACACTTCTGCTACCCATGCTAGCACATTTCTAGCTACTTAGAGGAAGATACCATGGGGTATCTAATTGTGTTTGATATTCATCTCATGAGAGCTGCAGGTACTCAACACCTCAGAAAGGCTGAATCTCAGTCTACATATCGCAGTCAGAATTGTTCTGCTATTATTTCAGAAAACGAGGGATTTCAAGAGATCATATTTTGGAAGGATTTTTAGGAATGGGTCACACCCATCAAAAATGTACAGCAGAGCAATCCGCAACTTACAAAGTTTAAGGAGTTTTGATGTAGTTGGCTTCCAACGCCAGTGCAAAGATATGTAACAAAAAAACCACTGGAAACATTGCATTCCAAAAGTCTCTAGATCAGTTTAGATACTATTGAGTTGCATTAGAAAATTAAAATAGTTTTAATTTGAATAGTGCACAGCTCATAACAATTTTTACCTAGGTGATCTAAAAAAAATCCATTTTTGCGGGGGGGAAACAGCTGAAAGAACAGGTTATGTTTTTAAAAACACTTCTGATTTATAAGTAAGGGAGGTGCATTTTCCACTGACAGGATAGGAAGCATAGAGTCAGTGCTAGGTCAAAAATCTCCCACATCCAAACAAAAAGAGTCAATATGTACACAGATGAAGAAATCTGTTTCACCCACACATTGAAGCAGCACTATATACTGATAACAGTGAATCTGGCACACATAACACTAATTATACGTGTAAGCAATTGCACAGTCAAGACTTGAGTGAATTTTGTTTCTGGATAAGCAAAATCACAATTTAAGCAGAGATCTGCCTAGCTAAAGCTGTTATAAATAGACTTTTAAATGAGATTCCAAGATGAAAAATATAGCATCTTTAAGTGCTTCTAATGAAAAAAGAGTAACTTTGGATTCATGTGATTTAGTCAACATTCCACTGGTATAACACCACTTACTCACTCTTCTGCTGATTCTTTGTCATTTATTCTTCAGTATTAAACTCGTGGCTAGGAGCTGTCAACACTGTTAAAAAAAGAAAAAAAAAAGAGGAAGCTCAGAGAAAATCTGTGCTTCTATTTTGTTTGTCGCTTCTGAATAAATGATCAGTATATGTGGTTTTTATTGTTAAGTTTAGATTAGCTGAAAACAAATTTAAAAAGCCAGAACTTTTTTCATATTTCTTTCCAAGTTTCTTTCTTTCAGTGGAGGTGAAAAAACCTGAAGAAAGGGGGTTTACAGCAGTGCTATGATGACCTCTTGTGGTTAAATAATATATGCATTTTGTTTCACAGTTTCTCAAAAACTGTCAGCATCAAAGGTGAAATTCTGCTCTTAGATCTGAACAGTTTTGTGTTGCTAATTCTGCTTAACCTGAATTAACTTCTCCTCCCAAACATGCTACCAGTATTTGTTTAGCTCACTGCTAAAAAATTCTTTAAAAAATATCTCAACCTTTGCACTCCACAAACTTAACAGGTGAGAGTATCGTATCTTCTCACATGGTAATTTGTTAAAACCAATTCACAGCTCTATATAAATAAATTCACTAATATAAAGAACTATATTTTTTAATAAAACCTTACCCACTACAAAATGTTAAAGAAATCCTATGGTGCTAGCCACTCATTATAAGAAATTACAACAATAGGTACGGAACTTGCTCTTTTATATATTTTTCGGTATAAAATTTAGTGCCTTAGCTAAATATATGCATCGTATCTAAATAGCTGCTAAAGCTGTCTCCTTTCATCAATTTTTCTTGTAACAAAAAAACAGAGAACTGAGCATTTCCTGATGTTGCTGAACGCAGTCTATTAACCTGGATCATATCATCTGAGACCTTGTCCCCTAAAAGACAAAATCACTCAAGACTTTAGCCTGATTTTGCTATTTCCTGAAATCATTCAAAAATACAAAGATTTCTTGAAACAACTTTGCTGAGTGATAATACTTCAAGTGATGGTCCTGACAGTATTTACGGATCTCATGGTGGCACCTTCTCACTGGAGGATCACCAGTGGTGATATTTGCACCTGCCAGGCAGTATTCACATGACCCCGAACCCTACTAAATTTAGGACCTATTGCAAAGCCATTTCTGCACTGGCTCTGCTGTCTGAAGTTTTGGAAGCTCGTCGGCAGCATAACCTTGGACTGCCACCAGCTGGATATCTGCCACATTCTGATACGCTGCGATTGCAGCTGGAGGAGGCCTGAATTCAGCTGCTGCGAGACATTACTTGTTTATGTAACACACGCTTTAGAGACGCGTGGGTTAAAAACAAACATTGCTCTTACTGTGCACAACCAGTCCCTCGTATTATTACCTCTCCTCATTTCTTTTCCTTGAAAAAATTAATATCAGAGGCTGTCGAGCAAAACACGCTAGAACAATGATGACGACAACAAAAAAAAAAAGCATGTTTAAATTAAAATGTGGTTATCTTCATGTGTCAATGAGGAAGAACTGACAGTGCTCATGTATCCCAAAAAAATCTCCCTGGCTTTTGAAACATCATCAACAAACTTCTGACAACTCCTTGCACGAGGAGGTTCTGAGCACTGCTGGCATGCAGACTTGGGAGACAAAACCAAATTGTTTGTGTGGGGGAGGGAGCTGTTTTATTTCTATTGTCTAATAGGCCTAATCTGTCTCATTCTTCTTTAGCTGGGTTAACTCTGCAGTGCTAAGAACTGACCAACTTAAAACTGTAAGCCTAATTTACAAGGAGCGAACTTCAATACTCTAGGCACCATTTAAACTCTCAACTAATTACAGTTTGCATATCTGAGCATGTGACTTTTTAAATGTCTAAATGCAGTCATTATTTGCCCTGCAGTCTGTCACAAGTGTGGTAATAACCAGCCTGAGACAATTTTAATTTGACTCTCAAGGTGCAGTAGTATTACTCCCTTGGCTGAGCCTGGCCTGCCAGGTGGCTCGTGGCCACTTCTTTATCATTGGAGACTCCTGGCCAGTCAGCCAGGAAGCCAGCTAGCTAGTGACCTTCTTCCTAGAGGAGGCAGCGGGTGGCTGCTTGGGCACCCCATGCCTCTTTGTACAGCCTACAGAGCCTTGCTGTGGCCAGGAGCGAGGCGGTATGGACAGGAATCACCTGGTGAGTACCAAGCTGTCATCAGTCTCTCAGCTCCCAGGATAGGGGTGAAAGTCTCATAGTCACAGCCTTGTCCCCATGGCTGCCAACTCACAAGTCTCGCTGCAGCCACATTTCAGCACAAGGGATCAGTAGAAAAGCCAAGCCGCACGTCTTCAGCTGACACAATACACCAAATGTGTTCAAAGCACTGAAAACTGAGTCTAAGTAAGTGTTGAGCTGGGGATGGCAGACAGCTGTTGTAGGTTCTGTTGCTGGTGTTAACCCTCCAACCACGCAGCAATCTTCAGACACCTCATTGCAACGTTTCTGAGCTCGTTAACTACATATCTAAATATCACCTAGTGTGCGATAAGACTTTCCCTTCCAGCAAGGCTTGCAGACGTGTTGCATACACTAGTGAATTTAGGGAGAAAAAGGACTTTTTGTGTTGATTACAGAAGCATAGCCACTTTGAACTGTCAGCTTTGGGGCACCTAAATCTGAAAGGCAGCAGACGTAACAGTTCAATATAAAAGTCACTGATAGATTTAGCAGTTTTGAGTTTAAATCGAATCAAAATGAGGAAGTCTAAAAAGACTCTAAATTTGCATTATAGAAATCAAGATTCCTATTTTTATAATCTTCATTTTGTAAGAGGAAAAATATGAGTTATTTCCACATCTTAGTGAATATAACCAGAGTATTTTGATTGGAACTTGGACAAACTATAGTTTTGAGGTAAGTTCTGGATACTCACTTTAAAGGCTAATGAAAGTCAAACCCTTCAAAGAGCTTTCACCTATGGGCAAGATCTAATGTTCACTGTAATTATTAGAAGGATCTTATAATTCGTATACATATTTATTGATAGAGATGAGCAGTGGAAAATTTCCAGCAATCAAAAATGTTAAAAACCAAAAGGTATACAGAGACACTAAAGAACCATCTAAGTTCCTTGAATAGGCTATGTTCTACCACAGCCCACCATTTTAGTGCAGGAATGTTTTTTCAATAGGTATTCACAGATAACTTCCTGTTTATAACACATTTAAGAAATGCGAAAATGCTATCAAGCTGTGTAATATGTTTTCTCATTCTCCAATCAGTATGGAGCATTCTTGTAAGCAATGGTTAAATTTTATACTTCCTTTTTGGTTTCTCCTTCAACAATAATAGGGTCATTTTCTGGCTCTGACAGGAGGGAGTTGGATTTGCTGGCTGGCTGTTGTGTAAGCATCAACTATACTGGAACTACACTAGGAGCAAGAAACAGGAAGAAACCACTTGGTAAAACACAATCATAGGCTGGCAGGAAATCAGTGACTATTTGTCACTCCTTCCAAAGAGGAGGAAAACAGTTGGTGACAGATATTCAGTACCACCAAGTATCCAGCAGAGAGATTAAATCTCCTTCTCTCCATGCCGGGATACTCAGAGTTTTACTTCAATGTGGACCATGGCTACTTGGAGGGTCTGGTCCGAGGGTTCAAAGCTGGGATCTTGTCAAGTGCGGACTATGTCAATTTAGCACAGTGTGAGACACTAGAAGGTAAGTCTGCTGGTTTATTTTATTTAGGAAGAAATACTGTTGCTTAGACCTTTGAAGAAGGGAAGGTAAAAGGCTGATGTACTGAGAGCTTATCTTAAAAAGCAGAGATAGCCTGATGTCCTTTGAAGAACTGTTCTCATATTTAAGTTAATAGCTTTCCATAGAAATTACCCTAGGATTGTACTGTGATTTGCAATGCAATCCAGATGATGGGATTTTCTAGTTTACTGATAAGGTTTGGAAATCTCATCCATAGAGTTCCTATGGAGATTGGTAACCTTCTCACAGATTTTAACTATAGAACTGTTCAAGTATAGAAGTTTCATATCATTTCAGCTGGATAAAATAGTTACCAAAATCTTCTTAAAAGCTTGCCATTTGGCTCTGAATTTCTCTATAAATTTTAGTACTTTATTACTTCATGAGTTTTAGGGCAGTGGGGGACATTCTACTTATCAGGAAGAGAAAACTAGACTTCACAAAGATAAAACTGAACTATTCTCAAGCTTAAAAAAAAAAAAAAAAGCTTTTTTCAAGGTGACTTTGCTACAGTAATAAAGAGAACACACACTAATTTCCAAAACAGCTTTCTATGGCCAAGACTGGTCACAGCCTGATGAAGACAGACTTGTACAAAGAATCGTATGACATAGCTCTACACACTTGGCAGGAAAAAAATGCGACAGAAAAAAAACCACTTTTCTAAAGGAACATAAAGTTTCTTTCCCTGACTCCAAAATAAAACCTATGATTGTACACTGAAATAATTTCTACAACATGCAGTATATTAGATTAATTTGAAAAAGGAACAAGGAGAAATAATACGCTCACTCTGTTTTAAGCATTGGTTGCTTTGTGTATGCAGTAATGGATTTGGGGAAATGAGAAGTGCAGAACCTGATGATTCCCATATACAACAGAGTTTTGAGGCTCTCTAAACTACTAATATAATAACAACATAAGTCTGGGAGGTTGCTTGCCATTCATCTTGCAGATTAAACCAACTACATTTAAATAGATACATATAGGTATTTACCTGCCAGCAAGATAAAGTTCCTCTCATAGTTAAAGAAGAGATTGTCAGTACAGTCAATGGGATTTAGAGACTATTCAACTGACCAAGTGCATGTACCTACTTCAGCTGATAAGCGGGAAAGCTGTATCAGCTCTCCATTTCATACAATGGCAGTTTAGACACATAGAACACAAGTATACGCTTACTCTGAGAACTGAAATCTGTTCCTTATATCATCTGGACAAAATCAAGTTTCTGTAGCTTATTTGTACCAGCAGTTGTGATCTATGCAGCTTAAAGACTCTACAGACACTCTTGATATTGTATTTAATTGTTTAAGTCAAAAAGCTCCATGAATATACAGACTTCAGAAAAAGCTCATAGAGCTTCAAAAATCTATAAAAGACACAAAGGACAGAATGATGGAATTATTAAACCTTGCTCTTACTCCACTTGTCTCTGCAGAGGAGCTCAATAAATGATGTCATCAAAGGGTCCATAAAGAAAAAAAAAACAACATAAAATCCTGGTTACTTTTGGATAAGATGAAAATATACAGGTTTAAATATTTTTAAAAACATACAAGAAAAAAGGATTTCCCACATCCTTCCCAGAAGAATACTTGCTCATGTTAAGTTAAGAAAAACTATCTAAATTTTAAGTCATGCTACAAGAAAGTTATTTACAACCAGGAAGTATTTTTCAAACATTTCTGAGATATATAAATCTTCAACATTATTAAGAGCATGCAACAGATGGACAGATCACAATAGAGAGATAAAATCCTTTTCTAAGTAAGATTTATAGTAGAAAGAACAATGACTTTATTTTTGAACATTCTTCTTTCTAATGTTCATTCAATTTTAGAATGCAAATTATTTCAGCCACAGAAGCAGCAGCCTTCATCAACCCACCTATAAGCACATCTCTACTACCCACTATCATTTCCCTTTTTTCTCTATTCAGCTACATCTCTTTTTCCATTGCAACATTTTCTACTTCTTTTAGACAGCTAACAGATTCCCACTAGTTATCTACCAAATGTATTATTTATAATGAAAATATGAGAAGTATTGGATTTGTTCTCAAGGCTACATACACTTATCTCTCTGCACATATAGGATGCTGTAATATTGAACTTGCACCCTCAGTGTACAGTGCACCAAAAACACAGACTCTTCCTTCTAAAGTAAAAAATGGAGCTTTATGCATACGTTGGATTTTGTTTCCAGTTAAAAGATCCAGCATATGGATTGGAACTGTAGTACTATTGTGCTTGTCCAATAGAGCCTTCAGTTCATGTCTTCACATTAAAAGGTAATAAATTTACCCTATTCTGCATTCTGTGGCATAGCACCACACCACAAAAACTGGCCTAAGTTAAAAATATTACAAATATGCTAAAACAAACAAGCAGAAACAAAATCAAAACAACCCCAAGTAACCCATAAGTAGAATCAAAAAGATCTTTTCATTTCAAAGTGATTTTGATATCTCTAGAGGGGAAACCATAAAGTCAGTACAGGAGAACCACAAGAAAAACTGTAGGTTAGTGCTTTACATCTGCTTGATAATCACAGAGTAAGTGTAACAGTGAGAGGGGAAAGAAAAAAAGGAGGATGCTAATTGACTTACGATACTATTGTGTCCTCTCAATTCAGGGCCACACAGAGAGGAGAAGAGGCCTTCAGCTTAACTTAGACATCCTTTTGGGCTTGTTTGCATTATTATAATTTCTGTGGAGCTACCTTGTGGGCTGCAACACTGGCCGAAACCTCTGCAACACAGCATGCTACTAGTTTGGCCCTATGTCATCACCTGTGCCAGGGGAATGGGATCCTCAGAGGAACCCTGCTGACAGCCTTTGAAGTAGAATATGGGGGGGGGGGGGGGCGGTGTTTTAAACTCAGCGCTTTATTCTTTCCTTGCTTCCTTGTGTGATGGAAAGACTGCTGCTCTCTAGAAGTTAGACAAGGTCACAGAAGGACAAGCAGCCCAGCTCTGCTCCCACCAACATCACTGAAATAAGTTCACTTGCCGGAGCCAGGACATGCCAGCACGCGGTGGCTGAAATAACAGTGTAACTGAAAACTGGGGGTAGCTGGCTATCAAAGTGAGGAGTCAGACAAGACTCCATGTGCTTTTGATGCCGAGAGACCAGGTTAACGCTTTGTTCAAGTTCTCACAATATTCCTTCTTTCTGATCAGCATCATTCCTGCCTTAACTGCATTCATCTTAAACTAGTCTCCCTCTGCACATTAATTCCCTTTAGATATACTGTTAATTGTGTTTGGTTGCTGCTCAATTCTGAGTAAAATCATGTGATTCAAAATTACATTATTTAAAGTCATACATTTCCTACATACGATTTTCCTGCATATGATTGTATGAGGAAAGACACGATGCAGATGGATGGCAATAATACTGACAGCTGAAATACAGGAGTTTTCTTTCCTAGGGATCTTGTGGACATGCTGAAAAGCCCAGGGTCTTGTGTAGGTCTCCAAGAGTCCCTGAGAAAAGGAGCAGCTACCATCACTAAAAAGTTCTGGTGAACAGGAATGTCTGAAGCCCCTGTAATGCTCAGACATCTACCCCTGCCAGGTCATTGGGTCACGTTGCTAGTACAAGTGTCTGACTGTGTTAGCCCCCAGGTATTGTTTATGCCAACAGCCAAGAAAATATCATTTAAGACCAGCAGAGCAGTCTCTGAGCTGCACTGAACTCAGTCATGGTGTGAACTCTGATTGTGACATTCCTGATTGATGTTATATGGTATTGGAGCTTGTGCATGACTATTTTCTCAATTGTTTTGGCCAAGGCCATGAGCTAGAGTTGACTATTGTTTCTTACATACAGTATGCATGCTGGCATTTATTAAATCGTTTAGAAAAAATACTTCTCCAAAACAGGCTGTGGAAGTGACAGGGTCATAAATCCAATATTCCTGGGCATAGTATTTCTTCCATAGCTTTTGGGAGCAAGGTGGGGCTATTCAATGTGTTATAGCTAATAGTTTTCATGCCTTACATTAGGGCATGGATTTTGAAGCCACTCAGTCAATAAGAGAACCGAGGAAGGTAACAGAGTCTTGTCAAACTACTCTCAATCAGCTGGGTTTGGTTTCTATTCATCTCATGATGATGTTAAACATACTTCAGAATAGTCAATACTTGGGGCTGATATTTGGGTTTTGCAGTCTGCTTTAGGTACTAAACCTCTGAAAACTGCCGTGTTCGGAATGCATTTACAGAGTGTGACTTAAGGTAGATATCAGTGGTTTGTCCGAAAAGGAATTGAGGAAAGCTGGAATTCAGCTCTCTGCATGTAATTATGCAGTATTATCTAACCCCACCATATGCCAAGTATTTTTATCTTCTTTGCAATAAAAAGAGAAAGTAAAAATCAGTTTTTACAGGAAATGTAGCTGTAAAAATATTAGTGATTTTTTTAAAAGTTGGTCTTATGTATTTAGACTCATTCCTGGGCATAATTCATTATTTTTATTTATCTCAATCTTTCTTACCTTTCTCTCGTTCTTGAATTAAGTGGTTTTCTTTTTTCATGTTTGGATTCTCTTTCTTCTTCCTATATGGAAGCCTGTATTGAAACTATGACTATTTCCTAATATCTGGCTCTGACCATTGAAAGACCAATTACCTCTGCCTTCTTTTGTCAACAGTTTTGTGATAACCTATATAATTTTAAGAAGCAATTAGTTTACACTGCTAGCATAAGTTCAGTCTACTGCAGGAGGATCTAGAGAAATGCTAACAGTTCCAGAAAGCTGGCTGAGTAAGTCTGTCCTATCCAAGAGTCTGTTGATGTAATTGCTAAAATGAGCTCAAGTGGTAGCCACAAGGCATAGAAAACTCTGGGGGTTATCTATCTCGGTAAGCTAGAGTGCTGGATGTAGGAGTTTGAATTTGCAATGTACTTGTTCTTTTGCTTTAAGTCTCAGTGTAGGCAACCTTATTGCATAGTAAGAAAGTATAGACATGGGGAATTAGGAAAGAGTAGCTACTATACTGATAAATGAACACCTTGCTAACTGCATATTAACTTCCCTTATAGGTACACCTTTTTTTCAGTCAGTGGGAGTGTTGCTGTCCTTTTTCCTAAATATCACTTCAGATTTTATCTGGAAATCTAATTATTATGAATGCCCAAACCATATAACATTATCCCAATCTATAATTTACAGTATTTTTAATATAGCCTTTGAATATAATTATGCAATATAACAGGGGCTTTTCTAAAAGGAAATGTTAAACTGCTTTGAACACTAAGAACTGATTCAGAACCTTACTTTTGCCTCATGGTGGAAAATGGCTAGCAAAGAAAATTTGTCAAATGAGTTCTTTGATCTTACAAAAGCTTCTTTCAACTTTGTTGTCTAATCAACCCATCTTCCTCAGTTATCAGGGTCAGGAGCTCAGACAGAATATGTCACGATAACCCAAGTTTCTGGAACAGCTTCATAGGATCTGGTAGTAGCAGCCACAAATCAGACAAAGCCAAACCAGAAATGCTAAGAGAGTGTAACTGCCCTTTCAAGCGCTTCACTGCAGAAGCCATTTGGAGCCCAGAATCTCAGCCAGGCAAGATGTGTTCTCTCCTCTTCTTTGGGCAGCCTGATAATACAAGATTATAGTCTTACCTGAGATTTAAATGTTTCATATGAAAGTTTAAGATCTTAACTAAGTTAAAGGATGATTCCTGTTGATGCGTAACAGTCCATAGGAATGCAGGAGACAAATCAACTGACATATCATAATGATGCAAGAGTGATGCCCTGAATAAATCAGAGAAATCAAATCATTGAACAAACCTGATTGGGAAGGGGCTCAGGACAGCAGTAATTAACTCTGTGCCTGGTGTGGCTGGAAACTAAAGTTGCCAGTGAAACCTCTGACAAAGGTGTAAATTATTTGTGCTTTCCTGTGGCATGGAAGTAAGTCTTACTGGTAGAAGGCAGTACAAATTTGCAGTAATTGTGCATTTACTCTGTGTTACATCTATGGCAAAACCTGGTCAATAGAGTATGATCAGACCCTTAATATGAAAATATAATGTTAGAAATGAACATTTTAAAAGTTTTTTGATTTGGTTTATAGACAATATAACAACAGTTTATTCATATGATCTTTCTTGAATCTAATTTCAGATCTGAAGTTACATCTACAGACTACAGACTATGGCAACTTCTTGGCTAACGAAACTGGCCCTCTCACTATTTCCACCATCGATGATAAACTGAAAGCAAAACTACTCACAGAATTTCATTACTTTCGAAACCATGCTTTTGAACCACTTGCCACTTTTCTGAATTTTATCACGTAAGTAATGTTACTACATAGCTTACCACATAGACTCAAAGCAAAAGCACAGCTACAAGTTAAAACAGTGTGAATGCATCGTACTTGAATTTCTATTAAGTTTCAAAAATAGCAAAATTACTTTTATACTGCAATATTTACATACTTTATTTGCTAATATAAGTTCTGAAAATATATATATGAACAGCTGTTGTCTTTACCACTACTTATTTTAAAGAACACAAGCAGATTTCTTCTGTGTACAGTGGCAGGAGTAGTAGAGATTGAGAAAAATGGTTATAATTTTCAAATTCATTTAAGTCAGAGAACTTACAAAACTGAAGTTTGTGGGGATGACTCATGCAAGATTAGCAATTTCATGATGTACAGGGCAGTGATTTAATTCCTAGGCATGTGACAAGTTCTAGACTTTTTTTAAAGGGGGAAAGACAACACATCATACACCTGCCATACTTTTTATACCATTTGAACATTAAAACCAGAAAAACTTTATGTTGTGTATAGCAAGATACTTAGATCCAAGTAGCTATTTTAAAAAGTACAAGTGCTGTTTGATGCCACATGAAGAGAAAGTTCTGATCTCAATACAGTTATAAACAGATAAAACTTGTCAATGAATGGCTTAAACAACATTAAGAACAAGGATCTGCTTTATAACAGTATAACAACATGGATTAGTGAAATGTCAGCAGGATATTTTACCTAACTGTTTACTCCCCTTGATCTTATCTTTTTAATATTTTATAACAAGAACACTAGATTGTTCAGCTTACTTTTAAGGAGTATTTTTATCATAACAGCAAAATAAAGTATCATTATTCTTTTTTTTTTTTTTTGGGTCTAGTGTAGCTCACTAGTTTTAGGCGAATAAATCAACAGGATCTTAAACACTGCCCTAGGACAGCTGTGACCTGAGGCATAGAATGTTTACGTTTTGCTTCTGAAAAATGAAAATGAAAATATGAAAATTATGGCAGGTCTTTTCTCACACTGATTGACATGCATGTGTACACATGTATGCACAATCCCTGCACTCTGTTGGTTTTTAATAATGGAGACGCTAGTTTAAGATATTTAACACAATTATTAAATCATTGAACTACATTTCACCAGGTCCCTGAGCCCCCTCCCAGATTTTGTGTGAGATCATATTAATCCCTATATGTCTCTAGCTGTGTTCTGAATCAACAACGCAAGCTGAAGATTGGCAGCCTTGTTACAAGCATCCGAAGGAATAGCTTTCACATTGCCAAGTCACTGACAAAACTCTTATCAGCCTCTCTGACAGTAAAACTAGTAAGAAGCTGATAGAGAACTTCTACTGAAAAGAAAACTTTTAGCAATAAAGAAGAAATCTGTGAGAACCTGTTCTTAGTTTTCTCATGGGAGAATGTTTAAAGCTGAGTGAGAAGAAAGTCCTAAGATTGGTCCATCTACATGAACTCTGCAGTTTTAGTGCTGAGATTCCCACGCACCTCTCTGTCCCGGTGGTCTATATGAAATAATGAAATCCCAAACTAGAGAAGCTCCTAGCTCAGGTGATTTACTTTTTCATACCACTAACATTGTCACTTGTTATAGTGAATCTACATTTCACAGCTGTTATGCTTATTATATTAATGTTTTGGTTTCCCCTTCTTTAAAAGTCTCTTTCCCAAACTCAGTCATGTGTTTAAAATGAACAGTGTGTTACCTACGTGCTATTTAAAAACTTCTATTTGTTTTTGATAAACGAGACATTGATACAGAGTGAACGTACAAACCTGCAAATACTGTGGTTGTTTCTGACCTTAGTATTATTACTAATTTTCAAAAATCTTGGTTTTGTATTTTTTCAAATGAAAATTCATTATAAAGATAAGGTTAATTTCTTTTACTTTTTTTTTCAAATACAGATACAGCTACATGATTGACAACGTGATTCTTTTAATAACTGGCACATTACATCAGAGGCCCATAGCTGAACTTGTTCCCAAGTGCCATCCACTGGGGAGTTTTGAGCAAATGGAAGCAGTCAGCATTGCCTCAAACCCCACTGAGCTGTTCAATGCAATTTTGGTTGATACACCATTAGGTGGGAACACTAAATTATTTCTTATTTGCTTGTTGAAACTACTCATCCTGTATTCTTAAGAATATCTCAG
This sequence comes from Calonectris borealis, assembly GCF_964195595.1. Taxonomy (NCBI): domain Eukaryota; kingdom Metazoa; phylum Chordata; class Aves; order Procellariiformes; family Procellariidae; genus Calonectris; species Calonectris borealis. The sequence continues at coordinate 30,668,368 of NC_134313.1, read as the reverse complement.
ATGGAGTAGCATGTTTGCCACTGGGTATGCTGTGTTTTGGTAACACAAAACATGAAGTGTGGATCAAGCATTTTTGAAGTGATGTTCAGGACATTTCCTAGGAACATTTATTAACAGTTTCTGTATCAACCTTTGGTAGCAGACACAAAGAAAACATACTACTCAAGAAGTGTAATGGATATCTTTTATACCCAAAGTAGCCATTGATTTAGAGCATCTAGATTTTTAGTTCAACACCTGCATCTATAATTAAAAAATGTAAGATGAAATCTTGCCTATCCCTCACTGAGGATCAAGAAGCAGACAGTTACTAATAAATATTAGATGTTGTGGTAGAACCTAGAGTCCCTCTTGGGATTTGGGCGTGATTCAAACACAAAGAAAATCCGTATTTTGAAGAACTATATCTAAAAGCAAAACAGAGTGAGGCTTGAGAACATTGCATTCTGAAATTGGGATGAAACTCTGCTCAATGTGCTGCAGCAGCCAACATGAACAAACAAAAACTAACCGGCTGTGGGACACTGCTGGGAAGGGTACTGAGAATAAGATGGAACTGGATGGATTTGAACATATATGAAACCACTGTGTGCCCTCATCTTGAGTACTGTGAGTGGATTTGGGTTCTGCTTCTCAAGAAGGCGTGGTGGGTTGGCCCCAGACAGAAGCCAAACTCCCACCCAGCCACTCGCTCTATCCCAGCACCATGGGGGGAGAAAACAGGGGGGAAAAAAAGGAGCTTGGGGGTTGAGATCACCTACCAAGTACTGTTGCAGGCAAAACAAGATTCAACTTGGGGAAAATTGACTTGATTTATTGTTGATTAATACTAATATATTTAATTACTGATTCAGGCATTAGGAAACAAACAAACATTTACACACTTAGGGAAAACACCTTTCCTCCCCCCTTTTCCACTCCTTCGCTCCAGGCTCCTCTCCTTTGCCCCCCTGTTATGGCTGCAGGTTACACTCAGTCTCTGTGGAGAGGCAATGAGCGGCACAAGGAGCGGGGGGAGTTTACGGTCAGTACGTGGCGGTTTCTCTCTGCCGCTCCTTCCTCCTCACACTTATCCTCTGCGCCGGCGTGGGCTCTCCACAGGCTGCAGTTCCCGTCGGGAGTATCTGCTCCAGCGCAGGTCCTCCACGGGCAGCAGGGAGTACTTGCTCCAGTGCCATGGAGCGACTCCTCCTCCTTCTCTGACCTTGGTGTTTCTCAGAATTTTTTTCCCTCCTCCTCTCTACATCCTGTGGTTTTTGCCCTTTCTTGAAGATATTTTCCCAGAGGCACCACCACCAGCTTGGGTGTGGGGCTCAGCTGTGCCCTGCGGTGGGTCCGTTGGAGCCGGCTGGAACTGGCTGTGTCCGGCACGGCCAGCCCCGGCCTCCCCTCACAGAGGGGACGCTTGGGCACTGACAGCCCATACAGTGAAATCAGAGAAGGTACAGAGCAGGACAGCCAAAATGAAGAAGGGGATAGCGCTGCCGTGTGCGGAAGACTAAAAAGGCTGGACTGCAGTTTGGAGAGGACAAGGTTAAAGAGATATGGACAATGTTTACAAAGTCCTGAGGGCAGTCGTTTGTCCACAGTGAGCTGCGAACTGTTGCTTACCAAATCTTTTAGAAGACCAAATTCCAGCAGAACACTAGTTTTAAAACAGGTAAAATAAAACATTTTTTTTACGCAGCTGGTAGTAAATTTCTGGATTTTTTTTGCTAAACAAGTTTGTAAAAGCAGAGAGTAGTATCAGATTTTTAAAAAGATGGGACAAATTCTCGGTCAATGGATCTACAAAGAGATACTAAAGTGAACTGTCAGGGCTACATCCTCTAATATTGTTCATCCAAAAACCGGATGCTGGGAGAATATGAAGGGAGAAGACCACAAAACACAGCCAGGCTCACATGCTCTCTTTAAATACCATCACCCATTGCCACTGTCTGACACAACACCCTCTGTCAGGCAGCACTGGTCTGTCCCACTGACATAGCTTAGGAACAGCGAGGGATTGGCATACTTCTGTTGGTTATGAATACAGTATTTTTAAGCGGTCCACCTGCACAAATGAACTTCATCCTCTGCCTCCCTGTTCAAAAGCTTGCTCTTTAGCCAGTTCGGCAGAGGACCTGGAAGCACAGATGGTCAAGGTCAAAGCTTGCACCCCTTACTACTTGCAACTCGTTGCCTTTCCCCCACTGCAGACATACCCAAAGAGGAAGAGGGAAAATAGGAAAGAGGATTCTCTTTAACAATTGTGGAATACTTGCATGATTTAAGACAAAAATTATCTCTCATGTTCCTCACTAGAAAATCTCCTTAATGCCCAAACCATATACTTCAGAGAAGATTAGGGCTTTCATTAGTATTTCTCATCTGATTCTCGCTGGACATGTGGACTCTGGCTGCAGCACTGATTGATTCCCCTCATAGCAGATTCTCATTCAAAAGGAGGGAGTAGGAGGATAAGGGGAAAATTAAGAGTATTTCTCTTCCTCTCTGTTATATCACTCTTTCTTGTACAACAGAAACCTCAAATCCTTGCTCACACACTGATGAATGGCAATAGACAAAAGATGCATATTATCAGTATGTAGATTTATACTTCAATATAATAAACTCTGCTTTCAGCTGCTTTCTTTCAAGACTGCTTGTCTGAAAATGACCTGGATGAAATGAATATTGAAATAATGCGCAACAAACTGTACAAGGCAAGTTCTTGCAACATAACAATAATACTGGGGGTTTTTCAAAGTGTCTCAGAAAAGGAGGTCAGTATCACTAACCCTGGATGGGGAAACAGAAGCATGGTGAGATAAAGCAAGCTGTCTAAGGTCACCTGGTTGATGACAAGTCGAAGAATCAAATCTAGCTCCTTTCATTTCTACTCCGTTGTTTGGAAAGTTTTCAAATTTTAGGTCTGCATCCAAATTCTAATTTAATATCTCATTAATGAAAATGCTTTAGATGTCACGCTAATAACCAGATCCATTGGTTTATGAATAACTCAGTTATCCACCAAATGCTACAGAACTATTAGCTCCTATGTTAGCCTAGACAGGCTTTTGGCTAACATTTATTTTTATTTATAAAAGGTAGATGTGATTTGAAAAGATCTATTTGCTTTGAGTCTAGGTAACATTTTTTTTACTTAAGGGTTTTGTATAATTTTCTTCCTTTTTAAATTATCTTTAGCATTCCTACAGCACACTGCTGTAAGGATATGCATCTAACATATGTCTTGCATTTTCAAAGTACTTTACAAATATTAACACACAGGTCAATACTCTTAGGATGATCTCTTTAAAGGCTATACATATTTCATTCCGTTAATGGTTCCTCCTGGCACATTCTCTCCAAATTCTGTTATCTTTCTTTCACAGTGGATGCCCCAAACTGCAGGAAGTATTCTTACAGTGATCTGATTGCACTAGGGGGAAAGCAAAAAATTCTTCTGTTTGTCTTACAAATTATATCTATAAATTCTCAAGCCAATATTTGATTCTTAAATTTTCTGTTACTTCCTCTTATTCAAAACATCAGTTATGCCCAAGTATTTTAATTCTTTCACAGTACTACTAAACTAGACACTCTTTTTCCATTTGATAACATACAGATTTGATTCTTATATCCTGTATGGATAACCACACAGTTACACTTATTAAATCTGTTTTTTTTGTTTTTTTTCTTGTCACTCTTCTAAGTATCAGGGGGATCATTCTGCAAACACTTCTAAATTATTAATATATCCTGTCCCCTCTGCTTCAGCTGTCAATGTGATCAATTATGTTTCAGCTCTAGTATCAGATAGCACTATACAGAATCTAATGCATAATCCCATGCAGCAGATCCCCCTTGAGATGTCTCTACTTAAAATTCACTTAATTGCATAGTTAGTGACAGCTTCTTTTAACAGTGTGAAGTTGTAGCAAATGCATTTTCATAACATAAATGTTCCCTAAAACAGTGTTTTGGGGGATGGAGAGGCAGAGGGACCGGGATCTCCGAGATATTTAGGGTCCTTCCTGCACAGGTATTTTGAAATGGATGCAAAGGCCAGAAACCTTAATAGACCAGAGGGCCCTGCAGACCAGTATTACAGAAGCTTTGTCCGCTGTTCTGTCCTAATCCAGGGTTTAGGGTACAGCAGTAGGGATTAGTTTGTGTATCCTCATAGTCTGGCCCAACAGCCATGGCATATTCCCAAATCCCCTCCTCCACACTATAAATGCAGAGTTTCCTTCAGCCATCTGCTTATTATGCAGTGGAAGCTCAATAGAGCTCAAGAAGTTCCTTCCTTAGAGAGCAAAGAAAACATAATATTTTTCCTATAACAATTTTAAAAAACATTTGAACCCACATTGTAATAACAAGACATTTGCATTTTAATATTTCAACTTTCAATCCAGCAAAGTAATTAAGCACATACTTGAATTTAAATTCATAGGTAGAATTATCAAAGTTAATGGAAGTATTTAAAAGTATTTAAAAATTAGGTTTATGACTATGTGCTGTGCTGGTCCAGGTCTTAAGTAGCATTTAAAATATTTGTCTTCTTCTTTCATGTAGTCTTATCTTGAGGCGTTCTATAAGTTTTGTGAAAAACAAGGAGGTACTACAGCAGAAATCATGAGACCTATTCTTGAGGTAAGAAAAATTCAGTCTTTGTACATGAAAGTACTCCACAATGTTTTCATAATTAGGTTACTTTGTTTTTCCTGTTCCTTCTCTCTCCATTTGGAAAGTTATTTGCCAAATGTTTGCTTCTCCTCTGAATAGTTACTGTTTTTCTAAGATGTAGTGAAGACTTTATTCTAGATGACTTTTACCTCTTGACTAGAGAAGCAGCTAGTTCATTACCACGGAGGAGTTAGCTTCAGTTAATGTTTTTCTATAACAGAGAGCAGAACAGAATAAACGGTTCACTAATCTCAAACTGTTGCCTCAACATTTTTCTCCATTATGTAGAAAAACTAAAAAAGTGGATTATTCTTACACCTCCTAGCTCAAAATTAAATTTGGGATAGCTAAGGTCTGGCATTACTGTATATTACTAATCAATAATCTTCGAACTTCATGGCACTATTATGCTTGTTTACTCTCCTATTAAAATTAGTGGTTGAAGTCAGAGTTGAGTGACCTTTGGAACTAATGTTATACAGAAAAGTCCAACATTACATGTGTTATTTTTGTCTCAACTCAGAGAAGTTTAATATTTATTTTTTTCCATGACATAAAAAATTCCTAACATCCTCCTCCCCAAAGCATACCTGCAGCATATTGAATGATATTTTTATATCTGCTATTGTAATAAAAGATGCAAAAATTCCTAAAATTGAGTTCTTAGCATCCAGCTCCATTTTTTTTTTTTTCCACATGGTTTATCACAATTCTTTGCAGAGTTTGAGAGCCAGATCACCCATTTACTTCCAGGAGTCTTTTTTTCTGGATAAGCAAAACTTACACCCTGGAAACTGACTGAACAAAATTCACTGAGCTCTGATGACATCACACTAAATGTTTGCATTATAGGAGAGAGATAATAACCCTGGGAGCTCAACCTTGATGGAAAAATAAGCCTAAATTACATCTTACAAAACAATGTCCTAAAAAGGAATGCAATTTCATATTTTATTTAACCAGGTCATAATGTTTCAGTTTATGTTCTAAAGAAAATATTCTTAATCAAGTTAAATTGACCGGAAATTAAGTATTTTGACTATTCTTTTCTGAAAATAAAAATCAAGGGATTGGCTGGCAGAGGTAAAGACATTTTTCACAGTTGATTCGGATTTTTCAGAAAGTTCATTTTTAGCTAGAAATTCAAGCTGAGAGCAGATGATTACTTGCCAACGTTAGTTTAAGCATGTTGTAAAACTCTTTTTATACCAATTGTAACAGTTTGGTCTGTGATAAGCTTCTTTAAAATCCTTATCTAATGTCAATCAGCTAGGAGGATAAACTTTTCTGTAGAAGATTTCCTTTTCTATAACATTTTAATAATCTGAAGACACACATAGAGCAGATTGCTAATGGTTGAATTCACAAACAGCCAAAGTTTAATTATTCAAAAGAATACTTGCTATTTATTCTGTAATCTTATATTTAAGACTACCAACCTGACCCTATCAGAATGAGGCTGAGGCATTTAGCTCCCCAACTCCTTGACCACCAGCCACAGTGTCAACCTTCCACATTAAATGTACTGGCGATCTCTCTTCCAGCATGGACAATAAACGTTGCATGTTTAACCCTGAATCTGGCAAGAAACTGCGGGACTGCACTGCAGCTAGTGCTTGCCTGTTATTAGGGCCGCATGCTAATTCTCAAATAGCAAACATGCCACTTCAGTTTCCCATATGGAGACTAAAGCACTCAGGAAAGCACACAGTCATCCTGTGACTCCACCTCTACCTGCAGCAATCAAATGGCCCCAGTCACCAAATAACTACCTCATGGCCTTACTCACTATGGAGAACCTCATGTGCCAATAATTTGATGAACAGATAGATCTGTATGGATGGGATTGATCCTGCAAATTTTCTCAAACTAGGAGCCACAGAATTGGGCCCCAAACCTGCAAGCACTAGTTGCAATTGCATCTGAGCATGCTTTTTTCCCATTAAATATTACAGATCTAACACCTAGATTCTACATGGCTGTAACAAGTTAAAACAAAGTATTTGTCCTTCCAAAACAGTTTTACTAGGGCTGACATGCTTGTTCATATCAGTAAGGTAAGTGAAATTTGGCCCTGTTATTCATTAGCTGGAAATCTTTTCAAGCACACTTATTTTCTTCTCATTATTTTTCTATTATTTATTCATTTTCCTTACTCTGAAGGCAGTGCCAGGGGGTAGCTGGATCCCTGTTACAGTGTGTTCCAGTACACAGGAGTACGATCTATGAATATGTGCTTAACTGCTAAAGTTGTAGAACTGTGTGGCAACTGCAGTCTTATTATTTAGTAGAAAAGAGTACTCTTCTGCTTAAAACAGTTCAAAAATTCACAGCGTAAGAAATCTTGCAAGCTGCCTAAAATGTGTGTATACTGTATATGCTTTGCTTGGAAGATTTTCCTGCGTAACCCCTGCAATTAGCAAGGGCTCTGCTGTTCCTTCAAGAAAGTAAGTAATAAAGCAAATAAATAAAACCATAGTCAATTTAGGTCTCAAGACAGAAGAATAGATTTAAATCAGACAGAACTGAGTCAGACTATTTTTATTTACCATTACATTTTTAATTCATACTGGAAGAATGGCAAGTGAAATTTTGCCTTGTACAAGAGAACAACCTGAGATCTAGACATTAGAATGACTTTCAGTCTACTGCTGCAGGGAAAATACAGATGCTACAGGCATCTAAACCTGGCAGAAGAAATATAGCCCTTGATTCTATGTGTTAAAAATTAACCGTTATTTGAAACACTTGAAAACTTTAACTTGGCAAGTAAACAGCCCCCTCCACCTTATTAAGTTATTGTTTTAAACATGCGTTTTCAGAAACTTTTTTTTTTTTTCCCCAGAATTTCCATTCAACCTTTACTCTCCACAGCACTCTAAGTTACCCCAGAACAGTACTATTGATTCTTGGTCCTTTCCTATATTATAAGAGTACTATTTCATAAGTGCAGAAGGGTGTGTGAGGAGATTTTTTGTTGACAACATCTGGGTTGTTGAATAGGGAAATGAGGAAGTAGCAGAGATTATATTTTCAGTACAAAAACACAGAATAAAAGCTGTGCTTGCAAAACACTATTTGATTTTCTAGTTAAAATTTAACAAGTATTTGCAAATAAGGATCTACAATTTTAAAATAAGGTATGCTTCTAATGCTCTGAAGTCCACTTTTTTTTTAAGTTTCCATAATTTAGCTTACTGAAAAAAGCATATCTCCACCTGAATTTAGAATGAAATCTCTAATAACACCTCTTTATTCTTTGTTTTGCATATTAAGTTTGAGGCAGACAGACGTGCCTTTATCATCACCATTAATTCATTTGGCACTGAGCTGAGTAAAGATGACCGAGAGAAGCTGTATCCAACCTGTGGAAAACTGTATCCAGAAGGCTTACACCTGTTGGCCAATGCAGACGATTACGAGCAAGTGAAGTGTGTTGCAGATTACTATGCAGTATGTAATCCAATTTCTCAAAACAAAAAGCCAAAATACAAATACTTAACATCTTTTGATGTCAGCAAAACTTTAAAGAGTATTCACATAAGTTAAAAGCATTTTTGAGAGAGAAAACCTCAACGAAGAAACAAAAGATCCCGTAAAGTATATGGAATCAAAGGCCTTTGATACGAAGACAATATGTTATTACCTTAGTGCAATACAAAGTTCCTCTTACAGTGATATTTAAATAAGACTAAATCACATTCTAGTAAACAAAACTCTTCCTATTTCATTAACCTTCCCGAAATTGAGTTTCACTTCACAGTTGTTCCCTCCAAGACTTTGGAGTAAAAGCATGTGTCATTTTAAAACGAGCTGACCAAAAAATTCATGTCACAGATGAGTGCAAACCTGATTTATTACTAGTGTACCATAAAAATGCCCTTCTGAAAAGTTTTCTCTAAATGACTGATTGAATCAAGGAAGTAGATGAAGTTGTTAATACTGATGCAACTAGTGCTGTTATTAAAGATGAACCAATATGCAACACTTGCTCTATGAATTAAGTGTGGTATTCTGACTACCCATAATATTTAAGCTACCTCCAAGTAGGTACACAAAACAAAATGTGTCTAGTCTACTGCTTTTTCGACAGAAGAAACAAAGCTGGAGATGCACATCTGTTCCTATGCATAAGCAGAACGTTAGAAGCATGTGTCACCAAGTCAATGTGGTACACAGCAAGTCTATTCACGTGATGGTGGGATATTTAGATGAGTTTGGGAACCATTGTACTAGATCTATATTGCACTGCTACTTTACAAGAAAAACAAACAAATACACAGAGAAGCAAATTACGCAGAAATGTAACATGTAAGAAATGAAGTCAAATGTATCTGCACAGAATATTCCAGGATGACATATCAGACTAATGGATTTAGATACAATATTAACACAGATAAAGAAAATCCAGCTGACTACTGGAAATAAAATGAGCAGTCATGTGAGGATCAAGAGTTTGGGGTTTTGGCTCCATTTACAGCTCTGGCTCTGATGGATACTATTTGTACAAGAAGTTGAGTGCTCTGTGTCCAAAGGAGTGAAAGGGCATGTGTCATTCTACAATAAACCTCTTATAGTGCCTTCAGTAAATTAAGTTGTAGGAAATGACAGTAAGAAATACAAGAACAAATGTGATTTTTCTTTTTTTTGCTGACTATATGCTTTTAACTTTTAGTTTATGTAGAACTGTAATCTATACATGAGTTCTTCTATACAGAAAGATTACTTAACGTAGATTAATTAATAAAGTAATGTAGGGTATCTGTGCTGCATAGAATGCAGAAGTACCCTATTTCCATTGGGTGGTTGTCTATGCTTTTAGGAATACAAGGCTGTGTTTGAAGGTGTAGGGAGTGGCACTGGAGAAAAGACACTGGAAGATGCATTTTTTGAACATGAGGTAAGAGCTTCTAAACTTAAAATATCAATAACATTTAAAACAAGAATGAGGTACTAGGCTTTTGATTCTACTACACTGCATCATTCAGCTTTGTATTCAAGAACACAGTATTTCTATGGCTGTCAACATTTGGCTGAATTAAAATAGAAGGATTTATCTTTTTACATAAAATAAATCCCAGGACGTTCTTCTGAAGACTAGTTATAGAACTGTCATCCCTGATAGCCAATCCAAAAGCCATTTCATATAAACCGCTTAATGAAATTCCTTTTGAATAGTCTACTGAAGAAGGTATTTCACCACTGTCCTTCACTTACTTGTAATGTTGCTGTAGTCTATTAACAAAATTAATCCAGAGATGACATTTCAATTACATTTGAACTCAAGAGACTCCTAAATATAGTCATGGTTGCAAAGTTACATAGAAAACTTGATCATAAAAGCTACCACATAAAAATCACATTTGCCTTCTTTAATATTTTATCATAACACTTGTTTCATCTTTTCCACAGGTAAAGCTGAATGTCCTTGCATTCAATAACCAGTTTCATTTTGGAGTATTTTATGCCTATGTAAAGTTAAAGGAACAAGAATGCAGGAATATTGTATGGATTGCTGAATGCATTTCTCAGAGACACAGAACCAAAATTAACAACTATATTCCGATTTTCTAAATCTGAGAATTTATAATCCTACAATGCTTGAAAAGATGCATTATTTCACAGAAAAGAAGAAAAACCTTATTTCAAAAGTTAACTCTTACCAGATGTTTTAAATTGTATTAATGATCCTCATATACAGCAGTGTAAGAAAAAGTAATGTCATTAGAGATATGAGTACTTTATAAGGAAATACTAATGGGCTTATTCATAGTTTTTGTTGGTAGATTTGTTCACCACTGTGCCCATTTTAATTTAATTGATGAATAAAAACTCCCTGCAAGGTCTTACATACATATTCTTTCTCTTTTGTGGAAGCAAGCTTTCTATCAGTGACATTTGAAAAGCTCTTTAATGGCTTAATTTTGAATTAATGATTTTCTCAAAGGGCCAACTAAACCATTACTTCTATCTTACACTTATGGTCTTCTTCATGGCATACAAGATTGTATGAACGACTTCATATGCAAATAAGAGAGAAAATTCAGGGTTACTCTGAGATTCCCCTTAAGGAATCTCAAGAGAGAGCTTCCTGAACCTTTCTAACTGTGAGACCTCTCTGCAGCTAAATGTAAATAAGTAATTTCATTTTCATGAAAATGTTTTCACTTATTCCTTTATGGTCACATGAGGGGCACCGTAAGTGTCAAACAACGGATGTCTGATCTACCCCACAGCAATACAAATATCTCCTCCCAGCACACCAAAGACACTGTCTTCATGTATGCACTAGGGAAGATTATGAAACATGAATGAAAATACCAGCCAAATCTGTATCAGTTTTACATCAGACACAAACAACACCAGCTCTGAGCTATTTGAGGACCTGGCTAAGATCAGTAACTAAAAATAGAGCGAACAGTTGAAGCCAGATTGTAGCAGGACAAGATTAATTCTGCTGAAGAAAAAGGAAGGATTTTGAAAGCCATATCAACATGCTGCCTTCCTACTCTATTCAAAATACTTGCCCTCTTATCTTTGAAACAAGCCATACCCGGATTGTCTGCATGACTCCTTAGTTTCAGGCTGCACAACAGCAAATCTCAATCTTCAGCTGACTATGCATCCAGTAATACGATACAGAAATAAAATCCATTTCCTGCTGAGCAGACAGAAAAATAAAATATATCTGATGTCAACACCTCAGAGTTATAGAAAACATTCAGGCATCATGGTTTTAAGAACTGAGATATAATATATCTCTCTCTGTAATATATACAAGTGCACATGCATACATACATAAAAAATAGAAAATGTTACCATTTTTATAGCTAAAAACACAGTTCCTAAATTGTAAACATAACCAAAGGGTTATATCCCAGAACATCTCATACTGATTTAATAAAGAATTGAGAAGATTTATAATATTTTGCTTTATTTATTGAATCACAGAAAACCTTACATCATTACTTTAAAAAATACTTTCAGAGAGTTTCCTTTAGAAATAATTTAGTAGCAAGTTAGAAAAATTGACTAAAAATAAATACGGGTATAAGAAAATCATACAAATCTTATCTCTATATTGAGGCTTCTTCGTTTAGTAGATCTAGTAATTCAAAAACAGAAAAAAAGAAAAAAGAAAGTGAACTGTAAGATTTGTGGATTGCAATTTCATTTTGGCATGTGTAGTTGTTCCTTGCACTGCTTTTACTATCTTGCATTTCTTAATTTGTATTTCCCAGTCTAATCTGTGACCAATGCTTTCCAGTTCACACCTGTATCGCAAACTATATCACAAACTATATCACAAACTGCAAGGAAGAAAGTAATAGGGCTACATTCTCTCAAATTTGCATTTTTCTGTATTTTTTAGTAATTGCATTTAAAAAATTTGTTGTGAGCAGAAGAATAACAACGTCAACTGGTCTGGGACAGAGAAACTGAATTCGTACAATTCAGCACAGTGCATGAATACTTTTTCGGTACTGATAAATCAAACCTCCCTACTTGAACAAAACAAATCAGCTGGCTTTCTGCCAAGAATTTTCTGAAGTGATCTGAAGGGGAAAGAATCCGCTCTCCACTCTAAATCATTCTGCGCCAGGGAAGATACGCCGCTGCTATTGCTACAGTCTGTGGATACTGTTGGCTCAGAAAGAAATGAACAGGAATTGCAGCTTACATGATTGTTTTGTCAGCAGAACTGGTCTTTAGACTATGGAGAGGACAGCATCAGTGTTGATTGATGCTTTTTTCAAAACAACTTTCTACATATTTACTAAGTAAGGACAGGATGTACTAGGCTGATTATATTCAATTTAAGAATAAGCAAGAGAAGCAACAGACTGAGAAAGGAATTAGAACTTCAAAGTTGTAAGTCCTCAAACACCTAGCTTTTTCTATAAATAATATAATTTACATCACCCTCGTTAGTAAATTAGTCTTCATGCTGGTGTACATATATACACAAATATATAAAAAAAAAAAGGTCATATATAATCTCTAACAAGATGGAAGTCCAGATCCCAGAATCACTACTACGAGTGTCATTAACTTCTTAATGCCAATTTGTAGGATAGGGGAACACGAGACAATGAGCTACTTTTCTTGTTCTTCTTTATACCTCCCAAACAACAGGAACTTGTGTTCACATTCTTAACTGGCTAAGCCTATCCAGACAAATTTGTTCAATATGATTATGCTGACTATGCCCCTTTGCCTGCGTCTTCAATGAGAGATGAAGAGCAGGACCAGGAACAAGCTTCTGGTGAGCTCTGAGAGCTGCAAGTCTTTTTTTCCCATCATTTGCTGTAGCTCAGGCTTGAATTGCTTGCCATCAGCTCACAAACAGCTGAGCAGCACTGAACTGTGGATGGACCAGGCTGCAGTGTTTGAAGCACTTCCCATGCCCAATCCCTCCTTCCTGCACAAATGACAATTTGTGTCCATGTTAGGAATGGAAGATTTATAGGATGAATCATATCAGAATGCGGTCCTAAGACTAGCTCTGGACTCACAGTCAGCTGACAATAGTAGACTTTCTTATTCTGGTTCTATCAATTCCAGCATGACTTTCAAAGCATGATTGTTCAAAAAACAATCCAATACCATACTTGGCTTATTCTGCACATTTATCAATATTAAAGCTAATATTTTCTTTCATACATGACAACACCATGCTTTCTGTTTTTACTAAGTATGCCTAAATTACAAAGTATATTTAACACTTCAGCAACTCTACTTAAGACCAAAACAGCAGATCTGAAGTATGTAAATGGAGTGATAGCTGGCCATCATTTGGACTTGCATCAGAATTATAAAGCTGTTAGCATGAAGATTACTATAATAGTTTAAACAAGAGGTAAGACAAAGTCCAATAATGTGCTGGACAACTGGATTGCTTTACCAAAGAGTGTGGAGAAATGGTGTAATATAAATCACAGAAAAAAGACGTGATAAATGGCAATAATATCTAACAGGCAGTTAAAATAGTTTACATGACACAAAAACTCATCTCCAACACACAGAAAATAATTCAATATATTGGGATATCTCCAAAATGACAAAGAGAAAATAAGAAATGGGATTCAAGAAATAGTAAGAAACACTTCTCAAAGAACTCAGGTAAAAGTTTGCATATCGATGACGCACAGTGAGAAATATTTGACTATTTGGAATCCATATTTATTGGGACTTTCAAATAAAAAAAAAAAATCCAACCCACATAACTCAGCTGGCAGTGTTAATGCAAACATTCCCGATGTGGAACACAATCACTGACAGTCCCATCTTAGCGTGCAAGCCAGAAAAATGAACGCCCTATTTTCTGTTAGTTTGGAGCTTCTCCAGGAGTAAAAAGAAGAAAAACTAATTGCTCTGAAAGTATGCAATAGATAACTGCAATAAATATAAGTCACAAGCCTACTGACAGGCACCATTTTTATAGCATAACTCATCTGTTCAAATGAAACTTTAAAGTTCTGAGTCTCTTGGAAGATATAGGCCTGAAGCACTGACCTTAAAAATGATTAAAAAGTACAGTCTTGTAAGGAGGTGATTATCGCAGAATTTCTATTTAAAGTTTTTTTTTTTACTCTGTCTTTGCAATTATTGTCTGCCATCAAATGACATATCCAGGGGTGGCTCTCACCCTTGGGCATAGTGGAATCTGTTGTCACCAGCATTTTAAAAAGCTTGCTGAAATGTTTTTTTGCTGTCTTAATACTGACATGTAGCAGTGGTGTAATGCAGTGATGTTTAAGAGGAAAATATCATAAAAAACAGTATAGGTTATTTATTATCAAGAAAATATTAACACGGTGAAAGGAAGTGTTATATTTTTGAAATGGAATAAAATGGTCATTTCCACACAAAGGACCTTATAACTTTGTCGTACGTACCCCTTTTCACACCCAGCCCAAGTTGCTACATGTTCATATCTGTCAGCCTTGGGACAGCCAGTGAAACCCTCACTGAGTTCTGTGGTGCAGGCACAGGGATACAGGGAACTCGGCAATGCTTTTAAGCATTCCTTAACAAAAATATAATCTATGGAAGTTCATTATGTGTTCTAACTTGCTATTTACAACATGTAACAGCAACTCAGACTGAGCTTGAAAAGAAGCAGGTAGAAGTTGCAAGATCCTTGATAAGATAATGGCCATATTTTCTTGTTTTTCAATCTAGAAAAACAAAATATTCTTATCTCGTTAGTATTATATTGAAAACGTATATACTGATTTTCTTTTGTGCCGTATTGTTCTCTTAAACTTCTGTTTTGTTATATGCACATGCAGGTACACACACAAACACACATGTGCATCAACTACAAAATTTTCTGTTGAGTCACACACCAGCTAGAAATTGAGAGAGCCAACACCAGGTAAATCAATCTAGAACAAATTAAAAAATGTTGCTTCACAACACTTTTTTCCAGTGAAAATGTAAAGAACAATTAAAACATTTGAAAGATCTTTAATAAAATCCATTAAAGTCAAATAAAGTAAAGGAAACTCTTTTTGCATTTTCAACTAAACGGATTTAGATCACCGGTTATTTGGGAAAAGTACCACATTTTCTTCATACCATACAGCACAAGAGGCAAATGAGAGCACTCAAATAATTAGAGGCCTGATCTAAGCTCATAAAAATCCTTTATACCTTTAATAATACTTCAGTCAAGTTCAGCTGAGCCCTATACTACTGTTGTTTACAACCTCTGACTGTATTAACCAAAAAACCCAAACAAGCTTGAGTATGGCAGAGTTTGGGGACAAAAGCTGTCCCTTATCTGGACAAACCAAGAAACAAAGACAAGGAGGCCACATATTCTCTGCCCTTATTAAGGAAATTTTAAAATTTCAAAAAGCTGGAATTATTCTTTTAAAAAGTCTCCCCCCCTCAACCAGAGCTTTGACAGAAATGGCTTAATATAATATATATATATTTTAGTAAAAGATAGGATTGAACCATCATAACTGTTACAAAACCGAAATGTTTTATGTATCATCTGTTACATGAAGAGGGAGTACCAACACTGTTACAAATGTGCAGAAGCCAAAGGAGCCAAAATAAAACAGATGAAGTTTATTTATAGCAAATATTATGACTTTCGCAAATGTATGAAAACCAAAAACAAATTCCAAATTACTCTAAACAATATGTTATAAAATAATTTTACTGCACAAAAAAAATAAACAAATGATTTAACAAAAGCATACAAATACATACAGTAAAAGCTACTGTAGGTAATAGCCCACTAATCTGTTCTTATGGAAAAAAATGACAATGCTCCTACTGAATTCAGCGGCAGCAGGGTTAGAACCTCTGGCGTGAGTAAGTTGCTGTGTTCGTGTGAGCTGTATACACAAGGTTTATGAGAAAAACCTGAACCTGCCCTTAGAGCTGCCCAGTGTGGTGGACTGCTGTACCGTGTCCTGCAGCAGCCAGGACGCTGAGAAGAACTATTGTGCTAGGCAGTTAACGAGCATGGTCACTGTGCTCAGCACAGGTCACAAAGCACTGAGCAGCTGACTGAAAAAGATAACATTTTCTTGGAACCCTTAGATGCATTAGTGTTGACGGCTGATGCTATCAATTTCTTTGAGCACATTACTACTCCTTGCTGGCAGCAGACAATAACTGAGAAGTTCTGCCAACAGTATTATCACTACTTCCCTCTCTGGTCTTCACGATCTACAATTAGAGCACTTCTGAGTAGGTGCATTTCAGTTCGGGTTCAGAGGTTTGACCATTTGACTAATTAAAAAGACCTATTGAATTTAGTATATTGGGAACCAGCCACATAAACCCTCCTCATTTACTCAACATAAGCATGCAGAAACCAAACAGTGAAAGCCACTGAAACCAGTGAAAGTCACTGCTATTAAAGCATGCTAGTAAAAGTGACTGCATAAAATCATGTCATGATTTACATATCAAAGCCTTATTTCTATCATTGTAATGCAAAGAGTCTGTTATTTAAAGGTGTGAGTTTTAGTGTTTTTCTCTTAAAAAGAGCAGTAACAGTTTACAACCTCCACCGTGAAACAGAGGCTATCAGTCTAAATGTAATCATATCAGTGTAACTTTGTCCTCTTACGGTTTTTAGATCAGTCCTTGCTATTGAATCATGACAAATAAGTTATCGTTTGTAGTTTATCTTAATCTCTCAGGACTATCCTTACCAAAGCACAAGCCAAGCTTTGCATTAAAACAAACCCTTGCCAAAAGTATTAACTCACTGATCAAAATGCCAGCCTTTCCAGTCAGACCTACTCGTTCTAATCACATGTGCACTAAATGCTATTTTATCTAAGTGTCTCTCAGCTTAGACATGAGAGTACAAATGTTTCATTGCACAAGTCTTCAAGAGGTGGGGGCCAGACCTTGAACAAACATTCCATCTAGTTGTCCAGTCTTGTCCTTGAAGTGGGCAGCTCCACATTTCTTGGAACTAACTAAAAAAAAAAAATTAAGTTACTAAAACAGATTGCAACCATTCATTCAAGAATTCGGAGCACTTTGACCTCTACAGCCCTGAACTGGATTTGAGACCTAGCAGGAAAACAGGATAGCGAATAGGAAACCAAGAAACTAGAAAGTTCTTCCTTAAAGCATTACTTAGGATGCAAGCTGCTGTATTCTATATGCACTGGAACAACTTTATGGATGGCATATGCATTTTTAGGAATGGGATATTTAACTTTAGGGTTATAAAACCAGTGCAAATACTAGAATCAAACACAAAGCCAACTGAAGGTGGGAAGAGTGGTTTACTAATGGGCATTATGGACTGGAATTACACTAAGTAGGCCATATGCTGCTCTAATGATCTCAAAAACGGAAAAAAAAAAAGTCCGCTATCTTCTTAAGGAACTGCATACAGGATTAATCTCAGAAGCCCTTTTATTGTCAGCCAGGACTTCCAACTCCAAAAGGAAATCACTGCTATGGGAAGATCCATATTGTTCTTTAGATATCACCCAATGAATGGTATCAGACGTGATTTGCCCCTACAGGAGAGTTAAACAGTAAAGATCACTACGCAAACTAAGCTCACTTGATGTTTCTATGGTTTATCAGCAGCAGGACAGGCAGTGAATTGCCATTTTGTGAGAAATAACAGACAAATTTTGTAAATAAATGGCAGCTCAGAACAATAAAGAGACCTTCATTTTTGGGTGTGAAATATACAGATATGGTTTAATTCCCGGAGTATTTTTGAGCAAAACCCCTAATGCTGAAGAGTTTACTGCAGTTAGTTGTAACTATGGCTATACACACTGGGAAGGGTGGGAACAGGAGTTTAAAGTAGCGACAACAACCAAGGAGGTACAGGATCCACGCATGAACAACCATAATCAGCATTACCTTAGTCATGGTTAGGTTCAGTTTTAGCCAGCTGCTGCTTTTGTTTAAATGCTGAGATTGATGATATGGGGAATACCTTCTGAGGAGAATGATAGAGGACAAAGTTGACCCAGCTCTTTGCCTTCTAACAGGTTTAAACTACTGCAACATTTTTTCTTCTACTTAGCCTTTGTGCTCTTAGGGAATAAAAGTGATAATATAGTTCCATATGAGTAATGAGCCTCTGAAATGCTGCAGCCAAAACATATTTACCAAACAATACTCACTTGTATTCTAATGAAGTGATAGCAATTAAAATGTAGGAGCTTTCAAATATGTTCTACTCTTTGATTTTACTTACAAAATAGGTGAGGTAGGTAGGTATGTAGGTATGTTTTAATTTCTATTACAATGCCTATAGCACTTAATCAAGATAACAAGTCCCTTCACCCACCATCAGTGTACACAATCTAGGAGCTAAAAACTGAAAGACTGCCAGGTACACGGCCACTTCCCAGGGTGCCCCCAACATTAGGATTTATTTCTTCCCATGTGCTGTCTGGACAGCTTAAGCAACTCAAAGTGGATCCTGCACACTGAGCAAAGAGATATATTGCTGATCAACAGCAAATGCGAAGCGCAGGGCACAGCTATACTTCTCAGGAGCATAAGTGGGCTATCCAGTGCTGGAAAAGGAGGCTGCTCCTGGGTATAGATGCCAACAACTGCATTAACTTATCAATTAAATCCCTCAGCAGGGAGATCTTGGGGTTGGTCTCTGCTGCCAGAACTACTTCTTTATCTATAGCCAACAGTGAAAGAGCTGAAATAGTTTTGGCTGGCTGCTGAACAACCCAGGCTCAATTAAATGTCCTAACTAGCATAATTTTAAGGCATGAATTTGCAAGTCTGAGACACTGGAAACCAGATGAAAGTGGGCCCTGAAACCAACAGATTTTAGGTCTCTAGACTTCTTGCAGATGTACAGAGTGACTCTGCATGACAGGAAATAACTTGGAGTTGCACCAGTTCCTGCTCCTAAGTGAGTTTAAGCAAGACTTAGTCACTAACTTGTTCAGACTGAGACAATGCTGGGCAAAAGACAGGCAGAAATCCAGCAAACCAACTGGAAAACTTTGAAATCAAATGACAGGTGAATCTAGACATTTTGAAGAGTCAGAGGCTGAACAAGGTTTGCTTTGAACAATTTTAGAATCAAAAGTTCCAACCATGCCAGAGTTCTGTTTTCAGTGCCAGAGTCCTAATTGGTTTAAGCCTTATAAACAACACAGAATGGAAAAATATTAACACGTTAGTGCTGGCGGATCAAAGAACAGAGTGATTTCCCAAGGCCACTTTGGCAAAAGAGACAAGAACTGAGCACAGATTTCTCAAGTCCTAGCCCAGCACTTCCATCAGAAGATTCTTTTTAAAAGATTTATTTCCCAAATAATCTTAGCAATAATGCATAGTTCACCTCCCTAAGAGTAGGTCAAATTATCATCAAAGAATAACTACCCTGAAAAGACTTTCTGTTTTCTCTTTCGTTGTGCTAAACAATCTAAACAAACTCAGTCTTTCCTTGTAGATCACATTTTCTAGATGTCTGATAAAATCTGTTGGTTTGCTCTGGACTCTTTCCAATTAGTACACATCTTCTGAAGTGCACCAATTAAGATTAGTTTTGGCACAGGACCAGGCACATTAATGAGAATGATGATTATTAAAAACTCTCTCAAAACATTTCAGTTTGTGCACTTATGAAGTACACAATATAAGCGGAAAGAAAAATAAACAAAACCTTTTGGAAATTTAAGTCTCCCAAAAGAGTTCTATCACCTACTCAAGGATGCTGGTAAACAAAATTGGATTATTACTCAGACAGTGTTTGAAGTCACAGAAAGAGCAAATAACTGACATATTCTGGCAGAGTCACACAGTATCCAAAATGGGGACAATGATCTAATTCCACTGAAAGAAAAACTGTTAGACAGTCTGTCGCTATGAAATCAGAAATTTAGAAATATACAGACCAATACCAAAACCTGGTACTGAAAAAGTACAATGACATAATCTAATGGAACTCTGATACCTGTTCTAAACTGTCCAACTTTATAGAAATTTTGCTTGAAGACAGTATTGTATTTATCTCAAATAACATGTCTGAATCTAAGGAAAAAAAAGGTATTTTTCAGGAGATATCTGTTAACATATACAAAGTTAATACTAGTTGCAATAGGATGATTTTTACAAGATAAGCAGTAATGCAGACCAAATCATATTTTCTCCGAATGTGTTTGGGTGCAGTTTCTCCTTGGCTAAGAAAAATGATGCTCACACTCAGCTCAATGGCTTCTTTACCTGTAACACAGTAATTTATGAATCCTAACACAACTAATACCAACATTTCAGAAAATAATCCATGAGTTCCCTGTTACAAATGGGATCCACCAACTTAATGGGAGTTTTGACAACTTGAAATGGTCATGTATCTGTGTATACATTCATGGTGCATGATATAGCTGCACTCCTGCCCTCCACAGTCAGGCACTGTCTTATATTCTTAATATAAGAAAATACTCAACAGTGAAGGGATTCTATCTCAGAAAGAAGACCAGACAACAGTAAAGTTATTGCTAAGCTCAAAAAAACTTGTTCTGTGGCAAAAATCCTTTTGTCAAGATGAAACTTAAGTTTTGAAGCAAAAACCGAAACACTTTCTTTGTCTTCTTAGAACAATAGCAAAAAATTTTTACCTCCTCCCTATATAAGATATTCAGGTATTTATGGCCTATACAAAGACACGAGTTATCATTATTAATAATAAAAAACACAATTAGGGTTGTTTTTTGCCACATTAATACAACATCTTGTTCCCACTTTCTTCCAGGCTGCAAGCCACATGAAATTAAGTAATGAGCTGTTTCTAAGCTGTAAGTGTCTTACTCCCATCCAAAAGCAATAGAAAATTAAATTTATCACATTTCATGCCCTTACGCTCTCAAAGACAGCATTGGGTAAAAGTGAACTTAGAAATGTATGTAAAACAATGAAGGTGTAAGACTTGATGAATTTAAACTAAACTAGCCTCTCTGGCTTTTGAAAGCCTCACTGGCTTTTGAAAGCTAGATGCTCAGGAATTATACTACCTTACCAGACAGAACTACATTAGTTAAAAAATGAGTCCTCTGGCAAAAACACAGAAGGGAAAAAAAATCAGAATAAACTAATTTTGTATTAAAAGCAAAATTAAAAAAAACAACAACTATTGCTGCACATCTTGATAACCTACCTTATAGAAGTCTTAATAAATTTGTCAACATTTCATGCCATCGAGTGGATTACATACATCAAAGAAATTACAACCAGTCAGTTTACTGGCCAGGTCTAAATCAGTTCTTTTCCTCAGTATGTGAATGACTGAACTCAATGGAAAAACTCCCATACAGTAGCTTTCCCTGATCCACTTCACACTTGCTCTACAATATCCTAACAATGATTTTCAGAGTTTTTTTAATTATATGAGAAAAACAACAACAACAAAAAATATTTTGGAATTTTAGATGGCAGATTTTGCATTAAAACATGCAGAAAAATAATATATTAAACTCACACAGACCTTCCAGGCCAGCACTACAAGAAAATAACCCTTTCATAACTGAAATACTGACAATGCTAAAAACTACAAGAGATTTTAATAACTGATCATCATGGGACAGAGAGTCAACTCCACTAACTAATGATTACAAAATTAAACTCCTTCACAAAGACCATTTGACTTGAGTCTTCTGATTGGAGCCTACCCAGCTTTGTCAGTTATGTTGATTGCACTAAGAAACCACATTGCTTACAGCTCAGTCTTGTTATCAACTATTTATTTGCAGGTATTTCAGTATATTAAAAATTACAGTGAAACTTCAGAATCCTTTTAAATATAAAAAATTTGTAACTTTTACACTAAACCTGTATGCTCACGCTTTGCTTTTTAAAAGAAAATGCCTTCTCATTTCCATTACAATGTAATCCAGATTGACTGAGTATGCAATTACAACATCTTAGCTGTTGTCCAAGTCTTGTGTTTGCTGTTTGGCCACTGGTAGTGCAGCAAGCACAGCTGCTGAAAAAATAGAAGTAATACCTTGGAAACAGCAAAGGCTAAGTACATGGATCACTCTTATGCATAACATTTTAGGAAAGAAATCTGATTAAATTACTACCAAGAGGCTAATGTAATTGAACAAGAAGAGATTGCCATAGCTTTGCAGAAAGCCCAACAGTGGTTTGCTATGAGCAAACTATTTCAGAACAACTCTGGATTCTCTCTGCCTTAGAAGGGATATTACTCACACAGAAATACCTACACTTCCTTCTGCTTTTCTTACCATTTCCCTTTCAAATAGTGACTGTCCTTGAACCTTCACAAGTGTACAAAATCACTCAGATGCGAGTTACCATTAAAAAAAATTACGTATTCAAAATCATATTTCTCATTTTGTTGCCACATGAATCTTTTACCCCTCGTTTCATTGAGTTCCACGTTTGTTAACTTCTCTTTTTCTTTGCATTTTACTTTCATAAAATAAATATGAAAATAAACTTGTATCCTAAGACTAATCAACAAAATTGGTCTGTGACCTTCCTGAATACAGCAAGACTAGCATGCTCCTTAACAAAGTTAATGTGATACATCTTGGGAAAGAGGGGAGAAAATAAGAGACTTCTATTTGAGAAATGCAAGTTAACCCTCCCCTCCTAAATGTAGTTTTTAATTTAATTCATAATAAAATCCGTATCATTAGGGAACTCGGTCTTGCTAACTGACATTTTTATATTGTTATAGGTATTCAACACAAGTTAGAATGTTTCAGCATTTTCAAATAAACTGTTATTTTCCTGGAAGTAAGTATCAAGAAACATCAATGGAACATTTTTGAACGTTGTGCAGACTTAAATACAGTAATCAACTGTCTGAAAAGAGTTAAATCAGTCAATATGCCTTTTTTCCTAGTAATTTTTTAGAAAAGGGATGAAAATGAGTCATGTCTTTGGGGTTAAAAATTATTATTTTTTGTAGGTAACACCGTTGTTAAATCTAACAAATTCCATGTAAACACTACTCTCTCTAGTTAATCATTCCTTCATGAATACCAAAGTAGTATCTGTCTTTTAATTCTAGAGAGGAAAAATAACACACCTTAAAAAGAACTATCCTGGTGCATGTTTCATTGACATACGCTATATGTTGTTTCTCCCTCAGGAATAGTTAGAATTGTTAGCATGAATAGTAGTAGTAGTACTACTACTACTAGTAATAATAATAATAATAATTAATAATAATAATAATGTATACGGACGTTAATCTTGCTGATTTCTGTTATTCCAAATAATTCATCTTCCATCACCTTTCTCCTTTCAACTCTGCTTTCATTTTTCTCCTACCTACCACCCAGTGAACGTAAGAAATCTGATGGGTAGTACTATTTTCTGAAAATAGGAACCATCCCTGAGGCTGTATTCATAAAGCAGACTTTTTGTGCACGGTATCTCACGTCAATTCTGTAATTCTGTGCTTGGTAGAGAGCCAAAGGAGACGCCTACAGTTCATACACAGAGATGTGCAAGATAGGACTCACCCTTTAAAAACACAACAAAACAAATCTATTTGAGCTTATCTCCCACATATATCTTCCACATACCTTTGCATATAGGAATCTATGCACTTGAAAATTCTGAACTAAGTCTCTTCTTCAAAGTCTTACACCAGACAGAGAAAGAAAAACCTGTATTTTCTGAACTAAAAGTCATGGGCTTTCACTCAGGGCAGGAGCTCGCTTCCCTCCACTATACCACAAACAGCTGAGACTGCAGCAGGAAATACTGACTTAGGCTTCATTGAATTACTTGTGACATTGCCAATATTTTAGTGACCACGTCACAAACTGGCCCACCAAAGCAACCGATGTCATCTAAGTGAATGCAGAAGACAAAAGAAAGCAGAAAAGCTGCTCTATTTCAAATATGTCTTTTGTCATTCCATCAGATTTGGGCTAAAAATTTTACATGTTAAATTGAATGTGCAGAATGTGGAAGAAAAACTGCAATGCATTTTTAAATGCTTTAAAGAGCAACAGTACACTGATTTCTACAGTGAACATGCAAGTGCTGTTCTGTATTAATATTTAATTGGTTAAAACACTCTTGTGTAAGTCATAAGAAAAAGAAAGTTTTAAAAATAACAATTACAAAATATTATTACTCCCTTTTGTGCCTAAAAGATTTTAAACAGCAATTTAAGTATACGTAAGTATAAATTTTATATCTCATTTTAAAATATACAAAATGCACAAATTGCTAGTGAAACTTTAATAACAACCTGGGGACAATGTTTCATAGCTGCATTAAAACAGAGAATAATAAGAAAGTCAGAAGTGGCAAAGTTAAACATTCTCTAGTCTATTCCTATATTAACAGTGTAAATAGTCATGGAAGGAACTGTTCACCAAGGATGCATATTGCCTTAAAATTGAAATGCATTTAGCTTACACTAAACATTGGAATTATACATAAAGAAACAAAACAGTAGTATACTGTAAATACTTGACAAAAAAAGACTTTCACAAGTTGTTAAAACACATGCATGGATCTGTAAGTCTAGTTTATTTACTGATATACATGCAGTACCATGGCCTAATTCTTATCTCCAGTTCAGGAAAAGAAGAGAGGATTTTCAGAGACAAAAGGAGTACTACGGCTTGAGAAAAAAAGGCCTGCAGGTAAGAATCCAAGAAAGGTCAGAGGCAGGTCAGGAGAAAGCTGAGCTTCAAGATCTTTGTTTTTCCTTAGAATACAAGAAAGTCATGGCAAGACTTCCGCACAGAAATGCAATATGCACATGTTTGATATTAAAAGAAGAGAGAGCTCTCAGCTCTTAAATAACCATGAACATTATAACAGTCACTGTAATGTTAAGAGAAAAAATAGATGGTTCGGATTTCTTAGTTTTTCTGATTAATGCTCAGAGAAGGATCAAGAAAAGACGAGAGTAACTTGCAGCTCAAACTGATGGCTGACTGGTTCACTTAGGCCATGCTCTCACAAAGGATGAACACAAACTACATCCACTTGAGCATTTTCAGTTATGCTACCTAAACAGGGCAGTAAGGAAAAAAGGACATGTGGTCTCTTACAACAACCAGAACCTTGATTCTCTGATTGTGGTCTCTAGACCACTACATTTCTCAAACTTTTTAATTGAAGGAACACCTCTGGAAGAAAAACAAACTCAGAGACCATCTTATGCTTACTGTGCTGGAGTAGTCACAATGGTCTTCTTTTAGAGACAAATAAAAATAAAGATTAAAAATTTATCCTAATTTTTATTCTCCTCTTCCATTTTGCTTGTATGTATAGGACAATATGGCTGTGCAGGAATTTCTGGTTTTGACTTGGTTTTTGAGCTCCCTTTTGATATTTTATTGACCATCAATTATCTGCAGACCATGGGCTGCATAGCATTGCTTTAGGTGGTGCTGCAATTAAATCACATCACTCAGTGAGTACTGGAACTAATGAAGCTTGGTCTCTTAAAGATTTGTTTTTCATGGTTGATTGACTTTGGTGGCTAAGAATGCAAAATCCAAATGAAGCCTTCTCTTATGGCAGGCATTTATAAGGGCTGGCTAGCTTATTGTTTACTCTTTCTCTCCCTGCTCCCCATTCTACAGTGGTTAATAGTGTGCAATTTAACAATGCAGCTTTTTGTTTGCCTGTAGCCCTTCCAGGGGACATTTACAGAAGCTCTCTACTATACTCTGCCATCTATTTTCTCAAAGTTTGTAGGAATTCATCAGTCTTTGTAAGACATGTTTGAATTTGGCCACGGAATTCAAAAAAGTTATTATGGAGATGTAGGGGTAATTGGTCACTGAACACACATGCTGTAAACATGTATCTTGCTTCCACAGGAAGTGAGGCTAGAATAATTTGCCATACTCTGATTTTATTTTCCAAAACTCATTGTCCATTTATTGGGCAGAAAAAAATACAAAATCTTGCTACCGAACAGAACAAACCAAACCATTCCCCTGCCCTTACTTAAATGCCCTCCCCATACCTCATGCCTTCTAGACAATCCTATTCTTTCTTCCTCCAGCCCCAAACTGAGCTGCTATGCTCCCACACTCTTCTGTTGCATATCGCTTACTCTCATACGCTAGGACCAGAGTCCCTCATTCTCCATTACCTGCCCCTATACTCTGTCTCCTCAGACACCTAAGCCAGACCCAGCCTACTTGTTATCTGCTCCCAACCTCACCCTATCTCAGCCCCGCTTCCCAGCCAGAAGTGCGGTCATGCTTCAAAACAGTAACCCTGTATGAAGCAAGAGACTTCAGTGGCTCAACATTTATCTGCTACAATTTCAAGAGAGAGGTGAATTTACATTAATAAATTTGACGCTATTGTCAGTGTGAAAACAGTACTTGATAAAAAGATAACTGTACACTTTATCTGCCTTTCAAATACATTCCAATGTTCACATAAAATCTGAGCTTTCTGAGTTTAGAGAAGACCTTGCAGTACCAGACTTAAAGCAAATATTTTGTGTTCATTACCGCAGGAGATGAGATGTACTGGTTTGTAAATTTTTTTTTTTCCACAAAATAAGTCATACCTCTCGTCCTGCTAAGAGATAGCCTACCAGAAACAACAACACTTTGACAAGTTTTCACAGATTTTTAGGATTCGGCACACAAACCTCTAGGCTTACATGAAAAACTAATAAATTCATTGCTGATTCAGCAATGCCTCAATGATGAATAACACATCTGAAAAGACGACAATGCCAAGGTATTGAAATAATTGTATCCTCAAAACACAAAGCCATTTTGGAAGATGTTTGTACACAGGAAAATACATTTTATGGAACTGTAGATAAAAATCAACGGTTTTTATCCCTCTCAATCATTCACTCATCCTTTAATATTACAACCTTTGAATTAACACTTTTTGGTATAGGAAAAAGGCATAGGAAAAAGATTCTCCTTGTAATCCCAAATTTCTGGATAAAGAAACTAATAGTGTCTAAAACCAGAGGCAAGCAATTTTATTGATTTCTACTAACTGGAGTCAAGCCTTTGCAATTTGTCATTTTTTAATTTCTCCACAATGCTGCTTAAAAAATCTAATAATTTTAATGCAATCAGACACCAAATTCTTGCTAGGCATCAAGTTAAATTAAGTGTGCCCAAGGTGGTTACTGTTATGTATTATTTACACGGCTATATATGCAAAAAAAATCTCATATTACAGACTAGAACCTTATTGTGTCAAATATTGCGTAATAATAGTAGAATCCGTATCTCATACCTTATATGAGAAGCAGCATATGCATAGCTCAGCGAGATGGGAAGAAATATGAGACAGTAAATATTTGGACAGTGCAGTACTCAAGTTCCCTAACCACTGTAAAACTATAGACTTTAAATTATACACAGTAAAAAAACTACTAAAGTAGGATTATACTTTAAGTATAACGTCAAAAAGCCATAGACCACCATAAGAACAAACCCTTGTCCCTTACTTACCATATAAATAAGATATTTTGTAATGACGATATATATTTAAGGTATAGTTTTACAGACACAAACATATATATGTATATAAATAAAACATATACATAACTATACTCAGTCTGCTTTCGGAACATAATAATCATGGAATCAGAGAGAGAAATATGAGAAGACTCTGACCGAATGCCAACAGTGCAGACATTCAGTTGTTATAGGGAGTGTTTATTGTCCTGGAACAGGAGCCAATATTGTGCTTTGAAAAGCCATTGGTTAAAATGTCTGAACACTGTTGGGAAGAAGGACCAGAAACTAAAACATTCCAGCTGTTCTAGCTATGTTCCCTAATTGCTGAGTTGTCCAGCAATACTCTTTCACACTACTTCAGTGTGCCTTTGTGAAGCTGCATAGAGCTGGCACAGGGGAGAGAATCCTGATCCCAAATTGGACAGCACTTATTGGTCATAGTCTGCCTTGAGAGGAGGGATTGGTTTGACCTTAGGAGGGCACAGAACGCAGGTTTTCTAGGTCGCAGGTTCTCTAATCATTGTGATACTGTAGGCCTGGTGATCACTGCTACCATGTTTCCCTCTACTTCTGTCCTTACCACAACTTCTGTACTTCGTGTTGATTTCAGATCTTTTGTGTACCGGGTAATACCCTCAACCATGCCTCTCTGATCCACCCCTCCATGCATTTCAGATGATATACTACCCACTGTCTGGACCCCAAACAAAACAGGCATAAGTCAAGCAGCAATTCTTTTGCTGCAATGAAGACATCAGGTGCCCACTGCACGCGCTTACGGACTCCAAGTACATTCACTGGCAGACTTGGGTGACGACGTCTACAGGGTTTTGTGGCTTGTGCTCTTGAAAGTAGAATTTAAGTTCTACCTAAACCACATTTCAGGTGCCTAAATGCTTTTTTGAATACGGTCAAACTTAGCCAAAAGTTTTCCTACTCTGTATGAGTTTTGTAATAATAAATCTCCATGTAAAAAATAACAACAATTACCAGAGAAATCTCCTCTCTACTCTCATTAGATACTGCTTTTGGTGGAAGATTGAGGCTGCATAAGCAACCAACCTAACCACTTGCATTTAAGACTTGTATTATAAAACTTTGCTCATTTCAAACAACAGAAACCACACATATACACAGACTAGTTCTGCATCCCTTTGCTCAGGTGAAATCAGCCTGTGTTTGAGTCTATTAAAGGCAGAAAGATTTGGTTTCAGCCTCATCTTTTACTACTGTGTAGCTGTTAAGGAAGTTGAATTATTACACTTCACTTTTACTTTTCTATAGAATTTGTTAAACTATTCTGTAGCATGGAGGGATTATAGTTTAACATAAGGTTTTCATAAGATGTTTGAGAAATTAAAAAAGAGCAGAAATGCAAATAGATGGTATTGTACAGTAATTTTATGTGCTACTAGAGACATTAATTTACAGTTTTACTGGTTCACTTCCTATTAAGTTCTAGAAGAGTTCTCCAGAAGTATAGTTTGAGTAAAACTACTGCCACTCACCTAGACCTTACAGTTAAAGGCTAGCAGTGCTTACTGCCAATCCTTTGCGTGCAGTAACAGCAGCAAAAACATTCACTGAAAAAGAAAGAGACAACTCCAGCCAGTGGACGCTCTAGTCTTCCATAACCTAGATTTTGCAAAATCCCATGCTAAAATCCATGCTTATCAAATGTACATTGTTCAACCATGCCAGAAAAGATCTATTAATATCTAAGGATAAACCCAGTGTATTCTGCAGTCTATGTGATAGATATCTATTCTGAATCCGAGTTCTCCAAAACTCTCCTTAGGTTGCAAGGAAAAAAGGAAAAAAAAGGTCAGAAATAAACCCAAGGAGATGCCGTGAAAAACTTCCAATAGGCTCATAAATGACCATCTCAGGAATATTATGTACAGAAGCTATTTTCATATTTATTTAAAATAAATCTTCATGCAGACTCTTTTGCAAAGTTCCAACTTTGGTTGATTTATGTTTTGATAAGTTTAGTGGCTTATGAGACCTTACCTGAGGTTAACAGTGTATTTCAACCCTCTGAAGAACAAAGCTGTGAAGCAATGAGGCAACCAAACCTGCATTAGTTCCTCCTAGCTTTCAGCACTATATGATAGAATCTGTAATCTTTACTGGCCACAGCACAGCAGAAAAAATAAAGGTGATTATCTGCAAAATGAAGAAAACTGTTTGTACTTTTTCAGATACTTAACAAGTATAACTCTTAAGAATAACTTAAATGTTTTCAGCAAGTTTTCAATGTATGGCTTCTAACTGTTATACATCTATTTATTACCTACTGCCCTAAAAGTAGCTGGAAAAATGCAAGCATCTTGAGGTTTCATAAGACATTTAAAACCAAACTTGTGACATTAACAAACTTGTGACATTTTGCATTCATAAGTGTATCAAAAGTCTTTTAAGAGGGAATAATACTTGGAATGTCACTGTTCCCCAGGGTGAGACAAATGTATGACAAAGCTTGTTTTGAAACAGGGAGGAGGCAAGCCAGAGAAACCCATAACTTGTGTATAGAGTATTGTTTCAAGTCACTACACACTTTTCATACTTCATAAGAAAGAAGCATTTAGCAATTTTACACATATAATCTACTAAGAAATAATGCTCATACTTTCCATGAAGTATCAGTATCTGATTACTGATATTAGTAACAAGCAAACCCTAGGAGTATAGAAATTAATAGCTTATGCAAAGAGCTGAGATAGAAATATCGCCATTTACACCTTCACCTGCCCTTTGCTGCTGGGAATATAATGCTGCATCCAGTGGAAAGTTCCTAAATATAATTTTTTCCCACTAAAAATTGTTCCTACCTAAAGGTACAGGTATTTTTTTTTCTAGATTTCAATTAGATTGCTTTATATCAGAAAAACAAACAAACAAACAAGCAGGAAAGAGAGATGGAGCTCATTAGCAGACTGGAAGTGCTACCAACGGATTGTAAAAGTAGTCCCTTGGAGTAAGTACTTAATTTTGGACAATCTCAGAACAAAAGTAGGACTGTAGTTTTCTTCAAATGTAAGCTTTAGTTGACGTACAGAAAACAGTTTCTTGAATTCTGCAAATCAGATGCATTAATTAAGTTGCTAACTGTAAACAGCTAGTCTTACTGCCCACGACGGATTTTGCAAGTGAACAGTTCACATGTTCTGTCATAATTCCTGCATACAAATACTCAGTTTTCAGGCACTTGAACTTGTATTACCAGTTAAGAGAAGACTAGTGTCATTTTCTTTTAGAAAAGTCTAGTCTAAGATACTTTTTAAAGTTGACCTGTACATAATGTTTCTTTCTTTTCCAAACTTAGTGGTTTTCCTATAGATTTTCTGTGAAGAATGAATAGGTTGGAAAGTAGTACTTCTAAGAGCTTCCCTTTTGTTTCTTGAAGGAATTTACATGCCCAAATCAGATTGCTGGCCCTCATGTTGTTTTTTAAAAACAACAAAATACCAGACTTTACTGAAAGTTGCTTCAGGGTCGCATACTGTAAGCTTTTGTTCCTTTCAATTAACAGTGGCGCTGGCCTTTCTGAGGCAACCACTCAAAGGCCTTGTTTATGCCCAAAAGTTCATGCTACCGCTGCCTCCGTAGCATTATGTTGTATGGTACGAAGCTAAAGCTTCATTAGTCTTCAATGTAAGACACAACTTAAGCCTCACGTTTGCGCATAAAATACATTTAGGTTTGTAAATCTGTACGGAATGCCTGTGCCTTTTCTAACGGTGGCTACCGACAAGCGGCCCCTTGCCGGTGCCGGGGATGGTGTTCCAGGTGTCGCTGGGGTCGAAGCAACTCGCGCTGCAGCGCGGCCGCCGGGCTGCCGCCGCGGGCCCCGCGCGCCCCAGGCGTCCCTGTCAGCGGCTCCACCGCCGCCGTGGGCTGCGAGGAGCTGCCTCTCCCCCACCGCCGCCTGTCCTCCTACGTACGGGAAAGCGTCAGTCGTTCAGAGAGGTAGAAGAGGTCAGGCGGTAGGGGAAGAGGACCAGCCGGACGGATCCCGCCGGCTCCGAAACGGGGCGACTGACACGGCCGCGGCGGAGCCTCCTGGCGGGGAGCAGGGGCCCGCCCTGCCTGCGTCGCCCGGGAGGAAGGCGGGTGAAGACACCCCCTGTCTTTATCGCTGGCACACCACCGGGGTGTGCTGGCTCTCAGCGCCGCCGCCGCAGAGGAGCTTTCTCGGGGGGGCAGTGACTCACAAAAGCCTTCCTTATCCTGCCCAAGCACGCTCTCCCCCGCGGACGGCACCCCGGCGCTGGAGCCTGGCCCCTCCTCCCCTGCCTCCGGAGAGGTTGATTCAGTCCGCTCGGCTCTTCTCCCCGCCGCAGCGCCCAAGTTGGTTCAGCCCGGGGCAGGCGCTAGGAATAAGCCCTGTCCCCTTTGAAGAGCCTCGGTTCAGGCTCTCCTTTTCCCTCCCACCGCCGCTGCGCACTGCTTGGTTCCGACTGGGCCCTCCCGCCCGGGCGGCGGCTCCACAAGTTCCTGCTCCCCGTGCCCGGGGCGCGCGCACGAGGGTGGCTCGGCCGTTGGGGGCGCGCGGCGGCGGCGGGAGCGGCAGCGGCGGCAGCAGCAGCAGGGGCGGCCGCGGGAGGAGGGGGGTTGTTGTGCAGCAGCCGCCGATGCCGCTGTGAGATGGCATCATTCTGCGCGGCGGCGGAGCGCGGCGCGGAGGGGTGAGGAGCCGCCTCGGCGGCGAGGAGGAGGAGAAGGAGAAGAAGAATAATAAGAAAAAGGTGGGAGGAAGGAGAAGGAGGCGGCAGCAGCTGTGAAGCTGCGAGCCACGGTAAGGAAACAAAACAGGCTGTGCCGCAGCCGTTTCGCTTTGCGGTCTGGCCCGGCAGAGCCCGACCGGCCTGAGGAGAAAAACGGCTGCCGTTTTTCTCGCTCTTCTTGGCCGCCGTTCGACCGTGGGGAAGCGGGGGCGGCGAGGGCAGGGGGGTGGGCTCTGGACGGGCGCGAGGTGCCCCTGTCACTGAGGGGCGGGGAGGAGGGGATGGGCGTGGGGGCTAAAATGGCGAAGGGAGCTGTAGTAAGGTCTCGGTCTCTCCGGCACTTCAACTCGTCGCACCCCACGGGCCCTACTGGAGGAGGGTGGTGGCTGTTGCTTCTCCCCTTTCGATGACCCCATTTGGTGACTGGAGGATTGCTGTGTTTCCCTGCCGTCTCCCACCCTGGCTCATGTCTGGACAGGGCTGAGGGCCTCTTGGCCCACAGCTGGCAAGGGGAGGGAGGGTCGGTACTTTGATGAGCTTGTGGAGGTGTGGGGCGGGGGGGAAGGAGAGGGGGAGTGTCGCTGGTGTCCGGTGTCAGGCGAATAACCTTGTTTATTCCTGTCTACGGCCTTTCGAGTGAGGGTGACTGAGGGCTGAGTCCTGACCTGTGTCAACGCTGAGTGGATTGCGAGAGGCATTAGTGACTGGGAGTCAGTGAGGCAGTTCCACGGCCGGCCCTTGCTTGGTTATCTACAGAATGAAAGCAGGGAAGGATATTGTTACGTTTCAGTTCACCTTCCTTTGGTGAAACTGGGGAGGGAGGAGGTGAAGAGCCGTTTCGCCGCTACAATGAGCTGCTGTCACCCTCACAATATGTGTAGTGTGCCTCCTCTCAAGAGGAGGGGGCACAGCAGGGAGGGAAGTCGTTGCGGTTACTGCTCAAGTTATGCGTGTCTGCCAGTCTCTCTGGGTCCTCTCAATGTATGTTTTGCTGAGCAGACTGTGTGAATTCAAGACCTCAAAAGACCTGTTTATGTCATTTGTCTTTGTTTATGTTGTGGCAAAATATTACAACTCAGTGGAAGTGTTTATTTACTTGTTTTTATTTGTAGATGTCTTATTTTTGGAACAATACCAATTCTTATCGCAGTTTAACTAGGATGATCTAGCTCTGCTTCCAGATCTATAAATGTTTAAACTGTACATCAAAGAGGGGAAAGGACTTAACACTATTTTAATGGGAGCTCTTTGATGGTTGGGTGAAACTGTGAAAAGAGCTTTTCATATTTCAGTCATATTTTCATATGGTGCTTGTGTCGTGTAGAAAATCATCAGGATATCTTGCATTAAAGAAACCCCAGGTTATGCAAGGTTAATAACACTGGCTTACTAGGTGATACTGTCACTGACTGCAGGCGGCTGGATTATATATGGTCATACACGTGAAAGACAATATGGCCCTCATAATAATAAGAATCTCCCCTTAAAATTCATATC
Source organism: Calonectris borealis (assembly GCF_964195595.1). Classification (NCBI taxonomy): domain Eukaryota; kingdom Metazoa; phylum Chordata; class Aves; order Procellariiformes; family Procellariidae; genus Calonectris; species Calonectris borealis. Next base: position 30,634,521 of record NC_134313.1, on the reverse strand, counting down.
CTGGTTTAATGCCTTTGTGATATAGGAACAAGTTGATTATTGGTGGGCTGTGATAATGCTTCACTAACTTGGGCTGGGTTTTTTTTATTTTATTTTTATTTTTGTATGCTGCCTTATCTGAGTCCGTGTTGGTCAAGGTATAAACTGAATTATTACTTCTCATTGACTGTCATATTAATAAAGATTAAAGAAATTTTGCATAGAGAAAAAATCTGAAGGATTTTTTATTCTTTTGAGAAAAGTTTTACAGTTGTAAAAGCACAGTTTATCTGGACTCTTGACAAAGATGCTTTCAAATGGGGCTACTAGAAAGACTTTCAGGTCTTGTTGCTTGTGAAACTGTGGGTTTACAATCCTTTTGTCACCTTTTTGGTGTGTATTTTGAGCTATATTTTAAAGATCTGATCCTATAAATACTTCTAGTTTGAGTAACTCACCACTATCAGTAGTCTTTTTCCAATGATACTGTAGAATAATTCCCTTAAGTACATAATTATACTTGAAAACATGAAAGCAATTTTACTTACCCGGGACTGATTTAATCTCTTGGCTGGGGACACCTTGTTATCAAAAAGGTATGGATTATTTTTGTTGGAAAAATAATTTACATTTGTTGCTAAACATCAGTGAACAAAGCATTGTAAGTCAACCTGTGTGTTTTTGTTAAAGGGTTGGCAATAAAGTTTAAATAGTCACCTGTCTACAAGTGCTTCTTACATCATGGGAATACTGACAGAGTTCAGAGCCAACCCCTGTGGAACCCTTGGAAGAAGGAGGAATGTCTGCTAGTTTTATTGCTTTTCATTTTCCTTCTTATCTTTCCACATGAAGTTGGAAATTTTGATACGTTGGAATTTCTACCCACTTTCCTGTTTTTTCTGTTAAAAGAATGTGTGTGGGGAAAGAAATTTCTCCTGGTCTTTGGATACAAAGAAGAGTTGGGGGTAAGGATCTATGGCAGGAAGTTGGTATTGCAATCAGTTTCTTCATGCTTCAGTATTCTTATGCCATTAAAATACTAGATTTGAAAACTAAGGTACCGTAATCAAAAAATCATGACCTAAGCCATGTTTATTAATTGGAAATGGCTACTATTTATGCACTTAGAGCAACCAGTCATTGTTAGCTTAAAAAACCCACAACCCAAATCCCCCCAAAAAACCCAAGTTCATCCCAGAACTTAGCTGGGTGAAATGCAGGTAATGAAGTGAGAAGGCTTGGAGAGGGAATGGATGGAGTGGTGGACAAAACCAAAAACCAGTTCTTCCTGCAGACTATGCTTAAGTGATTCTTGGAGGTTATTTTTAACTTGGTTAAAAAGACTCCCTTTCTTCATAAAGACTGAAGAGAAGGAGTGAAGCTGCTGATAAAAATGTCATATCTTCTAAGCTAGGTTAGTACTACTCTTACCTGCTTCTGCATGCTGTAACTTTCACCTCAATTAAAAAAAAAATGGCTTTCTAGCTCTGCATCAATTGCATACGACTCAGTCAGTAGAAAAGCTGCTCCAGTGTGCCTTCCTGTGTGAAAGTGTGTAAATTGGGGCAGAGTTCCACAGTTTCTATGGCACTGTCAGATTAACCAAAATCCTGTCATTTTTGCTGTCCTCATGAAACTTGTAAACCAGAACTGCCGAACTCTTCCTTTGAATTGTGAGTTAAGCAACGTGTAGTGACATTCTTCTGTATTGCTTTGGTCTATGTACAAATGCAGACAATAGCAGTTGGTTACATCCAGGTCGTTCTTTAAAAGTTTGTTTTCATTGCATAGAATCATAGAATCGTTTAGGTTGGAAAAGACCTTTAAGATCATCAAGTCCAACCGTTAACCTAGCACTGCCAAGTCCACCACTAAAGCGTGTCAGTAGGCCACTTTCTTTGTAGGTGTTAGTTCAGATTTAACATAATCTGCTGACATTCTCCTGTTGTGACATAAAAGTCATAGGTAAGGACCATCGGAAGTATCGGAGATTTCACCTCTGTTTTCTTGAAGGAAAAGTATATGGCAGGAGAGAGAAATCTCCTCTTCCCCATCAGCAGGAGTTGGAGTGTCCGGAAGAGGCATTCCAAAGGTTTTTAGAAAAGAACAGATCTTGCGGCTGGTGCACCCTCTTTCTTTTCCTGTAGAACAGTGTCATGGCATGGTTTTTGCTAAAATTTGCTACAGTACCTTTTAAAAGGGAGTTTTTGTTTTTAATTGCTTTCTGTAAGTGATTACTGCTTCTTTGGATATGTTTTTGCTGTGTTTTGAGTATCTAATAGTTTAACCAGAAGCATACTTAAGTTTAGCTCTGTTTTGCAAGTGTAGTGTTGCTTTACAGAGGAACACTAGAGGTTCCAGGGAAGCTATCAGCTGTCAGAATAGTTATAGTATGCCAGAATTATTTACCTGGGAGAGTGTTATGGTTTTCTTTTTTTTTTTTTTTTTTTAAATTTCTTAGCATTCCAGGGAAGCTATGTCAGGGAAACCTTTATGCTCATGTTACGTGTAGGTCTTAGTAACTACTACACATGTGGTATGTAGTATGAAGCAATTCATCATTGCAGGTTTGCATAACTGTATACTGCTGTGGTTCTGTAATAGCAGATATATGGCAAACAAACGATTCTTTTTATTCCCTCTTCCCTTAGTCGGTGTTGACGATTGCGTAAGTTTGTAATCTAAAGTACAGTTTGATAATTCGGTATTATCAAAAAAGCACTTTCAAAATCCTATTTAAAGAGAATATGGATTTGAATTTAACATATAAATTCTACTGACTTCGAAGAATAAACTGAAATTTTCTTAGCTGGTTGTGTTACTTTATAACAGCTTTTGACTAAAATGAAGTCTTTAATAAGAATTGGAGTGAAGCATGTGTTTAAGAAAACAGATTGCGTTCTTGAGCTTTTGAAACTTTTTTATTAATCACATTTTTCTTATTGCTGGAATATGTTAGAGTTGCTTATGTTCTGCTTTAAGTGACTAGGGTCTAAACATACTTAAATGTAACCCGTTCAAAATCTGACGACTTAACATCATCACTGTTAAGGATGTTAACCTGGAGTGATGTAACTAGTATGGCCAATAGTTTTTTCTTTTGTAATGAAATTCAGCCTCTGATGTCAGTCTAATGCAAGGAGTCTTTCATTGGCTCAAATCACTTCAGAATAACTTTTATCATGTTACTGAAAACACAGTAGGACATTCTCTTGATTTGTCTTATGTGTAAATGGCATTGAGAATGCAAATATGTGTTTGTAACTGACCTCCTCAAGTAGTTCTAACGGCACAGAATTATTCCATCTACTTTTTTCTATTATGATTTTACAGTTATCTTGCTGAAAATCATTGTGGAGATGGAAGAAAACAATTTTAAAAAATGTCGAGAAGAGGATGTCACATTTTAAAAATAAACACCAAAATAATTCTGCTTTACACATTCAAGTATCTTCACCTTGCAGCCTGAAGTGGGCAGAAGAGAGCTCTTGTCTGTGCTTCTGTGAGTACAGACAAAAGTATAGTGAGTGCACATTTCTAGTTACTGGGGTTTCTAACCAAGATGTTTTGCTATAAGCATTTAAATGGAGCAGGAGATTAGCAGAAGAGCCCTTTAAAAAAGAAACAAATGAAACTTTTCATCTGTTCCTCATGTAAGTGGGTAAAAAATATGAGAGAACTTTGGATTGTATGTGCATTTCAAGGTAGCCAGTGATTTCTCAGTAAAAATGAAATCAAAGGAGTTGTAGTTTTAGAATAGGGAAAAGTAAACAGGAAAGATAAAGTTCATAATCTGTAAAATTGCGCAATATACTTGGGCATCAGAACTGAAAAAGGAACACGTGTCCAGTTTTGAAACACAGTGCTCTGCTGGTTCTTGAGAAATTCAGTAAGATGTGGGTTTTTTTTTTGGTTGTTTGTAAGCATGAACTAAACCTGCTGAACAGATCAAGGTACATTTGTCTTAAAAACTGACCTTGTTTTTGCTAATTGATATATTGGAATTAGCTCTCTTGCATTTTCTAGTATACACAGTGACATTAAAGTATCTGTGTGTAAACATAACAGTCAAAAAGCAAAATAAAATCTAAGAGGAAAGCTAAATAGAAGATGAAGAACAACAGGATTGCCAAACTTCTCTTTTCTCTTCCCCTTAGGTTAGAAGTGTGGAAGTTGCTTTTTCTTAAATTTCAGTTTTCTTTATTCCTCATTCTTGGCACTTTTTATTTTCCACTTCCAGCTACCTTGTTACAGTGTTATCTTTTTAAAAAATGATCACTGTCTTACTGTAGTAGCTGGAAAGATTTTTGGTTTAAAAGGAAAAGAAAAAAAGTGTATTTTGACTTCCGGATGCAAGTTACAAGGACAGGACTAAATTCAATTGGTATTGAAAATCTGGTGGAAGACTGATATTGGTGTGTCATTTAAAAATAAAATAAAATAAATCCCTGGCTGAATGTCTTGTGAGAGGTTGCTGACAAAGCTATGTTGTCATGGGATGGTGAGTAAAACTGCATTGTTAAGGAAATAGCTATGGGGAAGAAAACTAGTTGGAGTCTCAGTTCGTAACATGACAAAAAGACTGCTACTAATGAACTGGCAAAATCTGTAGGTGGTGAAATTATTTATTGAGTAATGGAAGTGGAAACTTCAGAGGGATATAACGGGCTAGTTTAATATTTGGTGATAGATGCATTTTTGTGTTAACATGGGAGACCTAATGTGTATTGGAAGGAGTAGCTAGAACTATTCATCAAAGTGTGGGGTGTAAATTATGTATTTGGTTATAAGAGCCCAACATAATTATGAATTACTCTATGAAAATGTCCCATTAGGAATGGAATAAAAAATAAATATTGGAATGTGTTAAGAATATAACATATACTAGCTTGCATACTATTTTTATATTAATTACATAAGCGTATTTGAAAACTACTAAATGTTACTGTTGTATGGCAAGTGGTTCTGGTACTATGTGGAGACCTCCTAGCTTTAGCTCTTTTACAAATGGGCTATTGTGTTTCTTTGTTGCTTGTATTCCATTTTTGATTGGGAAAAAATAACCGATTCAGGAGAAAACTATTAGAATAGTACTGCTCCTGTGCAAATAAAATGGAAAATATCGTTTATTTTTAGCATAAAAAGAAGTGAAAGAAGAGAGGCGTCCAGTAGAGGCTAACAACCTTGAATAAAACATGAGAAAATTTCAGCCTATGCTTGTAACTCTCTGTCATACAACTAAACAAGGAGATGTTAGAGAGCACACCTTGAAAAGTTAAGTAGGGTAGTCTATGAAGAAGTAATTCTTAAAAGATTCACTTGAGATTGGCTGATTGTGTGATTCAAAATAAGGAATAGATTTTTATACAGACAAGGAGAAAATCCATCACTAAGTAATAGGAGTTTTCATAAAAAAGATTATAGAGATTGCACTTCAGTGCATAAACTAACCGCATTTTTAAATACTTCCTATGAGCAAGTTAGTCTAGACTGCCCACTACAGAATTTCTTGGATTTTTTTTTTTTTAACTATCAGGGACAGCTTGCTTTCAGAGTTGGTCGAAGTTCTTGTCAATTTTGAGTAAATCTGCTGTGCCGATTGCTTCAGTTTCAAAGTTTTAAAGGCCATAAGAAATTAGAATTAGGTTAAATAAATCTGTATTAGCAGAGACATACACTTTGGGCTTATTTTCCTGCATAATTGAAAATTTTGTGTTTCAATCCCTACCTGTTAACAGAGGGGAAGTAAGAACATTTTTCCAGATGTTTATTGACACCCCCCCAGCTTAAAGGCTGATGGTTTCAAAAGTTGATGTAGAAGATGTAGGAATAGAATAAAGAATAAAACAGGCAACGCCATCATGCCACTGTTTATATCCACAGTGCGTTCCTATCTTGAATGAATGCTTTGTGCATTTTTCATCTTTTCCACTTTCCACCCTGTCTCGAAAGGTATATAGTAGAACTGGAGAAGGTACAAAGAAGGACTGCAAGGATGACTGATTTATATGGAAGAAGACTTAGAGAATGACTAAGGATTCTTAATACTCTTCAGTCTGGAAGACCTGTGCGTTGACCATGTCATGCAAGTGTACATTATGTGGGTAAAGGATGCTGGAGATGCTTTTCTCTTGCTTGTCTTTCCTATCTCTAATATCTACCCTCAAAAGTTCCTCGAAAATCAACGTGAATAAGGGAATAATTTTGAAAATTCACGTCTTTCAGTGGGGAGTTGGATGACCTTTTCTGTGCAATTTTTGTAGTCATTTGTTTTCAAGGCAGTGTTGTTCTCAAGAATTAGCTGTTAATGATTTTAAGTTATATAATGTAGTCTTTAGTTTGTCACCAGAAAGGGTACTGACCCTCATGAGTGTATCTACATTTCTTATGAACTCCATCTGTTCATCTAAAATGAAAATAACTAATATTTCAAACACTCTTTTACTACAAAACTTAAGTAGTTTTCTTATAGCCCACTGATTCTTTTGTAGCATTGAGTTAAACTTATGCAATGTATTGATGTGGTCCAGTATTGACCCTTGAGGAGTCAAGCTTTAGGCTCTTTTGGTAAGACTTATGTGTTACTCATTTTCATGTTCAGAAGTTGTCATTTTTGTGTAGCTAAATTTTGGAATCAGATTAACTCCGATTAGAATTGTATTGGAAAATAATTAGCAGAAATAGGCAACTGTTTGTTTTAAGAAGTGAGAATTATTTATCAGCTGGGAGCCTTACTAAGGATCAGGTTGAATTCTCTAGCACTGTAGAGACTGAAGGGCTATTTTTGAAAAAATAAGGGACAATGCTTGGGTGAGTGCTCTCAGGTAAGATTAGTGCAGTCTGTGATTGGAATTAGGACAGACATGTGTTAGTGTTTTAACACTGCTGAGATTGACAGCTGGAAAGAGACTTGCATAGCACATTTAAAAAAGCAAATATTCAGAGAAAAGAGAGTGAGAACATGCAGTGAATTCTACTTATACCTCTTTGAGCTATTTTTTGAGATAGAGTTACTGAGGAGAGGTGGATCACATCAAATCTCTTACTGCCAAAAAATGTGCAAAGATCCTTTCTGCCACTTTAGCCTGTAACACTGAGTAGGTTTCTCTTCTTCAATAGCCCTTCAGTCTCTACAGTGCTAGAGAATTCAACCTGATCCTTAGTAAGGCTCCCAGCTGATAAATAATTCTCACTTCTTAAAACAAACAGTTGCCTATTTCTGCTAATTATTTTCCAATACAATTCTAATCGGAGTTAATCTGATTCCAAAATTTAGCTACACAAAAATGACAACTTCATTTCTTCTCTCTTCCTCTTTTCTTTGAATTGTCATCTTTTACTGACTTACCAGAACAATGAGGACACTGGAAGACTATTTTGTGGGCCAGTATTAATGTATTTCCCATTATTGGTATTCCTTAATCATGGTTTCTTCATATTCCCACAAAAACAAGGGGGAGAGTGTAACAGAAACAGCAGCACTCTTGGTTAACATTTTTAAAGTTGTTTTATGTTCCGTTGGAATTTGTTGGTTTGTTGATTTTGCTGTGATTGCAGTAAAGATGTGCTTACACTAGTCATGGCTATTGTGACTAATAAGGTGGTGGTGACAGGCACAAATTCTTGTGAGTGGATTTTATAAGCTATCTGGGCGTTCTTGGTATGTGCTCAGGCTGCCTGCCTGTTCTGAAGCCCATACTTCTCCATTTTCCATATTGTTATAATATGTTACCTATAGAGTTAAATTTAATATGGAAGTGCCTACATGTAACTATGGTAAGGTTTTCTACTTGCAGTGTAGGTCTACTAAAATCTGCCCATATTTTAGAGATATATCTTAGTATATTACTTTACATTGCTCTTGATGCAAGTCTATAAACAATAACTTATACCAACCGTTAGGATTATCCATAGCAGAAGGCAACACAGAGGCTGAAGACTAGTGTGTAGCTAGCGTATTATGTATTCTGGCAGGTATGAAGGCTGTTCAGCTGAATTATTAAAGTGAGGGAGAAAATACTATTCCCTGATTTCTTGACATACGTGTTGGACTGTCGGCCTTTAACTACCATTGTTCTGTTCAAGTACCTGGAGTTGTTTACTCCATTTGTTTCACTGTGCGTGTGGTCCTATCTGTAATACACAGAGGAGGCATTGTGATATTTTTCATTATTTGATACTGTGATAGGACCTAGAAGCATCATCGTGATTAAGATTCACAAGCGAGGTGTACCCTAAATATTTTGCTGATAAGTTGCTCCATGAGCAGTGGAACTAGGCTTTATACAAATTTTTCTTACATCATTACAATTCTCTTCTCCCTTTGCTGTTCTAGACCTTTCCTACTTGTAGTAAAAAAGCCACTATGCGCAGCTCCAGCTCAGACTGATTCTGTGGTGATCGTGTAGCCTTTGAGCCAGGCAGCGTGGATGGCTTCAGATCATGCTGCAGCCCTTTGCTCAGCAAGTGTAGGAAATGGTGTCTTTTTCCTCTACCTAGCTGTTGATTTTCATGAAGCTCATGGGAACTTAGTGTATCAGAGGACATTACTTATCAGTTTATTTTAACTGAATCTGGTGGTGAACAGATTCATTTAGAGGGATGGAGATGAAAGGAAGAGTGGGAAGAGGCAGGTGGACAGTATGAGTCATACATGTGATGTTTCCTTGGGAAACCAGGCTAAAAAGGTCCTTGCTAGTCTAAGTATAAGGCAAAACAGAACAGGCAGATGTGTGCAGTGGAATCATAGTCTGTCATTTGTTTGGACCCCCTGCAAAACACTCTGAAAAATAGGTTTTTGTAAATCGCTGTAATTGTACTATATTTTTTCTTAGACCCTAATATGAGGCTGGCAGTATGTTGTAGATAATGCATGAATCAATATTGCAGCATCTGAAGCAATGGTCAGTGAATGTGCTTGGAAAACTACAGAAAATGAAATATTTTTGTATGTAGCTTCCTCTCCATGCCCATATGAGTGGACAAAGATTTGTTTTCTGAGGTGGGGGGGTGGGAACCGCATATAGGTTGGCTTAAGAAAGATAAATATAGAAATGTTTGTATCAGACCTGGTGTGTGAAGAATATTAGAATTTGTCCAAGGGAGGGCAACAAAGATGGTGAAAGGCCTAGAGGGTGTGACTTATGAGGAGCAGCTAAGGATATTCAGTTTCTTCAGCTTAGAGGAGGCTGAGGGGTGACCTTATTTTTGTCTACAACTTCGTCATGAGGGGGAGCGGAGAAAGAGGTGCCGATCTCCTTCTGGTGTCCAGTGATAGGATGTGAGGGAGTGGCTTAAAACTGCATCGGGGGAAGTCCAGATTGGATATTAGGAAAAAGTTCTTCACTGAAAGCACTGGAACAAGCTCATCAGGGAAGCGGTCATGGCTCCAAGCTGTCAGTGTGCAAGAATAGAATAGAATAGGCTAGATTATTTGAGTTGGAAGGGACCTACAACGATCATCTAGTCCAACTGCTTGACTAATTCAGGGCTGATCAAAAGTTAAAGCATGTTGTTAAGGGCATTATCCAAATTCCTCTTAAACACTGACTGGCATGGGACATTGACCACCTCTCCAGGAAGCCTGTTCCAGTGTTTGACCACTCTCTCGGTAAAGAAATGTTTCCTAATGCCCAGTCTAAACCTCTTCTAACACAACATTGAACCATTCCCACACCTGTTACTGGATACTAGGGGGAAGAGATCACTACCTCCCTCTCCACTTCCCAGGCAGGAGACTTGCTAATAGTGCATTCAACTCTAGCATCCAGATCATTGATAAAAATATTGAACAGAACTGGTTCTAGAATTGAGCGCCTTGAGGAACACCACTGATGACTGGTTGGCAGCCAGATGTAGCCCTATTCACTACAACACTTTGAGCCCTGCTCTTCAGCCAGTTCTTCACCCAGTGCACTGTGAACCTGCTCATCTCAGAGCTGGACAACTTGTCCAGAAGGATGCTGTGAGGGACAGTATCAAAAGCCTTACTAAAATCCAGAAAAACTACATCCACCACCTTCCCTTCATCCACTAGGTGGGTGACCTTATCATAGGATATCAAATTAGTTAAATAGGACTTTCCCTTGTGAACCCGTGTTGACTGCGCCTGATGATTGCATTATTCTTTAAATGTCTTTCAATAGTACCCAGTGTGATCTTCTCCATAATTTTTCCTGGAACTGAGGTTAGACTAACAGGTCTGTAGTTTCCTGGGTCTTCCCTCATGCCTTTCTTGTAAATTGGAATAACATTGGCTAGCTTCCAGTCAGCAGGGACCTCCCCAGACTCCTAAGACCTTTGGTAGATGATCGAGAGGGGTCCTGCCATAACGTCTGCTAGCTCCTTCAGTACTCCAGATGAATCCTGTCAGATCCTATGGACTCGTGGGCATTCAGCTGATACAGCCGCTCTTTTACAATTTCAGTGTCCACAAATAAAAAGTCACTGTTCCTACATTCATGGCCTTCCGACTCAGGGGACTGGGTGGTCCAAGGTCTATCAGTATTATTAAGACTGAGACAAAAAAAGCATTGAATGCTTCTGCTTTTTCTTCATCCCTAGTAGTCAGATGACCATCTTCAACAAGTATCGGTCCAGTGTTTTCTTTAGACCTCCTTTTGCTGTCAACGTGCTTAAAAAAGCCATTCTTGTTATCTGACACAACATGGCGAGTTTCAACTCTAATTGAGCTTTGGCCTTTTGTGTCTTCTCCCCGCATAAATGAACCACGGCCTTGTAATCTTCCTGCGAAGCCTCACCTCGCTTCCAGAGATCATACAATTTCTTTTTCTTCTTGAGCTCCATGAGGAGTTCCCTGTTGAGCCAAGCTGGTCTTCTGCCCTGCTTGCTTGACTTGCAACACAGTGGAATTGCCTGCTCCTGTGTTTCTAAAAGGCTGACAGGCACTCATGGACTCCTAAGCCCTCAAAAGCAGATTCCCAGGGTACTCTGCTAAATAGCTCCCTGAATAACATAAAGTTTGCTCTCCTGAAGTCCAGGGTACCAACTCTGCTGTCCTTTTTTCTCATTACACTGAAAATTTTAAACTTGACCATTTCGTGATTACTGTGGTCAAGACAGCCACCTGCCATCATATCTCCCGTGAGTCCTTCTCTATTCACGAATAACAAGGCTAGCAGCGTCTTTCCTAGTTGGCTTACTGAGTACTTGCGACAAGAAGTTATCTTCCACAATTTCTTTTTTCAGGTCCTTTTTCAGTCCTGTCAGCCTCAAGTAATGCCTTTTTTTTGAGAATGCTTGTAAGCTACTCCTAGGTAAAGGAGTGCGGGATATTGTCAGTTGAAGATGGTTTTGGTAGTACTTTTGAGTTTTAACAGGAGGAAGAAAGACATTCTGCTGGCAGAAGAGGACCTGGGGGTCCTGGTGGACACTGAGCCGAACATGAGGCAGCAATGTGTCCTGGGGGCAAAGATGGCGAATGGTGTCCTGGGCTGCATTAGGTAAAGAATTGCCAGCAGGTTTAGGGAGGTGATCCTTCCCCTTTATTCAGTGCTGGTGAGGCCACACCTGGAGTCCTGTGCCCAGTGCTGGACTCCTCAGTACAAGAGAGACATGGACATACTGGAGAGAGTTCAACGAGGGGCCATGAAGATGATTAAGGCACTGGAGCACCTCTCCTTTGAGGAAAGGCTGAGAGAGCTGGGACTGTTCAGCCTGCAGAAGACTTGGAGGGACCTCATCAATGTATGTAAATACCTGAAGGAGGGTGCAAAAAGGACAGAGCCAGGCTCTTTTCACTGGTACCCAGTCACAAGACCAGAGGCAATGGGCACAAACTGAAGCACAGGAGATTCCCTGTGAACATGAAAAAGCACTTTTTTACTGTGAGGGTGACTGAGCACTGGCACAGGTTGCCCAGGGAGGTTGTGGAGTTTCCATCCTTGAAGATATTCAAAAGCCATCTGGACACGATCCTGGGCAACTGGCTCTAGGTGGTCCTGCTTGAGCAGTGGGGTTGGACCAGATGACCTCCAGAGGTCCCTTCCAACCTCAGCCATTCTGAGATTTTGTGATTTGGGATTATATATATGAATGTGGTGTTTATGGGCTGAATGTTTGGTGCTAAGAGCACTTCCATTGGACCATTGACTTAAAAAAAGTTTCCAGTGTTCACTATTAGCATAGAATATATCCTAGAGTTACAAATGTTTTGAACAGCACTTACTACTGTCCTTTCAAGTTTTCCAGATCTATTTGTTTGTATAGGTAATATTTATAAGTCTGATAGAATACAGTTTTTTTTTTCTTTACATTTTTTTTTAAAACTCACCAGTATCCAAGGAATTAGAGAAACTATTAGTAAGTAGAAGTAAGGAGTAAAGGGATCTGCAGGAATCTTATAATCTTGATAAGTAGCTAAGTATTCTGTTAAATCGTTTAAAGTTGCTAGTGTTTCATTTCATTAAACGGTATCCTAGATTTTTTGGGGTTTTTTAATGTGGAGGCCTGCATTTCAGTCCATCAATATTTGAGTGGAGTTTAAAACCAGCAGTAGGCGCCACAGAAAATAATTTGTTGCTCAGTAAATAATGGTCTTACTGCAATCCTGTCCTAAAAGTACTGCCATCGCGCATTTCTCTTGTGTGATGAGAAGTAAAATCAGTGCTCTTAGCAGTATTATTTTAAATGATCAATGAAAAACCGATTTCCATTTCTAATATTTTCTAAGCTATTAAACAATGACTTAAGCTACTATTTATAATACTTTTACAAATGATACTTCATAGCTAAGGACACCGTTAAATACTACTCACTGCATCTTACAAATTTCCAAGTTAATTATTAAAGTTATTCTATGTTTTATGGTTCCGAATATGTCTTGTGCCATCTTTTGCCTTCAGTTTGAGCATAGGACTGTAGCTTAAATTGTTTTCACAGGGATGCTTAAAGTTAATAATCTTTCCTTTCTTGATCATACTGTCACAGAAGTTAGGACTAGTAATATTGCAGGTTCTTCATGATGCATAATTTTAAGACATAGTTAGAAAAACTGATGGTGAACATGAATGTTGCATGGTTCCAATCTTAAATATTTATTATTTCGTAACATATGGCTTTCATGTGTACTTCTGTGGTGCATAATTAAAGTATTTCCCAGAAAAATTCTAAATGATTTAGGTGTAAAAGTCAAAGACAAAAATATACATAGGACTGAAAGTTAAAGGTAGTAAAGGTGAAAACAACAAAAAATAAGGGTTTTAAAAAACAGGAAGTGATTGAACTCATGCAGGTAAAAAAAGAAGTGTGATGAGGAATTGGCAGCTTGTGTTGGGGCAAAAGCAGAATACCAAAAGTCAAGGAACTTGACTTAGTCTGTGAAAAAACCATAACATTTCAGTATCATATAAACAGATCTATTGAGTTAAACTGAAAGAATCTAAGACCTTCAGTGTAAAGCGTTCAGATTAGAAAACAAAGGTTAGAGCTGTTTGTGTAACTTGGACTTTGCCTTCCTTGTGTATGTCTAGTGGGAGTCACAAATCAGAGCACTGGTTACTAGTTTTTGCCGCTGGACTGTGTTTCTTTCAGTATATGTATAAGAGAGACAAAACAAGGCCTGCTGCTTAATGATGCTTTATTAGTCTGTAGTTCTTGTTCTATTCCTTTATTTAATTTCAATAAATTAAAAAATGCCAAGGCTTTCTGTTCGACTTTAAAAAAAAATCTCCTAACTTTTTTGCAACTTTTAGTAATTTTAAGACGGACTTGTTGGCTGCGTAACTGTTACAATATGTTCATTTACAACTAAACATAACCCTTTTTAAACTCCTTGCTAGCTAGAAGATGTGTAATGTGAGATAATTAAAACAATAGTATGACTAAACAATATTTTCCTTTTCTTAAAGTTTGTCCTTCTGTTAAACAATTTGGTTCCTTAAGAGTGAGTGTAACAGTGCATACATGAAGGAAACCTTCTAAATGTCTGCAGCATGTCAAGGTACCATTTCGCCACCTTTAAATTCAATTAGTTATACCTGAAAAGGAGGATTGTAAAACAATGTGTGAGTATTTTAATTCTGGCATCCTATGGAAAGGAATCAAACCAGCAAGTATTTTGATTAAATATATAAGTTGTCCATGAATATAGCTTTTTGCTGGAAGCTTCTGTTCACAGGAGAGGTTTTATTTTTCTCCTCACATACACCAATAAATTACTGGTTGATAAAAGCTAATATGTTGACCTATATAATGTCTCTTGTCTGTATCCCTAGTCCATCACACCTAAAACAAAGTACTTCCTGGGCTTCGCAGTATATTCCTGGTTACCATATATTTGGTCAGAAAGGAGAATGGAATTGCAGACATTTTGAATTAGCCGGTAACAGTAGATCTTAAAAGGGAAGAGGACATCTGAAATGGAAGAGGACAGATCAAATTTTCATGAAGAACAATGAATTAATTTTGTCACCAACATCAAGCAGAAAGTTCAGTGGTTCTCAGATGGCCATATTGTTTGTGGAGGATATCCCTTGCTGATAAGCGTAGTCTTTCCATTGTTTCTTAAAGTAGCAAGCAGGCTTGTCGTGTTCAGGGAAATAAAACTTTGACTTTAAAGTTCTCTATTTGCTTAGGTGTAAATATTATTGTAATTTTAGTTGTTGATGACCAAAGCTATCTGTTTAGGGAGTGTCAAGTCTTAGAATTTTTTTGTTTATGTTGTTGTAGGCAAGACGAGTTGTAGAAACGATCCTTTACTATCCTGCTCAGTTTAATAAAGGCCAGCACATTTTTGGGTCTACCAGTTCTTCTCCAGATCTGAAACAGATCTGGTCTCTATTTGTGTGTAACCAGTTTCTGAGATGAAACTTTCCCAATGTCAAAGGGAGATACTCTTAATTTTTTTAATGATGTAGAATCACTGGTTCTCTCTGTAAGGAATACAGTTAACATCTGTAGCCTTTTTTTTTTTTTTTAAATCAGTTAATTAGACGTACATTCAATTTGCTGTAACAAAATTAGAAAAATATTGTGCCTTTGGTGGGGATGTGATCAGAATATATGTGAATTTAAGGGTTCTTGGTGTTGAGAATGTTCACTTCAATTTAATGATCCTCCTGAGATTAGCAATCATTGCCATTTTTATTGTTGCTAAGTAGTGAAATACACTTTCAAATCAGAATTGCATTGAATAAAAATTCTGGATTTTGAAAGTCTGAGTGGAAAGGAATCAGTTAAGAAATTTACTTCCGAGATAAGAAAAGTTCTTTTTTCTTTTCTTGTTTTTGTTCTTTGTTCTTATTTTCACATCAAGAAACTTGCTTCCAACCTTACATTTTTTGATATTGTTGTAGAGGAGTCATGACTCCCCTCCCTCCCTCCCTCCCTCCCTTCTCCTCCCCACCTGTTGAAGGTAAACCCTTTTTGAGAATTGAAGAGGAAAAGTGGAAAGTTAAGTTTTGTTTGGTATGTCAACAATTTGATTGCTTTTAAAAGCTGTCTCTTCTATTTTGAACTATAGTATAACTCCTTTAGTATGCTGTTTTAGGAACTCTATTATCCTAAAAGCTACTATACTGTCTCTAATTTTTCTATTTCTGGTTTTACCACCACTTAATAACACCTATTTTTGGTTTTATCTTGTGCTTTTATGGTACTGGCTTTTTCGATAATGTAAAAAGGCTAATTGTTGCAAGTCTGCTAAAGGTTTTGGACAAGTGACCAGTGATTTCAGGAGGCTGTAGAGGTCAGAATCTCTGTGTGCTGTAGCTGTTCTGATCTTCTGGAGTGTGAGGTGTGGGAAGGAGGGGTGTTCTTGCGAGACTTTGCCCATGGCGGAGCATGCAGTACAGCAACTGTGTGTGAGCATCTTTCAGGAAAAAGACGGTTGTTCCACTCTGCTGAGGAGAGTAGGAAATCATCCACATTTCTAGTCCTGCCTCCACATCCTCATTTTCCACTGAAGGAACAAGGAGGTTGTTGCCAGCAGCATTATTCCATCTTGAAACAAAAGTGTGTGTATGTGGAGGCAGGAAAACAGGAAGGGAATGTCTGAAGTGTAGAGCACAAATTTGTATTGCTAATACTGTGATAGTGCACATATTGTTCAGTTTTACATCTAATAGAATTGTGACAGTTTTATGGTAGCTTCAGGTAATCCAGCTCTAAATAATACTGATAAAGGCACGGTCATGTCGTTGGATACTTTGTTAATCTGAACCTAAAACATTTTTTGGTTTATTTTTTTTTATTTTAAGGTTTTCTTACATGTTACTTACAATCAAAGTAACATGGCCTTTCTGGTGTTTGTGTTTACGCTTTGTAACTAATGTCAGTATTGTTATTTTCCCATGACTCTCCATAGAACTATTTATTATGTTAAATAGCCATAGGTTTTAGAGTTTCAGTTCACTTATTTCTTCCTCACCCTATCCTTCTTCCTTCAACCTTTCCTACCTTTTTACTTGGGGAGGGCAGGAAAAATCTTGAATAGATGAGCTTCCTTGTTTAGAAAAAAATCTATTGAGAAAAGATTTTTCTGCATTTCCATTCTTGTTTGGAAGATATGCTCTGATATAGGAAAAATATTATTTATGGCATTATGGTGATTTTACCTAGCCAACTTAATTCTTACTTATAGTAAACTGAATTAAGGATGTTAGTGAAGAGGTTAGTAATATTTGGGCATTTTGCTCATCTACTTACTTTGTCCTTGCTTAGTGCATTTATACAACTAGATCTCAAGTTTTCTTATTCTGGTTTTGGGCATTTAGGAATACTTTTGATTCAACAGTGCTCATTCATGGTGTAATGTGTTCATGTTTATTTTTTCTCTTCCCTTATCTACCATACTCTATATTATTTCTGGAACAGAAGTGTCAGATTAGCAAGAGAATAAATCAGTAGTCATTAAAGTACCGTGAGTAAGCTCAAATACATTGTGATTGAATATAACTAATTTTAAATTACAATTATATTTATTTTCTGTTCAGTCTTCTGTCTTCTGAAACTGCAGTCAGTTTCAGCCGAGGGACACAGTGACTTGTGAAATTCTCTACCACAGCTTTATGGATGGTTTCTGAGTTCCTGGCTATGTCATTCTGTTTGGTTAGCATTTTTGTTTGTTTGTTTGTTTGTTTGTTTTTTAGTGGGTTGATCTTCTGTAGGTAATTGGGGGGGGGGAGGGGGGAGACCGCGCTTCTTGGATAAATATTCCCTTGATTTGCAGATCTTCTGATTTAAAGTTAAATTGAAAAGCCATGCTGCATAACTACTTGTTTCTGCAGATTTAACATTCTTCCTATATTTTAACTGTTCTGTGTGATAGGATTTTCCATCCATTGTGAAATGATATCACAGGTAATTAGACCCTACTCTCTTAAACTTGGTACAGGTTTTTTTTTGTTTTACTCCTAGATTGACTCCTGTGGTATCATATGAGTAAGGACTCTGTGTTGGTTGTTGTACTCTTCTACATCTGAGATTCTTCGTTCTTCATGAAAAATCTCCTCAATTACTAATTCAAAGCATCAGTCCCTTTATAAATATGTGTTTGCTGCTCCGGTGATCTTTTTAGCTTTCAAATTCACAGGAAATACTATGATTTGTTTCAATATAGCACAATAGTAAGTCTTAAACAGGTGCATTCATTACCAAACGGGTAATGTAATTTAAAATGTATCTGCTTAAATTCCATGAATAAGTAAATCGTCTACTAAAAATCTACTACTGAATCATCCACTGAAGAGTAAATTAATGAAATATCCATTAGTGTGGTTGTCTTTTATTTTTGATGTTTTAATAGCATTTTGAGATTTAGAGAAAATTCTTTACAGAAGTGTAAATTTATGAATGCTGTTATTGTTAACTAGACTGTCTTCCTTGAAACTGTCGATACACATGAATTAGGAAATGATCCTTTAATTTTTTAATAGACTACTATGTCAGCCATTCCGTGGTTTTGCTAGGGTCTTATTTTGTCCTTATTGATCTGTAGTTACCCAAAATAATTTATACAACTGATGTAATATTAATGTTTAAGATATCTGTTAAAGGCATTAATAAATAGATTGTACTCTTCCAGTTGATGTATCATGTATGTATCATGAGGATGGTTTAGCCAGAAGCGATGTGATAAGTATGGTCTTTATGTGGCTCTCAAGACTCTCTCTTAATTCATTTTTGGTGTCCAGGAATTTTGAGGGAGTGAGGGTTGTATGTGTCAGTGAAACGGTTCTGAAAGTAAAGCTTCATATCCTTTAGTGCAATGAAGTTTCACCCAGAACTTAAATAAAGAGGTGTAGCAAGTTCATATTCAGGAATGTGTGGTGACTGTAGCCCTGTTAGAATTAATCCCCTGATTTTCAGGAAGATTATAACTACAAGGATGGTGACTCTTACATTGTTGTATGTAATCCTCTTTTTAAGATTGTGTAGAGATAACCTCAAAGATTTTAACCCTTAATCAACATGTTCAGTAGCCAAACTGGGCATTTATTTTGAGTAACAAGAAAAAGGGATTTAGGGCTGAGGAAAAAAAAAGTGTGTGCATGATGCAAGAAAGCAGTAAATAGTGCCCATAGGACATAGTGTTCCCTTGCCCATTAGTGGTTAGGGCTGGCGTTATTTGAAATAAAACTGTTTAAGTACTGGTATCTTGCTTTTGACGTTATCCCTGGTTGTGAAAACTTCTCAGTCCTCGAAATGAACATCATCACTTCACTTCGTGTAATTGCCATCGCATCCCTTCCTTTACCGAGATCAGACAACTTCTTTAGTTGAAATTTTGGTTATTTTTGGCCATGCAGATATAGTTTCTTCTGGCTCATAAAGATGGGAGGCTTCTAGTCCTTGAAACTTCCAGTTTTTCAGTATTTGAAGAATTTCTAGTTGTAGAACTTCTTTTAATCTTTCTCAGCTTATGAAAATTTTTACTTCTAATGAGGCAAGAGAGTGATGGTGTAATCCCATCCTAGTGCAAGTCTGTCAGTCCCTCTGCTGTGTGACTTCTTTACTGTCCCTGCTTAGTTTCATACAGTATATGCTTGCGCTCTTTCTGTGCTGCAACCTTGCCACCCAGAAGCCTGAGATTTTAGGAAACATTTATGTCAACACTGTTCTTTTAATTCAGTAGCCTTTATTTTTGTTTTCTACATGTTCCTGATATATTTATAGATGATGAGCAGCTTTACTTCCAGTCTTTATTATTTTTAGACTGCTCTTTCATTGTCTTAATTCTCCCAGTAATGCTCTTCATGTCCTGTCCTTTTCGTGACTATGACAATCAGTACTAGTACCTTACACAATGTCACTACTGCAAACAGTTCATGTGATAAATAGGGTTGTCGTCCCATGTCCCATCCCGGCCTCCCCCCCATGGCTGAATCATGGTAGTAATTTTCCTATCAAAGGCTAAGGGGCTAAGTTTTGGGTTATGCTTCTCTTCTTTGATTGTGCAGCAGCATTTGTCATATATCCAGACCAGCCTTCAGGGAGTAATAGGTGTCCAAAGCTCTAGATAAGATCCTTCATCTTGTACAATGTAACTTGGCCAGCTTTTCTTCCTGAAGGCTTTGTTTACCTGGAAGAAAGACGTGTTTGACCGAGAGTGAGTGTGACCCAGTATGCATCAGGCAGTGAAGACGTTTGTTTGTTTGTTTGTTTTTTCAATGTGATAAGAGTAGCTTTTTGGATCTTGAATGCAAATTACAAACATCATGATATGAGCAGGCTCTCTCTTCTCCCAGGAGAGCCAACCTGCATCAGAGCTGATTAGACAATAATCTGTTAACTTCATTTAAAAATGTCAGTAGTTGAGTTTGGATAGTTATTGATGAAAATAACTGATGACTGAAGCCTTAAATAAATTTTTTTGACGTATTCCTGAAAAAGAAGTTACTAGAAAAAACGATTAGTTTTCTTCTTTTGACTCAAAGAAAATGTAATGTTTCCTTCCCCCTTAATTCCTAACCAGTTCTTAATTCCTAACCAGTTAAACAAGAAGGGGGGGGGGGGGGGCTGCAGCTTTGGAATCTTTGGAACATGGTGAGACCAGAATCAGTCAGTTCAACTAATTTGCTCTGTTCAGTAAAGCCCTTTTGAATATAAAATATGACTTAACACTTTCTTCATGTATTGTTGATAAAAAGCTATGTTTATTTAAAAAACTCTAAATGCTTTTTTTGCACTTCCATATATTTTAATTTGTTTTTCTAAATAGTATTTGACATACATGTTAATGCAGTATTTTGTTTACAACATACTAAAAATTTGGAACTGTAATCATTGCTGTGTAAATTTACTTAGGTGTATCATATTGGCAAGAATATAAGATAGACTTCTATTATAGAAGGATGTTCATTTTACAGGGGCAGAAACAGAACATCGGGGCACTGTTGGCGTGGGATGCAGTCATGTAGTTATTGCAGAAGGATGCAGCCCCTTAGCCAACTCCAAACCTAACTTTGTTGCATCTCCATCCTCTGTTGGGATCTCCCTGGCATTGTAATAATTTCTCCCAGGCATCATGGTCATTTTTTCCTTCAAGGGGAAAGATGCAAAGCTAAGTGTAGTGAATTCTCACCTCCCTGCTACCAGGAGATTGGCAAACATGTGTTTGCCAAATGCAGTTAGCAGCTTAGTAGCAAGCACAGCCAGAACCTCAGGTTAGGGCAGGTGGTATGCCTTGCAGATAAATCAGCACCTGAAACCTGAAGTCTGAGGAGATAAGGCAATGAACTGTCTACCTGAGGACTTTGACACAGTTTATTTCTTTATTTCTATATTTACTTTGCTTTGTGCGTGCTAGGAGTGGATTTAAAAAACCCCACAAAACCCAACCAACCAACTAAATAAAAACAAAAAAAAACCCAAGCATTTTAGATCTATGCAGGTTGAACAGTAGGAGGAAAAAAAAACCAGTAAAAATAATCATAATTTGTCAGTTACAAAAGTATGTCTAAACTAATTTTTTAATGTATGATTGGCCGCACCTCGAATACTGTGTTCAGTTTTGGGCCCCTCACTGCAAGAAGGACATGGAGGTGTTGGAGCGTGTCCAGAGGAGGGCAACGAAGCTGGTGAAGGGCCTGGAGCACAAGTCTTATGAGGAGTGGCTGAGGGAACTGGGGTTGTTTAGTCTGGAGAAGAGGAGGCTGAGGGGAGACCTCATCGCGCTGTACAACTACCTGAAAGGAGGTTGTAGCGAGGTGGGTGTTGGTCTCTTCTGCCAAGTAACTAGCTATAGGACAAGAGGAAATGGCCTCAAGTTGCACCAAGGGAGGTTTAGATTGGACATTAGGAGAAATTTCTTTACTGAAAGAGTGGTCAGGCCTTGGAACAGGCTGCCCAGGGAAGTGGTTGAGTCACCATCCCTGGAAGTATTTAAAAGACGTGTAGATGAGGCGCTTAGGGACATGGTTTAGTGGACATGGTGTGTTGGGTTGACAGTTGGACTTGATGATCTTAGAGGTCTTTTCCAACCTGTATGATTCTATGATTCTATGATTAGAACTAGATTGCAGATCTTGGTTTCTTGTGAAGAATTTGAGTTTACTTGCCACAGAATCGATCACGTTGCTGCTTTGATGTTTTCCTGTCAGTGGCCTCCAAAGTGGGGTGTGCAAGACCATCCATTGAGGTGCGGGAAGAAAATATTAGGACTTGCATTTTACCTGAAAAATAAGAAAGAAATTAAGCTCTATTTAATATACGTATTGACATTGGTACCCTCACTTGGTCCGTATGTCAGATGGTCCTGTGTCACGTATAGTTCGCGAAGTGTCGTGAGGGCGGATTTAGTATTCCACAGTGTGGAGGGGTCACAGTAAGCACCTTCACTTGTTTGTTCGCTTTCAGTGTATTGCAATGTATGCACTTTACATGTGGTTAGGTGGATTTATTCATTATATTACCTAGTTTTAACTAAACTAACCCTCACAAAATGGGCAAGTGGCTTAAAAAAATTAGTGCAAAGATACCACAGATTGAAGATAATACTAGTAATGTGAGCACAAGTGAACAATAAGAACATGGCAGAGCTGGCACTTCTCCTACTCCTAGTATGAGCTCCTGGTCAGCCGCATTATGAGGTAAAAACAATGGCAATTAGATCTGACAAGATGTTGGCCAAAAAAATTTGGGTTTATCAAGAAGGCTACTTGAAATATGGATGTACATCCACTGTCGTTAATGATGAACCTCACCCTAAGAGAATATTGTACCTTGAGATACCAGCTCATGATAGTATGAAACCATCACAATTAGCAAGGATTTAAAAACTAAGCATCCAGAACATGAAGACAAACCTCTACAATTTTTTCAGCAATGTTTAAAGTTGTGCGATTGACAACTTTAAGTACTTAAGTACTTTACAAGATTTCACTAAGCTTGATAGATCTTTAGAAGCCTCTTTTGAGGTTTCTCAATAGCAAAAGACATAGAAGCCACATACTGTTGGGGAAACACTTGATCTTCCTGCTGCAGTAAAAATGTCTGAAATAATACATGGAAAACAGTATGGTGACAAACTATAAAATGCATTCCTTTGTCAGCAGATACTGTTGGAAGATGTCTGGAAAATATTGCCAAAGATTTGAAGAAACAAATATTAGAAAAAATTACACAGTGTGGGAGGCTTGCTATACAGTTGGAAGAAAGTATAGATGTTTGTAACATGGCTCAGCTTACAGTAGTTGCTAGATTCTGTGTCAATAATGAAATACACAAAGAACTAAGTCACTAAGGAAAGACGTACTAGAGAATATACATTCTTAACAGTAAATGACTTCTTTAATAACAACATTTTTTTTTAAATGGAAAAACTGCAAATGTAACCACTGATGGAGTGGCTGCTTTGACTGAAGTAAAAAGGATTCTGGGGTAAGGTTACAAGGAGAGCACCACATGTGGAATTACTTCACTGCATCATGCATAGGCAAGCAATAAGGAAGTTGGAGCCAGAAGTGCACAAAGTGCTGCAGGATGTCATCAATGTGGTTAATTGTATGAAAACAAGACCTTAAAATAGTAGAATCTTTACAATAATTTGTAATGACATGGGGAGTGACCAGGAAAATCTTTTGTACCATGCAGAGGTTGGCTGGTTATTATGGCAAAGTGCTTAGAAGAGTCATAAAACTTAAAGATTAATTATGCTTCTTTCTTTCACAAAAAGACTAGTGTTCTGACTTTGCTGACCTGTTCTGTGATGACAAGTGGCTGTCTGAAGTATGCTGACTAACAGATATTTTCCAAAAAATGAAGACACTTAATGTGTCCCTTCAAGGGGAAGGTGACGTTTTAACAATGAGCAAGAAGGTGACTGCTTTTTGAAAGAAACTTGTGCTATGGAGAGAGCATTTTGAAAACGGATGTTTGGAAATGTTTCCATCATTGTGTGATTTTGTTGTCAGAAAAGATGTGTGTCATCTATAAAAACCCCTATATCTGTACACTTAAACATGGAAACAGAATTTCCACACCTGTTTGAAAGTCTTCCAAATGAAGAGTTTCAGGGGGTTTTGAACCCATTTGTTAAAAAAATTAAACTGCAACATCTTCCATTAGTTTGCAATAACAACTGATTGATATCGAGCAAGATGGAAATTTACTGGCCAAATTTCAAGAAAAACCTCTGTATAATTAGTGAATAGGAATGAAAAATGAGTATCATGATTTAGTAAGTGCAGCCAATGATGCACTTTCATTTGGATGTACGTATCTTTGTAAATTGTTTTTTCCAACTATGACAGCCATTAAAACTAAGTATTGAAATAAACTGAATTTAGAACCAGACCTTCAAATCACTGTATTACAAAGTGTTAAGCCAACATTTTAAAAAATGATGAAGCATATTCAATTACATGGCTCTCTCCAAAAAAAATTAATAATTTTTTTAGCGAGAGCAAAAAAGTTTTTTGTACCGTTAATAATAAAAATTATTTAAAAACACTGTTTATTTCATCTTTATCTCATCCTTTTTAATTTCTATTTCTATATGTTTTATAATGTACAGAATATACTAGTACACTAGTACCTATATATAATTTATAAATAAATATACACATATTGGGGGGACGTGCTCAAAAATTTTTTACTGATAGAGGTGCACGAACAAAAAGGTTTGGTAACAACTGTTCCCATATTATTATTGATATCAATTAATGTTCACAGAAATAAATATATGGAAGGTCATGAGGGCATTGAAAGTGTATTTTAAATGTACGTATTCTTTTCTCATGAAGAATAGTTGTCTGTTAGAAACAGAGACTATTGTACTTCTGGCTTTGTTTCAGGTGTAGTAATTCAGGAGGATGGAGTGATGTTGTCTGCACGTGCTTTAAGTGCTGGGAGGCCCCAGCTGAGATCAGAGCCACACTATTTTAGTCACCGAATGATAAGATGGGGTGGCCCTTGTGAAGTGCTTACTGTCTCAATAGATGAGGGAAGTGATTTGCAGGTGGACTGTAGTGGTATAGAAAACTGATTGCAAATCTAGGGCTAGAATTCAAATGTTTGTCTGAATCACTTGTATTATTGCTTGAGTGAATCATTCTGGGGACAGCTTGATTTTTTAAGCACATTTCAGACGTTTTGTTCATTTGAAGTTGTTGGTACTTAGCTCATCAGACCATAAGCATACCTTCTGGAGGTAGGAATATTGATATGTCACAGCTGAATTCTTTTTCTTGCCTTATATAGTTGTTCTAAACTATGTAAATGTATGCATTACTGAAGTGTCTTGGCATCCTCAAAGGTAATGTGGGACAAATTTCCAAAGTAATTGGCTTTTTTAACTGGTGTTATGAAATAATGCTTTCTGCCATACCTAAGTAACATTTGGTAACTTGCTGATTAGTTGAACATTTTATTTAATAGTTGTAACTACCATGCAGATATAAGTACTTTTTAATAAGCTACCTGTGTGCTTTTTTTTTAGGCTAAAGCCTAAACCTCTGACATGGCCACAGCCTCACCAAGATCTGATACAAGTAACAACCATAATGGAAGATTACAGATGCAAGTAACAGGCAAGTAGTGATTTGTATCACGGTGATATTTACAGGAAAATACATGTATTCTAAAAAAGCAATCTCTGAAATGAGTGTAAAAAATGGATCAGTATAGTTAATACTTTAATTAATAACTTAAATGTTACAGTTAAGAATATGACTATAATATATGTAGACGAATTGAAGCTAGGTAGAGGTTATACAGTGAGTTGGATGACAGGGTTTAATGATCTCTTCAAATTAGAAAAAAATGAGATTCAATATAACAGTAGGGAAAAATGTAAGGAATTTTGTTTGGGAACAAATAATTAATGGGACAAATTCTATAGAGGGATCACATATTACTGAAATTCTACAAAAAAGATGGGTGATTGTAGTGAACCCCAAGCTGATAATGGGTGCAATGTTATAGTGAAGCTGGAGAAGAACTGGAGGAGATCACAGAATCTGCTAGCCCTTCAAAAGATTAAGGTCTTTGATTTTACATATCAGGTAAACATCTGTTGAGAATAATATAGGTATTCTGTATTATCCTTAGGGCAGCAGGTTGGATTACACAGCCAGATGGAATAATTTAGGTTGGAAGGGACCTTTGGGGATTTCCTAGTTCACTCTTCTGCTGAAGGCAGGGCTACCTTTGAAGTTGGATCAGGTTGCTCAGGGTGTTGTCCAGTTGAATTTTCAGTATCTCAAAGGCTGCTTTCCTGGGCAGCTTGTTCTGGTGATAAACCACATCACTGTGAAAATGTTTTTCCTTCTATCCAATTGGAATTTACTATGTTGCATCTTGTGACTCTCTACTCTTATCCTTTTATTGTGCTGGTTCTCATACTTTGAGGCAGAATTCAGCCATCTCAGTATCTGCTGGAAGGGAAACACAGTGGGCTACAAGCAATTTGGAAATTTCTGATTGTGTTGGGAACACTTTTTTCAATAGATGTTGAACAGGCCAAGTAGGTTATGCATTTTGCTACTCATGGATAAGAACTGGTCAGGGATGTGACAATCAATGTCAGTCTTATGCTTTTTCTGTGGGACGGCAGAGCAGAACAAAGACTTGTTGTAGTCTGAAGATAAGCAAAATGCATCTAGGTAAACAAGTTTGATAGCTTATTATGACAGTGTTAGAGTAGTTAAAAGTGAAAATGTTACCAGCAAGTAGTTATATATTGTGCATAAATATATATGCACATAAATATGTGTGTGTGTGTGTATGTATACAAGTATTATTTTACCGTTGATAAATAACTTGAACTTTCCAGGGATCCTGAGAAATCTGGAAACCTTGAAGTAAGAATGAATGCATGACCAAGAATATATTTTACGGCTATCTTGAACAAAATTTGGAAAAAACATGAGTAAGATACCATGTCTTAAAAAAAGCTGCATCTCAAGATGGATGATCCAAAGATGGCCAGGTTATCTGAGAAAAAATACATTGTTGGAGAGTCCCCAAAGTGGATATTTTATCAAGTTAGATAAGAGAGGGACCTTAAAACTGATTAACTTTCTGTAAGAATCACATAACTTGATAATGTGATGAGTCATCAAAACTGGCAATAACTAATAGCATAGATGGAGCCACCTGCAGATTAAATATATGTAACTGTAACAAAGTGAGTTACACGAATGACCCGTAACTTCAGATCCGTGTATGCAGAAATGATCATTTTGATATCCTGTACTGTACTGCTCCTTATGTAAGTAGTCATGTATTTTTCTGGCACTGGAGCTTCTCTTGACTTCAAGAGATCTGGTTCAAGGATCAAAGTGGGAAGAAATCTGTATAATTTTTAGGATTAGTTTTCTGAAGGTTTAGTTCTCCAACCAGTCTTTATTGCAAGATCAGAGGAACACCAGTGGCAGTATAGGGAAAGAAATGGGAGATAAAGGAGTGTGGGACTGTACTATTGCTGACCTGCATGGGTTTATGCTCAGATTAGTTTATGCTGCTGTGGAATCTAGACTTATATTTCGAGAACTATACTGAAAAAGCACTTTTATAAAGGCAGCAAGAAGCATATACTCATTTTGTAGACAAGGAAATTCATATGGAGTGGTAAGTGACTTGTTCGAGTTTGGACAGTTAAAGCGTGTTGCTGACAAGTTTTGCCATCAGTATTTTTTCAAATATACTTGGCGAGAGACCTTGTCTTGTTAGTTCTTTTTGAAGTCTTTTGGTAGTGTTTGTTACTTACTCCTAATTTTTTTAAAAGAAGTCCTAACCAAAAAATGATAATGGTCTCCTTTCATGTTTGGGGACTCAAAACTTAATGACTTAAAACATAATCAGATAAAAGTGGGGAAACTAAAAGGAAGCTTGAATATTATGACTAAATACCTATATTTTAACAAATGTTGCAGTTGTTTTTAGAAAGCAAAATATGAGGAAAAAATGTGGAAGAAGTCGAGGTTGTTAAAGCTTAAAAATATATCATGATTTCAGGTGAAAAAATATGTCCCATGTGTGGAATTATGTTTTTAGTCTTCTACATGTAATCTCATTGTTATCAAGGCTGCAGTTCCCTTTTATGATATGTGACGCATGACTTAGACTGGACATTTCAAATGTGAGGGAGTTAAGTGTGCACCTTTTAATTGAAATTAAGTAAAAGTCCGTGGCTAATGCCTTTAGAATCTTGGATGGTTACATCCCACTAACTTTTAAGTAACTAATGTATATGTCTCAGAATACTGTAATCCAGAAATACATGACAGACCTTTTTTGTCTCCCTTTCAGACAGTTTAGTTAACTTCCACTTATGTTTGAATTAGCAAGTACCATACAGAAAAGTAACAGGGAAGGATTATTTCCAAGTGGCTGAAAATATTCAGCTTTGCTTTAGTTTGAAAGTGAAGGGAAAGAGAATCACTGAAGTATGGGAGGAATGACAGAGAAGGTATAGCCAGCAGGTAGGTACAGCTGTGAGTCCATCAATGTGGTCTTCTGAAGACAACATCTGCTTGAAATAAAACTTAAAATGTTGGCAGTTAGGCTGCTGTTGGTTTTTATAGTGGCTTCTTCAGCTGGGCGAGAAAGTAGGAGAACAGATTTATGTTCAGGAGCACTGAGGACCTCACCAGTGATTCGGAGGTAAAAAATAGCTTCTTTGGTCATTTACTATTTGTTAATTGTTGAATATTTAGCTGAAAGTTTTAAGTTCATCTGCAAAGCTGTTTAAGTAGGGGAAATTTGAGAGTTGATTTCTTAGTTTTAACAAACTGATGTGTTAAACCACAGGTTAACCACACAGGTAATATAGGCAAGGAAATGAAGCTTTGTATACAGTCTTTGCTGTACAGGGACATTTTGAAATAGGCCTGAACTGTATATGCTTTCATAACTACATATCATTAAAAAAAAAAAGTCTGCCTCTCAGATGTATCACACTTAGATATTTTTCAGTTAAGGGAAGAGTAGGGAGAACAATGGGAAAATAAACAAAAGAACTCACATGTTTTTCAGTGTTGATCCCTAAAATAATTGTTGTGCTGTCTCTCCAACCCATCCTGCCAGTACGTGGTGAAGAGAAAATGTCACACTTCGTTTCAACTATCTGACAAAGTAGCTTTTGAAAATAAAAGCTACCATTTTAGCATTGACCTCTTTATGTTCAGGAGAAGCAGAAAAGGTGAGGGATAACATTGCCATGCTGTGTTTCATACATTGTGTAGGCAGTATATTTTCTATTTTTCAGCAACAGTATGCTGTTATAGGTAAAGCAATGTATTTCATTAGTTTCTAGTGCCAAACTGAAACGGAAGAAGAATTGGTTTGGAACAACTTTCTACACGGAATTAACTGCAGATGGAGAAATTAAGAAAACAGCAAAATCAAGTAGTTCTTCAAATCCAAAATGGGATGAGCAGCTGACAGTGTAAGTAGATTTTTTGGTTGTTTAATACTATTTATTAGGCAGACATTGCAGGCAAATATTTACTAAGCTTGGCTGCCTACGTAGCTTTCTCTGGCTGTTGATGACTAAATGCAGACATAAGATAATACTTATCTCAAATGAAATTTTTTTTCTCAATTCTTACAATGTTTAGAGAATATTTTTTGTACGCAGAGTGTTCCTTGCATACAGTTGCTATACGTGGTATCCTCTTGATATTTGTTAGCACTGTGGACCATTCAAGTTTAAGATTCCTCTCTAGAAGATGTTACTAATTGTAACCATTAGCCACTCTCAACTTTAAAAGGAAAAAAAATCTCAGCTGGATAAGTAGTAGTTATGAGGAAGGTCACTTTTTCCTTTAAATTTCCTAATGAAGGGATACACACACAAAACCAGTTTATTGCAAAGTGACCTTGCAACTTATCCTAATATTTGACCTTTTTAATCTTCTTGTGGTTTAATTTGGTTTAACTGTGCTACAGATGTAGATATACCTGAATATGAGACTGTGAAGAACTGGCAATCTTGCAGTGTCCAATTGGCTAGAATGCATTATTATACAAGCAAGATTGTACTGCTTCAGATTTGCGTCTGGAAGCAGCATAGCTACTATCAAGTGGCATTGAGCACGGGCCAGTACATTTTACAGCATCTGACCTGTCTTTGTGCAATAGCCAGCTTTGTTAGTAGCAGGAACCATGCCAGGTTCCTATAACTAACGGTGCTGGAGAATGGGAGTGGTGCAACATACCTAGCTTTGGGGAACCGTTTGCTTGGGAACACTTACTTACTAACTACAGACCTGGGCTAAAACAAGTAGGGTATTCCTGTGCCACATTTCTCAGTGTTTCAGGTTTAGTAGAGCTTATTAGCCCTTTGCAATATTGCAAAAGAGAATAACACAGTTGTGGACTGGATGATGATTTCCAGGAGTTATTACTAGCACAAGTACAGAGCTATTGGTATATTCACAGGGACCAGAGTTTCTGTTGAGGAGGTAGGTTTGATTTGGCAGGATTTGGTGAGCTGGTAGAAATGAGGTAATTTGGCATGCACAATTCAGCCAAACAGACTTGTTGCATCATCAGTGTTACTTACTTAGGATCTTACCCATATGTATATAAGGTGTTCTGGCCCCCTCTTCCTCTGGCTATGGGAATGGTATCGTTGCTTCCGTTGCCCAGTCTATTTGAGGATAACTGAACTCTCTGGCTTACCAAATTCACCTCACTTCTATGGGTCTGCATGAGCACCAGCCATATATTCTCCATGTGTAGGTGGGTTTTTTTTTTCTTTTCTTTGTTGAGCTGGTCTTTTAGTACGACTTCCATTAGAAGGCAGCCTATTCAAAATGCAAAAATATATTTGCTCATGGGTTTCAGCAAAAATGATCCACTTTGTCCAACACGTTCAAGTGACTATAAAGCTAGTTGTTGGGAGGGTGGGAGTTGTTTTTAGTACTATTTTCATCAATGCTGATATAACTTTCTGTATCCAATACTGATAGATATGTCGCCTTTCACTTTTTGCGGTACAGTGATTCTACTCCATTTTTCACAGCCAGGAGCACTCTTGCAGTACTAGAGTACAAAACTTACTCTCCAGGACCTAGCATAGCTTCCCGTTTTCCTTCTTGAGCAGGGGAGAGATCACTGCCAAAGGTTATCATAATATTACTGTAATTGGGTCCTTTATCTTTCTGCTTCCCTCCAATTTTTACTTTAGCTTCATCATTTGATTTTTCCCCTCTGATTTCTGTGAGTATGCATTATGGTTCTATATATATTTGTGAATTCACAAATAATGTTTTATCAACACTTTCATGGCAAGGTGACACCTATTAAGTGGGTTCTTCCTGCTTGCAAGTAGCTGATTGGTTGCTTTTTCCTTTTTTAAAAATATTTGGTATTTTTCTTTCTAGTGACAGACAAATATACTTTCCACCTTTTTCTCCACATTTCATAATGTGAGTTTTTAGTTAGAAATCTGGAATAGTGAAGGATAAGGAAAATATGTCTTTCATAAATAAAGTAAGATATGTTTTATAAAACTGAGATTTGAGCTTAGTGTAGATTATTCTGATACTCCTCAAATTCCTTATGCTATAGTAGTAATGCACTTTAAGTTTGATCTTAAGTATAAATATCATAGTGTTTGCAGTTCTTAGTTAAAAATTTCCCCTTGCAGTACAAAAACTTCTTTCAGTTAACTAGTATCAAGAAATACAATAAATATGAGAAAGTGAATTAAGTTCAAATACTCCTAATAAAAAGAACGAATACTTTAAAATCTGTATATATTTTTTAAAAAAAATGTATTTTATATGCAGGAATGTGACTCCACAGACTACGCTGGAATTTAGAGTGTGGAGCCATCACACTTTAAAAGCAGATGCTTTATTAGGAAGAGCCACTGTAGACTTGAGACAAGCTTTGGAAATACACAATAGAAAATGTAAGTTATCATGAAGGATATTTTGAGTAAAGTAAAATTATTATTACTAATCTATGTATCAAACTGGCAACCAGACTACTAACTATACATGTAATTACAACTGACTTTCAGTTGATGTCTTTACTTGTCTCTTCTAGAGATGTCTGTGCTATCGAGAGCAATTTAAATGTAACAATGGGATATAATAATTTTGAAACAAACATTAGAGTATGAGTTACTACAAATTAAGTAAAAGCGGAAGTGATTAAATACAATGTTTTGTGGCAAACTAATAACTAATTTTGCTAGAAGATCTGTTTTAGACTTGTAAAAAAAAAAAAGTCTAAACTTTCAGAAAAGCTATCTATGTAATTTTTCATGTTTTCCTTCTCTGGAATCACTAATAGAAAGGCTAGATATTTTTCCCTCATAATTTAGCTGCCCAGAGAGCAGTAGGAACCACTGATTAATGAAACAATTGAGAACTTCCTTTTAGTACATTAAGGATTGTTGTGTTCTATGTAACTTCCAGTTTTAATTGTCTCTAATACAATTAAAGCAGGTAATCTTTATCTAATTTGCTTTTTGAAATTTTTTTCATTAGTACAAGATGGTGAATCCACACTTTAAATTCCACCCCAGAGTGGCAGTAGAATTCCAGCTAAACCAATCTCTAACCTTTCTCACAAGTTAGATACACAAACCTGAGAGCTCTGTTTAGGGAGGTGGGGGGAAAAGAGAGCCAAAAAAAAGCTTCATTTTTCTGATTCTAGCAGAAAATTGTGACAAAACCCAAAATCAAGTAGGGTGTCTTCAACAGTATCATAAAGATTCTGCCGAAGATTCCATAGTTAAGCAGAAAAATTGCTTCTTTTTTAAATTTAAAAAACTGTATCAGAAGAAACTGGGTTGTAATAATGATAGCAAAAATAAAAGTTAATATTTTAACTATTTCTAACAAAATAGTTAATCTTTTATTACTGTAGATCCAGGGGATGTAGGATCCACAACTTGGCAAATTCTTTCAGGGAATGGTTGACTGAGTTAGCTGTACATTGCACCAAAAGTAATTTATGTGCAGTGTTTCTGATTTGGGCAAGTCAGCAGTTTGACACACACCGGATTATCCAATGATTCAGTGGCAGAATAATCCAATTGATATCCTTCAGTCATTCAGTTATTGATACCTAATCTAAAATGCAGCACTTGAAAGGCTCTTTACTGAAGAAAATGTAAAGGGGAAGTCCTCTAAATGCAGAAACTTTAGAATTAGTGCTGTTACTTTCTCCTGCTAAACACCACCAGTTGAATTGCTGCCTAACCCTCCCAGCTTTCTTGCCAGCTCAGTTGGACTACAGCCAGCTGTTGATCTGGTTTGGGGAGATAACGTGTTAAAATAGCAGAAGCTAAACCAATCGCCCTTTGCAGAAATGATGATTTATAAATATGTTAATTTGAACAACTCAGTGGTAGGCTAGTTTCTTCTTTCTCTTCTTTCAGGTAGCACCGTTTTCCAAAATGCAGATTGCTAAATTAATAATTCTGTAGATTTGGGAGCCTTGTGCTTGCTCCAGTGATTTAAAGTACTTTGAAATCCATTGTAATATAGCAGTGGGTGACTGCTAGTAACTGCTGCCCAAGTACACTGTCGAACCTGCTCTTTAAAGTAACAGCTTGGGGGTATCTGGCAATAGCTTATGGTAGCCTTCCCTGTTTTCATGTTTATTGTTCATTTATGAGATATGTTAAGAATGAAAAAAATAAGGAAATGCTAGTTTAATGCATAGAAGTGCACAGTGAGCTTTAACTTTAGCTTGGAATGCTATCATATGGAGGGAAATATGGTGGTATATCTTGAAAAATTAATCTTGTAATTTGAGACCACAAATACTAAAAGGCCTTAACCATTTTAACCTGATTAATGTGAACTCATAGCTGACTGTGTTTGGATTTATGACATGTAGCTTTAACTGCTGTACTACTAGTAATAGTTGATTTAGACAGAATTACGCAGCATCCACAGCATGTTTTACCTCTGGGTTATGTATGTCTCTCTGCAAATGTGTGCATTGCTTGTCAGTCATATTGAATTCTTTTACTGCACCATGTACACATTTTTTTGTATATCTCAATTATCTCAAAGTTTCTTTTGGTGAAAATAGTTTCTGATTTAATTTTTGGTTACTTGAGGTATCCTTTCTGTTACTGTTTAATCCTTGGAGTTGGGATCTATGACAATGCTAGTAAGGATTTACTAAAAACAATTTTAAAAAATGAGGAAGGACTCTATGCAGTCTTTGCATTCATCTTCAAAGTGATGTTCTTTTCAGTGGTCTCTTAGAATTAGTTTTGGAAGTTGATTGAAATGAAAGAGAAATGAACATAAGCTGTGATTGTAGAATGAGGTTCCCCATGACTTGTAGTATTTGGATGTGTACTTCAGAAGTTGTTTGACTTTAAGCCTTTCCAAGTTTCGTAAGTAGTGCATAATTTCAAAAGGGCTTAGTGGAAACAGCAAACCTGGGAAATTATTAACAACAAAGTACTGAAACCATGTGGATCCTATAGCATACCTATAGAATATACTATGTAAATGGCCAATTTATTTTTACAATAAACTGTACTTTTACCCTCAGCAGATGTAAATTTACACGGCTCCTTAGTGATTTCTACGTTGATTTGAATCATCTGAATATCTCTCATGTTCAGTTTTGTACAACTAAATACATGTATCACATTTTTGTGTTGAAAGTCTCTTTTAATGTTTAGAATTTAATCTTTCCTTTATCCCTTCTCTCCTTCTCTCCCTCTACCCACCCCAACTCCATTTTTAGTGGAGAAGGTGAAAGAACAGTTGAAACTCTCTTTGGAAAACAAGAGTGGCATGGTGCAAACAGGTGAACTGACAGTTGTGCTAGATGGTTTGGTTGTTGAACAAGAATCTCTTACAAATCTCAGTTCATCAGCAACCAGTAAGTTAAAATAATTAAATCAGATGGTAATATTTTGATTAAGATTTCAAAGAGATATAATAGAATATTTCTGTTGAATTTGTTTCTTACTGTTCAGTAGAAGTTCAGCAAAATGGTGAGGCTGTGCATGAAAGCAGAGATGCTTCAGCAAGAAGTACATCCAGGTTGGAATTCATTTTTGTGTTTTACACTATATGAAGTATATTAGCAAATTTATCGGTTGAAATGTTTGGATTGTGTGTGTGTTGGTTTTTTTTTTTTAATTTTTTGAAGGGGATAGTTTTTAACTGTCAAGCCCTAACTTATGTTACCATAGGTTTTAGAAACATTACTTGCATGATAATTACATAACTTAGCTTGAAAAGAATTAAATTTACAACTCTGCTCTTCCTGTGCTGGTAGAGCCTGCTCTCCACTACTTTATCATTGCCTCTTGGCTGTGTAACCCTCTGAACATAAAAATTCAACTGATTGGAAGTCTACTAAATGCTTCAGCAAAGATTTAAGAACCATTTCTATTCATGTCTACCAACTTGTTGCAGTGTACCATCTGAACGGAAGAAAGAAGAAAAAAAAGCCTAAATTACTTCCCCCTTACCCAGTTCCTTTTTAAGGTCGTGATCAGGAATTTGTTTGAGAGACTTGTATTGAGTTTAGGAAGCAGTATTCAGAACACTGAGGCAAAGGGTTTGCCTGCTTCAACCTGAAGGCTTTGGGATCAATTTAGAACTTCATTCTTGGCTTCTCTATCTTTATACCAGCTCAACGACTGCCTGGAGAGAAGTAGCAGTAGATTGTTTGTCCCCTCACCACTAGAGAGTCAAATAGGTCAACATTGAGATCAATTTAATGTTACTGGCCTGCTCAGTTACCTTGCAGTGAACCCCTTTCCGTTTAAGTTCTTGACACACAATGGAGTGAAAAAACATACAGTTGCTATGCTTTTGAGTGACATTGACACTCCCCTGAGTGACAGGGACACATTTGTCCTTGTACGCTTGACTTGATTCTTTTTTTGAATATGTGGAGGTTTGTCTCTGTTCCCCCATGGGTGCCCAATATGAGGGAGCGAGCGTAAAAAGGTGCTTCTCCTTAGTTTTCGTTAGAAAGGTTTGGGATTGTTAAAAGTGACTTGAAACACATCTGCATACCATTTTGAAACAGTAGTAGCAATCATTTGTTTTCATTCAGCTATTGTTGCTGGAGGTGTGGCTTTTACTGGGATCCTTCTCTTGATGTTGATATTTTGATTACAACAGTTTTCCATACGACTATCCAGCAGTTTTGATTTATAGTTTTAAAATTAAGAGATGAGAAAAAGTTTTAAGGTAGTTTCTGTGCATGTCTTTAAGAAGCAAATTGGGTTTGTAGTCTAGAGTTGAAAAAGGATAATACTTTAATTCTCTGTTTATACTACTTCTTTGGAGTAGGGTAAGGTAGCATGGAAATGCTGCTGCTTCCCTTCTTACTCTGCAAAGTGGGACTTCTAAGAATTCTCACATTTTTTGTCATCTGTTTAACTTCTCTTTAATTTTTAGCCTCTACTCCTTGAGAAGATGGGGAGTTGGCATTGAATGTAATTTTCGCAATACATGTCTTGGGTGGGTGACTTTGAGCATTTTGGGATAGATTTAAGTAAAAACAGTGTAATTGAACAAGACTTTCCATTCACAAGCCCTTACACTACATTTATTTCCATGTGGCGTTATAAACACAGACCTGCCTGTGTGTATCTGTCCTCACAACGTCCCATCCTGCCTATGCATAGAGAAGCTGATCTTATTTTCCTTTTACTGAGGCAAAGTTTTGTTACTTTCTTATGTTATGACTAGAATAATTTTTGGAGATAGGACAACCAAAACCAATTCTTCCACTTGCTTAGTGAGAGAAAAAGTTTTCCTGCTCATAGCTGCACTTTGGAAGGGTCCCTAAGGCAGTTTTGGAAGATGTGGTAAGTGCATCAGTCTGCCCAACTCAATTCTAGTATGTCATTACAAGTAAAAGATGAAGTGGAAATGGGAAATCTTACCTCTTTTATATATCTGAAATCCGCAGAACCAAAATTTGCCTTTTGTTCCTTGATTGTTTTGGTCTTGCACTTGACTGTTATCTAGGCTGCAAACATTATGTTATAAACTGTTGTGAATTTACTTCTACTTCTTTATTTGTTTCTTTAGCGTGATTTAATGTAGGATTTGGTTTAGTTGCATAACTATTTAACATGTTGTTTGTAGTAACCTAAAATGATCTTTTATTTTTACCAAGATCTGCTTGTGACATTTCTAATGG
Organism: Calonectris borealis; assembly: GCF_964195595.1. Taxonomy (NCBI): domain Eukaryota; kingdom Metazoa; phylum Chordata; class Aves; order Procellariiformes; family Procellariidae; genus Calonectris; species Calonectris borealis. The sequence continues at coordinate 30,597,978 of NC_134313.1, read as the reverse complement.
GATAGACAATCAAGTACCTTCCAACTCTGTAGTACAGAATACATTCTGTATAGAAGCTGTTAATGGAGACAGCACACCATCTCCTACTCACGTTGCAGCCAGACCCAAAAATACACCAGTACCAAAACCACTTGCAGCTCAGCCTGTCAACAGGACTGGTAAGAATGGAAGAGTTATGGGAACATGTTCCATAAAGCTTTTTTTCTGGTTGAAATGTATCTAAAGTTGAGCCACTTTTTCTATACATTTTGTATTAGATTTCAGAAATACTGAAAGGATGTTTCTGGGCTTGAATTTATAATCTTGCATGTCCACTTCTGTGAATTTTTCTTGAATGTACTAACTTTCATACTTTCCCATTAGTTCTCTTCTCTGATGAAGAAAGATGTAAAGCATCCAAAACTTCCATTTCTCTGTCCCAGATGACTAAACCATTTCTCTCCCCCAGATGATTGTCTGGAGGAAAAATCAGATTTCTTTCACAATTAATTTAAGTATCTACATTTAAGTTTCTTTTGCCATTAGATAAATGTGATTTTTAGTGCTGTCAGGGAACTGCTGTGCTCCGAGTTGAGATCTGTTGCAGGCTTTCCTTGCCTTCCAGTTTTTCAAAAAGTATGCTGTTTCAAAACAGGCATTGGCAAATACTAAATTTCATTTTCCTCTTAAATACAAAAACTTTGATTATGACTACAAGTAACATTCAGTACAGTAAAACAAGTGAAAAGTAAGTCTTCTTAAATTTTTGTTCCTCTAGCAAAACTTTGTGCTGTTTTTGTGCACAGAAAACTGTGCTTTCTAAGCACTTTCTGCCTTTTCTCAGCTGTTTGAGAGAGATTACAGTGATAGCAGAGGAAAAAGATAACCTTAAATAGAAATAGGCAAGCTGTTAATAAACAGTAGGACAGAGACTGTCAAACTTCATGTAATAGAGTGGGAAATGTGGGCATGGTGGGAAGATAGCAGACACAATTATGAACTTTAAAAGGTAATAATTAAATTAGGCCTTCTCTAAAGCTTTTCTCTATTTGGAGAACTTGAATTTGATTCCACTCTCTTTTCAGTTGAAGGCCAGAGGGCATATATATTATTTAGGCATTGCTCCCTTTTTCTTCAATAGCGGAGAGATCCATTTGAAATCTGTATTAGGATAGGGTAATTGCAAAAATAATTGATTTGTTCAAAGAGTAATATTGATGAAATCATCACTGAGCTTGCACTGAGGCACTGATATAACAATTTTCAACTATTGTAACAGTTGGTGGAGACTTTTTTAAGGCAAGGCATAAAACAGATCTCCAGCATTTGTTGATGACAGACTTCCCCCTCCCCGCCGCCACCCCCCCACATGTTGTGCTTCTCAGGATTGTAATTTCATGTGATGTTGCCAGAATTGCTGTTTTAGATCTAGTTGGTGAGGTAATCGGCTATGTAATGTTTTATAGATCAGTTTTGGAGATCAGCTTACTAAAGAGCTGATGATTTGTCAGTTATTTTGCTTCTAACTTTGTTTTGTTATCCCATTCACTCTTTCATGTGGATGAATTGAGTGTTTTTTTTTAATGAGAGCTGAAATTTCAGTTGGCTTTTTTCCTATTTAAGTAAAATTGTTGCTATTTAAAGCAGAAGTTTGAAGAAACTTCATCAGATTGTCTGTAGTTACGATTTTTTTTTAATGCCATGCTTTACATTTGCTTGAAATAATACAAAGTCTCGACATGTCTTAATGTAGTTAACCTGTTTTGTGTGAGCTGGAAATAGTGATGTATTACCCTGGAATAGTTGTGTTCAAGAAGCAATGCTATTACAGATCTTACAAATCTGCTGCTGCCTGTAAAATCATGCTTATCATTATGCATATCAAGAAAATATTTATGGCCCAGTAATAATTCCTTAAAGAAACTGACTTGCTAATTTAAATACATTGCTGATGACAGTTTTATTGTTTGTAATTCTTTGACCTGCTTTTCTGACCATCTGGGAAAGCAAGAAATTGCTGACATTATATACATATTGCAAGTAAAAAGTAGAATCAAGCTATTTTCTTATTTGTAAGAGTGTTATACAGAATTAAAGCGAATGAACTCTTTAAAATGATGGAACAGCATTTTATAAGCACTTAGTCTAGGGTTAAATTTTGCAAATCTGTATCAGTAAGGTTATGAGTATAGAGCAATTGTATTGGTCTCAGTCCTTAGAATTGCAAGCTGATAGTATGCTGTTAGATAGAAAATTACTTGAAGTCTACGTTGCATGTTATATTTAGTCTAGAAAAATAGTTCCAACTCTAGAAAAGGTACAAACTGATGAGTTTAAATAGAATTGTCACTGTCTGGTGTTGATTAGTGGTGCTGAAAATGGAAGCTGTGAATGATGTTGCACTATTTTTAATAGAGCCTTGACTTTTAATGGGGGTCCTACTGACTGCCATACCTGATTTGGCTTGTCTAAGACAAGATCTTGTGCTGAGATTCTGTTCTGTTAAGCTCTGCAGATGATTGGTATTGATGTATTGTTGGCCAAGTGGGCTTGGGAGTAATAAAGCCTTTTTAGCCTTTTCCTGCTAAGTCCATGCCTGCTTTAAACCTTTTATGAGATTATGCTTGCTTGAGTTGGATGACATTTGTATGGTTCTTTAAAAGTCGGAAATTGATTTACTTTGTGATTCTAAATAATTTTCTTCAGTCATTGAACTATGGAAGTTATGTTAGCCAAATACTAATTTTTATATTTTAATGCTGCTTTTGGAGGGGGATTTTTTTTCCAAGTCACACACAGGTGGTTTTTTCTTAATTGTAGGGTTGTGTACCTCAACTTGAAAAAGGAAAAAAAATCATCTGTAAGAACTGCCTCTTAGTTTTCCAAATTTCATAGAGTTATTTATCTCTTAATATTTTTTTTCATGTCATACTAATCAAGATTCTTTTTTGAAGTTGATATAAGTTCAAAGTTTCAAAGTAAATAAAGCAATACTGTTTTCTGGGAAGCAGGTGGGTACCTTTTGCTAATCTAAAGAGTAAGGTGTAACGTTGAGTTGATCAAGATATGCAGAAACTAAGAAATTACTTTAGCAGGGAAGTATAGAGAATGGCTTGCAGACTGTAAGTTGTAATTACAGCTTTAACTGAGGCAGGTGCATTGTGACTTTTTGTCATCTTAGGCAAAAATGCTGCTTATGGCATATAGTTGCGACTTAAACATACTCCTTCCATGTCATTTACTCCAAAAGTTGGTCATTTGAAAAGTAAATCTTATCAGGTTCTGATACACAAATGTTCTTATTTCCCATTTCTCAGTTAATGGCGAGTCATCCACCTCTGCACCAGAAGCTGGCAGTTCTTCTGTCTCTGAGGCTCCGATAGGTTCAGTCGAAGCTCCCATGTCTTCAGATTGCACTAACACTACAGCAGAACCTCAGTCCATGACAGAAGCAACTAGTTGTTCTGAAAGCCACATTTCTGCATTACCTGTTGTGTCTGCTGGACTAGAACCTACAGCTGCAACAGACTGTGCTCAGCCTAATGCTAGAAACAGTATAGCAGCAGATGCAGCAAAACCAAGGGAATCCTCCTCCACCTCAAGTGCATCTGCAGAACCTGTAAGACAGCAGCCTGGTAATGCCAGTACAGAACCTTTGCCACCAGGGTATGTGGGCTTGATTTTAATGCTATAATTATGTTTCGTCTGAACGTACATATAAAGAAACAGAAATTCTATACTGGGATTGTCAAATGCAGGTCAGTTGGCTGAGACAGGGTTATTTGATCTAAAATGGGGTTTGTACTGCTGCTATAACTGGCTAGTAGCTCTTGTCCCAGAAAGTAACAACTGATAACTGATTTACTGAGACGGTATTGTGATCTAAATAGATAAACTCTTGGGCATTATGGACGTGAAGACTTTTCATTTGATAGATTCAAACTTATTTGGGTCATAATTTGTTACTCCTTTGGTTCTTAAACTATGAGAATGTAGTAGGGACCAAAATACAGAGAAGTGAAAATTAATAAAATAGTCTAGAAAACTTGTAGGTGCTTGCTGTGTAACAATGAGATCAGTAAAGTTATAGATAAAAATACAGACTTGAAGTGTGTGTATGTGCTCAGAATAGCTAGAAACTTTTAATTCTAGATTGTTAGAAACTACTTCTGAAGTCCTAAACCTTAAATGCAAAATTAAAGATGTGCTTAGACATTAAATGAAAATATAATACATGCTCAAATATGTATATTGATCTTAAAATTTTTTTATAGATGCTTTCATTTTTGGGTGAAAAGATGTCCTCAGTAACTAATCAGAAATACTGACATTTCTGTAATATTCTAAATATTAACTATATTAGCATTTTCTGAACACAGAAATTTTTTCTTAATCCGAAGTGTATATACTTTGTGTCATTGTAGCTGATCTTTCAGAGAGCCTCTCTTGTACCTGCTCCCTCTGAAGGAGGTTCAGTAAGTTATTGGTGACACTTTACTTGAGTTGGATAAACATGAAAACAAGCACCTAAAAAGATAGAAATATTGTATGTATATTGTTGGGGAAGAGTTAAAGTTTTTATTTTTCAGATGCTTTGACAATGGAAGCTCTTTATAGGTGGGAATTCCTGTGGTCATCCCCCTTCCATACACTCTTTTTTTTTTTTTTTTTAAATTAATTACATGCTTTCCCATTGAGGACAGGGTCATGAGGTCCAGGCATGGTGCACACTATGGCCAAATGCATTTCATCATCATTCCTCCCTGATCACGTTTCTTTGGGGCGGGGTTTGTGGTTCCCCACCCACCCCCAGTCTAATTGAGTCTCCATTATGTTTAGTCCTAGTAACTCTGTAACATGCTGCTGCTCCTCTCTTTTTGTAATCTTAGCATTTAACCTCTTGAACTGCAGAAAACATTTTGTAGGAGTTTTATAAGATACTCTGTAATAGTGAGGAAATGCACACCAAATCCTATGAGTAGCAGGCAAGATGTTCTGCCTACGTTTTTAGGAGCTAATTAATTATGTATATAAGAAAAAAACCCATACATCTAATGCAAGCAAGGGCTTCAGCTTTTTGTCTAACATTTATCCTGGTTTCCTTTCCCGTTTATAAATATTTTTATTGCATTAAGGCAGTTATCAGCAGCACGAAACTTCAGTTGTTTATAATGTTTGGTCCTCTCTCCACCTTCAACGTAAGTTTGCTTTGTAACTAAAACGGAAGAAACAATCCCCAAGGATATCAGATAGAGAATTTACCAGGATAGGAAGTAGAAACACAGGAAAACCATCTGATAGAACACATTTCAGGTTCACTCTGAAAGATCCTGTTGTTTGTTGGATATAGGGAACAGTGCTTCAAAATGTAAACTCCCTCTCTTTTTGAGAGGGGCATGTACTTGGAAATGCAAAAAATGCATCTCTCAGGACTTTTTGAATGAGGTTATTTTAGCATCCAAGCCTTGAGCAGATAATTAATTGACTTTGTTTTCAGATACCTTAAATAGAATTTGAAAATGCTTGTGAATATTGACGTATGCTCATTTTATGTACCATGTCCCTTAAAGAAGTCCTTATGGTGATATCAGTTCAAGTAGGAAGTAACTGATGTATTCTAGTGTGAGTTTTCTTTGGTGTTTTAGAATGAGTTTTCGATCATAGGATTTTCATTCAATACCAAAGGACTTTTTTGGCTTAGTGGGAAATAAGTCCTAAGGAAGCGTTTTCACCTTGACTTACATGAAAGTCTTTTTGTCTTGAAGGTGGGAGCAAAGAAAGGATCCTCATGGTAGAACCTATTATGTTGATCACAACACACGAACTACAACGTGGGAAAGACCACAGCCCTTACCTCCTGGGTAATGTAGACTTTTTTGATTTAAATATGATAAAGGTACTATTTTTTCGTTTGTTTGTTTGGTGTAGGAAAAATACCAGCTTTTATAAGCAGCTTATCGAAACTGTATTATATATCATATATTAAGAAATTCTAGCTTTCAGTTAATTTAGAATTACATTAATTGCAGCTATTGTTATAGGAATGTTGGTACTGTATATATCGCTTGTTCTGAACACTTGTTCAAATACAGCTACTCAATTACTTTGTTCTTCTTTTAAAACTTAAGCATTAAATAATGCATATTTGACCTTTTTTTAGGTGGCACCACTAGGTGTGGTGCACAGGTTCCAAACTTCAGATTTCCCAGCAAAGTGTTTTCTGTGAAACCTGCCAACATTGCTTATGGTCACAGGAATTTACAGAGACAGAGAGCTGAACATGCTATTGCTTGAAGTCCATGTTTGTTCAATGTTGTTGTCCTTCTACCAATAAAGTTGGGGAGTACTTTTGTGTACTTCAGAAATTAAAATTATGCCTGTGACTCCAATACTTCATTCAAGTACTGTCTAGGAACTTAGCATAAAAAGAAAATTTGTTATGTAATATTACTGAAAAAATTAGCTGTTAACATTTGTGTTTCTTGAAAGCTGGGAAAGAAGAGTTGATGATCGTGGGAGAGTTTACTATGTGGACCACAACACCAGAACAACAACATGGCAGCGACCAACAATGGAATCAGTCAGGAACTTTGAGCAATGGCAATCTCAACGGAATCAACTGCAGGGAGCTATGCAACAATTTAACCAACGATACCTCTATTCGGTAACTTTTACATAAAATTTAGAAATTAATAGAGAGGTATAGGTATACTTTTTGTTCTTTAACTTTTTCTAAAGTGATTTTCTAACTATTCAGCCATATATATTATGAGACATTTGGCATCAGCAATTCAGATTCTGATTCTGTTGAAAAACGTTAACAAAAATCGTCCTTAAAGGCAAAAAGTAGTCTCTTCTGAGTCTGTTCCCTAACTTGAGCCTTGTGTACTGCATGATACTTAAGACTTCTAATGACAGTAGTAAGAGGTAAAACTAAAGCAGACCCTTAACTGAAAAGGAATGTAAAAGCTGGGTTATGGGCATTTTGAACATTAAATGGCCTTCAAAACTGTTCCAGTGATTAGGAGTCATTCATTACTACAGGTGGCCGTTCTTTTACTTTGAGCTCATTTTGAGGGTTATGCACCTGGTTCAGCTCTGGAATTTCCTACGTGGTTTTCTGTTTCTCTCAGATAGTTGCTCACCTACTTCTGCCTGAAGAAAATATCATGAGTAGCTTGAAAGAAGATATTTCTTGAGACAGATTTTTCCGTCTCTTACTGGATAAATAGGATAGTTGCATTTTCAGAGTTAAGAATGATGGTGCCTGCATGTCACTGTCGCTCTAAATAGTCCATTTTAAGAATTGTGCTTGGTCTCTTAAAAAAAGATCCAATCCCAGAGACTTTGTAAGTGATATGTAGCAAAGCTGGAGTGTTTTAAAGAAGAAAGCATTGAAGTACAAGTCTGAAACAGCTTCATTGGACTAGGAGTCTATGCATCCGAAGACCTAACTTTGCTTTGAATTTGATGGACTTTTTTCAGGTACCCCTCTGAAGTAAAGGATGCTGCAGTATTCTTACATTTAACAGTTCTCAGCCTCTCATTATCTAATTAGACATTATATCTCATCACTAGCAATAGCAGAAACATGCATCACCACTTATTTTCTTAAACCCTGGAGCTGTGAGTCAATTTATCTTATGCAATTAGAAAGATAGAATGGTTGAGGTTGGAAGGGACTTCTGGAGGCCATCTGGTCCAACGTAGAGCCAGTTGCCTAGGACCATGTCCAGATGTCTTTTAAATATCTCTAAGGGTGGAGACTCCATAACCTCCCTGGGCAACCTGTGCCAGTGCTCAGTCACCCTCACAGTAAAAAAAAGTGCTATCTGATGTTCAGAGGGAACCTCCTGTGCTTCAGTTTGTGCCCATTGCCTCTGGTCTTGTGACTGGGTACCAGTGAAAAGAGCCTGGTTCTGTCCTTTTTGCACCCTCCTTCAGGTATTTACATACATTGATGAGGTCCCTCCAAGTCTTCTGCAGGCTGAACAGTCCCAGCTCTCTCAGCCTTTCCTCAAAGGAGAGGTGCTCCAGTGCCTTAATCATCTTCATGGCCCTTTGTTGAACTCTTTCCAGTATGAGCCTGGGTCTAACCTTTTTGCACCCTCCCTTCAGGTCTTTGTACGCGTTGGTAACTTGCAATGCAAGTCCAGGAATCACAGCTGAAACATATCAAGCCAAGAACTCTCGCTGAGTAACTTTCTGTACTTGTGTACTACTTTGATAAGTTGCTTAAACATCTAAGAAAACTCTCACTTTTCCTGATCCTAAGATTTGTTTTGTTTTGAGCTAGATTTATTCTCTCAGGGAACAACATATTTTTTTAATTAAGTTAATGTTCCTTTCTTCATTTAATGATTCATTTAACTCTTACTGAAAACCACAGACTTATTTCTTAAAATGTCCCATCTGACCTTAGAATCATTAAATTAGGATTTGTTTGTGAGACAGAGTATACTTGAAAGAGAAAAGATAACTTGGCTGTTTGCATTTCTTTAGAATTCTGTTTTCTAAGTAGTGCATCAGTTGCATACCTAGATCTCACATTTTATTGGGGCAAAAATATTGAAGTTATGTTGAAAACAGTGTGAATACTTTTTTTTTTTTTGCCTTAGTACTGCTGTATACTTTTCTTCTAGAATTGTTAAGGTCCAACTACACCTAACTTTTCTTCCTCTGGTGACATACCAGGACTCTGCCTATATAGCAGTTTATAAGTGAGATTGCAATTTATTTTTTGGAAAAAAGTGGACTTAATGAGTAAGAGAATGTTTCAGTTACCTCAAATGGTCAAAGCTAAACTATGTGAAGGAAGAAAAATAGATAGGATATAGTAATTTCAGTTACTTTTACTTTCACCTTGGTTAATATATTGTACTCCTTTTGGTGCTGAATCTGGCTCATGCCATGTCACTGCCTAGTGTTTCAGTGTGTTCTGTTAAATATACATTAGCCAGCAGTCTCACAGAAATGCTTGGACCCATTAAGAAAATTGGAAATCTCTGAATCGTGCCACCATTCAGTTCTTTGGCAGACAGCATTTTCTGTTGTGCGCTATTCTTTTTATACTCAACACAGAAAAGTCTTTGATTACAGGGTCATTGTGGCTATATAGTTTCCAAAAGCAGAAAAGGCTAACTGCATTTGCTGCTGAGATAATGATAATTCTCTGTTCACATCTAGTGGCTGGTGGCTGGAACAAAGAGGCAGCTTGATTTTCAGTGTAACTTTTCCATTTTCTTCTGATCCTAGCTCTGTTTCTGTTTCACAGGAAAAATATCATAGCTTTTTTTGCCTGAATTTGCTGTTGTAAACTCTTAAGTGGATTTGAGATTTTTGGATTGCAAATGCTATATAAAGCAGTATTAGTAGCAAGGTGATCCTTAAGATACTCTTTGGAAAGTGAATATTGGTTCCCATATATCAAAATCCCATTCTGCACAAAAATAAAAAAGAATTTTAGCGTCCAAAAAATTTTAGGGGATGGATGCTTTTAGTTATAAATCAGAGCATGGATCCTGCAGTTTTGGGGATTTCTGCCTTTTACATTTTATTTTTCCCATGATTTGTATTCTTGGGAGCTACTGGGGGATTTCTGCAAGGTTACAGTATATTACCAGCTTAGTGTGTTTTTACATAACAATTTCATCTGTTTTTTTTACTTTTTTTTAACCATCCGCGTATTTTAATGAATGCAGCTGCATTTGCAAAGAATGACAAAGTCTGAAAATAGCCAAACATCCAGGGAAGACATCATGTATTGAGGAAGCAAAAACCCCTATGTTGGCAGTAATCACTGTGCTTGGAAACACGTTATTATGGTAAAGCATGTTCTTAAGCAAGAACATTGTGCTTATCTGCTTATACGTACTTCTGCAAAACTTCTATGAACTGTAGATCTTTAAGACCACTCTCTCTGAAGTTTGCTGTAGGAAGGAAAGGGAGGGTACATTGTGTTGGAAACAGTGGAGGCAAGTGCACAAATCTTATTATCACATAGTCTATGTTTCTTCACAAAAACAGACTAAAAACGGCATGATGTTTTTTCAGAACAGATAGTCTTCAGAACTAGTAGTAATCTTAAAACACATTAAGGGAAAAAAATATAATACTTGGCCTAACTGAATGTCCTCTTGTTTTTAAATAGGCTTCAATGTTGTCAGCAGAAAATGATCCACTTGGGCCTTTACCACCAGGCTGGGGTAGGTTAATTAGCTGTTGATTTCAGGAAGTGACAGTTACAGAAATTTGGAATGCAGTTGTTGTACAGTGAGTTTTTTTCTTTTTTTCCCCTAGAAAGGAGAGTGGATTCAAATGATAGGGTGTATTTTGTAAATCATAACACAAAGACAACACAGTGGGAAGACCCTCGAACTCAAGGGTAGGTGTGTATATTGACTGTGCAGATAAAAAGATCTTGCTTAATTCTTATATGTCATGATATGGGGGAAAAAGTACTGTCTGCAATTTCTTCCGCAGTTTACAAAATGAGGACCCTCTTCCAGAGGGCTGGGAAATCAGATATACCAGAGAAGGTGTCAGATACTTTGTTGACCATAATACAAGAACCACCACCTTCAATGATCCTCGTACCGGGAAATCTTCTGTGTAAGAGAGAAGTTAAATATATTTTTTAATGTTTTAACGTGTTATAGTTTAATAATGAAGTCTTCTCCTACTAGAAAACAATCTATACTTTGAGCTGGAATTGAGCACTGAATTATGAACAAATTGTTGTCCTGTAAATTTAATCTACTTTTAAGCTTTAATTGTCAGTTTATCTATGACACACGTCGCTGTACTGCTCTAAGGTTCAATAGCTTTTATACACTTTTCAAATATCAAGATTGTAATTGTTTTATAAATGGAGAGGGGAAGTGAGGGAAACTTGAGTATTGAATTAATGTAACTAATAGTTAAATTTTTAAAGAAACAGGAAATGGTTGTAATGCGTAGTTATACACCCTCTAAACAAAGCAGTTCTAAATACTTCTCAAAAATATTACATGCAAATCTTTTTAAAAACAGTTTAGTCAGAAGTATTGACCCAACCTATGGTGGCTGTCTTAATGTCTTTTATGTAGGGTAGGGTTTACTTCTGATGACATGTTGATGACCTTTCATTCAAAGAGCCTATAGAGTATTGTAGTAGAAATTCCTTCATAGTTCCACAAGCAGCTGAATTTATGAAGCCTAATTTAGCAGTCTTTCTCTCAGTGAAGACAATAAATTAGAGTCTCTCCTTTAGCTGGCTTGTAATTTTTACAAGATTGATAGGGATTTGAAATCCTGTAGATCTCTACCTTTCTCTCAAATTTGGTAAATTGACTAGCATCTTAAACAAAAAAAAAGGGAGGGGGGGAGAAGGGAAGACTGGCTGACCAAACTATCAACTGCATTTTGTTTCTGATCCTATCTTAGGATAACAATTTTTGTGTATTTTTGAAATCTACATACTGCTGTTTAGCGTTGAAAGTACTGTTTGGTGTCTGTGTGGTTAATGTATCTCAAATATATTTCCTTACAGAAATAAAGGGCCACAGATTGCTTATGAGCGTAGCTTTAGGTGGAAACTTGCTCATTTCCGTTACTTGTGTCAGGTACTGATTAAGTAATTATTTACTTTTTGAAATTTTTTGAATTTATGTTTATATGTGCTGCCTTTTAACGTTATTGCCTTATGATTACAGTCCAATGCACTGCCAAGTCATGTGAAAATCAATGTATCCAGACAGACTTTGTTTGAGGATTCCTTCCAGCAAGTAAGCCTGCAAAGACTGTTGTGTTTGTTCATCAAGATAAAGCATAAGAACAAAAATGGCCATAGCCAGTCCTTCGGGCACAGTAATCTTCCTCTGGTATTAGCCAAAGCGGGATTCTTAGGGAAGACTGTAAGAACAGAAGTAATGTATATAATACTTCACCAAATGATCTTTCAGTTCCCAACTGTTTACATTTGAAATGCTTCTTGAGCTTGATGTGGTTTCTGGGTATTTTAATAATCCTCAAGGGATTATTATTCTGTGAGCTTGTCTGTGCTCCTCTGGTGAACTTTCTGCATCTACAGCATCCAGCGGTAGAGAGTTCCATAGCTTAACCACATTGCACACCATATTAACTTAACCACATCGGATTTGCTTTTCTGATTCTTGTGTGTGGTTATATACATTACAAAATGTTGTTTTCTCCAGTTAAAGCTGGTGTCCTGCTTTGTCCTTCAAACATTAAATCTGTGTAATTGAAGCTTTACAGTTCTTGAGCTCTTACAGTCTGCAGTCAACGTACGTTCCTTCCTTCTTTCTCTGTAACAATGAAAATTCTTGCCGCTGTCACCACATCAAAACCTCTTGGGAGGGATTATCTATAAGTAAAAAGTATGTTATTAATGAAAGTATATTACACTTATTTTGGATTAGAGTAAATTACTTTTTTAAATGATTTGCCTAAAACCAAAGTCTGTAATATATTAGATGAAATGCCTTTTCGCCTATTTTCCTTTAATAATAATGAATGCCTTAGGAAGAGTATAAGAACAGGGCAACCCTATAGTGATACTTTCCAGATATGCTCTCCCACTTGCTAGCAGTCTGCTGCTCAAGGATTTTAAGTCCGAGGTGGTATTTTTGTGTGCAGTTCATTGATTGCACGTTCCATGAGATGGTCTAATTGCTTGTTAAATCTGTGTAAACATTTGACATATATGGCATTTCTATATCAATTAAATAAAATCTGAATATGAAGGAGCGATTGTATTGACAACGCATAATTTATAACTTATTACAATTTTTGGTTTTTTTGATAGATTATGGCATTAAAACCCTATGATTTGAGGAGAAGATTATATGTTATATTCAGAGGAGAAGAAGGATTGGATTATGGTGGCTTGGCAAGGTAAAAGAAAATTTGTTTAAAATAGTTTTATTTTTTTAATAGCACTCTAACCTTGATTTCTAATGTCATTCTGTTGGCAAAAAAACTGCTTGCTTTTGCAGTCTGGTCCTGGTTACCTTTTTAGCTCCCCTTAAAGTATTAAGGAGGTGGAACTGGCAGCACTGGCTATTGATATGGGTTATACACTTGCATTAGTAAAACTGTGGTCTCAGTTGTTCAGTTCTTTGACAGAGATTTATGTTTAAATTGGAATTTTTTTATGCCAGGTAATTGCTCTAGACTGAGTTATTTCAGAAACTTTCTATCAATAGGTCCACTTTCCTGGAAGTGAGGACTGTGGAAAAATGAAGTGTTTTGCTTATTTGGAAAAAAACAAGCAAACATCAGATTGGGGCTGATATGAACAGAAAGGACATAAACAAGAGGAGAGTAGTGCAGGCAGGTAACAGCAGGCGAACAGACTATGTAGGCTGTACAGGAATGCGAAGCAGCTAGACTACAAGTTTTTCTAGAATCTGAAGTGGAACTTGGAGGGAAAATCTGATAACAGGAAAAAAAAACCATAGACAAAGTGTGTTTCATCTGTTGACCATATAGAAGACAACCACTGACTACTGCTGCCAGTTACTTGACTGAAATGTTACTATTGGGATGAAAATTTCAGTACTACTGCAGATCCAGGGAATTAGAAGTCGTCATAGGTGATAGAATTTTTCTCTTTTGCTTGGTGTTTTTAATGTAAAGGTGTTGTTTTGGTTTTGTTCTGGTTTTATGTAGCTTACTGTGTTAAAATGAAGTTCAGTGAAAATGTGTAGTATTTGTAAGTAAGGAAGCTTGCCTCTGAAGGTTGAGCTTCTTTGGATATGTGGATGGTTATGCTTCTGAGTTACAGTATCTGATAGGCTTTGGGGGGTGACTGCAGGAAGGAATTGAATTTTTGCTTTGCGTGGGTTTTGTTTGGTTGGTGTCCCTATCATGATGGCCCTAGGCATAGGATGGGAACCAGGAGGGTTCAAGTAATCCATTCCAGAGAAACAAAGTATTCCAAAGAAGTGATGCTAGAATAATTTAACTGAAGAATGTTAGTCACGGAAAGTAGAGGAATAAATAAATAAATAACAAATATATAAGTAATAGAATTTCATAGTTTTAGGAGTAAATCTTGCCCAAGATTTTGTATGTGAAACTGAGAAGCATCAAGGATCTCATTGTAACTTGAGCTGAGAATTCTTGAGTGACATGTAAATGTTCGTGTACTGACTTGCTAATGTAATACTGCATTAATACAAATATAGAAAGCTGATGCACCTGATTTGTCACCTGTCTCTCAGCAGGCTAAACTCAGTGTTCCCTCCAGATTTTTACCTTGTGTTTAGCAGGACCAATGTCACACTATGTCCTGTGGCTAGTTATAGCTGTTGACGTGAAAAATTCGTGGCTTCTGCAAACTTCTTGTTGATGACTGATTTCTTTGATTCGTCCCTTGTTACCTGGCTTTGATCTAATTTAAATGCCTATTACATTTGATGCTTGTATGCAGAGTTAATATAATTGTCTCAGTATAAAGCTTGCATAGAATGCTGTACAACATTCTCGTGTTTATTAAAAGATACACAGAAGCCTGTTAGGATTATTATATCCTGACTGCCTTTGTCTGTTTACTCTTTCTACTTGGCCTTTGGGTTGGAAGCGTATTGTAGCGAATCATGATCCATGACTTGAGTTTCATAGAACTGTTAGGAGACACATGCCAACAAACCTCTCATTTCTATACCCTGATCTCAGGTAAATATAGGGATGCCTCTTGAATGTGACAGCTGAAAGGCAGTCAGGATGGAATTCAGTCCCTGCAGTTATTATAGGATGGACTTTTAGCTTTTTTTGAGGCTTTTCCCTAAGCCTGGTTGTTCAGTTTCAAGCATTTAAGGCCTGATACAAAAACTCCTGAGTATATATGACTGCTTCTGAAGTCTATGATTATATGTAAATACTATAAAGCAACAAACACTCTAAAAATCAGCTATCCTAACACTGAAATACCAGATTCTGTTATTATTTCAGGTCAGCTGAATTGGAAACCATGAAAGTGGTGAATAACATTTATTAGTTAAACCTCAACAAAATATATTTTCACATTGTCGTGTCCTGTGGGCTTAACTGATGCATGGTAATTTGTTAAACCACAGTAACTCAGTGTGTGTTTTGCTGTCAGATTGGGAAAGCAAGTAAGGTGTGCTGTGGTTTGGGTTTTTCTGTTTTGTTTTGTTTGACCTAGATTGTTTATGATAAGCACTGCCCATGGAATAATCTGTAATTTTTTTGAATAAAGACTTGAGTTGTATGCAGTAAAGCAGGCATGAGAAGGATAAATACTGTGTACTGGTTGAGGGAAGGAGTCTGTAGGCAAAAATGTTACTAATATGCAACTAAAACCTGTGCTGTGAGGGTGTGTTGAAGGTGACAATCTTAACAATCATTTCTAAACTTCAGAATGACTTTCTAACATTATCGTTTTTAATAATGAAATTTTTTATATTTAAGAAGTATATAATGCCATATATTATTCTGTGATTCTAATACAACACTGTTTATATTATTTTTCTAAGTTTGCATATATTTTGAGCATTTTGCTAGTTACCTAAGGGGAATAATGATAAACATCTGTATTTGATGGTTTTTATGTGTATACATGTTTTTTTTCCTTAGAGAATGGTTTTTCTTGCTTTCCCATGAAGTACTGAACCCTATGTACTGCCTATTTGAATATGCTGGCAAGAGCAACTATTGCCTGCAGATAAATCCAGCATCAACAATCAATCCTGACCATCTTTCATATTTCTGTTTCATTGGGCGCTTTATTGCCATGGTAGGTTAGATTTTTAAGGTTTTATTATTTGCTGTAGCTATACATTTATTCCTGAACAGTATTTGTTTTTACAGTTATTAAAGATTATATCAATCTCTTAGAAATGGAAGATTAAGGCATGTAAGGTTATTGAGCCAAAATATTCCCTGAGAGTTAAGTCTCTTACACACTCAAGTTTCCTGGGATAGTGATGAAAGTTAATATGACATTCAATATAATATTTTATTTTTATCAATTGGATGTGTGTACTTCATGCAAACCGCTGTTTGATTGAGTGTCTGAATACTGATGCTCTGAAAAATGTGACTAGTATTTTCCGAAAAAGGCTCCTTGGTTAGACTTGGTATACCTTACTGTATTTGAAAAAATGAGTTAGAAATGTTTTGCGGAGTACACTGAGCCTTAATTTAAACATACGTATTTGGATACAAAAGTCAGATACTGAGGAGTGCAGAAGGTGACAGGGAGCTGATTCTCTGCCATCAGGTTTCTCTTAAACTAAAAGCTGACAAGGCATGTTGTATCATTTCTTCTTCTGGTATCACTGAGTCAATTTTCTGTAGTGGACTCCTGCTCTGTCACATTTCTTTCCTTCCATGTAGTGATACAGTCATCTTTCCACATAATCATCATGATGTCTACAGGTAGCCCTCAGCAATGTCGCTGAACATGGTGAATAAAAGAGTAGATAAAAGTGCATTTTCAGATTGAAGAGACTGTCATCTTCTCCTGTTGTTTAGGCTTTTTGTATGAAATTAGAATAAATGCAAGCAAAGTGTAACATAAATGGAAAAATACTTTCAGACTTAAAATAAGTTAGGTTTGGAGGGTTTCTTGGTTTTGCTTTTCTTATAGATGCTTCTTGAGAAACACATTTGTTCAGTTTTGATGATAACATCTCTGATTTCGAGGATTTTATGGCCAAGTTCCCCATTTCTGTGCTCTCATGAAGATTTACTTAATTGGGTTAACACTTTCAATAGGCTGCACACTTTTTCTTTCTTTTAGAACCCTCAGCAAGCTATTGTGCCATCTAGCAGGAAGACGTGATAAAGCCAGTTAGCTGCTAGAGCCAAATTCTGTTTCTTTTAGTCAGTGATTTTTGATCTTGCGCATAAGATAAATCCATAATTGAAAAGTTAACTTTAGGAAAACTACTTCATAAAAGTACAGATCATA
Organism: Calonectris borealis; assembly: GCF_964195595.1. NCBI lineage: Eukaryota > Metazoa > Chordata > Aves > Procellariiformes > Procellariidae > Calonectris > Calonectris borealis. The sequence continues at coordinate 30,581,060 of NC_134313.1, read as the reverse complement.
GAAGAGAACTTAATTAAAGTATTTAATGTAATTAAAACGCGAACTTTTCTTTCCTGAAGGATTTTTGTATTTTTATTTTAAATTCTGTAAGGGGGGAGAGGAGAGAGAGAGACTTGTGTAGTCGTGCCTAATGTGGTCAGTTGCAAGGTTTGAGTATATTCATGGTTTATAATGGATGGCACTTCCTGCAGTACTTCCTGGGATACCCTCTAGTGGCTTAAAATAGCTCAGGTAATAATGTAAGTGGGAATCATTTTAAGGAGTCTAGATAGGCTTTTTAAGTACAGTTGTAATTTCTGTCCTTCTCATAGTTCTAAAATAGTTGTGATTTTCAGATCATAAAGACTGCTTTTGGTTTTAAGTACTGAAATAACCAGAGACGTTTTCAACTGAAACATTTAAACATAAAGAATATACATCTTGCTCTGTAACAAAAAGCTGTTAAATGAAGTTGGCTGAGGCAACTTTTATATTTTGCTGTAACATTATCTTAGACGTTAAATGAGATGATTTAAGAGCTTACTTTTGCAAAAAGCGGGAAATCATATGGCTGGGTGCTGCACTTGACATTTAATTTTTCCGTTTCCCATGAAAACAGGAGTATAGATTAGTTTAAAAATAAACACACAAATAAATAAATGCATAAAGGCCTCTGAGAGAACCTTTTTAAGCTGTCCTAAAGCAGAAGAAAATGCATGCTAGAGTAAGCCTTAGGGGGGAAGTTAGAAGGTGGAGAAAAAAGATGGAGCCTTGCCTTTTTCTAGAGGAAATGGGCCGTTACATTGGCTCTTCCTCTCATAGAATTTCAGCTGTAAGGAAAGACAAGCAATGAATGCTTGGCCTATGTTTAGCATGATATTTTGAAGAGGTATTTTAGTGAAGAAAGTGTACTTGATAAGGATGAGGGAAAAAAAATATTTTCATAGTTATAGCTGTGCTCTGTTAGGTCTCAGATGCACTGAGTCTGTATAGAGGTTAACCCTGTGTGTGTGTGTGTGTGTGTGTAATGCTTGCTTCAGTACTAGAAATTAGCTTACAGCCTTTGTGCACGCGTGGTGAGACAAGTGTGACCATGTTTTGATTTTTTTTCAATTTCTTTTTTGCAGTAGAAGGGAGAATTTAATTTCTCTGTTCTGTTACTCACCTATAAAATACACGATTCCCAAAGCTTTTTGCATAGCAGTCTGTGATTGCATTTTTAAATTGTTTTTTAAAAGCTGCAGTAGCATTGTGTAAAGGATGATTTTGCAGGATGTAAGTAAGTAGTAAAAAATGGCAGTATTACTCAAGTAGGATCAAATATTATGATCAAGTAGGATCAAGTAACACTTGGCATGTATCCCTATCCACATAATAAAGAGGAAACTTAGTAATTTCCTCTTTTCATAGACTCCATCCTCTTATGAGAAGATTTTTTAATCAAAGAATTTCTAAATTGTAATGATAAACATATGCTTGGATAAATTTTGTCAATTAATCATTTTTTTTCTTCCCATTTAATGTAATGTTTTGTTCTTTTTAAATACCAAGCTGCTACTGCTACTTGGTGCTTTTTATTATTTGAAGGAGAAAGGAAAAAAAGAATTCAAGTCCAGAAATACTTCAATAATTCAGTAGTTCAATAAAAGCTAAACAGACTTCTTTCTGTTCAACAGGCATTGTTTCATGGGAAATTTATTGACACTGGTTTTTCTCTGCCTTTCTACAAACGAATGCTGAGCAAAAAACTTACTATTAAGGACCTAGAATCTATTGATACTGAATTTTACAACTCCCTAATTTGGATAAGGTTTGTAGATTTTTTTTTGTGTGTGTGTGATGTTTTATGGATTCTTTTGTTTATATAGAATTCATTGTGCTTTTATTTTTTTCTTTTCATTCAGGGATAATAACATTGAAGAGTGTAACTTGGAAATGTACTTTTGTGTGGATATGGAGCTCTTAGGAAAAGTAACCTCACATGAGCTGAAATCAGGAGGTTCAAATATCTTAGTAACTGAGGAGAACAAAGAAGAATATATTGGGTAGGAAGGTGTAGATGTTGAAAAAAAGTGTTCCGTGTTTCTTCTATTGCTCTAGTCTTTTTGACACAGTATATGATTTGTTTTCGTTTGTGTTTTGTTTTTTTTTTGCCCCTTTCTATTACTGTGTAATTCTTGGGACTATTATTGAAATGGTATCTTGGTACATTTTGGTATCTTGGTACACATGATCTCTTGGTACATTTTGATCTCTCCTGTTCCCCTCTTCCCCAATCCCCCCCCCCCCAAAAAAAAAAAGAGAAGACCTGATAGAGGATGACCTGTCTTGTTATTACATGTACAATGAAAGAACAGGTGAAACTGAAAATGAGCAAACCTATTTCAGTAACTTCAGGTAACAACTCCAGGTGGAGGGAAGACATGTATTTGACAGAGGATTTCAAAATTGTTCAGAACTTTGCTGTCACTGTGGAAACTGGAATTCAGAACAGTGTATAATGTGGTGTGACTTAAACTATTTTTTCGCTTTGTTCTGTTATGCTGCTCTTTCCTGCTTCTCTCATAATCTTATCACTACCTTTCTTTTTCTGAACCTGTATTTCTGATCCGTCTATTCAGAATGATCTCAAAAGCAGATGTACACAGATCCTTTTCTGTGATACAGTGTATGTCCAGTGCTGCACAAAAAGTTTCCACTTAAATTAGCAGTCTTTAGTTTCTCACTGAAATAGTTTCTATAGTATGTAAATATATTTACTGTCTTCTTTTTTTTTAATTCAGAAGTGGCTTGACCATTTTAGTTGAAACTTAAAAAACGTTACCTCTTCCTCCAAATCTTAGCATAAATCAGAAGCTCAAAACAGAAAATGACTACTCTTTCTTGAAACTGGAAATAGTCTTATGCTGGAAGTATCGGGCAACCATAGTTATAGGTATTATAAGCAACAGTATTTCTTACTATTCTCTGCCTACCTGGTGTTTTTTGCTTGAGAACAGAGTATTTTAAAATCAGTGGAGATTTTTCTTTTCTATTTTTCTTCTTTTGAAAGTATTTATTTCTTCTTTTGAAGTATTTTTCTTCTTTTGAAACACTAGGATTATGCACTTTTTAAGCTAAAGCAAATTTTGCCATAACAAAATGCCCAAGTAGCATTATTTTCATTAAAAAGTTGCTGAATTTTGATTAGTGAAAGGTTAATAATAATGAGTATTTTTTTTTAACTGGAATGGTAATCTAAATACATCTTGCTCCTGTTACTGTTGTCTGAGTTTTGAGATTTGTGACAGTATTGGTATGGTAAGTCCCTTATAGTCTATGAAATCATACAGTGTAAGAAACTAAAATTGGAGGGAGCGTTACCTCATGGGAACACACGCGCAATCATACATGTTTGAAGTTCTTCATGTTGAGTGCTAATTGATGTTTAATTTATGTTTGGTTTTTTTTCTGTCCCAGGCTAATGGCTGAGTGGCGATTTTCTCGGGGAGTTAGAGAACAAACCAAAGCTTTTCTTGATGGTTTTAATGAAGTTGTTCCTCTACAGTGGCTACACTATTTTGATGAAAAGGAGCTGGAGGTGAGGTTTTCTGTTCAGAATTTTTACCTTTTGCAAAGGTAATACATGTGGAATGATTAAATGGATAGGTCAGCGTCGTGGTTTAACCTGGCAGGCAGCCAAATACCACGCAGACGCTCACTCAGTCCCCCCGCCCCCCCAGTGGGACGGGGAGAGAATCGGAAGGGTAAGAGTGAGAAAAACTCGTGGGTTGAGATAAAGACAGTTTAATAGAACAGAAAAAAAAGGGAAAATAATGATAATAAATAATGATAGAATATACAAAATGAGTGATGCACAATGCAATTGCTCACCACCCGCGCTGACCGATAACCAAGTAGCGATCGGTACTTCCTGGATCACGCCTACCGTTCATATACTGAGCATGACGTCACATGGTATGGAATACCCCATTAGCCAGCTGGGCTGGCTGTCCTGATTATGTTCCCTCCCATCTTGTGTACCTAGCTCAGTCAGTAGGCACGGGAGCTGTCCTTGGACTAGGAGGGCACTTAGCAACAACTGAAAACATCAGTGTGTTTTCAACATTCTTCTCATGCTAAATCCAAAACACAGCACTAGGAAGAAATTTAACCCTATCCCAGCCGAAACCGGGACAGTATCCACCCCTTATTCCATACCATTTACGTTATGCTTAGGTCTCACATTTTTTCGATACATTTCAATTAATCACCATTATCTTTTTTATATATATACATATATAATACATATACATACATATATATACATAAATATATACAAATGTCCATGGAGTTAATTTAGTCCACAACTTTGGGCTCCATCTGTCATAACAGTCTTTCAGGGCCAGAGAGATGGTGTGTGGTGTTGGGCTGTTGCATCTTGAAGCCAGTTCTCATTTCGGTACTGCTGCACTCGTTCAGTTCTATCATCGTTGCACTTTGCTCGGTTTCATCAGAATTAGTTCATTCTTCGTTAATCTGGGTGATTTTCACTGCTATACCATTGATAGCAACCATAGAAATAATGATATACAACATCATATAACAATTGACATCATAAAATTCAGTTCATTGGCTATTTTCACCCAAAATCAAATCCCCTTGAGGTACACACTGGACTTCCCCATCCTTTCGCATCACCCACCAAGTGCACCCAGGTCCTTGAGCAAAAGCAATCCCACGGATGGGTTTTCCCTTGCCAGAGGCAGGAGTAACCCAGACTGTCTTCCCCAGCATATTCCTTATGTGCACGACAGGGACTTTATCTCCATCTACTGTACGTAAGAGTCTTGATTGGGCAGGGCCAGCTCGAGTGACAGACCCCCTAGTGTTGACTAACCAGGTGGCTTTTGCTAAATGTGTATCCCAATGCTTGAATGTCCCACCGCCCATTGCCCTCAGTGTTGTCTTTAACAGCCCGTTGTATCGTTCGATTTTCCCAGAGGCTGATGCATGATAGGGGATGTGATAGACCCACTCAATGCCGTGCTCTTTGGCCCAGGCGTCTATGAGGGTGTTTCGGAAATGAGTCCCGTTGTCTGACTCAATTCTTTCTGGAGTGCCATGTCGCCACAGGACTTGCTTTTCAAGGCCCAGGATGGTGTTCCGGGCAGTGGCATGGGGCACAGGGTATGTTTCGAGCCAGCCGGTGGTTGCTTCCACCATGGTGAGCACATAGCGCTTGCTGTGTCGGGTTTGTGGGAGTGTGATATAATCAATCTGCCAGGCCTCCCCATATTTGTATTTCAACCATCGTCCTCCATACCAAAGAGGCCTTACTCGCTTGGCTTGTTTGATTGCAGCGCATGTTTCACATTCATGGATAACTTGTGCAATAGCGTCCATGGTTAAGTCCACCCCTCGATCACGAGCCCATCTATATGTTGCATCTCTTCCTTGATGGCCTGAGGCATCATGGGCCCACCGAGCTATAAATAATTCACCCTTATCTTGCCAGTCCAAATCCACCTGAGCCACTTCAGTCTTAGCAGCCTGGTCCACCTGCTGGTTGTTTTGGTGTTCTTCAGTGGCCCGACTCTTGGGTACGGGAGCATCTACGTGACGTACTTTTACAGTCAGGTTCTCTACTCGGGCAGCAATATCTTGCCACAACGTGGCGGCCCAGATGGGTTTACCTCTGTGCTGCCAGTTGTTCTGCTTCCACTGCTGCAACCACCCCCACAGGGCATTTGCCACCATCCATGAGTCAGTATAGAGATAAAGTACTGGCCTTTTTCTCATTCAGCAATGTCCAAGGCCAGCTGGATGGCTTTCACCTCTGCAAACTGGCTCGATTCACCTTCTCCTTCAGCAGTTTCTGCAACTTGGCGTATAGGACTCCATACAGCAGCTTTCCATCTCCGATGCTTTCCCACAAGGCAACAGGACCCATCAGTGAACAGGGCATATTGCTTCTCATTTTCTGGTAGTTTGGTATACAGTGGGGCCTCTTCAGCACTTGTCACCTCCTCCTCTGGGGATATTCCAAATTCTTTGCCTTCTGGCCAGTTCGTGATCACCTCCAAGATTCCTGGGCGACTGGGGTTTCCTATTCGGTCCCGTTGTGTGATCAGTGCGACCCACTTACTCCACGTAGCATCGGTTGCATGATGTGTAGAGGGGACGCTCCCTTTGAACATCCAGCCCAGCACCGGCAGTCGGGGTGCCAGGAGGAGCTGTGCTTCAGTGCCAGCCACTTCTGAAGCAGCTCGAACCCCTTCATATGCCGCCAATATCTCCTTCTCTGTTGGAGTGTAGCGGGCCTCGAATCCTCTGTGTCCCCGACTCCAGAACCCTAAGGGTCGACCTCGAGTCTCCCCTGGTGCTTTCTGCCAGAGGCTCCAGGTGGGCCATTCTCCCCGGCTGCGGTGTAGAGCACATTCTTCACATCTTGTCCTGCCCAGACTGGCCCAAGGGCTACTGCATGAACTATCTCCTGTTTAATTTGTTCAAAGGCTTGTTGTTGTTCAGGGCCCCATTTGAAATCGTTCTTCTGCCAGGTCACTTGATAGAGGGGGCTTACAATCAGGCTGTAATCTGTATTACGCATTCTCCAAAAACCCACAACGCCTAAGAAAGCTTATGTTTCCCTTTTGCTAGTTGGTGGGGACATGGCTGTTATTTTGTTGATCACATCCATTGGGATCTGATGACGTCCATCTTGCCATTTTATTCCTAAAAACTGGATCTCCTGTGCAGGTCCCTTGACCTTACTTTGTTTTATGGCAAAACCGGCCTTCAGAAGGATTTGGACTATTCTCTCCCCTGTCTCAAAAACTTCTTCTGCTTTGTTGCCCCATACGATGATGTCATCAATGTATTACAGGTGTTCTGGAGCCTCACCCTGTTCCAGTGCGGTGTAGATCAGTCCATGGCAAATGGTAGGGCTGTGTTTCCACTCCTGGGGCAGGCGGTTCCAGGTGTACTGGACGCCCCTCCAAGTGAAAGCAAACTGTGGCCTGCACTCTGCTGCCAAAGGGATGGAGAAGAAGGCATTAGCGGTATCAATGGTGGCGTACCACTTGGCTGCCTTTGACTCCAGTTCGTATTGAAGTTCCAGCATGTCCGGCACGGCAGCACTCAGTGGCGGCGTGACTTCGTTCAGGCCACGGTAGTCTACTGTTAGTCTCCACTCTCCATTAAGACTTTCGCACTGGCCATATGGGACTGTTAAAGGGTGATTGAGTCTTGCTGATCACTCCTTGGCTCTCCAGTCGACGAATCAGCTCATGGATGGGGATCAGGGAATCTCGATTGGTGCGATATTGTTGCCGGTGCACTGTTGTGGTAGCGATTGGTACCTGTTGTTCTTCAACCCTCAAAAACCCCACAACAGAAGAGTCCTCCGAGAGACCGGGCAAGGTGGACAGCTGTTTAATTTCCTCCGTCTCCAGGGCAGCTATACCAAAAGCCCACCGATACCCTTTTGGATCCTTGAAATACCCTCTCCTGAGGTAGTCTATGCCAAGGATGCACGGAGCCTCTGGGCCAGTCACAATGGGGTGCTTCTGCCACTCATTCCCGGTTAGGCTCACTTCGGCCTCCAATACAGTTAACTCTTGGGATCCCCCTGTCACTCCAGAAATACAAAGGGGTTCTGCCCCTTTATAGCCTGATGGCATCAGGGTACACTGTGCACCGGTGTCTACGAGAGCCTTATACTCCTGTGGCTCTGATGTGCCAGGCCATCGAATCCACACAGTCCAGTAAACCCGGTTGTCCCTTTCCTCCACCTGGCCGGAGGCAGGGCCCCTCTAGTTCTGGTCATAGTATCCACTTCTCACTTCTTGCAAACGTGAGTCAAGAATTCCTTCATTACAATCCAAAGTAAGATCAGCCCTTCTACTCTGTCTGGGGAACTGTTCACTGGAAACTGGACCGTCGTGAGACAGGTTTTTCCTGAAAACTGGAGCAGCATTTTTCCTGAGAGAACCCCCTTGTGTCATTGTTTTTTCTTGCAACTCACGTACACGTGCCTCTAGGGTCAAGGTAGGTTTTCCATCCCACTGCCTCATGTCCTCTTCGTGGTCACGCAGGTAAAACCACAGGGTGCCCCGTGGTGTGTACTTTCGATATCCTCTCTCTTGAGGAGAAAAACGCTGACTCCTAATGGCTGAGATACTGGTCCGTACAGGTGGAGAATAGGACATACCCTCTTCGAGTTGCTGGACCTTCCGGGACAGCTTCTCCACAGCTGAGACAAGGGAGGAGGAGATAGTTTCTTCAAAATCCCGAAGTCTGCTAAGACATCCACCGTTGGTGCTTCTTCCTCTGCCCAGGACAGTACTGCCAATGAACTGGCATACGATGCTGGTGTGCTCCGTACCAACTTCCGCCACATGGGTCGCGTGCACTGGACGTCATCTGGATCTTTGGGCGTTTGGTTGTTGTCCAGGTCACTATAAACCACCTCCAGCACGCCTAGTTCTCTCAGGTACTGGATACCTCTCTCCATAGTGGTCCTTTTGCCTAGGCGATATATAACATCTTCCTTGAAGGGATACCTTTCCTTCACGCCTGACAGCAGTCGCCTCCAGAGGCTGAGGACCTGTGTCCCTTTTCCGATTGCTTTGTCAATGCCTCCTTCCCTAGCAAGGGATCCCAGCTGTTTGGCTTCTTTCCCCTCTAATTCCAGGCTACTGGCCCCATTATCCCAGCATCGGAGCAGCCAGGTAACAATATGCTCGCCTGGACGACGGCTGAAATCTTTCCGCATATCTCGCAGCTCACTCAGGGATAGGGATCGGGTGGTTTCTGTCTCATTTATGAGTTCTTCCTCTTCCTCCTCCTTTCCTCGTGATGGCCCTGGTCTTCCATCATCCCTTTCTAAACGACCTGATCTCCGCTTCCAAGATTTCCTCTTCTGTACAGGGGCAACGGATACCCAGCAAGGGTTGGTCCTCTGGTTCAGCTGTAGTGCCTGTTGCTGGGGTTTGGGTAGCTGCAGTGCTTGTCATGGGGGTTGGAGTAATTGTAGTGACTGTTGCTGGAGTTTGAGTGGCTGCAGTGCCTGTCGCAGGGGTTGGAGAAGCTACGGTGACTGTTGCCGGGGTTTGAGTAGCCACAGGGGTTGTCGTGGGGGTTGAAGTAGCCGCAGTGCCTGTCGTGGGGTTCTGAGTAGCTACCGTGTCTGTTGCCGGGGTTGATCTCCCGCTGCCCACCGCCCCTGAGACTTGCTGCTCCGCCCGCCCCGACGAGGCAACGCCGTTTGCCCTCCCTCTTTTCTTGTTCCTGAGGGTTGATCTCTGGACAGTATTCCTGAATACTTGTTTAACCCTAAACAAGGCCTGAAGAACATTCAGGATACATAGCAATATGAACATGCTTGTTTGAACATCCCAAGGATATTCAAAATTCTCAGGGAATATTGTAGACATCTTTGTGAAGAGAACAGAAGAAAAAGGAGTTTCTGACAATATGGAAGGGAAGATGAACAAGTGGGAGAGAGTGTCCCATCCTGTCTCCCCCTTAAATTCATTCTCCGAGGAGAAAAAAGTGCAATTACTAATAATTTCTAACAGGTGGTTCCCCATGTACAGAAATGATGGCAGTACCGAGTATAGATACCAGGTTAGACTTACGACCAATGATCTTATCACCTCATAAACCAGCAGCAAAATGATAATCTTGGCCCAGTTCCGACTGATGATAAACAGCACAAAAGGGAACACATACTGCAAGCAAGGTATTACATGACCCAACATTGAGAGCCAGCCCCACAACTTTGACAGCCAATACATCAACATTGTGACCAATCAATATAACGAATGCTTATAACAATTTTTCCTTAACACACTTTGGTCAGATCTATCGTTATCTCAACCCTTCGAGCCCCACGTTGGGCGCCAAAAGGGACTGTCCTGGTTTAACCTGGCAGGCAGCCAAATACCACGCAGACGCTCACTCACTCCCCCCACCCCCAGCGGGACGGGGAGAGAATCGGAAGGGTAAGAGTGAGAAAAACTCGTGGGTTGAGATAAAGACAGTTTAATAGAACAGAAAAAAAAGGGAAAATAATGATAATAAATAATGATAGAATATACAAAATGAGTGATGCACAATGCAATTGCTCACCACCTGCGCTGACCGATAACCAAGTAGCAATCGGTACTTCCTGGATCACGCCTACCATTCATATACTGAGCATGATGTCACATGGTATGGAATACCCCATTAGCCAGCTGGGCTGGCTGTCCTGATTTTGTTCCCTCCCATCTTGTGTACCTAGCTCAGTCAGTAGGCACGGGAGCTGTCCTTGGACTAGGAGGGCACTTAGCAACAACTGAAAACATCAGTGTGTTATCAACATTCTTCTCATACTAAATCCAAAACACAGCCCTAGGAAGAAATTTAACCCTATCCCAGCCGAAACCGGGACAGTCAGCTTCCATCTCTCATCTGTGGCATGCTGCATTTGATAGCTTCTGAAACATCGCGAATTTAATAGGAGCAGTGGAGGTAAATCACGGTGAAAAGCCAGTATCTATTGAATTGGTGTTTTCAGGTGTTCAGCAGTTGGGCATTTTAGATTCCATCCTCAGTATTAAAATATGTTTTGCAAGTTTCTATGAAAGGATCAGAATATGAGGTCACAGATAGATCTATTAGTCATAGAAAACTTCTCCCTCTGTGGTAGATGGGTAAAATTACCGTGTAACAGATGGCACAGAAGTTGATTCTGGTGTATAGTGATCGCTTACTTTTACATACGTATTCTAGGATAGCTTCTAGGGTTATTTCACTTAAGGACAGAAAGTTGTAGGAAACAAGTTTTGAAACTGAATTTTGCATATCCTCAATATGTAACCCACGGGCTGATAACAGGAATCACTTGCATGCTTGTTTACTTAAAATCAGCCTGACCTATGTTCACTGTTGGGGTTGTGATTTGGAGCAGGGACAAAAGGCCTTGTAGCACTATGATTACTTATTTCTGTGAGACCTGCCAAGAGACCTGCCAGGGTTCCCTGTATATAATGCGCAGTGTTCTGAAAGCTTCTTAAGTTAAATGGGAGTTTTTCTGAGAAAGGACTTTGATCTATCTTATTTAGTGTTCAGTTTTCTAGGAGGCTTTGCCTTTAGCACTTTCAGTTTCATTGCCTCTTGTAATGAATACTTTGCAGACTTACACTGTGCAGTGTGTTTTATCTTTACTAGTAGTAGCAGTAGCAATGTAAACATCATCATCTTGGAACATGAGGCAAGGTTTTAATGAGAAAGTTAATATCCTCTTTCATATAAAATTTCCTTTCATGGGAAAGGTAATATCTTTTATTATTGAAGAATTAGTCAGAAGAAACTAAGTTTCTGGTATGCAGGCTTTCAGACCACTTTCAAACCAAATACATAAACAATTTTGGAGGAGTTCTGTAAACTTAGGATAAAGGAAGATCTAATTGTGGAGTAAAATGAAAAAATTACCGGTCCTTTTTTGGGAGCAAGAACTTCCGTTTTTGTTAGCATGTCTCATACAAGATACAAAATTAACTCTTAATTTATGTCTGTAGACATGTATATTGTCAAGTAATCATTTTCTTTTCTAGGTTATGCTCTGTGGTATGCAAGAAGTTGATTTAGCAGACTGGCAGAGGAACACTGTTTATCGTCATTATACAAGGAATAGCAAGCAGATCATATGGTTCTGGCAGGTATGTTGATCAGTACAATTTCTGACTTTAGATTTTGTTTTGTTTTGTAACACAAATGATGTGGAGTGGAGGGATGCCATCTGAAGGAATGCTTCCTTTCTTTTTTCTTTTCAGAGAAGGAAAGGAAGATTACTGGTTCTTAGGGAGCATACTTTAGAGTGGGAAATGGCAGATAGATACCTGCATTACATTTGGATGGTTGGGTCATTAATAGTTTTTCTGTATTTTGTTCTTCTTATTGATTGTACAACGATAAGAATTTTTTGTATTCTTAGCAGTGATCTACCTTCTAAATGTTCTTATATGTAGTACAGCTGTACATCTGAAATGCCCATATTATTCATGATTATTGTCATATTAGCTGTGCCAGTCTAGCATTGAGTGATTATAACTCACATTTTAATGAAGTTGGCTGAGAATTATTTTCAGAAGAAAAACTTCGAAAATGCTATACAGGCTCCCAGTTTCTATGAATTTCCCTAAAGAGAAGTCACAGCTAGGCACTTCCTGTCTTGTGATAAATCACTAGTATAGAGATGCTTTCCTATAAGAAAATGATACAAATCAATTATTTGCTAGCTTACTTATATTGTCAGAATAATGTAAGATCTGATGATATGATCTCTTTTTAAGAAGCTTGGTACTGAAAGAATCTTAACCAGAAGTTAAGGTAACTTGGGTATGGTTTCAACATCTGTAGAAAAAAAATACTCATTTTGTTATCCAGGTTTTTCTGAGTCAAAATTCTAGTTGTATCAATAGCCCCCTCTCTTACTGAGACGTTCTCCGTCTCCCCTCTCTTTTCTTCCTCTTCCCTTTCCCAGTGAATTTCCTTACAAAGTGACACAGCTGTTACAGATGGTGTTTTCTCTCACTGAGGCTGCCACATACTTCAGTCTTGAAATAACCCATAGCCTGTGGCTAGGCTATTGCTGTGTTTAATTAAAATGGCAATAGTCTTCATATAAAGCGTTGGCATGATTTATATTTTAGTGTAGAATAAAAAAGATAAAGATTCTTCTCACTTGCTGCTCCCAGCCTTCACATTGTAACGGTTGACAGGGCATATAATCTGAAATCATTGTTTTCTCCCTCCATCCAATTTTGCTGAAATCAAGAAAGGTAAACTGTTCTCAAGGTGGTGTCTTTTTAAATGGAATTATACTTTTTCAACAGTCTCGTGGGGGTTTTGTTTTTCTCCAGCTATGTTAAAGATTTTTATTAAGTAATTTGAATTTCTGTGCCTAGTTTGTAAAAGAAACAGACAATGAGGTTCGCATGCGACTTCTGCAGTTTGTCACTGGCACTTGCAGATTACCACTGGGTGGATTTGCTGAACTTATGGGTAAGTAAAAGGTAACCAAAAATTTTGTAATGTAATTGTTCCATTTGCAAATGAACCATGCTGCAAGTGTACAGCTAGCAAGAACTTCATGTACATCAGCTTGGATCTAGAAGAGCTTTTTATATCAGAAATCCCATGAATACATTTATAAATGATTAGGGAATTAGCTCATTTCTATGAGAAGAATGTTCATATTCATGTAACGTTGAGTAGTACCTAATGAGCTCTTTCTGCTGTATCTGAGTTGTGTCTTATGTCACGTGTATGTCATATGTGCTACTTAAAAGGAACGGATTACACTTTTTTTTAATCTTCTTCTCTAGGAAGTAATGGTCCTCAGAAATTCTGCATTGAAAAAGTTGGTAAGGAAACCTGGTTACCAAGAAGTCACACTTGGTGAGTTGTTACATGTAAACTTTGTGTACCTTTAGTGGGTCTCAATTCTGGTCTTCCATTTACCAAATCAAATGAAATGTAATTTGAATCAGTTCTCCATCTCCATCTTCAGCGTCTTTGATTGCTCTGACATGCCAATATTGAAAACTTTTCCGGTTGCCCTATTCTTAAATTTTGCTACTGCACTGTACACGGTTTGTCAGTATCAGATCTATGAAAAGTATGATATCATCCTTCTTGCATAGAACTGAGAGGTGTTTCCCTAATTCTTTATTTTAGAGAATATTAAATAACTGAACAAAACTCATGTTGGTATAAGGTATATACAGTTACTAGGTACACTCATACAGTAACATTATAAAAGATAAATGTGTAGTCGTGAGAAAAAGTAGCATGAAAGAAATCACAGCAGATGCTCAAAACAAGGATGCTTAGCCAAGAATGCAGATACTTTTTCCCGCGAGGCGTTAGGCTCTTACTGGCTTGGTATTCCTATGCCAAACTGGTGCAACAGGTACACAGGTAAGTTTGCCGTATATACTGTGTGCAAAATGGATACACCTTCCTTTGGCAACATTGTGACGCTAACATTCATTATACTTTTAAACTACTTCAGGGAATCCTCCATTTTACCATTTCTCCACTGGTGCTGTTTTTTCAAGTCATGATTGCAAGAGTTAAACATCCCTTTTTGTCTAAGATAGTTTTGGGGAAGACGTGGAATGAAACAGAATTTTGGCAGAAGCCTTTTAGGGCAAAGTTTAAGAGGGAAAAAACTCCTATATCCTGGCATGCCTAGGAAGGAGAAAAAATCATCTTTTTCATGCTCTTGCTGGAATTTGGAGATGCATCAAACTAGAATGATACTAAACTTCATGGTTAACATTTCCTTTTCTGAGTATTATAGTTCTCTGTATCTTGGGCTGTCTTTAGTCTTCAAAGGTTCTGTTTTTTATCTGACGTGATAACAGTCTTTCGTTTCTTAAAGTATTCCTCTCAAACTTTGTCTGTTTTTACTGCTCATAGAAATGTCAAGGCAGTGAGATTGCACTGATTGCTATTTCTTAATTTCTAATTGTTAGATCAGAACATTTTAAACTTATTATAATTATAGCAGTCAAGTTCTGTAGTGTTCTACATGGGATTTAGATAACCTTAATAAAATTTTGTTTTTTTTCTGCTCAGTTTTAATCGTTTGGATTTGCCACCTTATAAAAGCTATGAACAACTAAAAGAGAAGCTGCTCTTTGCCATTGAAGAAACAGAGGGATTTGGTCAAGAGTAGAAGTGGCTTCTAGTCAAAAAGGAGATCATACATAGTAAAAGGCCCTGCCAACTAAAATTGCACACTTAATTGTATATAAGCTTTTTGTTCTGTACAGTGATCTTTCTGGAACTCTAAAAGTATAATTGTTCTCTGTTCTTCCACAAAGATATGCAAAACAGTTCAGCCTTTTCTACTTTTATTTATTGCCCTTCCAAAAGACCAGAAAAAACCCTCATAAATTTTGAAAGCAGAAGAGACTTATTTAAAATATATATAAAAAATATAAATATATATACTAATAGGCTCTAGTTTTATAGAGCTTTAAGTGTATGAAAAGTTGCAGCCATTTAAAAGGGCCTGGATTTGCTTTATCTTGGCTTTATTATTCAGAAAAACGTTTGAACTGCTCTGTGTTCTCTCTTAAGAAACATCTCCAAGTTTGTTTTATTGCATGGCTGTTCTAAAGGTGTTAAAGGCTTAGGCCAAACGTATCCTAAATATGTAGAAAGATGCTGCTGGTATTTGAGACGACAGAATATGTTGTTCTGTCAGTTTAATTTTTTTAAATACGTAAATAGCTGATATATCCCTCTCTACTGATGTAGCCAAGGTCATGAATAAAGCCTTTACTACTTGCACAAGAGTCATGTACAATAAGATGAATGTGATTTAATGTTGAAAGGAATTGGTGCCACTGTTCCGACTTATTGTAGGAGCTGAACAGAATATTTTAATTCATTTGAGCAGCATTGAAATTTGTTTACATATTACCTTGGGTTATTACCACAAGGATGTTAGGTAATCTTCAAAGAAAAAATAATAATAAAAGAGAAAATATTACACATTCTCTCCTTGGTCTGGTGTCTTACAGGTTTCTTTTTTTGTTGTTTTTTGTTTCCCTTTTCAATCCGCGATGTCCTTTCTAGAGTATATTAATGTAAACTGAGCTATAAGGGTATACAAGAGGTAATGTGAACTTTGCTGCTTTCTATGTTCATGTTCAGTTTCAGTTATTGGATCTAGTAAACCCAAATAAAATGAAAATTACATAAGCTTTGCACAGATAAATATTCTTAAGTATTAAATACCCTCATTCCTCTTAAGTTCTTAAAGAAATTCAGCTGTACCTGAATTAAGTATGTCTAAAACCTGTCATTCTTTTATGTAGGTCAAATTTGTCCTAAGTGCACAATAATATAAAGCCATTTTAAAATTAGTTTTATTGGCATTGAGGGCATTTGCTGAACTGCAAAGATGTGTTTTTAAAAAAAAATAATACCTTATTCATGTGAATTACATTAAATGCTACTTTTAGCAAACTGTGCTTCCTTATTATAGAGTAAAAACATTTTTAAAATTACCATTTGTATTGTTTTAAATATTAACTGTAAATTCCATTACATTTAACTTATACAGAATTTTGTACACACATGAAAATGATTTCTTAGAATGATTAAAAAAACTTCTGTAACATACCATATTACAGTTAAAAGCGTACACACAGAAGAAATAGCTGTTTCTGTTCACGTATCTTTCCAATACAGCAACTGAATTCTGCCAAAATTTTATTTTTCTACAGATTGGATTCTCTTGAGGCTTTGTATTCAGTATGCACAGCTTACTGTGGAGCTGTTAACCTGAACGTAGCTTTGGTAACACCAGTAGTGCAACAGGCCCAATAGACTGCTACCTTACATGAACCTTCTGTAAGAGTTTCAAAAATTTCCACCATTTCGAGGGTTTTTCATACTACACCAAATATCTTCTGCAAAACCATTTTCATAAATACTACATACTTTCATAAATACTACATAAAGCATTAAACTAATTTCAAGTGCAAATCCACTTAAATTATGACTTACGCTGGGTTAGAATGGAGGAAGCTTTAAAAAAAAAAGACAAATGTCAAAGGCTGGGCAGCAGAAGTGTGTGTGGCTTACCTAAAAGACAGTTAAGAGGGCTAAATGTCATAGAGTTGAACTTCATGAGTGTGCACTAATGAATGACTTGGTGACCCACTACCAACTGCTGAATTTTGTGAATCTGTGAGTAAGTGAACAAAATAATAATAATAAAAAAGACAGCACATCACAAGAATGTAGTTGCTTTATTGTTTTGATAATTTTAGCTGTCTCATAACTGCAAGCAACTCAGCTGCTCTTCTCTAAACACTCAACAATCTTTACCTGGTACCTGGCTAGCCTTCCTCTTTGTGCAGATACTGTTTTCTGCAGCAGAAAAGGCACAGATGCCTCTGCCATGAAGTACTAGAAGCAGTTTTGTGTATGGCAGGTGTTTTTGTAGTGTATGAATGCAGAAAATTCGAAGAATCTCTCTGAAACACTACATGTCATCCACCCCAGACCTTGACATATCGAAGACTTCATTTTGATGCTCTACTAATAGAAAAATAAGAATTACTTTACCGTAGTGGAGAAAACCATCTTTTAACTAATTTCATGTTCTGAGGCTAGAATTAAAGCTCTAGATTGTCTCTCAGCTGTGGATTTTTACTGCTGACTTGGCACAGGCTTGGTTTGTTAGTCTAAGCAATTTATGCCCTTCGTCATCTTCCTCCTATAGATTGCAATATCCTTTTCTATTACAGCAAACACTAGGTAGTTATAGTCAATTTGTTCTAGACTAGTAGACTTTCCACTGGCAATTCCATGCGTATTTGCCTACCATTTTTTCATTATTTGGTCCTCTTTTTCTGTTGGGTAATCAGAATATATTGTTTGGAAAGTCTGTAAGTATTTTCTATGCTGGGTATCTAACTTAGGTTAATTTATTTTTCTGGTGGAAGTTCCTGCTAAAATAGTAGAAAGAACAAGAAGAAAGTTTTGCTTTATCTCTACAAACAGAAGTCTCCGTGCTTCCAAATTGTAGTTCCCTTCTAATGTACTGGGAGTATGCATTCCTCCTGTCATCGTAGCCTAGGGGAAGGAGTGCATATGTCCAGAAAACATTGTGCAGCCACTAAATCTTCAGAATTCACAGCTGCTCAATGTGCAGATAAGTATTCATATTTCACAGAAAGCTTCTCACTGCATATGCTGATACGACCCATAAAAGGATTTTCTTAGGTGTTCCCTACCTCACTTTTTTTTTTTTTTTAAAACCATAGCACTTTTTGCAAAAAGTCAAACACTAGCATTGAAGTGTATGGAATTAAGATTGCTTGTGCAGCCTTAACAAGAAATTTGTAGCAGCATCTAATAATGTGAACATACATTACTCTTGAAGGCTGTTGAACCCCACAAAAGGAGAATGCCCTAGAAAAAATTGCAGGTTTAGAATTATGTCATGGCCCTGTATTTCTTGTTTTTAAAGTTAAGCTAGTCATGTTTCTTATTATTCCTCATACATAATTTGCAGCTGAACAGTGTAAAAAACTTAATTAAAAACCTGCAGAACCACTGTCTCAAGCCTTTCTCCTCCAATATATACTCTGCTTGTCTATGAAGCCCTTTATTCCCATGTAAGTAATAGTCAGGATCACCTAATGAAACAGATCTTCTAGTTGGCAGTTTAATTGAAATGAGATGGAGATAGCAGGTTTAGGTTACACTTTTATTAACAGCTTCAAAGTATTTGGGGTCTTTTTCCTATGTGGCTCAAACCTGAGGCACTGAATTCCCATTATCTTGTTTCCTGTTATATAGAATTAAGCAACTCCAAAGCTTCTTTCTGTACCTGAAAGAAAGAAATATAACAAAACAGTGCCAGATAGTTACAGGCTCTTCTAGCAGAACTTACCATGCAAGCACCCAAACGTTTCACCACAGTTCTGTAAATTCAGAACCCTCCTAAGACTAGTCATTTTTCTTCTGCAGTTCAAGATGCTCAACACTTGAAACATGAATGGAAATAAAACCACTTAAGCCAGTGCCTTCAGTGTAATTAATTCACTTACTGTATATAGTAAGTTTATTTGGGTTGAATACAGATGATTAGCTCTTGATTTGCTGTAATCCAACAGTTGCATGTAGTAAGTTGTCCTATTTCTGACCATAACCAGCTAAGCTAGGGTTTTCAAAACTGTGGACAGTAGCTAAGGAAGTGTGAGAAGGCTGTTTCTGAGACTGCCTTTGCCTAGGGATTCTGGGTAAAATCTAATAAAATTTGAATATGACTGTAACATCTATATTAAAACAAACAAACAAAACCAACCAACAAACTTCTGGCTGTGACAGAGCAAGCAGTGCAGACAATGTAAGCCAGATACCGCAGATACTCAGAGGTAAAAAATGTTCAGAAAACCTACTTATGCCTACCTCTGCCAAATGCAGAGACAAGAATTCCAATTTCTTTGCACAGGCCAGTTTCCTTCTTACTGGACTACCAAGTCTAGTTCCCAATGAATTTTGCCTTTTACACTTTCACCCAGAGAATGGAGAGAATACCACCTCTCTCAGTTCAGCAGCTCTGCACCCTTCTAGGAGATAAGGAAATAGATGTTTGTACCGGGAGGCCAAGGACGGCTGCAGCAGATAAGCGGTTTAACAACTTGGCTACTGCACAAAAATCACTACTGACTCCTTTTGCATGGTTTCTAAAGAAAGGCAAGCTTTTGTGATCACTTGTTTCACGCGTGCCTCCGGCTACTAATAACCGTCAGAAGACTTGACCAGTTCCATACATACCTGAGACCACTACTCCTTTAGGCTATTAAATTCCTATACATTTTGCAAAGCAGTGGAGGCACGGAATCCTTACTCTTATTTCTACTGAAAAATGTTACTGAAGGAACTCACTTTTGGGAGAAACAGTTTGAACTTTACTAGAGAATCTACAGAGGGAAACCTGAGTAGTGTTTTTTCCGAGGTGTGAAGTGCAAAATCCTACCAAAGTATTTTTTACAATTAGGACATTCAGAACGTCATAACACATTTGGATGTAACAGTTAAAGCACGATCTCACACTGCAGCTTAATGCTAAATGAATTAAGAGATCAATCAACCATAAGAAAAATCAATTGGAAATCAGGCTTTGTTAGTCCTGATGCTAGCAGGATTGTTTATGAAAGATAACTGCAATTGCTGTGGTTTATACCGAATGTAGTATTAGGTCTAAACAAGTCTAATGGATGACCCTCCCGGAAGTACTCTGTATGTGTTTAGGTAGGAAGCAGATGCCCACCGATCCAAACCAGGATCCTTCTGAGCAGTTCAAAAGGGTAATTAAGTGCCTCATGTCACCTAGCATTGGAGATTTGCTGTCAAAGATACATTACTTCCATTTGTCTCAATTCAGATAGTCTGAATCTCTCCCTAGGGGCCTGGAAAGGACCGCAATGTTAAGTTTTATGGATCTAGGCAAGTTTTTGATACGTCCATGCTTTTTTCTTCCTCCTGTTCATGTGGTTTTTAGCTGTTCCAAAATAGGATTTCTACCTTTCCGGTTTTAGGCATATGAAAAGTGAATCTCTGCTTACATAGACAGGTTAGCTCAGATGCCTGCCTTAACTTCAACAAGACAGTTAAGGGTGGGTTGTTGTTAGCACTACAAAAACATCATGAAGAAGAAAGCATAACGGTTCTTTATTATAAACAGATTATTTCCAACCATTGTGTTCAGAGGCATTTACCGACATACTAGAATTTTTTGATGTCTGGATGTGATCCTGGAATATAGGTGCTGAACTACAATTTACTCTGAGTTAACTTTATAAAACGTTCCATTGCCATGATGTCACACATGCTGGTTACAGTATATAATTGTACTATTACAGTTCTTAACTTCCTACCTGTTTGTCCTCTTCTGTATGTGCAGGATACTCCTTTGCTTTGCTTAACCACAGAAGAGCCATCTTTTTATTGTTTAACTTCAAGTATGTCTTCCCCAAAAAGAGCAAATTTTTGCTGTAGAAATTTGGGTCAGCTGTATAGAGACAGGAGAAAAACTTTAAATGAGAATGAGCAGCATACTATCAAAGCCATGATATAGTGTCATTCCTTTAAATACTTATTTCGGAAAAGATGAGTAGTATTTTGGCTTTGGAAGCCAATGTAAAATTTTTACTTGCTAGATTTTGGACTCAGTTACATTAGCTAGCAGCTTGTTAGTTAATATACTAAATGAAACTAGGTTCCTCACAAAGAGCAAAGTAGTGAGCTTAAAGCATAACAGCTTTGCTTTGTAGATTCTGTGCTTTTCCGGACCTAGTAGGTGCAACAAGCAATGCAACCAGCGTAGCAAGTATAGGCAAGGAAATAAAGGGCACATTTCCTAGCTTCAGACCACACATATACAGATACTAGCTTAGCTTTTGCTACACAGGAAGAAAACTTGAAACTGTACCTGCATTTAACTTTTTTTTAAGGAGAGTTTTAAGACGTTGCTTTTATAAAGCATGCTTTGGCTATCAATCATTATTAAAAGACTAGTGTTGCCTGCTGTTCATACTTATAGCACAAGCCTTCTCTGCTGCTGGATCTAAGGTCAGGATTCAAAACATACGGAGGTGTTTTGGAGGCAAATTTTGAGATTAAGTGCACCGTTTCAGTTCACAGCTGCATTACTTGACATCCAGGGGAAGATACACAATGAACTTTTCCTTTAAACTTCACTGATGCAACTATATATATATATATGTTTCATAGAACACTGTCTTTCCTTGTCTTCCTTTCTCTTTCAGCTAGTTAGTTTTGCTTATGGCTGCACTCTTGGAGAAATAATAGGTCCGTATTTTCTTTTACATGTGGACAGTTTTACTGCCAGTTAGATTGGCACTCTGATCCAAATAGCTTCTGAAATAATAAAGCAGCATGCTTTCTCTGTTGTTCTATTTAGAATACAGAGGACTTCTGAACCTTAAGGAAATGTAGAAAAAGTGACATAAAATTCCCTTTTCTGCTTGCTTCTTCCCCCTGCATTCCAGTTGAATGCCTTGGGGAAGAGTACTTTGTTACTAATGAAGGTACAAATTTCACTTCAATACTTACTCTGGAAAAACCCTCATGTTACACTCTAAATGACGATAGTAAACATGTAACATACTTTTGAGTATCTCTGATGAACATTCCAATGTAACAGTCTAGTGTGTTGACCAGCACAACAGGCTGATACGTTTATCAGCAGATCATATGCTATTAAGGTAATACTGGACGCTAGAGGTTTATTGCAAGTCATCATTCACAAAAGATACTATTCTGTCAAGTATTACCTTCTTCTGCCTGGTGGAAGTAATGAAGAGCCTGCAAAAGATAAGGTTATCTTCCTTAAAACAGAGAATAAACTGAACACAGTAGTCAAACTAAAGCCTTATGCGCATGCTTAACATAGCCAAAGAAGGACTTCCTGTCCATGATCTTATTTTTATTAACTCAGCATGCTACTGATGGTTCTCATTCAATGCACAATCAGATTGGACGTCTTCTCAACAGAACCAGTACTCATCCAACTATTCCCCTGCCACCTCTTCCGTAAGTACAGTACCTTGTATTTGTCCCTAGCAAATTGGATTGTGTTTCTCCCGTCTTCAACTTGTCAAGATCATTTTGAATTTTATTTCTACCATCCAGCATATCTGCAGTTTCCCCCAGCCAGTTCTCATGTATAAATTTAATAGATGAAATAAATCTTATGATTCAGGTCATTAATGTTGACAAATACTTCAGGGAGAACTGACTCCTACAGAGCACCAGTAGTACCCTCTTACTGGAGAATAAATCTTTATGAAATCCGCACACATTTTTCAACTAGTTTCCCATCCTGCACATCAGAAATTTCAGTCCATTCCTATCTTTCTGAGGTTACTAGCAGGAGGGAAAATACTGTCAGAGAGCTTAAAGTGTGGACTTATCTACAATACAGATTTTGTACTGAAACTGCAGAAGTCTTACCAGTATGACTCAACTACAGGTTCTGGGACAAGTTTGCTTCTTCAGCCACTTTAAGTGCTACAGAACTCGATCCTGGACTGGCACGTTTCTGCAGTATTCGAAATCCTGGCTGACACTTTGTATTCTTCAGAGAGTGATTTTCAGCAAAACTTACAAGCTTGACATTCCATTAAAAAGTTTTATTTCTTTTTCAATCAGAGCTTAAATTGCTTTCTGTGTAACAGCAAGCAGCCTTCTACAGTTACTTTCTAGTGACTCCTGCCCCCCCCCACCTTAAAAGAACAAAACATAGTGGGGCAGTTATTGGTTGATCTAAACAAACAAAGATTTTAACAGCTGCAGCAAACTTTCCTATTACCAATTTAATTTTCAAATTTCTATATATGTACAAGTGTTTAAATAAGATGCATACTGTGTTGGACACCCTAGAAGATACACATCTGGACAGTATGTTTTAGGTTGTATGACAGCAGGAATTTTCATAACAAAGATGAACAAAAATACTTTCAACTGAAAAAAAGCACACCATATGTAGCCAGGAGATGAGAAGGTATTTCTTTGTGGTAAGTAAGAAAGCAAGCTGTTGCTTTTTGCATTTAGTATAAAGGGAAAAATTCTAATACTCCTATCAAATAAGTACATGGTATAATACCACAATATAAATCATTAGCACTAGAACTAGTACAGTTAGTTATCTGCAATAGATCATAATACTAAATACAAAGTAAGTTACATATAGCTTGTTATTTTCTGCTGCACAAACTACATGAAATAATTTTCACTATTCTGTGTGTGCTACAGCTGAAAAAGATTTTTGTTTTTAGATATCCCTCACTCTCCTGTTATATTCCTATTTTATTAGTGACAGTTGTAAACTCACAAGTCCATGCTTATTCCATAAGCAGAGGTCAGCTTTGTCAGAAAAATTAGTGAACGTGTATCAGCAGCTTTGTGGGAGGAATAATAATCTGAGAAACATTTTCATATTGTACCTCTTGAAATGTGGAGGTTGGTGGTGTGGCAAATAGCGTTGCAGCTATTTTTCTTTGGTACCATGGCATTTCAGCAAAGGAGTAACACCTGGAGCAAAAGGAAACATTTGTATATAGCCTTCACATTTTTCTCTTGTTTTCGAGTAACATTCTCATGTCTTGGACATCATAATTCTTGTTTCCAAGAGTCACAACAACTCCAGCCACACTGCAAGTTCTATAAGTAAGTTCTTATAACTGTACAACAAAATAGCAAGATGTTTGAAGTTGCTGCATAGCTCTGCTAAAGAAGTTTTGGTGTATGTTTTACTGAGAACTGCTGTTATATTAGACAAAACTGGAGACAGTTATTAACCATGAGACAGCTTTTGAGCTTGAATGACTTTAGCGATTTATGTGTATTGTGTATTTGATATTTGCAAAAACAGGGCACAATTGAGTAATGTCATTGCCTTACCTCAACACTACCTTGTTTTTCTCAATTATTAATATGAAGCAGATCTGCAGTACATTCCTGAAAGACTCTGATCTATAAGAATGAAAATAAACCCAAGAATCAAACTACTGTGTTCTAGGCTAGGCCATTCTACGCTGTTTTCCCATCTACTGAACAACAAAGGTAATCAGTCACCTATCTTACAGATGCTGAAAGGATTAAACATTTGCTAAGTATTTCAAGTACATAGAACATTCCAGGTGTAAACGTTAAACAACACTATTCACTTTATTACCCTCCCACAATGAGTACAAAAATATGATTCACTGTGTAAAATAGAGCACTCTAGAGGAGATGAAAAATTAATAAATGCAAATATGGAAGTGTTCGGAGGAGAGGGGGGCAAGGCATGGAACACACAGTCTGAGTTGAAATTTTGCCATCAGATGTGCCGTATCAGAAATGTCAATAAGAGGTTCAATCCAGGATAGACTAGAAAGGAGAAGAATACTCAAGAATTGGCTGATACCAAATCCCAGTTTCAAATGAAGACGCTCTGGGATTCAATGATGAGTATATTCAAATATACAATATGGGGATATTTTAGTGCCAAAAGCAATAATTATCTCACATTTCTGATCATCTTTTCTAATTTTCCTTGGGAACAATGTTTTAAGTACTTTCCAGAACAGGCTTCCTATCTCAAAACTGATCTTGAGGCTCATTCAGTATACACTTCTGTTTAGAAATTTGGATACTGCAGTTGTTGGGACATGTGGGAATGAGTGGTGGACGCTGAAAAACCGAAGTGCGTTTGTAAACTAATAAAAAACTCTGGAGCAGTAGATTGTAGTTTACTCTGACACTCAAGAGTCCAGAAAAAAACACAGAGAAGGTGGCTGTGGTTTTTAGTTGGTTTTTTTTTAAGCTACAAATACATAGGCCTTATTTATTTTCAATCTCTCAATTTTACAGTAGAGATTTCCTGTAAAACAATGTAGCAGCTTTGGTCTCTTTCAGAAAAAAAAAGAGAAATGCTGTCTGGAGTCTCTCACTAACACATAAAAGATACTGCTTTCAACCACACCGCTTCCACAGAATGTGCTGGTTAGTATGGGAAGTTGTATTTCCAGTCCCTTCGCCTGCTATGTAACAGTAATTCTTAGTACCAATTTCACTGAGCAGTAAATTCAATTTCAGAGATTTTTGTTAATGCATATGCATTTATAAGCTGCCTTTACTGAAATATAACTTTTAAAATACAGTATCATGACAGATAATAATGGAAGTATGTTAGGAACACATTTCACTTTTGATAGCTTTTCATTATACACAGATTGTATGAAGTTGCAGCCATCACTGAAATTCAATGTAAATTCAGTGTTGAGTTTTGCCTCCATTCACACCAGTGGAACAAAACGAGTAGTACTCGCAATCTCTGATGTCTGCTATGGAAACATACTTATGTCTGCAAAATGAGTTTTTAATAGTTCCATACAATAAAGCAAATAAATTGAATGAACAATTACTTTTCATCTTTTTGAACTGCGTAAGAATTAACAACCAGACTTTTTCAAGGCATGACGTCCTATACCCATTCAATAGGTTTTCATGTTTGCATCAACTAATTACAAGCCACTGAATTATTCCAAGCATTTCTTCAATTCATATAAGACATTTTATATTCTGGCATTTTTCTTTGCCACATGACAACTTTTTTTTGATAATACGCCTTACCAAATGCCTATAAGATGAATTGTTGTAGCATCTTTTGGATTCAGTTCAATGGCTCTCTAGTGAGGGAGGGGAAAAACACAAGATGTAAAAAGTTGTTCTGCCACATTTGGATTACTTTTAAAAAGTAGACTTGTTATCCTACTGTTAATTAAACCCGATCAAGTACATAGAATTTCAAGGCGATACAGTATTTATGCAATGCACAACCAAGTCGGTTCACCTCCAAAAAACTGAAGACACTGACAGATTTCTAAGCACTTCTGTTTAGTAGGTCATTAAGAGTTACGCATGAGACTTGGTGTGTTCAGGTTTTGATATAATTTCTGGTGATATAAAGTTAGTAGGCCTTTATCTTCTCTAGTATTTGTCCTTTACTGCTACACAATCCACAGTTAAAAGGACGGCCACACATCCATTTCTCAATAGCACAGTTACATTTTAACTAGTCCTAAGAGATGTCAAAAGCACTTCAGCTATTTCAAGACTCCCTTCTATAAGGGCTTACTTTACTGCCAGAGATAATTTGTACTCCTTGTTGCTGGGGCATTCGGAACTGTCACAATAACCCAAATTTTCGCCAAAAAATAGTTCACAGTTGTCACACAATCTACATACTGGATGCATTAATGCTGTCAAATGCAAAAAACCGTTTACATTACCTGGAAGTGCTCTTTGATAACAATGGCATTTCCAATTTTAGTCTTGATTCCTTCAAAATCTCCCACATCACTGAGGCAAATTCCATACCACTGTAATTCAAAGAACAAAAATAAAACATTTAATACAGCACTATAGCTATTAATAGTAAATTTAAAAAAAAAAAACAAACAAAACAACTGCCACCACCACTAACGACAACAAGCACGAAGTATTTGTTATGAACAGCTCAGGCAGCATCAGAGCAACCTGCTGGTCTGCATGCATAAGGGAATCAATGTCCTCTTCTTATCCAAGATGCAAACACAACTGACTGTACTTTGTTACCTCTCTGTCTGTGAGAGAAGCAGCACAAAAAAAAAAAGAGCAGAACAAAGCCAGAGCCTGAAGTATTTCCAGTGAAACTCTCCAGTACTACTGTGCACAGAAACAGCACGCTGAAGTCTACACCAGAGAAGGATGAGCTGATTACATCAGCTGTAATCAACCTGATCAGTCACCTCTTTCCATGGTCCTGCACACATCTAACCAGTTCCTGTTTCCTGCATACAGGAATTCTGGCTGCAAGTGTCTGAACTCTGATCTTCCAAAAAAGTTAGGAAGAATTAGAAGTCTCACTCATTCTCAACTGAAAAGTTAAATTATGCTGCAGTTTGCTGAAGCAGCACGACGACATTTGTCCCAGTTTCTACTGGAAATGAAAGAACAAGATTTCAGTTAAGTTTTTGTGCTTGACTCACCTTATGCGCTGCAAAATTTGATTCATTTTTTTCAAGTGCCTTTTTTGCACATTCAAGGGCTTCATATGCCAGTTGTCTTTTCTTCTCTGCAGAAGTACTACTAAGCTGAGCTAGATCTCGCGATGCCCGTGCCAGCCGCCATAACAACTCTGCGTCATCACTAGTTATGAACAGAAACACTAACGTTTTAAAGCAATAATGGAAACAAAGCAAGCAAAGGTCTTAAACCAGTCTTTCAATATGTATCTCAAGTGGGCGATAAGACAACAGCATATCATCTGTCATTCTATACAACTCCAAGGTAACAAACAACAAATGAAAGCCCTCCATTATAGACTGTCTGACAATACCTTCGTTCTGCCATTCTGGTCTGTGAAGCAAACATATCTGTAGGAAAGGACTTTGTTTTCTCAAAAAAGATGCAGATTTAAAAAACCAAACAGTACCATACCAGAAGGAAAACAAGGACTACTTTGTCCTTAGCTAGATGGTATTTTTTGCAGCATTCCACTGATATGATATTAAAGTTCACTAGGAACGTTTAAAATATTGTGCATCTTTTTCCCTATAATTGTACCTAAACAATGAAATTCTTCCTAGGGCAAAATGAAAAAAACATAGATTAGCCACACCACCATGACATAAAGCTGTACATTTATATATATTTATTTATATCACTGTATCAAATGGTGTATGGTATGTTATAGCCAAAGATAAGGGATTTTAAGTTTTATTATTTTATTAACATATTGTTTTGAAACACTGCTTGCACTTTACTATACTTTTACCTAACCACCATTTTAATTTTGGCTTACTATTTTAATAGAGTCTTTAAGTTTAGAAAGTCTTTCACAGGTTCTGGCTATCTGGCTATAAAACTCTCCCTCCCGCCCCCCTCCAATAGGAATACTGAAGTCAAAACTACCAGAAACCAAAAGTATTAAAAAGCATACACAAGTTATTGCTAAACTCACAGTATCAATAAGAGCCAGTTTTCTTATCTGGAGTAAAACTGAGTCACTGCTCACAGCGCAGCAGTCCTGCTCTAATTAACACAGTAACACAGAACTAGCACACTCATTTTTCAGCCAAGACACAAAAATGTGAAGTACTGCTACTGGAATCATTACTCCTCACAGAATAATTAGTATTGTTATACATCTAGTAGCAAGCTTATGACCTTACACCTTGCTTATGATATGGTGTCCCTTACAGGCTAGGACCTTCATTTAACTTCCGGGCTTTACACTGGCACCTCTGGCAAGAACGAGGCGGGGGGGCGAGGGGAAAAGAACTGAAAACTACTGAAAACAACTGAACAGTTGATTTCCTCCAGAAATGTTCTAGGAGTGAGATGCCTTGTCTCCTCCAAAGGAGTGGACTCTTCAGTTGGCAATGGATTTTGTGCTTTTCCCTTAAACAGCTTGTCCCGGTTCGCTTATTAGTAATGTTTTGTGCAGTTAAGACATAACTACATGGGTAAGGAGCCTTTTTGTTCAGACTCAAATCCTAACATGAGACAAATGAAAACAGAAAAAACAGCTGGTCAGCAATGAAAAAGAAATAAAACGGTGACTCTCAAAAGTTTTCAATACCCAAATTCTAGGTACTTTGATCATTTAGTAATGTGTAGACACATTATGAGTTTTTGCATTATATTTTAAAGGATTCTTAGAGTAACAAAACAAACAAGCAAAAAACCCTCCTTTGCAGGACTGAAAAACTTGAGTGTTAACCCTCACCTTCTACAGCTACCAGTCCTTTCTTTGTTCATTTTTCCATCAGGAGGAAAAAGATCAAAAGTCCTTCTTTCCTAATTACATAAGGCTGAAAGCAAGGTTCTCCAGCATACCACAATGAGAACATTAGTTGAAAAACCGATACAGAAGAGTACAGAAAAGAAGTCACAGTAATGTCTCAATGCAGTCAAGTACCTATTTTTATGCTGAACCAGCAACCGATACAGCTTTTCAGTTTCTCCACTCCCATACAGGTAGTCTGCTTGCTCTATAATTTCTTCCACTTAAGAAGGAATTAAAATTGTGGAAACAGAAGAACAAATTACATGTAATTAGGACATCATAGCATAAACAAAACATTTTAGAGCAAGACAACCTAGCTGAAACACAAAGAACAAATGATGTAGTTCCTTTTTAGGCCACCATTCCAAACAACTTACACCAGGATTGCATAAGCTACATTTACAATGAACAACTAGGAAGAGAAACAGTGCTGAATACGTGCCTCTCTCATGGAACTACAAAACGGCTTTCAGCAACAGAGCTTTGGATGCTTAATGGATTTCACATTCAAAAGTGTCTTTCTCAATGCATCAGACTACTAGAAGCAGTTTTTTTTCTTTGTGAAAACGGCACAAAAGGAAAAAAAAGAAGTATGAAAAATATGGCCAGGAGGGCAAGTGCAGTAGAGATCTGAGAGTAAGAAAACCCCTTCATTAGTATACATACAGAATTTAAATTGAATAATAAAAATAATTAAAAAAAAAATTTCTTCATTCTCAATATGTTCCATAGTTTTGCCAAAATATGACTGCAGATTGGGTGGGTCCCATGATCTTACTCAACAAGCCAAATGAAACATTGCTTAAAGGTTTTCTGACTGAAGTCCTTAAGATTTTCACAAAAAACGACTCCAAAAAATACAGTTCATCTACTAAGACCTCTATGTGTTCAAGACACTAAAAGCAAAAATAATTTGAAAAATCAGAACTGGCTTTCTAGAGTATCAATTTATGAACTAAGTACCCATTGTTCTTATGATACTTGAATTCTTTTTCTAGAGAATACTTTAAAACACAACAGAAATGGGGGAGTACAGTTTCCACAACTGACTGAATGTAATAATATATAAATAAATTTAATATGTATATAGTACATAAAACAGCATTCCAGAAACAGAAATATAAAACACCACAAAATACAGGATTCTAGTATGAGAACAGATGAAATTAGGAGGAAAAATAACCCAAGGGGAAGAAGGTAGATAATTCTATTGAAGTATATAACTGTACAGGAGAAGAACAAACTCCGAGCTTACTCTTCTGCCAACATCAAAACATGGAAAAATTATCTTTTAAGTCAAAAACCTTGTCTAATTTCTTACAGAACTTCCAGCTATGCTTATCATCTCTTTGGTGTTACTCCTGGGTCCGTGATCAAACTTCTAAATCAAAACATAAGCTCTACCCCCCCACCTTGTAAAATTAATCGTGTTTGTAGGCTTTCTTTTTTCAAGTTATCTACTGAATATGGTCGTGATGTTTCACAGCAGCACACTTTTACTTATAGAAGAAAAAAACATTGAAGGCTACTAAACACGAAAGTCTCTTCTTCAGCTTAAAAAGATCCTACAATATAAATCACTGAAGATTAGGAGAGCATTCTGGATAATTTTTAACTCTGCCATCTCTAAATGCCTTCTATCAACCATTTCAAACATAAGATAAGATAACGGTCTACGTGAACTTTGGATTTTAGTGTCTAAGATTAGCTTCATGGTACATCTTCAGTATTATCTTCAGTGAACTGTTATGTTTGCTTATTGAAACACCCTGAACACTACTCACATATTTAATGACTAAATGCTCAGAACTCAAGCTTCTGAACAGATTTCCCACCAGGTGTTTTACGTAAATTATTAGACTTTTATTTCTTTAAGAGTATTTTTCAGGTATTTCTTTTTACTCTTATTTTTACTGTATCTACTACTTGTCTTGCATAGAAAACACACTAACATTGCTTTTCTTGGCAATGTAAATGCCGGATTCAAGCGAGAGCACTAAAAAAGACCAGAGGCAACTAAGTAATGTTATTTATGTTCCTCATGGGAAATTTTCTTATTTGTATACTGAGTAGCTATCTTAAATCTACTCATTGAACCTCCTTCTATTACAGGAAATGAAACAGTTCCTTATCCACTCAAAAGTCTATTGTCCGAATTTTCATTTCTATACGCATAAACATCTAAGATGTTCCTCTCTTTGAGACACAGAGAAATGGGTTATCTGAACTGACTACTATTTAATCTACACAGTAAGCACACATTTCAGTTAGGCTCATTCTCCATTCAGTTAGGCTTATTCTCAAAAGTCCTTAATTTACCATGTGATAGACAAGTTCTAAGTCTGCAACAATATCCCCTTTGAAGATAATGTTATTTTTCTTTCAGTAGTGAGACTATCTTTATTCAGATCTTGAAAAGAACATTTTATCACTTGTTCTATTCATTTCTAGTAGGTAAAGCAAGGCTTTTCTTCCCCTTTTTCAGCGTGACAAAAATACAAGACAGTTCTCAGTTTTGTCTGAAATGCAATCTCAGTGCTGCTCGACTAGATTAAATGGGAATCGCACTGTGTTCATATTGAAAATCTGAACTAACTAAGTTTTCTAGAAATTGATTAAGGCTTGGTCTGCCTTATCTTATATCTGAACCATATCTTTCTCAGTAAGTTTTTTAAAGCTTGGGTAACACCCTGTATGTGTGTTATATCCTAGACAGGATGAGCTACCAGATCTGCTTTCAGTGACACTTGAACGAATCACTTGTTAAACTGCTACAAGGCTACCCTGAAATATCCTGTCATGGAAACACACCGTGTGCAGTCGTAACGGAGAAAATCAAAAGCATTGCACCCTTTTCCTATACAATCTGGCACTAAAAATTTTAAGTTTCACATTAGAATAACCTACGTACTTCAAAATTTGAAAATATTACCTTTGAAGCTTGCATGAACCTCAGCAAAGCCAGAAATCAGCTTGTGAGCTTCATAAACCAAAAAGGACCCTGCTGAGAGCGCAAACCCCCTTTGAAGGCTTTTTCTAAGCACCTGCATGGGATCATAAGATGTGTATTAATAAACATTGTCACTCTGAATTAAAAAAGTTTTTCTCATCTCTAGCACCAGTTATATTTCAGATTTTGAACGGAGAAAAGACTTTTAAAAGTTAAAAAAAACTTCATAAGAAAAAAAACACATCATCAAGAAGGTATTTTCTTTTTTTTTCAACAGGGGCTCATAATTACGCTTTAAAATATGAACAGAGCACTGGTGTGAAAACAAGCCATAAATACGGAGCACATACAAGAAGCAAAAAAAAGCAAACTTGTGGTTTTCAAACGAGCACAGGGATCCCAGCTTTTGCAAAAATGAACCAGCCCTTCGCTACGTCCCGCCGTGCCGGAGTCTCCCCCCACCCGCCTCCCTCCCCGCCATCTGCGAGGCCCCGGGGAGGGCGAGCGGCGGCCACACGCCCATGAAACGACCCTGGAAGCGGCCGCGCCCGCCGGCCCCCAGAGCGGCAACCCGGCTACCTCGCTCCCGCCGGCCCCGCGGCGGGTACCGGGTCCCCCCCGGACCCAGGGCCCGCACGTCGCGCCTCCCGCCTCCCGCCGGAGCAGCCTCCCCAGGCAGGCGGGGCCGCGGCGAAAGGGCCGCGCCAGGACCAGCGCCGCCATGACAGCAGCCATCACCACCCAGCGTCGCCGCCAGCACCGCCCGCGCCAGCGGAGGAACCGGTCCGTCCCCCGGCCCTGCCCGGGCGCGGGGGGAAACAAGGGCAACGGCCGCCCGTTCCGCCCGTCAGCCCGCTGCCGCTCCGAGCGCCAGCCATTGCGCGACCCCGGGACCCGAGCCACGCCTCGGCCCCAGCCAGCCGCCGGCCCAGGACGGGCGGGGGGGTGTGAGGGAGAGGGGGAGTCTGCGCATGCGCTTCTCGCCCGCGGCGGCTCCGGGGCGGGGCGCGCCCGGTTGGCGTGGGCGTGGCCGCCGCGGGCGCCAGGAGTCCGCAGCCTTCGCCGGCCCCGGCAGGTGAGGGGTTCGGCCGCGGGGGGTGAGGGGCCGCGGCCGCTCCGTAGGGCGGTGGCGTTGCGCGCCGTGCCGCTGTTCAGGGCTGCCTGGGCCCTGTCCGCGGGCGAGGCAGAGCGCTCGGGGGCCCGGGGCCGGCGGCCCGTCGCCTGGCGGGGCCCCGTCGACTTCCCGTGCCTCAGGGGCGAGTCCTCCGCCCTCCCGGCCGGTCGCGCAGGGCGTGCGTCAGCCGGTTTGCCGCGTTGTTTGGTCCCCCTCCAGCCCGGGGAGAGGGGGTTGATGCCGTCCGCGCCTCGTTCTTTCGAGCTGCCGCCCGCCTGAGCCACTTCGCCCCTCCGGCAGGCGAGGGCGGCGAGGCGTGTGGGGCTGGGGCTGGGAGGCTGAGCTGGGCTGGGCTGGGCTGGGCTGGGCTGCAGGCTCTCCTAACCGTCTCCTCTTGTGAAACATCCCCTCAGGTGGCTGGCCCGCTCCCTGCTCCCAGAGACAGGCAGCTCGCCGCGGGGAATTGGGCACAGACTTCTGCAGAGCTCGAGGAATCGGTCGTCTGATTTGCCGTCCCTCAGGTAGCGAAACTCGGTGAAGTTAAAGCTGTACGCCAGAGCACTGGAGTCCTAGGCGCCGGTCTCTGGGGGGGTGTAACACTGCTCTGAAAACCGCCTTCGTCCTTCAGAAAGGAGACTGTCGGAAATCATCATCGTTCCTAAAAAAACATACGCTGTTCTTCCTGAGCTGCTGTTAGAGTGGGTGGTTGTTTTTTCTTTCTTCGTTGCAGTTGCGTCATATGTGTAAGACAAACCTTAGCTGACATGCATGTTGTCATAATTTACTCTTCCACTAGGGAAAAGTTAAAATATGAAAGCTCTTCACTTCTGCTTCCATACTCATGTCTTCAGAGTGCATTAAGTATCCTCAAGGTAATATGCATCACACCGCCTCCAGAACTTACATTTGTTTTCTTGGGAGTTTTATGTCCCCAAACATTCAAATTACAGATATTTCTGTGGTGGTACTAAAAGTTTATGTAGTAAAAGTAATTAGAGTCAAATTTAATCCCAGATTTTTTTTTTTCAATGGAAGTTTTAAATCTTAACTTTATATATGTATAATCACAGAGGTAAGATTTTTCAAAGGGCATGCAGAACACCAATAAGCATTAGAAGAAAAAAAAGCAAGAAAGACGTGTAGAAGAGCAAGGAGAATCAGACAGAGGTCTTTTTGTTTTTCTGTTATGGTGTTAGGGAGAATGTAGTGTTTTTCTAACAAGTATGTTTGTGTTAAATATCTCAGAATTAATCTATACAAATCCACTATATGTGACCGTTAGACTAATTTTAGTTCAGTTGTGAAAGCAAAAGTCCATTTCTGGTAGGTTGAATAACTAAGCCGTTATTAAATGTCATTTGCCAGAATTCCAAGGTAGCAGTCCTGTACCACAGTGTTTTTACAACCTTGTGTTATGCCCAAGGCATTAATGTTTTTCCAGGCTAGAGGGAAGCCGTAGTAGCTGTTTTGTAGAAACAACACCAAAGATCTTTCTTTTAGGGGTAATAAAACTAAAATCTCAATTCCATAAATAGGTTAATATTACTACCTGGGGTGGAGTTTAGGTTTTTTTTCCCCTTATTCTGATTTAGAATCAGATGCTGTCATTACCATGGTTTCCTTTAGGAAATACCTTTAGGGACAAAGTAGTAAGATGTTTTTTCCTTACTTATTAATTCTGTTTATTTTTTCAGTGAAAGTCAGGGTACTCTTCCAACATAAGTAATATTTGATCAAGTTAGTATTTGTAGGTATTAGTTCCTGTTAAACCTAACAAAGTTACTTCTATTCTTCGATCAGTTAGGCTAAGATTAATAACAGCCCCTTCTAGCATTGCATTTGAAGTTGTGGTGTGGCTTGTGGAAACAAGTAGATGGGAAGTAGAATTATGGTGCTCTTTAGTGTTTTTGTTTAATTTATTTGGTTTGTCTTTAATATTGCTTTAGATGAGATGCTGTCGCTCAGGGATTTAGAAATGGCA
Source organism: Calonectris borealis (assembly GCF_964195595.1). Lineage (NCBI taxonomy): Eukaryota > Metazoa > Chordata > Aves > Procellariiformes > Procellariidae > Calonectris > Calonectris borealis. Next base: position 30,546,130 of record NC_134313.1, on the reverse strand, counting down.
TTATTAAGTGTTTGAAAGATTTCTGAATGCAGGAGTTTTGGGGCTGAGTTGCTGGATCCGAGCTTCAGTTTAAGAAATAGTCTTAATAATTTGGATGACTTACTTCATACTTTTTTCTATGGTTGAAAGAAGACTGTATCCTGTAGATCCTTCCCATCCTGTAGCCGGATCAAGTGCGCATGTTCACTCAGTGCTTTATCCAAGACACAGTTAGGAGTCAGCTGAATTAGTTCTAGTGGTGGCAACTTGTTTCTCGTGCTTCTCATATCCAGGAGGGTTATTACAAAGTCCTCATGGTAGGTGATAAGCACATGTGCAATAAGATGATGGTTCCAGGAAGTAGCATGGTTGCTCTGTGCCTGTATTCAGAACCACTGCCTATGTATATGCAGAGCACGTATGAGGCTCAGTGATTTCAGTGCCTCCCAGGCACGGTGATTGCAAAGTGCAAGTAGCTGCTATGATGCAGAATTGCAGGACAGCTGACTGGAGAGCTCTTGGTTTGGCCATAGGAAGGTTTGAAATACATCTGGGCTATAGTAAAGTGTAATTTTGTGATTGTCAGTTTGAAGTTAGTGTTTTTGTTTATACTGAGATACAAAATGATATGCTGGACCATTGTGGGATAGTGTTTTTATGAATTTTTTTTTAGGCAACCTTTAGCAGCGTAGGAAAGCATAGGTATCTTGGAGCATAAGCCACATTGGGAGCTTGCAAGCCACTGATTTTGGTCTACTTACTTTAAAGCACTATCACCTTATTGAGGAAAAAAAGCATTAAATGAATAGGACAAAAAAGGTAATCTAATCTTTGTTCTTAAAATCTTAAAGTACTTTTCTTGCTGGGCTTTTTAAATATCTAATTTGTATTGTACTTTGTTCTCTAACAAAGGCTCTGAGTTTCCCATAAATAATCTTTACAGTGCTGCTGTCATGGATACATAAAACTGTTAGACAGGTTATTTATTTTAGGAGGAGCTGTAGTTCCTCAAAGTATATGCACTCGAACCTGTTACTTTGATTGATATATGGGAATAACAATTCTTGGTTTTAATTTCCTTCACTTCACATTTTAATGCTGCTATTGAAGCTTTAGCCTTCTGCCAAGAAGCCCAGAGGCAGACCTCTGAGGTAAGTTACCATAAAGTCATTTTTAAGAACTGGTATTTGTAACAGTGAAGTGTTACAACATGCCAGGCTTGAAATGGACTGTAAGAAGGATTAGTCTAAAACATGTGATCACTTGCATCTTGTTTCTGCAATAAAATGCAGCAAGTTTTAGTGAGATACAAGTGTTTTTTTTTCTTCTGGATAATGTTAATTACATAGAGTCAGTCAGTGGCTCTACACAGAGAAATTGCAATGAAGAATACACAATTTAAGATATTATTCAAATTGCATAGTTGATAGATTGTTTTCCGTAAAGTAATTGACATAAAAATACTCTGATAAAACATATATGCAGGAAAAACGTTTTCCCCTGATTGTATGCTGTCTGCTTAAAACAACTAAATTTTGAAGTCAGGAGATCTGTGTTTCTTAATTTTCTTGTTCAGGGCACAATATTAGCTTTTATAGTTTAGCTCACTTGGATCAAAACATCACCCAAAATTCTTAAAATACTTTTGTGTGAAGAAGATGCTAGGAAGAACTCTCAGCATTAAAGATATGCCTGAAGGGTGAACACACATATTCAGGAATAAAAAGGTTAACAGAAGGATATTTAGAAATGAGTGTTTCTAAGTCATCTTGTGAACAGGCATCCTAGAAGTCAAATTAATAGTTTCTGGTCTGTGCAGTGGGATTTTTTTTAAACAGAATTCTAAATATGTTCTTTGGCAATGTAACTTAATGATAGATTTTTATATATATAGGAACTATCTACAAATAGTTGCCTGACTTGTTACAGCAGTGTCCTACCAATCCAGCAGATAAATATTTGAACTGTCTGAGTATGATGAAGCTCGTATAAATAGATGATTCATTTCCCACAGAGAAAACAATGTTTCCCTTCTCACACACTCATATGCCTCAAATTTCTTAAATACTAGCTCTTATTTTTGTGTGGCATAATCCCCAGTAAAATGAGTTCTGTGGTCATTAGGGTTTTATCAGTGTAATCTCACTTGTTCAGTTAAGAATGATATAATTCCTTCATGCATACTAAATAGTGAATGTGAGAAGATACAGCTTACGCTCAAGGTTTTGTGTGATTCTTCAAATACTTACAGAACAATTCAAGTTGAGATATATTACTTTGAGCTGCTTCTGTTACTCAACTTGTGAGCACATCAGCTAGTGCCACATGAGAATTTTATCAGCTGTGTTGCCTGTAAAGAGAGAGAAAGAGAGGAGCCAGAATTCAGATAGAGATATGATTTTTAGAGAAGCCTCTAGTTTTCAAGTGCAGTGATGAAATTAGATTATGAAACAATCTTAGCCTTTGTAACTTTATATGAAATATCAGCTTCTGTGAGGTGGTCTGTTTCTTGAGAATTGAAGGGTTACCTTGAGATTTTTTTTAAATATACATTTATATATATGTAGTCCAAGATCACTAGAAATTGTGTCGCTACTAGCCCCATCAGTGGAAAGAGGGATCTGTTTGTCATAATTTCATTGTCAGCTTCTTGCTGCAGATGTGGCATTTTTTGGGAATATGTTGTCATTCTCTGCTCTTTGCATATGCAGCTTTATAAAGAGATGCTAGAGGGCTATGCTGAGACTATGAATTGAGCAGGTCATATTATCAGATGGATGTTGTCTCCCAGGTTATTTTCATTTAGATCTTGTTTTATCCATCTTTGTGCCAGCTTTTCACCAGAACCCTTCTTGTCAAAGGCTGTTGCACGAAGTGCTGTTACTGCCTGGTCTAAGATGCAATAAAAGAGGTTCTAAGGAATACAGGCTTAGACATCTTTACCACAAAAATTTCTATTTGCAAGAAATGGTATCTTAGTCCTGTCTGAAAGAGCAGAGACTGAACAGTTGCATACGCTGAATGTTCAGGACAGTAAAGCTTCATGTGCATTACTTCAGGTTTAGTCTTGGTTCAAGACTTTCATTTTTATAGTCTGTTTGAATAATTAATTTATTTCCATGTTGTCATCTGCCCAGGTTCATGGGGAATACTTAATAATCCAAGAAGGATTGGAGCATTGCTTGTATATGGTACTGACTTTTTCAGTCTGGCACACAGTTTATATAAAATGCTTAAGGGTAGCATTATAGCTAGAAGATTAGCTGATCAGAAATAGACTTTATTAGAAAGTTCTGAAATGTTTCCCCTGCTTTTTCTGGGTCTATCTGGGCCCTGAGGTCACTACAAAATACAGATTTTAGGACTATTGTCATCAGTAGTTCGTAGGAACTAGGAAATGTTCTATGACAGCAACAGCTTACATCAGAACAGATGTGAGACTTGTGACTAAAGGCAGTGATACCAAACCCATCTAGAGCAGTGTTCACTTCATTAGGCTTTTTGTCGTCTTGTAGTTATGTATTTCTGCTTGTCAGATTGGGAAGCACCTATAGTTATGAACATATCATTGTACTACTCTGGAAGGTTATCTGGGCAAGCCTGTACTCTCCTCTGGTATTGCAGCATTGACAGGATTGCTGCAGTCTGACAGTTCCGAAGTGCTCTGTTAGAAGATTATGCTGATAATAGGTATGTTCCTTTCCAAGTAGAATGCCATGTTTACAGTTTCTGTTGAAAAGCAGGCATTGGCTGGGTTATTTGGTGGACGCCACTTATCTTCAATAGGATCATTAGTGGAATTCAAAGAACGTTATGATTGATGGAACTGGCAGGCAAGACTAGTCCTTGACTTACAGTTTTGCTTTGATAATGACAGCTCAAGCAGAAGGACTTGTAATATACTTAGTTGACCTAATCATGCTCTTGAACAGCCTAGACATGGCATAGGGTCAGGAACAAGTATCTCCCTTGTGCCCGTACATCACTGCAGTTCAAAGTCTGGATGTCACAAGTTCTGTCGTACGATTTATATAGTAATTTTCAGTCTTCTCCCGTCCAGAATTATCGGTGGTTTTTTAAGAGCCTGATACGCTCCTGCAGTCATAAAAGCTATTCCAATAAGAAGGACTATTGAGCTGTCATCTGGCCCCATTCTGGTATGCTTTCCCTTGCTTTATGGTGTGCCCTACATGGAGGACAAACAGAAAAGCAGAGGTTTTAATTATATTTGGCCAATGGGGAGCATAGTTACTTTCATAACAATAACTAATTGAATAAATAAGTCTCTTGTTATGTGATGTAACTTACTGGCAGTCAAGGATAACTCACCAGAGCCCAAACAGTATCATCTGTCCATGTAAAGTTATTCTAGTATCCCAAATAAGCAAGTAATCCAGTCATGTATCTAGACTGTTTTGTATCTGATTTGCCTACTAGGTCTGATAGTGTGTTGTAGAATGATATTTCAAGAGGTAATGCACTAGTGCAGCCGTGATTTCTTATTTCCACCATCTTGAAGAGACTGCAATTTGCCAGACTCTGTATTCCATCAAGTCTTCAAATGCTTACTTACCTGACAGTGACTCTGATCCTTGAGGATGTTTATCATCTTTAGGAATCCTACCACCCATCTCCCAAATCTGTTTTGGAAGTTTTCAGCTAATGCAGGCTTTCAGACGTGAGGAGAATTGGGTGGAGCTGGAGTCATTCTTCCTTTTATGCACTATGGGATTATGAGGATTTGTGCAGCACATGCACAGCTCCAACAGCTATAGCTGTTTAAAAGACTTCTGAGTTCACACATGTGAAGCATGTGTGCCCTCTGCAAGTTCTGTAATGACTGCAATGTTGTAAGAGAAGTATCTGTTGTTTATGTACTGAGTTTCACTACCATAAATACTGTTTTGGGTTAATGAGATATGACTTTTTCTCACTAGTAAGTATTTTACTAACTTTTAATAGTTATAATATTATTGAAAATCAGGTTGTATACAACTATTTATTGTAAAACTTATCAGTCTTATGGTATTATGCATAATCACGTTGTCTTTTTTTCAAGTAAAATAGCAAAATTATTTCCTGAAATGCATTAGAAGTATTACAGACCTCTTCAACCCATTATATAAATATTGATTCCTAATATTCTCAAAACCTCTGACAAAAATGCCTTGCATTATTTTTCATCTTGGATTTTGCAAAACTGAAAATGGAAGAGATTAAAGGACTGTCTCAGGATTTGGGAATTTTTGCTTTTGTATCTGGGTTTCAAGTATCCTCCACTTGGATAAATGCATGTTCTTGTTATAAGTTGTCTTTTATCTAATATGGACGCAATTATTAGGTCTCAAACAAAAACATTTGCATTTCAGGGAAGGGAAGCAGCTTTTTTGTTCTTCCTTTCTCTGTGTGTTAAAGGATGCTTTTGCTAAATCTACTCTTTTCCCACGTTAGATGCATAGTGGGAGAGTCAGTGACATGTAGAGGAGGAGAGGAAGTAACAGAATTGACTTATTCGTGTGAGAAAGTACTTGTGATGTAAGAGAAGTGGGACATGCACACACACACAGAGGCTAAGTAGAAAAAGCTGACCAGATTTTTAGGTTGACTGGATGCTATCTATTTACCAATGATTTTGGAAATGTTGCTTTAATGAAAGAAAGGTGGCTACAAGTCCTTTCAGGGACTCATAATAATAAGGAGTTTCAGGGCAGTTAGAGCAAGAAAATTTTGACTGTTTTGAGAAATACGTCTCATTCAAGTTTGAATTCTGTTGAATTTCATGAAAACCCTTTCTACTTGCAGTTGCAGCATCAGTGGGTATTAGAGCATCATTTTGTCAGCAGAAAGTTGTTTTTCTGGAAACAACCATTAAAGAGTCATGCACTGGTCTGCACTGGATTCTATGGGCAAAGCCACTGACTGTTAATGAGCTCTGTCTGGCAGCCAGGAAAGCAATAGGGAATGGAAAATACCAGTATGAAAAAAGAACCAGGAAAAAGCGGGCAGACTGCTTTTTAAAGGTATGCTTTCTAAGCCTAAAAAACATTGGTTTAAAAACAATTTAAATACTTAGAACTCAGAGCTTTGTTTTTTTTCCCTCAAGGACAATGACTGAAACTTGGTAAAGTCATGGGAGCAAAAGATACTCAAAGATGGAATCACGTTTAGGTGTTTGGGAGGTGCAGGAGGATTTCCATGAATCTGACACGCTTCTTAACAATAATGTGCGTGCATGGATGTTTGAGTGGTTCCTTTACAGATCATTTAGATTTACTTCAGCCTCCAAAAGGTCCATCTCTAAGATACCAAAACATAGATGGAGAGGCAACGTGTGAAGCATGCCCTAGTGGAATATAGGAAGCCTCAGGAAAATTCCCTCAGACCACTGTGTTTTCTTTCTCCTGTTGTCATCATTCCTCTTTTCCATATTCCTTTCCCTTTTTGCCTCTAAAAAAAGTTCCTTTTCACCAAAAGTCGTATGAATGCAGTGAAAGGAAGAGAGATGGATTGGGTTAAGTATGGTTTCATGTTCAAGTACACTGTATGTGTATGGTGCAAGTGAGCTGCAGATAGATAGAAGCAGATGCCTTTCTTTCTTTATTCTGTTTAGTGTCAAGGGCAATTGTTCTGTAGAGGCTCACCTCCCAAAGAGGTGTTGGAAATGATCAACTGTATTCCTGAGGAGTATAATTATAGAGACTTTTTTATGTAGAAAATATCTGCTGCTCAGACTTAATTAGGCTTGCAAATGTACATTATCCCAGAGTGGGATTCGTAACTGATAATGAAGTTGTTTCTGTGGGTTTGTAATATCTGCTGGTCTTCTCAGTTCTGGTGGAGAGTAATTGAGATACTTAGGAGGAAATGTGAGAAAGCTTTCAGTTGTTCTTCTTTTAAACGAACCTCCAGAAAGAACACTTCGTCCTAATTCTCAGTTGTTACCTGACTTCAAAGTTGTTTATCCCTATTATTAAAACTTGTAGTTGTTTTTGAAGATTTACTAAAGCAAGATCACCTATTCCTATTACCCACTTAAACTCCTTTTCCAATTCTGCCATGCTAACGGCTTCAGTATTTTCTTACAAAGGTTTGGTGGGGAAATATATCAAAAATATTTTTTTTTTCCTTATTCATTGAATTTTTATTACCTACATTATAAGGTACTGGCATTCATACGGGCTTTGCAGGATATAATTTAAAGCTTGCGAAGTTTTATTGTCAGCAGTTCAAACCACTGTGCTTTCTTTTTGGTGTATCTGTTTTCCATTTGATTCCTCAAGCATTCTGAGAAAGCCAAGAGTGTGACAGTAATACTGTTGGTACATCATAAATCTTAAAAGTTGCATTTGGAGCCTCGAATCTCTCTCCTAACAAGCTAACAATTCTAATGATCAATCAGAGAATTAATGCATTGTGACAATCCCATTGTTTGCTTTTTAGTCCATTTTTAGAATAATGATTTCTGTTGCTGCTTTCTAGCTTAACAAATGGCGGCACAGTGCGTGACAAAGGTGGAGCTGACCATTTCCTGCACCAATCTCTTGGATAAAGATGTTGGTTCCAAGTCAGACCCCCTGTGTGTGCTTCTCCAGAACACGAGTGGTCAGCAGTGGTATGAGGTACAGTATGATGCTTCTCATGAATCTGCTAAAAACACAGTCTAACTTGTTGGATCTTTAAAACAGTGGAGCGTATGATTTCATTAAAATATTTTAATTATATACCAGTACCTCTGAATACTTTTCATTAGATTATGTCTATAATAGTTATACAGGTAGCACACTAATAATCGTTTTCTAATAAATATTTACACCTGTCTGATTTTTAGCACTGTTCCCCCAGCCATGTGTAGACCAACAGAAGAAGCCTTCCAAGTGCTTAAATATGCTTTTATAAATACAGTATGCCAAAACTAGTGTCTCATCCTGGATTTGACAATATACCATTTTTATGTTGGTCTTCCCTATGCAGGAATAGATACTCCTTACAGGAAGCAAAGAAAAACAGGTCCTCAAATATCTCTGACTTACAGCAGTGGGTTTTGTAATATAATGTAATTATTTATATTTGATGAAAGGTTTGTAGGAAGATATGGCTTTATACTTTATACTAAGAAGAACTTTTTAAAGTCTTTAAGAAGAACTTTTTAGGGTCTCTAATAATATGTTATTTGATTTGAGTGCTTGTTTGGGTGGTGAAATACTGGATAAAGTGATATCTTTCTAATTGCAGGTTGATCGCACAGAAAGAGTTAAGAATTCCTTAAACCCAAAGTTTGCCAAGAAATTCCTAATTGATTACTATTTTGAGCTTGTTCAGAAACTTAAATTTGGAATATATGACATTGATAACAAAACCTTTGATCTGAATGATGATGACTTCTTAGGAGAATTTGAATGTACACTGGGACAAGTAAGTATGCAGATGATTCCCCTTAGAATTAAGAAAATAATTGATGCAAATCATTAACCACTTTTATCTTAAATTTATCACTATCTTCTTGTGTAGTTGGGGTACTCTTAAGTTGAATAGGATTCCCTTGTTTTTTCAAGCCTCACTTCAGTGTATATACATTTTATTTGCAAAAGGTCTTGAGATAATGCCCTGAAACGTACTCTAGAATGGTGACTGAAAGATTACTGTCTGAAAATAAGTGGACTATCAATGAACACAAAGTAGTAATTGCTGTTTATTTACTCTAATACTCAAATTCTTATTTTTATGCTCCATAAAAAGAGAATTGGTGTGCAGCAACATAAGAGTGTTCACAAGGGCCATGTTAACCTTGTAATTTGCTTTCCACTCAAGGCAAGCAGTGATTCTGGTTCTGCCTACTGTTGATTTCACTCCCATTTCCCTGTCAAATTCTGCTATTGGTGCTATCACAATCGGGCAGCTTCTTTTTAACTTGTTCTTTCCAATAGATCCTTTGAAGGCGCTTGTTCTCAGGAGAATCTTCTTGGGATTTTTCCTCCCCTGTGTCTAAAGTATTTTTATTTTAAGTGCATTGTGAAGATGGAGGCATTGTGAAATGAAATTCAGTAACAATTTAAAATTAATCATTCATACTTAAAATAAAGAAGGACCTGTAGAATGAGTAGACGCGCTTCTGAGAAAGCGTTGCCTGAAGAGGATAAAATAAAATCAACTAGAAACACTGCAGGGGGAGTCTGATGTTTGTTTGCATGACAAACATTGTGTTTATAAATCTGTTTCCTGAAGCCATTCATAAAACATGGCTTGCATGTGTTTGAATGGTATGTATGAAAAACTTCAGAACAATTTGAGATTGGAACTTAAGGTAGTATCTTTGTCCATGTATGTGTATCATGTTACTACAAGACATTTTATTTCATATTGCTCCTGAAACTCTGCATGTGTTCATCTGCATATGTATTTTAAAATTTTTAAGTGTATCAAGTATTACTTATTTATTTATAGAAGATCATGGGAAGTAAATGTAATGCGGTCATCTTCATGATGAAGAAGAAATTCCTAAAATGAGAATACCTCACTGTCTCATTTCATTCCTTTGAAAATGTATTAAGTTGCACTAATAACTCTTGATACTCAAATTTTGTCTTGGCAGATAGTTTCTAGCAGGACTCTAACGAAACCATTAGTACTTAAAAATGGCAGACCTGCTGGAAGAGGAAGTATTACGGTAAGACAATTAATACAATAAATCTCTTCAGCGTTTATCCTTAAATGTTTTTGTGGTTTTTTTTTTTTTAATTAGTAGCTTGAACAGTGCTGTAAAAAGTATCTTAAAGGATTTTTTTTTTCCTCCACTAATATTCCTTTGTCATCCAAAAGGAGAGCAGCCCACTATAGCCCATCTATAAGTCTCATTTCATCCATCAAAATAATTAGGGCATCCGATGTGCTACTGTTTGGGCAGTATCTTTAATTGTCAGTGTCATCATCTAGTGAATCCCAATGTCAAACCAAATTGTTCCTCCCTCCCTCCACCCCATTTTTTAATGCTTCATTTGTGAGCAAACATGATTTTTTTTTAATGGACCTGTTACAGGAGTGTTGTGGATTTGTGAAAACTATGTATTTCGTGAATACAAAATAAGTATTTTGTTTTGTTTGCCTATCTAGATTACAGCAGAAGAAGTGAAGGATAACAGGGTGGTTGTATTGGAAGTAGAAGCAAGGAAACTGGACAATAAGGTATTCAAGTGATTGCTGTTTCTTTGATAAAGTAGTAAAATCAGAATCTTGTCAAAACAGGAAACATTAAAATGTTCTTTCTTATTTTTTTCTGAAATAATCAAATCCATTAAGATTTTTCTTACACTGAAAAAGAAATTGAAGAAAGATTGCTTCAGAGTAACTTCATTGACTGTTTTGAAATTAATTATAACATATTTCTAAATAAGACAAGTGCATTGCAGGGATATTCCGTGAATAGCACTCATCCATTTAAATGTAAATCTTTATATTTAATCATAAAGATAAGGGAATTTTCGTATATCCTTTGGTTTGAATAGTTGTATAAATAATTACCTGTTAGTGATCTCAAATACATGGTAAAGAGTGTACTTGGAGTGTATAAATCCATTACGTTAAATATTTTGGGGCTGGCTAAAAATACTGTATTTAGAAAGGCTTTTAAAAACAAAGTAAAAAAAAAAATTAGTAACGGCAAAAAAAGTTATTATTTTTCCCAGTCGATTTAATGATATTTTTTGAACTGGATGAAATCCTTAGTTTCCTAACTATGCATCATAGTACTTACTAGTAAAAGTATTCTATACTGTCAGGTATTTTGTATGTGGACACTGCAGAACTTTTATCCTAAATCGACAGACACGCCCTGTTTTCTTCCTCTCTTCCACAGGTGGTAATATAATCAGACTTGCATTTCTTCATCTAAAGCTTTTGTTCCCTGAATATTTAGTTTACTTGTTGTTAATCTAAGTGTGTTTTAACTAGCATTTAATAGGATTCATGCCACAGGCTGTTCTGGGATAATTACATGTTCTTTAAATACAGGATTTTTTTGGAAAGTCAGATCCTTATCTGGAATTCCACAAGCAGACTGGAGATGGAAACTGGGTGATGGTTCACAGAACAGAGGTAGGATATTTTCAGTCAACAACCTAGGGATTAAGGTTATTTGATTTCCAGTGTGTCACAGCACTAGAGGTACAGTGCCTTACAAAAAGAAGAGAATGGTCTGGTAGTTGACATGCAGACCAGTTAGAAATCACCTCAGCTCTTCCACGGATTTTCTGATAGGACAGGAAGTCTACCTTACTCTGATTCTGGTTTCTGCCATCCTATTTTAAAGGAAAATACTATTTTTTTTTTTTAAACTTTCTGCAATCTAGAAGAAAACAAATGTTTTGAAAAGGTACTGCGTACTCACACAGGGATATTTGTCTCGGTGCTACTCTGAGGTTAGAAGTTGGGCATTCCTATGACTGTGCTGTGTCACCTAGCTGTACCATTTACTAATGAAAGTAATTACAGCTAATGCTTGCATAGCAAGGGCAAGCCAAGGGCAAGCAATGCTGAGTGAGGGAAAATGTGCTTGAGCAGCAGCAGCCTTCCACCCAGGAGGAGGTGCAGAGGTCCCATGGCAGCAATTGACAGGGTAGGAGTAGGTTCAAAATGTCTCACCGTAGTGGAAGCTCCGGCCCTAGTCACAGCTGAGGTACTGTGCGCATTTGAAGTGGTGACCATATTGATTTTGAAGCATGGATGTTGAAGAAAGTATAAATCCTTTTTGTGTCCGATGTATAAAAATAGTTTCTCTCATGAGGTGGTTCTTCTGCATAAAATGTATCTTTTCCGTGAGGATTTCAGTCATCTTCAATTTCAGTAATTAATCCAGAATTTGCTGTTCCAGCCTAGAACTGTCTGGAGGATTAGTTCTTTATGTTACATATTTTAAAAACCTTTTTATGTTACTAACTATTATTTACTGCTTTCATTTTCAAGAGAGAGATTTCTTTCTCTGAACTCCTACAGTGCTGGAAGTATAAGTATTACTATTATTAAGTATTATTAATTAAGTATTGCTGTTGTGTATAGTTTCTTGTGCTTTCTGAGATCATTATTTGGTGTATTGGTATATTACAGATACTTTCCAGTTGACAAATTCTGAAGATCTTTCAGTATTATTCTTAAATATCACTTATTTAGCATTCAGCTTGAGAGTCTGTGTGCAGTAGGGTGTCTCTTTATCCTCATGCACTGTTTCTGCTTAACTATACCATGAATTTCTTGAAGGAACATTTCCGTAAGTGGCATTTCAGAATAAATATAAGCTGGAGTGAATTGTAATCTCCAGAGCATTAATGTATTCAGAAATTCCAATGTAATCTTTTTCCATGTTTTTTTGTTAAGTCACGCTTTTATTTATGTTTGCGTGTATTTATATATGTGTGTGCTTATTAAAAAAAACCAATATCAATATTTATGTAATGATAAAGAAATTTAATTATTTTCAGTGTTGTAGCTGAATGATATAGTAGATCACAGTGCAGTCTAGAAAAATATGGAGTTGAAAGAGACCATCTCTTTTGGACAATACTACTTCATGTTAGGAATATTTAGTTTGCTTATATCCTGTATGTTAGGATTTGGATTGCAGGAAGTGATTGACAGCAGCATTAGTCAACTGTTTTTGCTTACAAAAATCATGGCATGACGGTATGACCAATTACAATGATTACTTTACACTCTTGTGAACAATACTATTCTGGCTTTTTTTTTTTTTTTTTAAACAGGTTATTAAAAACAACCTGAATCCTGTTTGGAGGCCCTTTAAAATCTCTCTTAATTCTCTGTGTTACAGTGACATGGATAAGTCAATCAAGGTAGTGTATATGAAATGTGTGTATGAATCAACTAATTAAAAAAAAAAGTAGGATATGTAATAAATGGAAGGTGTTACTCTAGTTATTGCCTCTTTTTGTTATTCCTATTTGAAAGTCACAGAGATACATGCATATTTTAGGAAAAAAAAAATCTCACATTTGTGATGCATTATCTGGTAAAAGTTGGTCTTTGAAAGTCTGGGAAACCAGTTGAACATAAGTAGGTTTGAAATGTCCCATTCAGTTTCTTATTTAGATCGTACAATTTTAGTGTTGCATCAGCCAATATTGGTGGTGTTAAGATACTGTATAGTGAAAGACGCGTGGTAAAGGCTAGAACATGGTTTGCTCTACGTTATGGATCTTGTAATTCTTTGTTACTGGTGCAACAGGGAACACTAATGAAATTCTTAATATACTACCTGATACAATTAATTACACTTCATGTATTAGCTGAGATAACAGATGTGGGCCAGATATATCTTGTGGATACCAGATGTAGCAACTTTTCTCCTCAGATGAAACTTCCTGGCAGAAAGTCAACCAAACCTGTGAAGTGATAATTTTACCAGGACTGGTTTTTAACTCTTTGTATCTTCAAATCTTATCTTGAATAAATTATGTTTAACTTCTGAATGTTTTCTTTAGGAATTCCCTGTAGGGAAAGCTAAACAACCAATCAAAATGCCATTTATAAGCTATTATGAACATGTTAGGAATCTGATATTTTAGCATTTGAAAAAAAATCAAAGGAAAGAAACCACTATACTTGCCGTTCTTCCTCTGGGAAGGAAAAATGAGAGCATGATCTGCATGTAGCAGGTATTAGTCATATGACTTGAGGCAGTCCTGGAAAATGCTTAACAGCCACAGGGATCTGGGTGTTACAAGCACCTGTATAGATTTAAATACATAATTAGAGAGCAGACTAATGAACAACTTTACAAGCCCACAACCTGCTTCCCTTGTTGCTTCTGTGTTTTTTCCTTCTCATTCCTTTCTGCTTCCCTTTTCCCCAAAATAGCTGTGACAGCTTTTACATTTCCATATACTGTAAATATATGTATTTTATATATTGTATATAAATATTTTTTCAGTAAACAGCCATACTAAAACTAGAGACCATTGATTAAAATATATCTATTAAGATGGAGTTATTCTCAGCTTTATCATCATTTTAATAAAGTCTGTTCTTTGGAATCTTACCTCAGAAGTGTAGGTTTATTTCCAGAGGAAATAGATTTTACTTGGAGTTGTTCTGGACTTGCAGACAGACAGTAGGATTATGTCTTAACTTTGAAATCTGGGGGCTATCACTTCAAACATTAAAATGCAGACAGAATTGTATTATAATGTTGTTGAAGGATACAATACTTTTAACATTTTTATATGTGCACAGTTGCATACGTAATGGGCTATTTGTCATAGTAAGTAAAATCACCAATTTTTCCATAATGAGTGGCTTTTCACCTATTTAATGGCTTAGTTTGTGCATCCCCAGCAATGCACAAACCAAGCTGATTCTTTATCTTCTGGATTTATTGCTATGTTCCATGCGAGTGTGTTTGCAGTCAGTGAAGTCTTTCTGTGTTGAAAATGTGAACCTTTCATCTGAAGCATGCCTAGTTCTGCTGGGGAAAATACATATGCAGTTTTATCACATGGTGCCCTAGCGCTATTGTGTGTCCAGGAGAGCATACATGGAACAAAAGAAATATTTCTGTCTTGCTGGGAGTAAGTATTGAAATTGGCTTAGATGGGTCAAATATATCAAGCAAGACAAACTTTAATCCCTTCAAAAGGAAAAAGAAATTACTGTGCTAACTGAACAGGTATCGTAACTTTTGGCTCTGAAAATGTCTTCAGTTTTAAATTTCAGGTACTGAAGCACTTGGCTGAGTATTTGATTGGCTCAATTTATGGCATTCGAAAGAATTTTTACACAGCATCTGCCATGAACAGTAGTCTATTGGTACTGTGGCTGCTTGTATGAGATTTAAGTTGCTATTCAGTGCATGTGCATGTATTTTATTTATTTATTAGTGCATTCAAAATGTTGTAGGAGTAGTGCAACCGCAACATAGAGGCATGTTCTGCACAGTGTAGAACTTGCAATCTACGCATCATATTTTGTACTTCAGCATTACTGTTTGTTTTCAGAAAGTTATTCCTCTCAGAAGCTCAAGTGTATGTTGAAGTTGTTTGCTTTACTTTGTTATTCCTAAATGAAGTGGCCGAGTAATCAACGAAATTGTTTCTTGAATAGGTTTTTTTCAGTCTGGAAAGACAGATGTGAAAATAGCTGTTCAGTTTAAGCCATGTATGTTCAGAAAAGTTTCTCTTGAAGTTTATGCTTTGATTCCAAATAATGGGGGATTCCTACTTTGACTCTTGATTTATTATTGTTATTATTTATAATTATTATTAAATTATTTTACTTTTTTTCTGTGATTTGATTAAGTTAACTAGCATGTCTGTGTTGCTAAACTGAAATAAAATATCACAAGTGAATGGAACTAGCGTATGCTATTATAGATAAATACCCAGCTTTTTATCTAGAAAGGCAGTTGGGGCACATTCGTAAGCTGAGCTTTTAAAAAACAAAAATTGAGGACACTATAATGTTAAAATAACAGTGGTAAAATTATGCTTACTCAAACTGATAGGTTCTCAAACAGGAAAAAAGTCTATTTTTCTCTTGTTCTGCCTTCTTTGGTGGATTGAGGTGTTAAAAGATGAGTTGATTGAACAGTAAAACTTATCATTAAACATTGAATACAGGAAAAGAGGGATTTTTAGTTGACGTGCAGATCCATGAAGTGTGGATCATAGTGACTGTTTAAATTTGCTAATCTTAAAAAAAAAATTCAAGTCTTGTTTCTAGATTTAGGGCTGAAGCTTCATATACTTACAAATTCTGAGTTTTCTTGAAGATTAATAAAGTAATGTAAAAGTATTAATAAAACTTTCATGATCACTGAATAACTGATTTACTAAATTTTTAGTTGGATGCTCAGAGATAGTTAAATTTCCTTAATACCTCTGAAAAACTAAGTCTCTTTAATCCATGATGACAGTAAAAAAACCTAGAGATTGTTTTCCTACTCTTCCTGACACCCCTTCACTCCCAAAACGTAGTTCAATATAATTGATGTTACCTGCTCATGCAGCACCTGACGCTGCTTAGTATTCTCGTCTCTCCTTCACTTCAGTGGAAGATCTGATCTGAAACTGGGTATGTTGGCTTTTACCCAATCTTAATCCATAATGTTTAGATGTAACTCTACGCAATTCTAAGATTGCAGTGTGAGAAAAACACCGTGATACAAGAGATTTAGGAATGTTTTGGATGTTCAGGTTTGCCTGAACTAGAAATGCCATTGCAGTGTTTATTGCTTTTGTAGGGTCATTTCTGTGACCTATTACTAACCGTGAATAATGCTTCATTTTAGGTTGAGTGCTATGACTATGATAGTGATGGGTCTCATGATCTCATAGGAAGTTTTCAAACTACGATGTCAAGACTGAAGGAAGCATCTCGGTCCTCACCTGTAAGTCTTACATAGTCTAAATTGCCTGTGTGTTTTTGATTAGCTATTTTACTCAATTTGGAGCAAAACTTATGTCACTTGACTTGCAGGTATCGAAGTTGTGTTAGGCTACTGTAGTTGAGGCTGACTCAGCATTTACATTAGGCATCCTAGGATTAATATCTTGGTTACAGTTTTTAATGTTACATATCTAAATACCCAACCGTCAGCACAAATGAATTTCACTAATCATAAAAATACAGAAATAAAAAAATTCCGAGTGTCAAAGACAGAATGCAATACAAATGCCACTGCAGTTAAAAGTCTTGTAGTATTTTTTTTCAGATTTTACTCAGTCCTTTATTTCAAGTATGGCACTTATCCACTATAATGCATATTTCAGTGAATATGAAAAAAATTCAACATTTATGCCACTGCACAAAAATGCAATTGAATGTGTTACATTAGGTGGCTCTTCGTTAAAGTGAAATTACCCTTCCTGTTCTTACAAACTATAACAATTTGCAAATCTTTTAATAGACAAGGTTTACATTTAGGAGAAGAAAGGTGGCATAGCAACCTTAACATAAAAGTCTTTGTTTTGTGGACATGTATGTTGTCAAATATTTTACCATCTTTTCCTTTATTTCTGTAAAACCTGCAGAACTGCTCCTGCAATAATGGGATATATTGAGTGCCTGCTTGTACTTTTCTAGCATCTTGAGTGTTGCATTTGTACTAAATTCTTCAGAGCTGTTCAATGTGAAGAGTCAACCTTGACTATAATGGTTTTTTGATTGCTGCTTTGTGCCCTGCCATGCTTTTCTTCTAGACATCTGTTTCTGAATTCATTTTGAATTATGCATGGTTCAGTTTAATGCCTCTTAAGGTTTTATATTGTTTGTAAGGAATTTTGGACTCATCATATGCATGTCATTCATATGTTGCCTAGCTGGAGCTCTTAGGTGTTTTTCTCATTTTTTCTAGATGGTATCAGTTTAGCTTTCAATGCTGGGCCAGATGATATCAGTTTAGCTTTCAATGCTGACAGTGATCCTTCTTATTATTGTAATTAAAGTGTGCAGAAAAAAATAAACAACAACAGAGGAGCAGGAGGATTTCTTAAAATCATTTTTTCTGCTTTTTTAATGAAGATTTTATGAATCTTTTAACAAGATGTTTTTCTTCACTCATTTAAAGAAAAAAAGTTGCACTTTTGTTATAGAGCAGTACTGTAAATTAAACAAACCTAGCAGGTTTGTATGTTCACATTTTCAAGCACATATCTTTTGTAAGAACTGTGGTAGTGAGTTCCCGTGCAGTGTGAAGCATGTTATGTAAAGACTCCTTGAGAATACAAATATCTATTTTCACTGTTCCCCTAGTAGCATATAGGTGTGGTCTCTTCTGAATTTAAAGAAAAGGTATTTTAAGTTATAATCTGCCTGTGCTGGTTTTGGAAATGCTTTAAGAAAGTTGTTTTCATGAGAACTGTGGCTATACCTATTCTAAGTAACTTATTGCTGTGTCAGTAAGATGAAGCGGAGATAAGAGACAACACAAATAATGTGCTCCAGGTTTCTTCTACTTTTAAAAGGAACTAACCTATAATCCTGTGTGATCTGATTAATTTGATAATGCCTGTAAAATATTTCCAGCGCACATTAGAATTTGACTTTATATACTCCAAGTGTGATCTTTAGTTACTCCCACAATTCTGACATCAGTTGCACCTGTGGGAGATTTGGCACAACTTCTTTCATGTTTACTTGAGGCAAGCATGGGTGTGACTGTGTCTTCAGTTGCTGAAAAAGCTGATCTTGTATGACTGGAGTGAATGGGTGGCTTTTCATTCTCTGGAGAATTGCTGATTTCCCCCCACAGCCCCTTCCCTTAAGGTGTATCTTCCCCCCAGGCTGTTAGTGTGCTCTGGTTGGAGGATTATAAAATGTAGTTGAATGATTGTACGTGCTATGTATCCCATGGCCATTGTTACTGAGTACCTCACCAATTGACATAGTGCAAAAACAAGTCCCTGACAGACAATTTCCATCAAATAGAAGTGATGCTGGTGGTGAAGTGTCCAAAAAAAAGAAGGTAAAGAAAGGCGTATAGACTTCTCAGGTTCTGATCCTGTTAGTGCATTTTTTTGCTTGAGATTAATTGCAAGATCACTTTTTAAAACTTAATTAACTTAAACTGAAGCAGCGGAACCTGTTTCTGGTGCTGAACCAGAAGGCATGTCTGGAATACCTCCTCAGACTATTTACGCACCAGACACGCTGCATTGTGCCATCATGACTGTGTGATCGCAGGAGCTGCTTAACCTGGCTAGCTGTTGATTGCACTTGGAGGTTAAGGTATTGGTTTAGTTGATGAAGCCTCAACAACTGATTTTGGAAAGCTTAAACATATACCTCTTATTTTGTATGTTTCTGCCACGGCTGCTGGAAACAGTGATGCTTTGCCTGAATCACCATGTCTTTACCAAAAAGAAAGTTGTTAGCAGAATTCTCAGAGGGAAAATGGTACAGAATTTCTTCTTCTGGTTGAAATGCAGTTGTCTAAACAAACATTTTTTTAAGCTTTTGGGTAAGAGAGGATTTCTGTCTTGATAATGGGTTTTTTCTTGCTGATTTTGGGCGGGCTGGGTTTAATTTTGCTTGATAGTGAAATAAACTGCATTTTTAATCCAAGCCCAAAGTATCAGTCCTAGAATAAAGAATTTTAAAATTTGTTGCACAAATGATATTTGTAGTGCTTTTGTTGGATTTGTTTGCATTCATGCAGGTTGAATTCGAGTGCATCAATGAAAAGAAAAGACAGAAGAAAAAAAGCTATAAGAACTCTGGCATTGTGAGCGTTAAGCACTGTGAGGTCAGTAATATATTCTGGTATGACTCTTTGTTTTTAAGTGTTCAGGCTTAACAACTCTCATCTAGTATGCCTTCACCCTCAAACTGTAAGAAACTTCAAAATGTCTGAAAGTTCCAGACACAGTAAATATTTAAGGGCTCTGATTCATATAAGGAGACAGATTGACAGCTGAATCACGTGTCTGTCCTCGCCTTTCCCCTCACTTTCTCTTGAAGATGCCATCTATATGGCACAGGTCGCTTACCAATTTGTAAGGCCATTCCTGAACCACTGCATTTCCCAACTCACCATTTTATGGTGAATTAAAATCTGGTAAGTCTGTCAACAACAATATGTTGTTTTATAAATGATAGTGCTTTTGGAGCTGTTTTGTTGTCTGCCTGTAATTTTGTAAAACGCGTGACTCTGATGCACTGAGTGTGCGATGTCACGTGCTGTAAATATCCTCACTGCAGTGGGTGAGCAGGTGGGATATCAATAGAGTAAAAGTAGTGCTTTGCATGGGTAAAGATAACAAACTGGAACCTCAAAAGTTGCTGCAATAATACTTACTGGTTTTCTCCCATTAAGAAAAAAAGTTAATTTCTGTCTTTAACTTCTATTTTTAGATCATAGTAGAATGCACATTCCTTGATTACATCATGGGTGGGTGTCAGCTGAATTTCACGGTAAGTTAAATCATTTATATAAAGTAGCTTTTGAGTTTTGTAACAAAGTGAAGTATGTAATTGATTGCCTGTGCTCTTCATTTGATTATTGTTGTTTTTTTCTTTTTTGTTCTGTACATGGAGGGGGGAAGCCATTTTGCCAGAGTCCATCTAGTCTGTTTAGAAAAATTATTTTCTTTACTCATGGCACAAAGTTCTGAACCTGTAGTTACGTTTGTTAGGAACTAGCTGAGCTGTGTGGATGGAGACCAAGGAGAAATTTACAGTTCTCTGATTTACTTCAAGTTTCGTTTTCATAAGGAAATTCCTCTGACCAAAGATTTTGCCCTTGATGGTGGTTTTCAAGGCCCTTTGCTTAATGAAAGCAACATACAGAAGCCATCATATGGGTTAGAACCCTTAAGTTATGTCGTTCACGAACCAAATGCAGCACAAGTAACAGTAAGATGTCTTCACCCTGGTAATATGCCTCATCACCGAAGCAGAGAAGACCCATTGAGGTCAGAGAAAGAACTATCTCTAGGCTTCTGTGGTGTCTGGTTAGTCGTACTTCTGAGAGGAAAAATGTGTATGGCAAGATACAGGATGAAATTAATTTAACAATTAATTAATTGAAGAGCTGCTGTGAATGGTAACTGAAAGTAAACACAGTGAAAACCTGACAGATGAAAGTCATTTCAGCCCTTCTGAGAGATGCAGAGCTTCTGCTGGTTTTGTAGTGGCGTTGTTTTGAGAGTGTTAATATTCCAAGAAACCTGCATCTAAGTATTGTGCCTGTTAGATTTGTAGATGTTCTGGTAACTACTGCTTACAACTCTTCCACGATTTTCACTTTGGCTTTGCCAGAGATAAGAAACGTAATTTTACCTCTAACAGCAATTTGATATAAATATTGCATTTGACAGGTGGGGATAGATTTTACAGGCTCCAATGGAGACCCTCGCTCTCCAGACTCTCTGCATTACCTCAGCCCTAATGGAGTTAATGAATACCTAACAGCCATTTGGTCTGTAGGAATGGTCGTTCAGGATTATGATACGTAAGTTTTAGATTTTTATTTAAATGATTTTTTAAATATGGATAGATTTTTGTGGTAGTGTCTTAAACCAGTGTTGAAGATGCCAGCAGATATATCGGAATGAAACTTCTGAGCTGAAACGTAGAGCTAAAAAGACTTGAGAATCACTGCACAATCCCATAATCACAAGCAGAAGCTTGTGTTTACAGCAGACAAGCAAGGCTTTTCATCTGTGATGTAGAGAGTAGCATTAATTTAAATAAATGCTTGCATTCTTGCCAGTTTGGTGTTAAAGACTGGTTTTGGTCCTAGAAACAATTACAGGGGGGAACTTCCATTTAATTTTGCCTCTTAATGCTTAATAAACAGCATTTTTAATGATCAAAAGCAGCACTGATTAGCTAAAGTTACTGAACTATGACAGCTGTTAAAGGAAGGCACTCACTTCATTTTCTTTAAAATTGCTTTTTTAGAGATAAGATGTTTCCAGCCTTTGGATTTGGTGCACAAATTCCTCCTTCCTTTCAGGTAATGGAATATGTACACGCACTACACAAGACAACTAAAAGCACTTACTTCAGGAGGAGATTGTATATACAGTCCTGACTATGTCTTTTGTGTACTGACAGGTGTCACATGAGTTCCCATTAAATTTTAACCCATCAAACCCATTCTGTAATGGTAAGTCTGAGAAAGTAACATCAGACCTAGAGAATAAAATGCCTGAGGTGAAGGGATAAAAGCACTTGAAAGGTGAACTGTGAAGCATGTTGCTCTAATTAAATAATGAGTTTAGTTGTGTAGCAGGAAACAATTTTATAACTGTTTTGTTAGCTATTAGAAATAGCATTTGGTCTGTCTTCTGTAATGATTTGTGAAAGAAGTGTTTTAAACAGCTAGGGCACAGTACAGGTAAGGTGGAAACAGTTCTCATATTGTCAAACCACTTCATTCTACTTCACTGCTGGTGTAGAGTTGTCTGGTTTGAGTATGATGCTGCTAGTGCCTGTTCAAGATGGCCTCTCTGATCACACTAGTAATTACCACAAGCTGCCAGGCGAAGAGAACTGTTGTAATTCAGTTACACGCCTTTGAGCATACAGTATTTGCCTTTCTATTCACGTAAAGCCAAGCATGTTAAATATGTGCGTTAAGCATTGGTCAAGCTGAAGGCCCCCATTGCTCATGAATAATTTATTTTTTTCATCATGGTTAGTTTTAAATCTTTGCATCATCATTTTAAATAACTGATATATACAGTGTTTTAGGAAGATTGAGTGCTTCAAAATATCCTAATTCTAATACAAAAAACCTAATAGTTCTATTTGTGTCCTTTAGGAATCCAAGGGATTGTTGATGCATATCGGGCTTGTCTTCCTCAAGTGAAGTTATATGGGCCAACAAATTTTTCTCCAATTATAAATCACGTGGCAAGATTTGCTGCTGCAGCTACACAACAGCAAACAGCATCTGTAAGTTCTTATGGTATTGTGTTGTATTTTTCTTACTTTTTTCTTTCCCTTCTAGTTTATAAATACTGTTTTTCTCTTTTAAGCTTGTAAGTGTACTTGTTTCGACAGCTGGCCATTTACCTTGTGAATTGGTGTTTGGTACCCTTAAAACAAGATAAAAGCCAACTTTGCAGGTTGTACACAACAATTCTCTCCGAAATTAACTAAGTAAACTCTTCAGAGTTGAAATACCAACTTAAAAATACATGGCACCTTTATGATATCTTCTGGTCAAAGCTCTTGCAGCGTTATACACGTGTTAAAGTCTAATTTAAGCCTTTGCATATAGGAAAGTGATTTAACCTCAGCTGAGAAAAATCAACTAGACCTTGTTTCATATCAGATAGCTGAGAGAGAGAATTAAGTAAGGTAATGAAGAAATGGAGGATATAGCTCCTGACACCTAGGTACCAACATAGATAATTAACTGTCCTTACTCTAAAGCTTTTAGGTGCTGTATGTGCTGTGCCCTCCTCCCTATTAAAATTGTATGTGTGTTGTTGACCATATTAAGAAATAGGAAGTCTGAAGAGCAAGTCTTGAGTATTGAATCATTTAGATAATAAACCACGCAAGTTCAGCAAATCTGAGGCCATGTATATCCTTAATCATTGATGATTGCAAATACTGGTATCTCAGATGTCATGTAAAATCAGAAAATAAGATTAGCTATTTTTGCATATAAAAGTATCTGTGGAAACCAATTTGGAAAAGAGTTATGGATTTTCATATGCCAAGAGGTTTATAAGGTTTTGCCTTGGTAGTCTTTCAGTAGTAACTGTCATCAATATTTATATATTAGGAAAGTAGCAAAACCTTTTGTACTTTTTTTTCCCAAGTGCAATATGCCTAGGAAGAGATTTATTTTTTCTGCCTGAAAGGATGTATTGAAGAAATTTTGCTGCCTTGCCATTTAATGCATATTGTGGATATTTTGGGCTGGGTTTTGGTTTTGAGGTTGTTTTTTTTTCCAGTAGGGAAAAGGCAGGGGAGGGTGGGGAAGTATAAGAAGAGAGAAATAAATCCAATGCAATGTGCTGTCATGCTGCTGGTCATAGCCTTCTTTGATCATGGTTGCTTTGTAGACATTTTTGCTGGAGTGGGGAATGGAGTGATGGGAAGCAATGAGAAAACATGATACTTGAACACAGGAGATAAGGGGAAACCAATTATTTTGGAGGCAGATAAGGGAAGATGGGAAGCAAAGTACTGAAGAGGAAGACTTAAGAATACTGGGAGTACCTTTGGAATTTGAATTTGTGCTGCCCAGTAATCGTCTGAAATGGACCAAGTGAGAGAAAACCAGAAGTTCAAGAAGTGTTTGGTAGCTTCTGAGCTTTGTACTTCTAGCTTGTTCTTGATACTTTAATCCAGAACAGAGGCTAAGATGCCAACTTTTAGAGGCCCTGGCAGTATAGTGGAAGCGACTCAAGAGGTACTTGAACAAATTTCCGAAGCACTGCAAGGTGGTCTCAGATGCCTTGGTAATTAACTTAATAAAGCAGCTAGAAAACATGATTAAAAGAATTTGAAAATGGGCATGCTGTTTTTCAGCTCAAAAAGATGTGTTTTAATCTATATTTAGGATTTTAGGGATACACTGAAAAAATGAAGGCCTGTTCCATTACCTTTGGTAGCACTCTTTTGTTCATCTGTTCTTAACTGAATGAAGCGAAGGGTAGCATTTCATCGATAGACGAGAAAGGAAACAAATACAAGTTTTGCAGGTGTCCAAAACCTCAACAAACTGCCTTCTATCCCCGGGCAAATGCTTGGAAGATAGGTTAACTGTTGGTTGGTCTGGGGATTTTGGAGAGGAGAAGGGTGATACCATTGGGTTTTTGGGACGTGGCTGTTTAAAGATTACTTCTTTTAAAAGACTGATCACGTTGTCCTTATAAATTTCTTCAGACTGTACAGATGAAGCCTGACCACAATTTCGATGTTTGATTGTAAAATTCAGTGAGTGCATTGAACGTGCTCAAAGTGACAACAGTATGTAGTCTGTATGTGCATTTTTCTAAGTGTACATGCCTATATTTTTTCTATTTCTTTGTCATAACACAGTGTTTATTGATTTGACAGCAATACTTTATACTTCTGATCATAACGGATGGCGTGATAACAGACCTTGATCAAACTCGAACTGCCATAGTTAATGCTTCGAAATTGCCCATGTCCATTATCATTGTTGGTGTTGGAGGAGCAGACTTTGACGCTATGGAGTTTCTTGATGGTGACAATGGAGTTCTTAGGTCCTCGTCAGGAGAACCAGCTGTCAGAGACATTGTCCAGTTTGTGCCGTTCAGGAAGTTCCAAAATGTAAGTAATCTTAATGGTGTGCTTAGTAAACATTGTAGAGGTATGATGGGTTTGCTAGGATATTCTACGTATAGTCCTAAGCTTTTGCAGTGTCTCTAAGATGAACTCTGAAGTCTGAGATAAGTCTTTATCAAATGCTAAAAAAAAAAAAGGACAGAAGGCTTCAGCATCTGTAGAATTTCCATTAGGTGACCTGATCCATGTTTAAAAAGACTCATTTCTGGTTTGAACACTGCATTTCTGACAAGTTGCTGCAGGGGAACGACCTTTGTAAATCTCCCTCAGACTTGATTAAACAAATGGATGTGTTTTTCATTTGGGAGGAAGAACTTACTGTGATTTTGTTCTTATGGAAAAGTGTTTTTTTATTGTGGATGCCCACTTGTAAATGTGAATTAGTCTCACATTTTAGTGCAGTGTTAAAATTCAAGACTAAATCAGGGAGGTCATAATCAGTAGAAATTGTGTGGGCGCAATAGTGGTGATAGTTTTCATTTTCATTAAAGCAAATATGCCAAAAAAATAGGTGGTGAAAGAATGGAGTCCTGATTTTTTGCTATAGAACCCAATGAGATATGCACAGGCTAATATAGCCCAGCTTTTAAATGTGTTATTGCTGGAAAAAAGTTGATTTAAAAAAAAAAACACACCAAAATTTCCTCAGGATGGAGAAGATAAGATCAATATTTTTATTTCCATCCTGATATGTTCTACTTTTGTTTTGTTTTTTAATATTAACCCTGTTAATAATATTCCCTATACCTCCTTATTTTGTCTTTGTATTTTTATTTTTACTTTTGATACAAGTTCTTTGTTTAATCTCAGAGCAAGTCAGGCAAATGGAAAGGGGAAAGAGAGCAAAGTCAATATAGAATATGCATACTGAATAATGCACTTGGATTTAAATTAACTAGGGTCAATATTCAGTATATAATTATATATTCAAATGCTTTCAGTTTCTAGAAAAAGGGGTGCTTTTTTTTCCCGTGGATACTTATCTTACAGTAAAAACTATCTCTAGAAGAGCTGCTCTGCAGCAATACAGTTACTGTGGATGGCGCTTGGTGCAAAAGGTTGCAGTTGATTAGACAAGCCCCTGAAGGGTCATCTTAAGCAGATAGTGGAAGCGTGTTTACATGGCTGAAGTTTGCACTGTGCGTGTGTGTATTTCATATGACAAAAGGTATCTTCAGGCACGGCAGCCCTTTGTGCACCCAGCTCCTGTTACTTCAGTGGAACAAGGCAGCCAGCTGGTTCCTGGTAATGGGAGAGAGAAGGTAAAGATGTCAGGGAGTCTTCCATCTGTCCCACAAGGGCGTCGTGTAAAGTCCTCTGTAAAATGCCAGACTTTAAATTGGCCTAGTAGAGGAGATACTTATTATCTGTCTTAGGATCTCCTTTAACGATTGGTGGAAACTGAAACTTGGTGTTCTTTTTTTTATAAGTCTCCAAAAGAAGCTCTGGCACAGTGCGTCTTGGCAGAAGTCCCTCAGCAAGTGGTGAACTACTTCAGCACCTACAAACTGCAACCGCCTAAGAATCCTGCTGCAAAGTGAATGGGCTGAGCAGGGGAGCTGAGACTTTGTGCTTGCTTTACTTGCTGTATCTACAGACTTTGGTTCTCAAGATACTTCTGTATACATGTATATGCACACCTCTGTGTGGTAACATCTGTAACTTTTGCCTGCGAATCACTCTGCCAAGTGTGCCTTTTAAGGGCCAAAATTGTAATTGTGTTAATATTTGATGTTAATTGAAGAGATAGGGCTACATGGGTGCATTTTATTTTGAAAAGTAAGAGTGGAAAAAAAGAGGTTGAATATGCAGAGAGAAGGGGGGAGTGGCTGGAAGTGGAACAGCTGCCTGTTTCTTAAATACGGCCAGTGGGAGCGTTCAGTTACTTTTGTGGGGATCAGCACCGAGGACTGTAGCTTCTCAGTGATCACATGAAAAAGAAGGTATATCCCCACCAAGCAGATTAAAGTCATATGTGCTTCAACGAATTTAGAATACTTCAGGCTTCTGTGTCTAAGCCACCATAACAAAATTTTGTCACAGGAGTTTCATGATTAGATGAGTGCCGGAACAGAGTGTAAAGGCCCTCCTTGCACGCCTACTTCAGATTTGCCACTTCAGTGCCTTTGGCCAATGCCTGGGATTCAGGACTGTGTGAACATGAGCCAAACAAGTCATTAAATTATATATTCTTTTATAGTATGCAGTCTCTTAAGGTAGTACAGGAATAACTAGGGTGAATCAAGGTAAACCTCTGACATCTCAAAAGAATACTTACTATTCGCCTTTGAGGCTACTACTGTAAAGGCTGTAAGATGTGTTTCAGTGTGTACTGGGCTGGAAAAAGGGAACTCCAGATTTTATTTTGGTTGGGGTCTTGTTTTGTTTTGTTTTTCTGTAAAATAGTCATGACTATTGATCTTTTAAAGGACTTTTTGTGAAGTGGGAATTCACTTTTCAGTAAAAAAGTTTTTTCTGATTTATAACTGCATATTTCAAGCAAAGGCAGTTCTTGAAAGTGCTACTTAATTTATATTGGTTTTGTCATATTTTGAATCATGCTTCTTTTTCATGAGTTCACTAATGAAAAGTGCCTACAAAAAAACCAATCTTCCCTCTTCCCTCTCAGTAGGAAGATGTAAGAAAGTCTCTAAGCTCTAATCCTATAATCATATTGCATTTCTCTCTAGGGCAAACAATTTCTCATGTAGTTTCTTGGCTTGAGTTTTCTCTTCACCATTTACACCAAGTGTAAATCATGTTGTGTTTGTTTAGCGGACAGATGAAGCTTTCTTATCTCCCAGTTGCATACTGCTTGCTGCGGATCTCTTCTGATCCTGTCAGTGCCTGTAACGTAAGTGGATGTGAAGGTCTCGTTTATCACTTCCAAAATGCCCATCTTGAACATTAATTTTGGAGTTTCACATTTGAAGTGGTTTAGAGTTAAACATCCAACTGATCTGATTTTGGATGGTCTAGGTGTAACATGTAAGAACAGAATGGACTAACATTAAATTTAGCGTACTTGGGCACTCAAGATTGCACCAGTTCCTAGTGTGTGTGACTTTGTATGTGACTTTTTTTAGTTGCTGGAGCTGCTCTGTGTGGTGTGGGTTTTTTGTTTTTTCTTCCATACATGTATAATCCTGTCAAAAATCTGAATTCACATTAACATTGATAGATGAAAGATACATGTATTGAAATTGTCTTACACATCCTGTAAAACATACCAAATGTTTTGTACACAGTTGACTAGTTATCAATCATGGATGAATATGTTATTCTCCACTCCATTTTCCTTGGTGGAAGCAGGTCCTAAGTAGTTTCAGTAGTGGAATACTAAGAAAGAGATTTTGTTTCGTATTAAGCCAAGCTCTTTCTTTTTTGAAATCTAATTCATGTGTTTGTTTATATAAAAATCTACAGTCATCTTTTTGTCAGTGTAGTGCAAATGTGTTACTACTTTATATATAAATTATAATGAAGTATCATGCCAGATATGCAACACAAAAGATCAAGGAATTAGTTATAATGAACCTAAGTGACACTGCTGCAAATTGATATTGTATGGTTTTGGAACAGTAAACTGTTTCACAGCTACATGCTCCATGTACAGAGATAACTGGATGCAGTATTAATGGTTCGTCTAGGTTGATTGACGTGGATGAGTACTACTGATAGGAATACAGGATACTACTGAAGTTTCTGTGAGCTCTCTGCCAAACATATAATGCTACATCTGAGTTCTGTTACCATTTCTGTTTTAAGTTGCCATGGAAGCACATTTAAATGCATTTAAGTATGTTAAAAGGTATTATTATACTAAATATCTGCTGCATATAAAATACATAAACCCTTTTGTTTTGTCTGTATTCTATACATAAATTCTGAGTTTCTACAGTAGAGAATTCATTATCTCTTGTTGGAAAAGTGCCCCCATATTCCTCAAGCTTAGGGAGTTAAATAGCGTATCAGCGACACCTACTTCTCAATGTGCCCTATTCTGTGCAAAAGAAAAGTGTTTCAGACCTGACAGCAGCAAGAACCATTTTCTCGGTATAACTTTTCTTAGAGGTGTACAGCTAACAGCCTGCTGGAAAATTTGGGAACTTCCAAGTTAGGCTGAAGCAATATTCTGAGTCAAGGAATGCAGCAGATTGTGAGTCAGGGGGCAGGGGAGTTACTTTGTTGTTTTGCCATTTTTTGTTTGTTTATTTTTACATGTAAAAAACACCTTATTAGCTTGAGGGTGACAAAGCAAAATATTGTCAAAGTTTTGTAAAGCGAATGTGCTTGTAGGTTACTTGCACCACCTTGTGATAAAAATGATGTATAGCAGTCTTTATAATCAGATGCTTTTTGCCGTTTAATGGTCGTAATATATACATATGTACAGCAGAGAAATAACCTGTAACCAGAATTTTTTACTTTCCTATGTATTTCAGTTCTGATGAAGTTAACTGATTTACAATGCCTATGCATTAAAAATATAATTTCAGTATACTATTCTTCCGTTGTGCTTTTGTATTCAGCATTTCCTATGTAATGATAAATGCTGCTTTTGCAGTTCCTTTGATGAGTATTGCACAAGCTGAACAGCTCAGATTTATAACAAGTATTATCAGATGAGAGGAAAAATGTCTTTTCACTCAGTGGTTATGAATGTGCAGCATATATTTAATAAAGCATCTCATACTGGCTTTTAGCAAGAAGATATTCTGAAATTGGACAGTTTTAGCAGTGAGTGTTTCATGCCCTTTGCCATGTTAGCGTTCTCCCATGCATGCTATTTCATACAGTTATTACCAGGTTTTCCCAAACCTTTTTTCAGAACAGTATCTACATTTTAAGTAGAAAGGCATGGAGATTTGTTTATTTTTAGTTTTCAAATACATTGTCCTACTCCACCCTTCGGTTTTTTTACATTCAAGTCTAGTGGAGTCTGAGGTGTTTTATTGGGAAACTGAGAGTTACTAGAGACACAGTTGCAGCGGAGTGCGATGCCATACAGAACCTGAGTGAGCTTTGATGCTGGAAGTTGCATCTTCTAAGTCCTCTAGAGTAATTCACTCGACTTCTCCACCAATCAAGAATCCACAGAGTAGAATGAGTTCCTGAAAGGATTTCATACATCTTATATCTTGACCTCTCTTGTGTCATTCCTTTTGGTGAAAACCCTATACATAGTTTCCTATGGATTCCTGGACCCTTCCTGCCCCTACCCACCTCTAAAAATGGAGGAATTCTGGGAAGGGAAAAATAGTCCAACAAGAGAAAGGTAGGATGTCAGAGAAAAGCAGATGAATGTTAATTCTGTATGGCCATGATCTTCTGCAAACACTGACATGTCTCCTCTTTTGTTTTGGGTCTAAGGAACTCAAGAGCTGTGCATAACTTGGTAATTTTGCAAACAGAACTGACTGGCTTTCCCGCAATCCTGAGCTGTTAAGAGCTGTAGCAAAGCAGCAACTCGTGGGATGCTCTGTTGCTGCATGTAATGCTGGCTACTGCAGTCTCAGCCCTTACTTTGTAATATGTATCAGTGTGTGATTCGTGAACTTAAATATGCCAACAGTGAAAATGTTTGAAGTTACCTGGTAGCATTTGTGTACGTGGAAGGGGATCAGATCTTTTGCAATGAGAGTGAGCTTTACTCATTAATATAAAAATGTCAAAATATGGGGGGTTATGTTTTTCCCCCTTCCATAATTGTCATGGTTTAACCCCAGCTGGCAACTAAGCCCCACACAGCCGTTCGCTCACTCCCCCATGGTGGGAAGGGGGAGAGAATCAGAAGAGTAAAAGTGAAAAAACTCGTGGGTTGAGATAAAGACACTTTAATAGGTAAAGCAAAAGCCGCGCACGCAAGCAAAGCAAAACAAGGAATTCATTCACTGCTTCCCATGGGCAGGCCGGTGTTCAGCCATCTCCAGGAAAGCAGGGCTCCATCACGTGTAACCGTTACTTGGGAAGACAAAACACCATCACTCTGAATGTCCCTCTCTTCCTTCTTCTTCCCCCAGCTTTATACGCTGAGCATGACGTCATATGGTATGGAATATCCCTTTGGTCAGTTGAGGTCAGCTGTCCCAGCTGTGTCCCCTCTCAACTCCTTGTGCATCCCCAGCCTCCTCACTGGTGGGGTGGTGTGAGAAGCAGAAAAGGCCTTGACTCTGTGTAAGCACTGCTCAGCAGTAACGAAAACATCCCTGTGTTATCAACACTGTTTCCAGCACAAATCCAAAATATAGCCCCATACTAGCTACTGTGAAGAAAATTAACTCTACCCCAGCCTAAACCAGCACAGTAATGTTTTGACAACTCTCTCTCAAAAAAAAAGGTGTGAGAACCATATATTGTAGTGAATTCATAGATCATGATTATTCACAGAAGGCCTCATTTGTGAAGCAGTTCTGCAATATTTCTAATTCTGAGATTTTATTGAGACGTTCCTGGATGTGCAACAGATGAAAAATTCTTTATGATGCATCTTACCATTTTCTACCTCTGTTGTGACATCCTTTTTTCTTACATATCAAATAACAAGTAACATGCAAATAAAGATGGTTCTTCCCATGTAGCAGTTGAACCTTGACCTCACTGCTAACACAACAGAACTTTCTTTTTGAAAGAGACTTGGTTTTTGGTCATCTCAGAGAATATGTGAAATATACAACATATGGAATTAAATCATCTAGCTTTTACTCAGGGAAAGCTCCCACTGATTCTGGGTTGGGTTAGTTCTGCCAGCTTTGCCTGTGATTAGAGAAGTTCAAAGGCTTTAAAGAACAGGCCTACAGAATGCATAGCCCGCAGGATCATATATAGCCTGCAAAGTGAATTATTTAATTTTGGCGTGTTGCCTTCCTTGTTGGCTGGTCACCTGAGGATCTGTGAAGCCTGCCCTTATGATTTCTTGGCTTGGGCTCTGCATAATGGTTTTAGTTCTCAAAACTGTTCATCCAGTGGGGACTGAAAGTGGATAGGGAGAGAGAGGAGACACAAACCCGTAGAAGAGAAAAAAGTAATTGATAATTAAGCTTAAAACACAGCTTCAGCCTTTTGTTTAATACTGCATCCCTTCCTGTGATGAATTGATGCAGAAGGTTGACAGTGTGGGAGCTCCTTGTCAGACAGCTGTAGCCCTCTCAGCTGCGGTGCTGGTAAAGGATTTACTTTAGTTCACAGGTACGATGTAGCTCAGCCCCGGTAAGGCATGGGGCTCACTTTGCACCATCAATCAAGGTCTATGATGGAAGTGAGCAACTGGAGCATTGATTGAAAGTATGCACCACAGAGCCAGAAAGTGAGGATTCTGCTTTTTGTAAAGTAGTCTTTATTTTTGAAGTAGCCAGTTTAGACACCAAGATTCTTCAAAAAGTTAGTATCAACTGCTTGCTCTTCAGAGAGCATTATTAATGCCCAACCCCTTGAGAAGATCAAACGTGTAAATCGGCAGCCCAAAGTTAAAGGTCACCCCTGGGGTGGTGGGGGAATATCTAAGTCTTTGCCATGTTTATTCACCAGAGTCAAAGACAACTGGAGCAGATGCTTGTGCTTTCAAAAGACTGGCAATAATTCTGCAATCTGCTTCCCCGTTGTGTATTTTGTGATTTTATCTTTTGACAATGGTTGTGTTTTGTAGCCCTGACTCCCCAGCTGAAACATCCCAACACACAGCATCACAGCTTTCTGCACGGAGCCATGCTGGTCACAAAAGCAGGTCACTGATTAGAAGGATAAATGGAGGAGAGAGAAGGATCGAGAGAAATGTGAGGAACCTCAGCAACAGTAGGGCAGTAAGAAGAAAAAGGATAACTATGGGAAACCAGAAAAGAAAATAGAAAAGAATGCATGCAAAAATGAAGAGCAAACTGAGCAATAGGAACAGCAATAAGAAAGCGAGGATAAACAGGAGAGGGAAGAGGAAAAGCAGGAACAAGCCAGAGTAAGAGATAAGGGAGAGCATGGATCAAACAAGAAACAGGTGGTCCTGAAACATAGTATGAGCTCTAATTCCTATTAGAGGAAGAGAGAACCAGAAGTTCTCTCTTTAGGCTCAAGGTTAAGAGGTAAGTATATAAATAATTTGTCAAGTTGTCTCAGGAGAGGAGGAAGAAAAGAAGAGGAGCTGGGGTAGATTTTTCTCTTGACTATTCTATACTTTTAATCTTTTGTACCCAAAAGCAAAGTCACACTGGCCCTCTGAATTCAGCAAGACAATAGATGGGGCCGCAGCCCAAAGCACCATCTATTTCTTTTATTTCTCTTTAACTTCAACTTTAAGGATCTCTCCTTCTCCTGCTCTGGGGGATGGAGTCATAGTAATGATCAGAGACTCGTTGGTGGTTCCTCTGTGCATAACTGCAGGTGGTTTAGGCTTAGCGTCTGCATTCGGCTCTTCCTTTTGTGCAGGGGGTGCGGATGAGGCCATGGGCTCCACGGGTTTCTTCTCCTCTTGCTCAGGCTTATTCTCTGCTTCAGCTTGAGTTTCCTAGAAACAAGAAGTTAAATGTTTTCCAATGCTGCAGAAGAAATTCAGGAAGTAGCTCCATTCTGTATATGCAGTGGAAAGGCACAGCATGGATACTGTGATTAATGGTATACAACGTATGTAAAATTGTATTTAGATGCTGAAAATCAGTTTCTAAATGAAAAATGCAATTTCAGAATCTGACCATCAACATAAAACTTAGGAAAAGCTTGTGGATAGTGATAGTATCTGCTTCTTATTAATACAGCAGCATGAAACAGGCACATTTTGGGGCACAAAACCCTTCCTTAGGTCTTGCCTTCCTTTATGTACTTACACTAGTATAAAAAGAAAAAGTGTTATGTAAATCTTGACATATTGCCCAGTGCCCCAGTTCCTTGACCAAGCCTATTTGCTATTGAGTTCACAAATACACATTAAATTGAGCAATGTTTCTGTTCCAACCATACTGTTGTAGTCATTTGTGTAAGCAAAGTTCTTTAACTTAAAAAAACCCATAAAAACACTGCCAGTTCAGCTATAAAGACAGAAAAGAATTCTGCAACCTTTGGCTAAATATGTAGAACTAAGCAAGTTCTTATTAACATTTCTCAGAACAGAGTATAACATGGGAATTATTTTTCATCAACTAAAATAACAGTTTTCTCATAAGTGCAATATATTAGAGATTTAACCAGTTTTAGCTGTGTGGGCTAAACTTAAAATTTTGTCTTCAGAATTTGTGACAACCAAAAATCTGACTTTGAATTGGAAAGTTCACTGTGTGTTTGAGTCAGCTGGATCAGATTACTGTGTTAGGATATTTCTGTATTTACTGTTGTTTACATAAAATTAGAAGATCAGATGCCCTTAGGGTCTTTGTAAATTCTATTTTATCCTTACTTTCTTTGAGGATATCTGTTTGCTTGCTTTTTTCCTTTCTTTTTCTTTGCTTTTATTTTCTCTGCTCTGCATGGAGTCCAGGTCCAGGAAGATTTGAGCCAAATTTTAGAATTAGTGTTTACAGAGATTAGGTACAGTGATTATATCTCAGCTACTGGGAGTTTTTGCTGTTGATTGCAGTAAGGCTACATTTTCATCTACTCTGTTTGCCCAGGCCCTCCCAGTATCTTTTCTGTTTCCCTCTTCAGCTCCTGGAATTGTCTGCTCTATTTTCTGTGG
The DNA here is from genome assembly GCF_964195595.1 of Calonectris borealis. Classification (NCBI taxonomy): domain Eukaryota; kingdom Metazoa; phylum Chordata; class Aves; order Procellariiformes; family Procellariidae; genus Calonectris; species Calonectris borealis. The sequence goes on along the minus strand of NC_134313.1, from coordinate 30,511,719 downwards.
CATTACCTGAATGTCTTGTTCTCTCTTCAGCTGCAGCAGCCTAGCAAGTCCTTGTTTTCCTTTACCTCCAAGGATAGCTTTAAACAATTTTGGAGTTTCCTGTTTTTGCCCAAACAGACTGGCCACGCCCTGTAGTTTTTGCGCTGGTGGTCCTGGAGCAGGTTTCCCCTTCTCCTTCAGCAGCACCCTGGAGACAGGAAGGAATGAGAACACGCAGCAGGGCTGTGAAACCGAGCAAAGTTCCTGCAAAGCTAAAATGTCACATTCATGGATGAAAATCTGGCAACTTTTCCAGCAAATTTTCTTTTGTCCCAGGTCCAGTGGCAAAAGCAAAGCTGGAAAGGATGAGAGTTTTACCCTAGGCTCTGGTAGAGTTGAGGCTACTGTTCTAATTTGGAGTGAGAATCATAGAATCCTTTAGATTGGAAAAGGCCGCACTCTTTCTATTGGCCTTCTTGGCCACCTGGGCACACTGCCGGCTCATGTTCAGCCGGCTGCCAACCAGCACCCCCAGGTCCTTTTCCTCTGGGCAGCTTTCCAGCCACTCTTCCCCAAGCCTGTAGCGTTGCCTGGGGTTGTTGTGGCTGAAGTGCAGAACCTGGCACTTGGCCTTGTTGAACCTCATGCAGTTGGCCTCAGCCCATCGATCCAGCCTGTCCAGGTCCCTCTGCAGAGCCTTCCTACCCTCCAGCAGATCAACACTCCCGCCCAGCTTGGTGTCATCTGCAAACTTACTGAGGGAGCACTCGATCCCCTCATCCAGATCATTGATAAGGATTTTGAACAAGGCTGGTCCCAAAACTGAGCCCTGGGGAACACCACTTGCGATGGGCCACCCAACTGGATTTAACTCCATTCACCAGAACTCTTTGGGCCCAGCCATCCAGCCAGTTTTTTACCCAGAGTGCGTCTGTCCAAGCCATGAGCAGCTCATTGCTTACCCATAACCTGGAGAATAAACAAACGCAGGCTCAAATTAAGGTGTCGCAAAGTGGATGAGAGTTTTATAAGGTGAGAAGTAGTGTGGAGGGGGATGGATGCCTCATACCTGAGGTGAAAGTCTCTTACCTGGCCTTATGGAGGCAAATCCAGAGAGCATTTAATGCTCAATTTGGAGTCCAGCTGATGCTTGTGGAAGTAATAGTTTACCAAACTAACTCAGCATGGCTCATCTCTCATAGGTCAGGTTAGACAGTGGTACTTATTTTTGGTCTTCTTCAGTAGAAGAAGATACCCTGAAGATATAAAAATTACTGCCAATCATGTGGCAGACTAGATTTTCACACCCTTCCATAGCTGTACTGATTTGCAACCATAACAACAAGAAGTGAGAATGAATGATGAGGGTAAAGATCAGATGACAGTTCTAAGTCAGATGGAACCAGTGAAAAGCAGAGGAGTCCCATGCTTTCAATTTCTATTAGGTTACTGTAGAGTTTTCAAGGAAACTTTTCTGTTCTTTCAAAGGATCTGACTTAAGGCTTTTTATAAACAAGGACTATACTTGCAGTCTGAAGTACAGTAAATCACATAATACTATAATTTTCTCCAGCATCTTGTACTTTGTAATTTTGGGAATTTCAGAAGTGAAGATTTTACTTTTTTTAAGTTTTGTTGTCATGAATTTTAAAAGTACACTTCAGCAGCTTGCGTGGTTTATTATGTAAAGACCATACAGTGGTTATCAGGCAGGTGATAATAGAACAAATTTCTTGTTTGAATAACTCCTTTGAGTTTATTTCAAGGAGCCCTTTAAAGATGTGGGATGACCAATGCAATCCTACAGAGAACTCTAATGTAAACCTTCCAGGACAGAGCAACTGATAACTTGATTCCGAAACTGAACATAACGGCAATCTTTATCAAAACAATGCACGAATCTCCTGTTGGTGCCTAGTTTTTCTAGAGACATGGTTGGACATACATAGAGCACAGGATTTTTGGAAGAATTAGTGGATGCCTAGGCAGGTGAGCAGAATACACGGCCTCCAGCACAGGGCAGGTACTGCATATCTTTAAAATTAAACATGATGTCCTGTATCTAGGCTGATATCTAGAGAGGGCTTTGGGCCCAAATGGGAGTGCAGATATGAAGGATGGATCATTATTATCCATCTATCTGGAGGAAGCTGAATTTAATGGGTTGGCAGGATATGATTAGGGTGGGCAAGAAAGCAGAAGAAAGTAGTGTAGGACAGAGAGACAGGAATAACAAGTAACTATGGTCATACAACTGTTTAGAAAGAAGCTGGAGAAAAGTCAGGAAGGATAAATGCTTGTTCCTCAGCGACGTGATGATTCTCAAGATACTGTCATTTGTCAACCAGGGCTGTTGAAACATGCTGAATGCAACCATCTGCTCGCACTTCCCTAAACAAAGTGTCACTCCTGTGCTATGTTTAGTCTTCTCTGGTGGATTTCAAGTCTGGGACCAATCTTCCAACCTTTGATAGCAATGCAAGGCAACAGCTGAGAGCAATAAGAGTGCTGAAGCATACTAATAACGACAAACTATTGGATGTATTTGGATCTTTTACAAGGTAGCAAGGTACTCATTTTGTCATAATTTTGTGACAAAATCTGACAAAATTTTGCCCTTTCAAAGCTGGGGAAATGGTGATCCTAGCAAGCTATGGCCAAAGCAAGATGAAAAGCAGTTTGGGTTTGAAATCCCATTTCAGAATCCTTTTGAACAAAATGCACACCTCTCTAATCTGTGTACTTCCATCTTGTCGGGCCTCACTTTAAATCCACTCCTAACTACTGCTTAAGGTTTTGGAAATGGATACAAGTCTGTGGGTACCTTGAAGCGTATCTCTGTAGAATTAATTGTGAGTGTTTGGTTGCATCTTTGAAAACTTACTTCTTAACTGACATCTATCCTGCAGTTTCTTTCTTGACTACTTATGGAGTCCTGATATGCATCTGTATCTCCTATTTGTTTTGTTACCTTAAATACAATGGAGAAGACAACTACATTCAGGACTTCATTCTACTTACCACACTTCCGTGACCCTTGGAATCCCTGCCAAGACCATGACTTCCACTAGATACTAACAGGCAAATCTGACCTTTAAATACAAATGTGTTTACATCTGCTACTCTTCCAAGAAAGGAATGCAAATCTGCCTAGAAGCCACAACTCTCCATTCCGCAGCTAAATAATGTGATTTAAAAACTGTTATTAGGACATACTTTGCTTTCTTCATGAGAAGTTTTTCTGAGTCAGGATAGTGCACCAAGATTTCATTGAGTGTTTTCTTGTCCAGAATGAAAAGGTTGGCAAAACCATGAGCCACCACGTTGGCAGTCCTTCGATTTCCTCCACCTGCAGCTAATAGGCTGGAATGAAAATAAACATCATCAGTCACATCGTTATTTGCCCTAGTGAGGAATCTCTTTGCTGGTGGTTCTCCGTTAAAGTCATTTTAAAGCTCACTCACATACTCAACTGTTCTATCTGATGTTCTGTAAAGTCCCTTTGCAGTTGGGATTAGAAACATTTTCTTGCCTCAGGAAGGCAAATTGTCACGACTAGTCATGCATATGTAGATGCTAAGGACTGTGAAAAGTCTTGCTAGATAGAGACATGTCTCTCAAGAAACACTCGGTGCAAGAACTGCATTTGTTTTAGTCCTCATGTGAACTTGGCATTTCCTCAATTTTGTTGTTGAAAATGATTTACATCAGAAGTAGAGCAGCACAAGTCCATTATTATTGAAAGAGTTATTTACAATAAATGAATGATTCTCTAAGAATTTTAATTTTCCTGAGTGAACAACTTCTGTGGGACTCTGGTTTTCAGTTTTCTCACATACCACATTTCACGTTTGAATGTTGGCAAGTTGAATGATATGGATTAGGAAGGTCTTTCAAGCTGACAGTTACAAATGTGTCTGCCAGAAAAAAGAAGGCTATTTTGTTTTGAAAGTAAGGCATTAGACCAGTTTAGTAAGCAGCAGTTGGCCATAGGAAGGATATCCACATAAAAATTAGATGTTGTACAAATAAAAATTAGATTGTTCATCTTGCATTAAGCAACTGAAATGAAGAGACTTCACTTCTCAGCTGTAGTGATAAGCAAGAGAAGTTGCATTTTGGTCTTAGTACTAAAGTTGCTTTATCACTATATTCAAGGAGATCTACCCTAAAATTCATCCCTTAAATATTTCCCAGTGAGTTAACATTTTTAGAAAATATTTAGTAATCTCTAAATTTAAATGTTATTAATAAAGGATAGACTGGACTCTATAAAACATGAATTAATACTTACCCAAAATATTAATCAAGGATATATAAATATTGGTTTTAATATTAAAGGCATTTATAGAACATATTTATAAATATTAGATCATGCCGATAATATATTAAATTTGATTTATAAAGAATAGTATAAGACCTCTGCAACTGTGTGTACAAGGCTATTTTTACACACAGACACACACAGGCACAGACACAGACACACAGATACAATGTTTTTCTGCAACCCAAGATAGCAATCAATATATGAACTCAAGCTGAAAATGCAGTATATTGTCTTCTTTTTAAACAATTCTGTACAACTCCTCAGACAGAATAAAACTATTTGCACAGTAAGAAAAGCAGCTAAAGAAAATTGCAAACAGATTTTGAGTTCTGATGAATCACTTCTCAACAAGTCATTGAACAATCGTTTTCAGGCTTTCCTAACAGAAAGATCATTTTATCAAGGCAGACTAGGGCTAAAGAGATCAACTTTTTTATTATGGTGATGATATGAGGTGAATTTTACAAGTAAAGTAATCCTTGCTCAAACAGAATCATCTTTGACTAAGAACATGTTATGAACTTCATCACTGAATCTGTTTTGGCTAGTGTGCTGAGTTACATGACAGACGAAATTTTAAAAAATAACTGCATTTGCCTTGCAGTGGTTCTTGAAAATTGAATATTTATATTAATAGAGAAATTTGCTTTCTTTACCTTACATTTTTTTACTCCAGTTGTTAGACTGAAATGCTCTAATATTAGTATGAGATGATAACTTTTGAATTCTTATACTAGCAAATTTAATTTAGAGGTATAAAGTTGTCAGTGATGACTCAGCTTATCTATTTTTTTTAATACCTGATCTCTGTAGGAAGCTGCTGTTCATTGAAATTAACAAATTGATCCAGGGAATGGCGTGCGTATCAGCTGAAGGTGCAGGGTTGTTGTGGCTCAGCTCAGCACCTATGTGCTTATGGAGAGAACTGGTAAGTCAGGAAAGGGAAATAGGTCTGGATCTTGCTTCTGAGCAGGATGTCAAACACCAACAGGCAAAGCTCATTGAAAAGCAGCAGCTGCCACTTTGTGGGAAATCCTGGGCCAAAGTGGAAAATGTAATCTTTCATAAAGCTAAATACTCCCTTTAGTTTTGATTTTTTTTTTTTTAATAAAAGTTAAAGTTACACAACAGCTGAAAGGCTAAAGCTGAGACCAAACATTTAAGAGATCTTCCTGTCAAAAATGTACATATAATGGAGAAATATTTTAATTTTTCCAGAATTACCATTTTCTGATAGGAAATTGTTCTAGTGAAATAACAGTAAACGGATGAATGAGGACATCTGGCTTAAGAGTGTAAATTTCTCTGGGCTAATGAATTGTTGTGTTATAGTTAAATTTCTCTCTTTCTCAATTGTCTGTGCAGACAGGCTCTCATTAAGGCAGCAATCTGTTTGCCTCTGATTCTGAGATTATTTTGCTTCCCCAAACTGATATTATCTATACAGGAAAGTGGTAACGAGAGTAAGATGTTAATTGGAAGGCAACTCCAATTACTTAATCTGTTTCTGTAATAATTTTCAAGGATGAAATTGGCAAAGGACTTGTTTGACATTAGTCTTGCATTGGTCTTCTAGTATAATTCAGGGAAATTTTCTGAAATAAACATTTTTTGTTTTCTTCAACTCCTTTGCCCTCAGAGACTTTTTAAGTATCATTTACATGCATTTTGAACAGAGTGAAATTAAATAGCAAGTGCCTTATAAATCATGTAGTTAAACCACTCGGAATGAAGCTGACATATTTCTCTAAACAAATCTTGAATCAGAAATCAGAAGGAAATCAGTCTGATATCAGATGATAACCACACTATGAATACTGAGGGGAAAACTTGGATGTGCTAAATGAAGCAATATTTTATCCATTAAAGAATAGGTTTTTTTCATTTTCTTCTGCTATATAGTATTCAGAAGACCTTGCTAAAACTTACAGAGAGGTGCTATACAAACTCATTATTTTCTAACGCTTCACCACAAGGAAGAGGATAAGTCTCTACCAATACACGTAGTGCTTCATGTATTTGCTTTTCTTCAATTTTGGAAATGTCTGCCAGTTGCTGTGTATTTTCTCCTTGAGTTTATCCACTACCTGTCATTTATATGCAAATTACATACGTCTGAACTGGTATGCTGCCACAGTAGGTCAATGATGAATAAAGCGAGACTAGAAGTGTAGGGTTATAGCATTGCTGAGGGTTTTACTGGCCATATTGGCAATTATGTAAAAAGTAATACGTACTGGGAAATGAATCTTTAAAGGCCGTTGTGTAGTTCTCACGTGGAAAAAAGTGCTCACCTGTATTATATCAAAAGTTTGAAAAACCCTTCCTTGTTTTAAAACCAATCATTATCATTTTTCTCTTTAAAAAAGAAAGTCCTTGCTCCAAGTACAAGACATAAATAATTAAAAACCATGTGTGTGTTACATATCTGGGCTGCTATAGCTTTTTCTTTCACCTTTTCATTATTCAGCCCTTACTGAAAACCAGTGCATTCTCAGCCTTTCCACATAACTTACAACACAGCATTTTGTTTTCAGGCTTTGCTCAGGTATTATATTGTCACACAGAGAAATACCTTTCAAATAACCTCTCAAAGAGCTGATATAATTTCACTTTCCCACTCAATGAAAAAGGTCTCTATCTATGGGATGTATCAGGTGTTTTCCACTTGAAGTCTAAGCAAGTTCTGTACGCACGTCACTGGATAAACGGGAATGTTTCCCCTACCACAAAGGGGGACACAAGTAGAAGATAAATGTAAACCTGGCACAGAGCTGATTACCGCTTTTCAAAAGGCAGATTAAAGCTACCAGCAAGAGAATTAACAATAACAGGAAGGCAGCTGGAAGAAATCAAGAATCCAGTTTATCACATGCAGCAGCACATGTATTTTATTACTTTTCCTCAGGCCAACCTCAGCAGGGGATGCAGTGCCTAAAATCTAGCACTTGGTTGGCTAATTGGGGAACATGGCCCATAAGAGTTAATGGATTTTGCATAGCAACCACATGGAAAATATAAAAAACATTTGTAACCACCTGAGAAAAATTTTCTCCTCCAGATAAACTCATACCCAAAAATCTAGTCTGTCAGCCCTTTTCTTGTTTTGTATGCTCTTAAACAAATACACTTTCAAATGTGGATGCCTGACTTTTGGCAACTTAATCTCTACTTCAGCTCCTAAATGAACCAGGCTTATTTGCTATTTTAGTTTTTTTATCTCCTTTGTTGGAAATTAATTATCATTTTTTCCATCTGCTGTGTAAGGGCACTCTACAGGCAATAAAATGCATTTCGTCCTACTGTATTCAGACCTCAGAACAGGAAGATGTGTTAAGTCTTTTAAATGCTAAAGGAGAAATCTGTGTGTATATCCCTGTGTACATTGCCCAAAACACTGGTCTCGATCTTGCCAAATTGGTCTCTGATGTTTCACTTAGATTTTCCTTCACTTACCTGCATCTCCTTGCTCAGTGTCGTCTTGGTTGACCCTACCAACTTTCCAGCCTCCCCATGGTAGCTGTCATGCTTACCACAGAGAAGTTAAACAACCATTGATTATTTGAGCAGTTCTAAAGAAAGTGTTAAAAATAGCAATGGACCTACCTGATCTCCCCAAATACAGATCCTGCTCTTAGCGTAACCAGGACCTTTGTACCATCAGGGCCTCCAAGGACTTGAACTTCGCCCTGTTTAATGATGTACATCTCTCTGCCAATCTCTCCCTGGGCACACAAACACAAAAGGATCCCGTGCTTTAGCAGGGCAGTGTTTTTTTGTTAGAATGATCTGACAAACTAGTCTTTAAATATCTTTCCACTTTCTCATAAACAGGTTTACCGGTATTATGGAGAAATAAATGTTTGCACTACTTTTTGTAGCACTCAGCACAAGCGCAAGGACTGACTTTGGCAGATCTAATTGTGATGTGGAACAATATTTGAACAGGAGTAAAAGACCATCTAGGCCAGCTTGGAAAAAGAAGACTAGATAATAATCAGGATTGTAGCAGTCATTTCCATCAACTATCCTGGTGGAAACTAAAGTACTTCAGCAGTATATTTAATAACAGAGAAGTGCAAAAAAGCCTATGCTTCATGGTCTAAAGAGCTTAAGGTTTTTACACTATTATTTTTGATCATCACTTACCTAATTTAAAAGGAATATAAGAATAAACAATCATTCAAAACTTTGTCTACTTTTATGTTATCACTGGATGGTTTAAGAGATTATTAGTTCATTTATTATCCTTCACATGATCTACTAGGATTCAAAGCATGACATCAGTATATACAATAAAATGCAGACAAATATGAGTAATATAATGGGGTAATATAATGAACTTTACAAAAATGATTATAACAGTCCTTACAACATCTCTATAAGACAGGCAAATAGATATTTTTCTACTCGTGCAGCTGGAGTAACTGAGGCAAAGCAGCAATTTAATTTTAAAAGTGAAAAGGCAACAGCAACAAAGCCAGGACTGAAAACACAGGGCTTGCGTTTCTTATCCCGTCACTTGCGCCTCCAAGCCTGCATGTCGGAGCCTCCTTGGTAAACTATGATGAGGCCAACATACATCCAAGGAGGAGGTAGTTCCAACAGAATTTTATTCCCTACTACATGTTACAGAATTAATAGAATTACTATGGTTGTTGGCCACATAGTAGATCTATACAAGTGAGCAGCCTTTTAGTTCTGAATCAAGCTGGAATAAAATGATACTTCCAGTTCTTGTAATCTATCCTTTTTGAGAACTGTTTGCATCTGACTGCAGGATCAAGACCTTGAATCTGTTACTGTTATTTATTATTTTTTGTTGTGCCAGAGTCCCAGCCACAGTCCAATATCCTTTCACGCTGTGCCTTGTACAATCAAACACACCAAACTACTCTTCCACCCTTCCTAGCCAACAGTAATTCTAGGATTGGTCTTTGAAGGGGCACACCTGATCCTTCAGTGCATTCACAGGTGTTTAGCTTCCTACACTGTGGAGTGAGTGGGACTAACTCAGCATTCGGGAAGAGGATCATATTCTTAAATCCTGGAGGGAGCAGGACCTTAGTGAAGATCCTGGACCAGAACTGCTAAAGACAAATTAAGGGGTTCTGATGGTCACTTCCGGGTATGGGTCACTTGCCAGAACAGTAACAGTACTGATACTTCACCCTCCCTCATGCTTTATCTACATCCAACATTGCCTATGAGTATGTTTACATGCCTTTTTAAAAGAGACTTGGGTTCACTTGGCCAGAAGCTGAGCTATCTCCCTGTGTTACTATAAGGCCATGATCGAGCCAAAATGCTAAGAGAAGATAGATGTCTTTGCTAAGGGACAGTGTGACAGCATTCAGCTGGAAGTCTGGAGATGGCTCAGAGCTGTGAGTGAAGGTAGAGCAAGATCAGATCTTGCTGTAAGGAGCGGTATGGGATGCAGTGTATTTTCTACATTCTTGGAAAATTCCACTTCAGAGTTTCTGAATACACAAATGAAGCACATGCAAAGCATCACAGATTGAGATCTGCAAGCTAGGTTTGTATGTATATATGTATTAAAAAAATAATCTCCCTCCATTTTAAATATTAAAACTTCATGATGTATCATTAGATAAGCCATATTTACATTAAATATTTTCCCATATTACTATATTTTTATGTTTGATAATGTAAGTAATAAAATCCATATTGTCCTGTTCTAGGTTGAAACTTGAGAGCACATTTGTTACTATTACACAGAGTACCTTAATTACTTTTATGCTATCTAATTCACTCAGGATTAATTTTATTTAAAGGACACTGTTGACTGATATCTGAACTCTTTTTCTAAAATACATACTATAATTATTATTTGAAAGAGACAACCATGCTTACCTTTTTGCAGACAAAGTCACCAGGTAAATACACAATGGATTTCAACCTTAGCAACATGTCATATATCATCTGGGTATCACACCCCTGTTAAAATAGTTAGAATTGATTGCTTTATTAAGTCAGCAACACAAATGATTATTAGTGCTTACACTGGGCAGCAAAACCCAACAACACATGAATGATCCAGGGATTCATAAGTGGAATGCAAACTCAAAACATAATAAGGATCAGCTTTTAGAGCAGAGAAAAGACTGAAAGAACTGTCATTTAAATACTTATAAAGTTTCCTTTAGGTTGAACATCTCTTCATAAGCTTCTGTACATCTAAATTTGGTGTGGAAGCTCAGTTAGTGCTATGTTCACATAGCACTTTATGGGTCCCTTATGGGATTTTTTTATTGATCCAGGGGAAAAAAAACCCAGATCATGTCAAATGTTGGTGTGAATCTATGAATTCCATGTCTTTAGCAAATGTGGCAGAAACCATGAAGATATGTAATGTTTATACAGAGATATCATGTGATTTTTTGGCAATTATCATAACAAAAAATTTAGTGATAAGGTTACTGTATGTCGAGACTACTTCTAAAAATGCAGTGTCTCCTTGGTTTTGTTGGCAAAAATCCAATCTTAAGTACCACATTTAAATTGTATCTCTGGAAAAATATCATGATAACAAAGAGAAAGTTGCTTTGCACTAAAAGTTACTAAAAAGTAACATCCACTACATCAAAATTATGTTGCCAGAACGCATAGCATTAGTGATGCCTCAGGCAGTGCTAGGCAGTATACAGCAAGGCAAGGTGAACTGTATTCAAAATTACATTCTTCTATGCCTGACTCTTGAGTCAGTTAAACTCTGAAATAATTTATAGTCTGACCATAACATCAGCTTTAATATGTCGATACAACAGGACTGTGTCATAATCTCATTTGCTTTTATTTTAATCTCTACTTTGACACAAAAAATTCAAAGGCAGGCACTTGGCTTTGTCCTGACATGTCTCCATTGACTGAAATATTTCTTAGACCTATTTTGCCTTGCATATTAACAAGCATATTCTTAAGTCTGTCTCAGGAATACCACACATTTCTGCATTCCCGCGTAAAACTACTTGCTTTGAATAAGTCAACTTTATTGACAATGGCAAAGTTCACATCAATTGCAATGGCTAATTGCATTTTGGTTGGCATCTGCTCCAGTAATTCTGATTCATCTGTAAAAGAAAAAAAAAAGCAAACTCTGTTAGTTAGAAAATATAAAGGAAGAATGAAAGAATGTCCATAGAAATGAGCATTGTGCAGAAAAATAACTTAATGGAGCTATTTTAGCATTTATGAGTTCAAAGCAGTACTTTCTCAGTAGACCTCAAAGAGTTGCAGTCAACGGCTCAATGTCCAAGTGGAGACCAGTGACGAGTGGCATTCCTCAGGGGTCGGTATTGGGACTGGTGCTGTTTAACATCTTTGTTGGCGGTCAAGACAGTGGGGTCAAGTGCACCCTCAGCAAGTTTGCCAACGACACCAAGCTGTGTGGTGCAGTCAACATGCTGGAGGGAAGGGATACCATCCAGAGGGACCTTGACAGGCTTGAGAGGTGGGCCCATGCAAACCTCATGAAGTTCAACAAGGCCAAGTGCAAGCTCCTGCACATGGGTCGGGGCACAAATACAGGCTGCGTGGAGAATGGATTGAGTGCAGCCCTGAGGAGAAGGACTTGGGGGTGTTGGTTGATGAGAAGCTCAACGTGAGCCAGCAATGTGCGCTTGCAGCCCAGAAAGCCAACAGTATCCTGGCCTGCATCAAAAGAAGCGTGGCCAGCAGGTCGAGGGAGGTGATTCTCCCCCTCTACTCTGCTCTGGTGAGACCCCACCTGGAGTACTGTGTCCAGCTCTGGAGTCCTCAGTACAGGAAAGACATGGACCTGTTGGAGCGGGTCCAAAGGAGGGCCACAAAGATGATCAGAGGGCTGGAGCACCTCTCCCCTTTCTAAAGTAAATTGAATACCCTCCTCACTTCTCACATGCAATTCAGAAAAGAAATGTGAATTTCACCCTACATCTGTATCTATACAACCACTCTCACTTGGAGTTGCTACATGATTGGAATTGGAAAGCCTTACCCAGCATTCCCTGAGAGTCCCATGTGTATTCATACCAGGTTCGAACACGATTTTGGACCACTTTTGGAATAGAATAAGTGTTCATATAGGAGACAGTGTTGTCCATACTGGAACGGTAGTAGTTCTGTCCTGCTGTAGCTGCTCCAATTACATCTCTCATCTGCAAACATCAGTTGTTGTTACTACACATTTCAGCAAAAATAGTCTTGATTTGAATATCTTGTCAACAACATATAAAAAGAATAAAACACTTGTGTCCTGGTTTTGGCCGGGATAGGGTTAAATTTCTTCCTAGTGCTGTGTTTTGGATTTAGTACGAGGAGAATGTTGATAACACACTGATGTTTTCAGTTGTTGCTAAGTGCCCTCCTAGTCCAAGGACAGCTCCCGTGCCTACTGACTGAGCTAGGTACACAAGATGGGAGGGAACATAATCAGGACAGCCAGCCCAGCTGGCCAATGGGGTATTCCATACCATGTGACGTCATGCTCAGTATATGAACGGTAGGCGTGATCCAGGAAGTACCGATCGCTACTTGGTTATCGGTCAGCGCGGGTGGTGAGCAATTGCATTGTGCATCACTAATTTTGTATATTTTATCATTATCATTATTATTTTCCTTTTTTTTCCCTGTTCTATTAAACTGTCTTTATCTCAACCCACGAGTTTTTTCTCACTCTTACCCTTCCGATTCTCTCCCCGTCCCGCTGGGGGTGGGGGGAGTGAGTGAGCGGCTGCGTGGTATTTGGCTGCCTGCCAGGTTAAACCGCGACAGTCCCTTTTGGCGCCCAACGTGGGGCTCGAAGGGTTCGAGATAACGACAGGTTTGATTGGAATGTGCTAGATTGAATTTATAGCTGTTACTGCTCTTTAGCTATTAATTCGCAGGCTCTTGTGCTTGCCATGGGGCTTGCTTGCCTTAATGTGTATTAGAGTCTTGTGCTCATTAGTGGCTGCTTTTTTGCTCTCGCTGCTTGCTGTACTGCTGCACTGCTGATCGTCTTACTGTGCTGTGCCTGGGAACGTTCTGATAACAGCAATGGGGATGCGCCTGGGCTGGCAGATGGCCAGGGCATCGCTGCTGCTTCTGTGCTGCTGTGCTGGACAGGCTGGAACTGCAGCGTGAACTCGAATTGAAGGGACTGTGACCTGTGGCTGAGTCCATGCGGGACAGGACACCCCGAGGCGTCTGTGACTGTGGATAAGCCCATGCCCAAGCAGGTACATCTTGAAGCGTCTGTGGCCGTGATTATGTCCGTGCCGCAGCAGGTATACCTCTGAAGGGATTGTGGCCTAAGGATAAGTCCACGCTGGAGAAGGTACACCTCGAAGCATCTGTGGCTGTGGATAAGTCCATGCTGCAGCAGGTACACCTTGAAGTGTCAGTGGCTGTGCATGAGGCCATGCTGGAGCACCTCAAAGCGTGTGGCCGTGGATAAGTGCATGACAGGGGAGGTACACCCCTGGAGAGATTGCAGCCATGGGTAAGGCCATGTTAGAGCAGGTTTACTTCTGAAGGGACTGTGGCCCATGGAGAAGGCCACACTGGAACTGGTGCACCTCGAAGCGACTGTGGCTGTGGACAAGTCTGTGCCGCAGCAGGTACACCCCTGGAGAGACTGTGGCTCATAGGTAAGGCTCCACTTGGAGCAGGTACACCCCTAAGGGACTGCAGTCTGTGGATAAGTCCAAGCCGGAGCAGGGGCAAGGGGAGGAGTTCATTGCAATGTTAAACCCTATGGTCTGGCCCAAAGGGACCAGGGGTGGAGACTGTAATGGATATACCTTTAAATTGTTGTAACCCATGATTTGAGTTGCATGTTATAGGAATTACTATAGCAGGAACCACCTGAACCAACGGAGGACAAACTTTACAAGAAGCAGCACAGGTGCAGCAGTGACCCGACCTGAGCTGGCTTTGGTGCCCAGTAACTCCATACAACACACCACCTCTGCTGACCTGAGTGACCACCATAACAGATGGAGCCCAAAGTCATGGACTAAATGAACGCAGTGGACATTTTGTGGACATTTATGGATATTTTATGGACATTTTACAGGGGTGGTCCATAGACCGAGGGAATGATATCTGTGCGTGCATATATATATATATGTGTGTATATATAAAGAAAGATAGTGGTGGTTAATTGAAATGTATTAAAAAAGATGTGAGACCTAAGCACGACGTAAATGGTATGGAATAAGGGGTGGATACTGTCCTGGTTTTGGCCGGGATAGGGTTAAATTTCTTCCTAGTGCTGTGTTTTGGATTTAGTACGAGGAGAATGTTGATAACACACTGATGTTTTCAGTTGTTGCTAAGTGCCCTCCTAGTCCAAGGACAGCTCCCGTGCCTACTGACTGAGCTAGGTACACAAGATGGGAGGGAACATAATCAGGACAGCCAGCCCAGCTGGCCAATGGGGTATTCCATACCATGTGACGTCATGCTCAGTATATGAACGGTAGGCGTGATCCAGGAAGTACCGATCGCTACTTGGTTATCGGTCAGCGCGGGTGGTGAGCAATTGCATTGTGCATCACTAATTTTGTATATTTTATCATTATCATTATTATTTTCCTTTTTTTTCCCTGTTCTATTAAACTGTCTTTATCTCAACCCACGAGTTTTTTCTCACTCTTACCCTTCCGATTCTCTCCCCGTCCCGCTGGGGGTGGGGGGAGTGAGTGAGCGGCTGCGTGGTATTTGGCTGCCTGCCAGGTTAAACCGCGACAACTTGTTTGCAAAATCACTAATTAATTATACATTCAGCTGCATGTTTTGAATAGGTGCTTCATCTGCTTTTTCAGAAGCATTACAGACTTAATTTAATTGTGTTGGAAAGCCTGTATTTATGATTTCAAAGGAATCATTTGTGAGTTTTAGCTTATTCTTCTGTCTCATATTTCGGGACATGGATGAAAAATATAGATAATGCTTTCTTAAAAATCCATAATAAAGCTACTCTGCATTTGGTGTGCAATGCAAGTCACAAGTGAAGCAAACTGGGCTAAATTTCTCTAATAACATCAGCTGGCACTGCTAGAATTAAGATCCTGCCACTGTTTAAATAGTTAAATGAATCTAGATCAGTCCTAAAAATGCACTTTGGGCTGAAAGTTGTCCTTGAAGATTTTAGTGCAGGAACATCATTTAACTTTCCAACACAAATGTAATTTAGTTTTTAGAAAATGGATGAGTTAATGTTCATAGATATTCTTTCTCCAAAAGCATAACTATATAGACATGTTTTCAGTTGAATGGCTTCATATTGTAGTGGCCAAGGATCAGTATGCTAGTGGGCTGAATTCTGCTTTTTATTACAGAGATGCAATTGATTGCAGTAGGAATAAAAATTTTTAGGCAAGTGTGCTAAACCAGGAATAACTTAATAATTTTAAGAGCTCTTTGTAAACAGGAATTATAACAAACTGCAATGAAGCTGTTTGTGTGTTAAGATTTAAAGTTTGAGTCTGCAAATTACTATACTGGTTACAAAAACTAATCTGCAGAATCTTCTTGGGGAATGGTGCTTTCACTGACAGTTATATCAATTTAGGAAAAAATAATAAATATGCAAACTCTGAAGTTAAATCCAATATACTTGAATTCAGTAGTTTTCCAGAAGAAATATTTTATATGAATGACTTTGTTTTATTTTTGGTATTTCTTGTTTGTGGATGAATTTTAAATCCTATAGACAAGAGTCTGTTTTGTGATCATTATCTCTTCTTACACTTCTAAACAGCAAGAGACATGCAATTTTTAATTGTTTGATTGAACTTTTTGAATCCTGTATTCAAAATAAAAATTAAATTTCAGTTTTCATCGTTATTTTTTTCATAATAATTCTTCCAATAACAGACATGTACAAATCAAAAGGTCTGGAATGATTTCTAAAGGAATTTGATAAGACAGAGTCTCAAGTAAGAAGCATGGCATTTGTTTTTCTGTAGGCAAGGTATTTTAAAACCATGGCATTTGTTTTTCTGTAGGCAAGGTATTTTAAAACCTCTGGATCTAAAGACCAAGTTTAATAGTTACAAGCCAGAAATATTTCAGTTATATTTATTTGGAAATATAAATGGTTTTCTGTGCTATGGGCTTTTTTTTTCCCCTCCTACCAAATGAGAACCAAGAGAAATAGAAAACAGTTAATTTTCAGGTTAGCAAAGGTATTGTAATTTATGGAAGAGAGCAGAATTCTAGTTTGACAAAAATAATGGGATTTCCATTAACAGCATTCTATTGGCAGTAGTATCCAGCATGACTTATCCAATAATTTCTATATATTAATATCATACCTACAATTATAATTTTTATATCAGATTTAACAGTATAATGTGAATGTTAAGGAACTGTCTCCTTGGCTGTGAGGAAGAAAAAAGGAATTATACATAGTTTCAAGAATCATCTGTGTCCTGCAGAGTCTTGGCTTTAAATCAGCTTGTGTGCAAAAGGGCTACAAAACTGGGAACTGATTAAAAACTTTATTTGTCAGAAGAATAAGTATGGATGACAGCTAAGAGGGACATTCAGATGGAAGCTAAACTTTTTCCCAGAACTAAACTTCATTAAATGGAATATATTATCACTACATTATAGTAATTTGAAAGTATCTTGTTATTAATTTCTTGATGTACCTGACCAATTAAGCTGGAGAAGACAAAGACACCCAAGAAAAAATTCAGCAGTTGAAAAACTATCTCAAACAGGGTTTGTGGTTCTGGAAGGCCACCGATGGTGATTAAAGTACGAACTGCCCAGTAGTAACACCTCAGATACCTGTGGATACAGACAGCATTTTTGTTATTAGCTATAGGTACTTACATGGTTGAAGTTAAGCATATACCTTCCTGATTTGGGCCTTTCAGTCCAAAAGACCTTCAGCATTTTTTATAAAGGGTTGTGATTTTACCAATGATACAGTTGTGTAAATCATATTGAGCTGAATGTTCTCACTGACAGCAAAATAAGAATATATGGGAAATGCAGCGGTTACTTACTGTTCTCCAGTAACTCTATGCAGCATTACAGAAGACTTCTGTAATAACTTGCCAAGGTGGACATTACAGCATTAGAATGCTACCAGTGAAGATGCCATGACATTAAAAGCAATGTAAAAGTGTTAGAGACTTCCCAGAGTTTATTTGTAGCGTACTAGGTGCACACACATCTGAAGGTCTCTGCCACTTGATGACACCAGTGTGAAGCCTTATGGTGGGCACAACAAATGCAGTGTTGTCCTTCTTGTGCCCATTCATTTTCCTACCCCTTTAACCATGTTGGTCTTCCTCCCACTCTGCTTCTGAGCACCTTTCAATTGGCTCTGCCTCCTGGGTTATGTCAAGCCGAAGTTACACGTTTTTACAATCTGAATGTTAATCCAGCTTCTCCAAGCCACTTCACTTATTTCGCACTTGGTTGACTCCTGCATTTACTTCTCCTAGTGGCTGGCCTCCCTTCTGTCAGCTTAACAAACACTTTCTTGCCTTCTTCACAACTTTCCCTCATGCCTGGGAAGAGCTGTCCATCAATGGCTACAAAAACACCTTGTTAACACCCTTGAAGACTTTTCTCAGAACTCTCTTGATCTAGAAGCCAAATATAGCAGTAGGCAAAGGTCCGTCACTAAGACTCTGCTTCAACCTATGGCTTATATTGACTCCTTCCCTGTATCCGCCTGCTGTCTCTTACTTCTCATACCTGAATTGTGAGCTCTTTGGCCAAAGACTTTTTGTTCTTTTTGTACAGCCCTCTTCGTACAGCCTTGTGCATGACAGAGCCCGTTGCATTCAAGCGGTGTATTTCTATCAGTGTGATAACACCAGTTTATGAAAACAACAAAGGACATGGACAGAATTATTATTTTTTTTTTATGCTAACTCTCTTCTATATATATATATAAAGTGTCTTGGTGTGTCTAAGCTTCTGTTTTAAATTTTGTTCTAGAACATTGCACCACTAGTAATGCAGCATCCCCCATACTGTGCAGCTGGGATTAATTAGTTCAAATCAATGTCTTGAAAGTGCTATCATTTCCTTGTTTTCTGAGCTAATAAGTAATTGGTTTAGGAATATTTTTAAAGGCTCCCTATTAATTAGAATTTGACTTTGTAAGTCTCTGTACAATCAGACTTCAGCTTCACTAATGATTAGGAGTAGAAGTTTGTTTTCCTTAATTGTACAATGAGATTTTCTATTATTTCATCTATGACTGTTGCTTCTGAAGCAATGAAAATTCCTTCTATTTGTTGAATTTTACTGAGTTTGAAATTAAAAAAAAAAAAACACAGAAGAAATACTTTTGGAGATGTTTGTTTTGAAACAGCCAGTCTTGCATGCATCCTCTCATGCCTAGCCTGAATCTGAGGCCACCTAATCTGCTTGCAGACTTCAGATGTACATTTTAATTTGGTGGCCTCCACTTTTAAACTCCCCTTTTATTAAGATATGAACTCCACTCTTATTAATAAATGGTCTGTTTAACAATAAAATTGAAGGGTCAGTTTTGTGCAAATACGAGAAAATAAACTCACACTAACAACCAATTCCAATGAGGGTTTTTATTTAAATCACTCAAAAGTGTTTCCAAGTCTTTCACCTAAAATGTCAGGATTTACCAAGCAATCAATTTTTGCTTTTCACTGCAAAGTCACTTTTTTCTTGGTGGCAGATTAATGAAATGCAGTAACAAAGATCGCTTTTACCATAGTTTTCTGGTTTTAGATTTTAACACCTAGAACTGGCTGTTTTCATTTAGAGTGAGTCCTTAAGTAAAAAAATTCATTGCATATCTACCATCATGTCATTTTTCCTTGTTAGGGGTGCAAAATGAACAGCTGGATTACACCACTCTAATATTTTCACTTGGGTTCAAAAAAAATCATTACCTATGCATGCTTCCAGCAAAGTATGTGTAAATGGCAGCTTTCTCTTAGACTTCTGTAGTATAAATAAATAGTACGAAAAAG
Organism: Calonectris borealis; assembly: GCF_964195595.1. Lineage (NCBI taxonomy): Eukaryota > Metazoa > Chordata > Aves > Procellariiformes > Procellariidae > Calonectris > Calonectris borealis. Next base: position 30,492,441 of record NC_134313.1, on the reverse strand, counting down.
TCTCAGATCTGTTTTGGAAGAATTGCAGATTTAAGCATAAAATGATGTCTCTAGCTTGTCTGAGGGGAATTATCATATGAGGCATATTAATATCATATTCATTTGCCATAACTGGGAATGCTGTAGTGCTTGAAACATGTATAATTTGTGAATATAAAAGTAAAGAAATTAACATTACTTCTGTGCTAGTTACTATAGGATACAAAAGTAATTAACAAACTCCCTCACACCCAATGGCCTTGACTTGCAAGCTTGCTAAGTCCACCACGATAGACAATATAATCTTTGTTCTGGAAATGTCTACAAAGCATGAAAGCAGGTCCTCAAAGGAATTTAGGGGTCACATTCTCCTTTGCAGTGTTTTATATCCAAAATATACATTTCTTCAGATCTGCCCACCCCTTTCTGAAGATGTAGTTAATACAGTATATTCTTCTGTAATTTTACTTCAAAAGAAACTTTCTACTGGCGAAGTCACATGATATTCACTGTCTCTTAGGCACAGGTTTTATACTTTCTCCATTTATGCATTTTATTGTTTTTATTTTAATCTGAAATGAAAGTTACACAGTTGAAATATAAAGCAGCCTTTTTCCCTAAGAAGGGGAGAAATGAGATTGTAAATTTTGTTTAAGGAAAGCCAGAAAAAAGGAGACTCTTATTTCAACAGTATTAGCAGCTCTGCTTCCTACTAGCTAGTGTCTGGAAACCATCATTGCTCACCATAAGGCTTACTAGCCTGCTATAAAATTACTGCTGAAGCAAACAACATGAGACAAGAAAGGGATTTTCCCTCTGCACAACATAGAGAGTATGTTTATCCTTCAGGCAATCAAATTACTAGATTTTTCCCTACAATAAGTCATAGGTATGAAAACATTCAGAAACACTGCAAATAAGATACCTTGTAATATTATGCCAATAGAAATATGTTTTTCATAAAAGTCATTTCAGAATATGCTAAACTTCTTACATGGTTTTGGTTAATTCAGGTAAATCAAATCTTTGTGCATGCGGCTATCAGATTTTAAGGCGGTATTCACACATCTGTTTCAGCCCAGGCAAGCATTATTTCAGAGCTATCACGTTTGACTCCTCTCAGATTACCACCAGTACGGGTTTAAGCAGAGTAAAGAAGTGGCCTTGATAAATTAGTACTCTAATGACCTCTGTCTTGGTACCTCCTTTTCTTGAGTCACTTATTCATCAGGCGGCTGTGGGTTTGATGATCTCAGACAGGATCATGTAAACTACAAAGCTTTTATCTAAAAAGTATGGCTGCAAGTAGCAGGTCTGAAAGCATTAGGTCTGACATACTTGAGTTGGGCTGTGCATTTACAGATTGCCTGGAGGCACAAAACTGCCTCCATATAGCAAGCACTGCGAGTGGACACATCAGACCTATTGCAAGTGCAATGCATAGCTGATATCCACAAGACACCTTTTAAGATATGCCAGTCTTACTGCATATTGGGCAATGCATACCAAAGAAGTAGAGTTGTTCTAGACACATACAGTGACCATTTTCTGGGACTTCCAGGTATCCGCTAAGTCTGTGCCCAGAGCAGGAAGACAGCAAGCTATACAGAAAGATCATCAGGATGCAAATATTAATTAATATTAATTGATTAATAAATATGCCAGAGAATTTTGCAGATTACTTGTGGTTGACTTGCAAACAGCAGAAGAAATATACCATGAGCAAAGTGGAATGATTTGTGTTGCGTAAATTTAATGCTGACCTGGGGGGTTTGCATGGGAATTTCAGCTCCCTAGATTTAGTTTCCCTTATGGGCAGTGATGAAAGAGACAGATACTTCCATAGGACAATTCAGAACAACAACATTACATTCCTGCCTTGAATCCCTTTCTAGAGGGTTTGTCCATTTTCCTGAGGAATTAGGGAGACCAACCTCTTACTTAGGTAGTTAAATCAGATTGTAAATAAACATATATAGTTCAAATTGTTCACTTAGCTATAATTAAGAGATCTTTTCAATATCCTGCTGCCATGGTTACATAGGCTTTACACTATGGTGTTGCATCAGGGATGCTATCCTTCTGCATTAGGAGAGACTGAGGACTGTCTGCGTAACTATACCAAGCTGTTTGTCTTATCTTCTTTCTGAATGTGTTCCCATTCTACGTGAGACCAATGGCATATTTTGCTTCAAATATTGGCAACTCTGACTGCTATGTGAAAGGAAATTACATCTGCACTGCTGTGTCATAATATATACTGCAGTTCTGGTCACTTTTTCTGATAGATTTTTCCTGGATTTTTCTTAGCTCTTGCTTTCCAGAGAAATTAATATACATAGAAGTATCTTGTCTGATATATTCAAATTCACATTGCATCTCCAATAATAACTAATGTTCACACAATGCCTCTCTGTCAAAAATCCCCAAATATTCGACAATCAGATAATATGTCATGCCTGATTCTCTATGGTGATGACTATCCGATACAGAAGGCATTTGTTGTTAGTGGGATACCAAGCTACACTATATGAAATGCAGCTCAACATGGGATACTCTTTGGGGTTCCACGTACATGGGACCATATAATCCAGTATGAGTTAGATACAGGCTAAAGAATAAAAAGTCATACATTCACCAACCAATGTCAAGATGAAGTAGATTAATGGCTTAATGAGGCTTACAGGGATATATGCTAATATGCATTTTATTTTAGCATCTCAGTTTAATGCAGACCTTGAATTACCAGTTTATTATTATTGTTTATAAAAAATTCTGCCCTAAATGCCATGTGATTTCAGTGTGGCATCATTTGAGAAGTGTTTTTGTCTCCTCATGGAAAAGGTATCACAAAATATTAAAAACTCTGACCATTGCCTCTTGGCACAACTACGTTGTGTGTGATCAAGCTAGCAAATAATTTCTACCAACTGTTTCCCTGAATGAAATGTAAAATATTCTTGTCCATGAAAAACAGGAAGACTTTCTTGCCTGTTCTCTAGGCTGTTCTGAAGAAACATTAAAAACTTGAAGACTGAGTAAGCCCTCTACTTTCGGAGTTTTCAGGTTGCTCAGTCTTAGTTACCTTATTTTTTAATTATGAGGCAAGTATTCCCAAGAATGACATTAACAAAACCAGCTATAATGGAAATTCATTCTGCATTTTTCTTGTCAGATTTATGGAAGCCTTGATCCTGCGAATAAATACCTGTGTATAACTTCACTTACATAAGTGGTCCCTCTGAGCTCCGTGAGCCTGCTTGCATGTGTCTGACTGCAGTACTCAAGCTGCGTATTTTAGTGGTGTGTGGAAACTTCAGCCATGTCATTTTTTTGAGAGAGAACCCTAATTATAAAAAATCAAGGCTGCTTTACTCTCAAAAGGTATTTTCTTACCCTTCAAGATAGTGACTTCACACCAAACTTGTAAAGTCTGACAAAATTACAAGCAAGAGGAGTATGTCTCCAAGAGAAATATGAAAAGTTGTTTAAAAGGTGATTTATGACAGCAGTAGTATATTATATGCGGTTTTGCAAAGAATGTAATTAATGAACAAATTGAGCTTCTGTGGCTTTAACTATATTATGATCTTTGAAAGAAATGAGCGTTCATACATCTGGACCTACTAGATATGTTTTTATATAACTACATACAAACTATGTTATGACTTTGCTATTTTCTCGTGCTTCCTTTCCATCATCTTAATGAATGTCCCTTACTTGGCACCCAGCCTATTGCTGTCACAAGGAGTTTGTGGAAAAGTGTGCCAATATCCAGTCCTTCCCACTGGAGACACTCTGCCACATGTTTAAGTGTGACCTTCTCAAAAGATCAGAGAAAATGTGTGGAATTTTTTTCAGGCCAATCACCATCGTGTTTAGAGGGACTAAAATGTTGCATTTTAATGACACAATGCTGTGTGGCAGAAAAAAATCTGTGCCTTTGATTCTTTTGAGGGATTATTCTGCAATCCTTCTAACAGTTCCCATGCGCATATGCAATCAGTAAGTTTAATTTACGACCCTTGTTGCTTTCTAAATGTTTAATTAAGTTAGTGCTTAACACTGACTCATAAACCTATAAAAGCTGAAAGTGGTAAACTGATTATTCACTGCACCTGCCCTCCAAATATGTGTTAGTAATGAAGCTGCTAATCAGCAGTCATAGTGCTAAAAGTTTGCTATCCAAGCACGTGTAAAGTAAGGGTATACCCTGCAGGCAAAGGCACGGGAAAAGGAGGGGGATGCAGAAAGGAGCAAAATCAACAAAAATCTCTTGCAAGAGAAAAGGACTTACATGTTTCCTTTGCCATCGTACACCCATCTAGTGCTGCCAAGTCCTTCATAGTCTGAAGCCCAATAATACAGGCATGCATTAATGTGTAAGATAAACAGCAAGTATCCAGTTGTTCGAATGACCCTATAAAAGTCAACAGATTCCTGTAAAACAACTTAAATTTTTCCTTCCTTTTAATATGGAACTCATTGCTTTTTTGGATCAACAATGTTTATATTATTTATATCCACTAAGTAGTTCCCCACCTGTATTGACTCTATGAAAAAAATAGCTGGCAGTTACCTGTCTCTCACATTTGTCCAAGGTCAAATAAATATCTTTCCTAGAATATTTGACACAGGGTAATTTTTAAATTATGGTTCCCTGAGGACTTTATAATCCACTTCTTTAATTGGCTATGAATATTTACAGAAATTTGAAGCTATATTAATAAGGCTAGAGAGTTGATGCGTTTGCCAAACTCTGTTCAAGATAGGCTCTAAACTTGTGAACCAAAGCCAAGAAATGTCTGAGGTCAGAAATGAACTGTTTTACAAGAGCTGTGCTAGGAAGCGTGCAGTAGATCCGCTAAATAGTATGATTTACTGGCTATAGCAGGAGTTACATCATTCCTAATCCCCGTTCTTATGCTTAGGGCCAGTTCTTTGAAGAACACCAATAATGAACTACTTAAGCATCAAGCAGCTTTCTCTTTAATACAATAATGATCTCATTGTATATCCTCTGTTTAGTGCATGGGGATCAAAAGAAAGATCTCCCGGATTTAGCTCTCCATTCAAATATTCACACAGGCAAGGGATAAATAAGCAGGAAAAGTACAGGACTTGCTGTACTCAGGGAGCCTGGTACATAATGAGTTTATCTGCTACAGCTAGAATTCAATGCAGTTTGCAGTGCATAGTAACTGAGTGCGTGGTTTTATGAAAATTTAATAAGTTCTAACTAAGTTACGTCTATAAACTAAGTTAATGGGAGATAATATCTCTGTGATTGCTTCTGTATTATGCACTCCTTTGCTGGTTCTTCAGGTGCCATTGCATGCCCTCTTTTGCCTTTCCATGCCATTGAGCAATCTACCTATGTGTACTCTTCTTCTTTAGGATGCTGACAAATGAATGTCACTTCTCTGTTTAAATGTTGGTGGATTTCCAGGACAGCTCTGTTTAGGGTTGCAAGCTATTGAGAAGAGCAGATAGCTGATGTGATCTAGTAATATTGCAATATTCACCATGCTGGGTCTTGTGCACAAGTTTGAATTCATGCAAGTGGAATCCTGAGGTCTGAGTAAAGGTTCTGGAAACGTTTGCTACAATACATATTATATTCCTGCTGGACAGGCTCGATCAATGGGCTGAGGCCAACTGTATGAGTTTCAACAAGGCCAAGTGCCGGGTCCTGCACAACAACCCCATGCAATGTTACAGGCTTGGGGAAGAGTGGCTGGAAAGCTGCCCAGAGGAAAAGGACCTGGGGGTGCTGGTTGACAGCCGGCTGAACATGACCACCTTCTGTGTTTTTTGACACTCAAATCAACATTACATCCATCAAAGTTAGGGTGGTTTGAAGATACACACTTCTCGTTCTCAAAGTGCCCTTTAAACAACCATTTCCCATGCCATACTTCTATACAGCGTGAAACTCTGTCCCTTGCAAAACTGCATATTTGGGTCAAAATGGGTTTGCTAATTTGTTCCCATTTCCTTGAAAGCCATATGCACACAACATTACTGTTACACACAAGTTAATTACTTGATTCAAGACCATCTATATTAAAAGTCTATGTCTCCCAGTACTCACTACAATACTATAGGAGATACAGAAAAATCATTGAATTATGACTCCAAAATAAAGGAAGTAATATGGAAAATAATTAATTAATTTTAAAAGCCCTCAACATTGGAAAGAGTTAAAAAATATAAACAGGAGAGATGAAAACTCATTCTTTTTAATGAGATTAGAAATTGGAGAAGATAGGGAGGCAGTCATTCAGACACTGAAAAGTAATTTCTTCATCTTGTGGAAATTCAGACAAGCCTTCTCTTGTACCAACAAGAATTTAAAAAAAGGAAAAAAAAAACAAACCACAAAAGGCTCTTCAATAAGTGAAAGGAGAGGGCAACATAAGAATAAGCTTTGTGGAGGTCAGCATCTCAAAAATACTTTAGCAGAACTTTCAAACTTATAAGTTTTGTTTTATTTTGCAGGTACATGAAAATATGAAACAGATGATGTTTCAAACTCCTTTTCGAATTAACTAGTTTCTAAATCTCATAAAATAACTCATTTGCAATGTATAAATACCAAGTCTACCATTTAAGTGCAATAATCTCTGAAATAAATAGAATAAGATGGTAAACAACAGATTTTTATTTCTGCTGCAGCAGCACACAAGAACAATACATGCCCCAAAACTGGGACAGGGAAAAAAAAATCCATCAGTGTAGGAATTGTACAGGATAAACTATGGCTGATGATACTGACAGTAGGTGATAATAATGGTGACACAGTAGATGGGTTCATTGGGTCTTAGCAGCATCACTGGGGCCTATGGGGGCCATACCCTATGGGGGCCCATGAAACTTGCCATACCCATGTCCATGGACTGCTTGAGTTTGTTCCAGTATTATTCTAGTCAATGCAGAAGGTGAGAACATAGTGCAGCAGACAACAGTTATAATCACTATTTGAGATCTGTGCTGAATTGATTCTCATTCCAAGTTTAGTCAATGCAGTGGAGGATCAAGTTTCTGAATATGCCAGGTTCATGGCCAGAGCACATTTGAAGAAAAATGTTGACACAGGCTCAAGCTCATGACTCTTATTAAGTACAAATAAACAGCTGCTGAGGATTTGGCACTGCTATTAGCAACCTAAAGAAACCATTCTTTAGCTCTTTCGCTAAAGAAACTTCTGATAATTCTGATCGGTTAAATTTTGTCAGGAGCCTCAGTTTGGTGAACATTTTGCCTGAACTGAGTTTGCCAGCTGAACTGAGCTAGATTTCATATGTGAGTGAAGCTTTACATTTATTATTTAAATGATTACAATAAAGACAGATATTTAAAAAAAATCTTAAATTGAACAGCTAAAGATGTATCATATTCCATCCAGTGCTTCACTGACAAATCATGAAATCAAATGAAACGCATTCTGTGCCAAGCTTTGCATGCTACAAGAGTTTAATAAGCACATACCTGTAGATGTATGCTTTGTCCAGGATAGCTTCCAAACGGTCATTAAACTCAAAGAATGTGTTATGCTGAATGGAAAACAAATGAAAGTAATCCAATCACTATTCCTCACCACACATCTTTTTCTAATAGTACAGACATTAGTTCACATACACATTTTGAAAATAATGGATTTTTCGGTAGTCTGACTTTCTTTAAACATTTAACTAAAAGTTGAACTGCAAAGCAAAGATGAAAATTGAGTTAAATATTGTTTTGGGTGTTGAGTGTCCCATTAATCTGATTATAGAAATAACCTTGCTGTTTAGGTCAGACTGCTGCAGATTAATGACTTCAATTCCTCAAACATATATGATTGCTTGGGCAACTTTATCAGAGAGAATTACATGCATAAAAATCCCTTTTTACTCTTTCTGAAATTCCAGTAATTCTCACTAAGTGATCATATGTATCAACAACCACATACTAGATGATACCATGCAGTAACAATTGCTGCTGTATCGAATTCCTCCTGTTAATGATTTGTAGTTTACCTTTAGTGATAGCCCTTAACATTCACATGTAGCTTTTTTCTTTGTTTTTGTTCAGTACAGGTCTGTTTGCCTAATATGAGGTACTGTTTAACTTCTCAGTCCTTCATATTGTTTTGGTTCCGATTTATGGAATTTTGAAGTTTTGTTGAAAAGTGAAGTGAAGAGCACCCCATCTTATTCTCAGAGTTCTTGTTCCCCCTCCAACTTTAAATGAAAGCCAGTTCTTTGTCAACATATTGTTTGTGTGAAGGGGAATGTATTTAGCCACAGAGTGGCCTGCTAGGTACCATGAAATTCAGGGAGAGGGCTGTTGTCTAATCCCTTCTCAGCCCCTTCAGTGCACAACTCCAGATGTCTTTGGACCCCATAACAAAAGTGGGTTTATGCTTGTTAAATACGCTGTGTATAGTTTATGTTGTCCTTAAAACTCCCTCCCTTGCTTTTAAGTGCCTGACATTACCAACAGAAGGGGAAAATACATTAGCATTAATTAGTGATTTTAAATTATTTTTTTTTTATCTTTGAAAACTAAACAAGTAATTTAAGATTAATCTAATTTAACTAATGGAAACAAACCAGCCTTAATCAAAAAACACCTTTTGAAAGTAGGAAATAATAAAGTCAGAAGAAAAATATGAGAATAAGGGCTTCATTTGGCTAGATTAAATCCTGTATTTTTTCTTGGTTTGTTTACTGATGTTGTAGCTTATCCTGTAGATATTTTCCAGTTTCTAAATTTCATATTCCTAAATATTATAAACAACTTTCCGTTGGGTGTAAAAACATTTGTGTGTAGTTAGCCATCCATCAATAACACAAATCTTACCTTTAGCAGCCTATTTGCTCTAAATGCTGGGTTAAATCCAAAGAAGAAGTATAAAACTTCAAATGGCAATATTGATATCACATCAAGCTGTTGAAGAGCAGAGAGGTCAATTTAAACTTCACAATAATCATAATGCATTTACTTGCTGTCAAAAACCTACTTCGATTGAATCATGATTGAGTATAATATTTGAACAGTGAGCATGCTAAACCCGTAACTTCCAAAGTACTGGCAGGCAAAATTATCTCTTTGAAAACACCAACAGCTTTGTTCTGCCCTGCTTTTAAGTCCTCTGTGCCTGAGATTTTCATCTGTTTCATGGGGATTATTAACAGTATCTCAGACATTTTATTACTAATACATTATTTTATTTCAATCATTGTTCTGGCAAAACTAAAATTGTAGGCATGTGGCTGGTGAGTAGAGGTGGGGAGAGAACTCCACAAGAACTTCTTAGTAGCCCTACGGCTTTTAAAACCAGGCTGCCTGGTTTTAAAGCAATCTGGGGGAACAAGATGAATTAGACTGCTTGCTTACAACCTGCAGAAGCCGTGTGTTCCAAACAACAGATTCATAATAGGATGATAAGTTTAGTAGATATTGTCTTGTTATATTTGCATGCTTCTCCTTCCTATCTCACTAAGATTTTCAACATCTGCCTGCAGTACATCAACTGTGTGATTACTCGTCTTATCTGCCTATTTTATTCTTTCCAAGAATTCTGTGGAGAGAAGAAAAGCTGTGGCAAATTTGGCTTTGCCTTTTTAAAGATCCTGTGATGCTTGCTCTGTTGCTGATATCATTTGGGAACAAAAGAAAGATGTGGAACTGTAGGCTTCATCTCACTGTAATCAGAAATGCCTTAGCCCTGAGAGACATAACTTGTGTTGGCAGCAACTAGCCTGCAGCACTCATTTTTTATTCCATGCAAGTAAGATGCAGTTAATACCTGAACTCTGTGAAAAAAGCAAAGCAAACAAAAAAAAATTGATTGAGGACAAACAGCTGTTTATGGCCTCCCTCCCTCTCTCAGACACATGTCTAAGAGGAGGCAAAATTTAGTCAGAAGTGCTTTAATATCAGTAACTGTTAATTAGTACTTAATTGTATGACAAATTCCCAGATTATATCTATATCTTGCATGTGGTGAGAACACTCAACTCTCATTAGTTTCTGCAGAAATCAAGAGCACTAAACATACTACAAGTGTGAACTTAAAATAAAACCATACATATCCACTTAGGTCTCTTGCTGTGAGTTTGACTCTGTCCTACTCACTTGCTTTTACAGTATACATCCTGCACTTTTGGATAGCTTAACCTCAAGTATATAAGTAGTGATACCACAGTCACTGAGACAAATTTAACTCTGAAACAAGGCAGGTGCAAAAGTATTTACAGAAGAGAAGGGGGCAATAACTGAGATTTCAGAGATGTGGGCCCAGTGTCAGAGCTGCATGTGCATCAGGAATTCAATAGACTACCTATCCTTTGTTGGCAAAAACAGTATGTAGGAACAAAATGAAAATTTTCCTAAACCAAATGCATCTTTGTTTTTACAAAGTGCAATGAGCATCAAAAATCTTAGTTTGAATTTTTGTTTACTTATGTGAGTGATGACCTATTCAGTACCACGCATAAGAGTTCACCGAATAGTTACCATCTAACTTCAAGACTTTTTATTTTGTTTAATGAATCTCTGGCAAACTGTACTATTGTCTTTCAGTGTGTGCAGGGATGACCTCACACAAATTCATCAAACCAGAGAATTTTATTAAATCTATTTTATTAATTTATTATTATTCAGAATTAATATTTATAATTGCATTTATTATTATTCTGTTTTACAGTTAATGAAGATGGCAATCTTCAACTGGTGAGCACTGACATGCCATCAAGACAATGCTTTCTGGTGATGTTCTTAAACCAACAGTGATTTTCAGTGAATGAAAAAAATTCTGTGAAATCCTGCTGCCAGAACTTACATATTGACATCAGTAACACAGGATCTGCTTACCCGAAACTTCATAGTGCTGTGGTAGAATTTCTTCAGTTCCACTCTGTCTGACTATAGTGGTAACGAAAGGAGAAAAAGGCATAGTCAAGAACAGAATGTCAAGAATGAGCCTCTGCTACTTGACAATAATAATAATTCTCTTCTGATAGTAGGGATGATGACAGTTATGTTAATGATGGTCTAAAAGTATGAATGGAGAAATATCTGTAGGAAGAAGTAGTACTTTTATTAGACCAGTTTACATTAGACCAGATTTTATTAGACCTACTTGAAAAAATCAGGTTTGGGGTTTGTCTGATTTTTTCCAAGTCTGGCTGTTGGTCTAGCAAAGTATGTTACATTTTTCCCACAAATCTTTCCTCTCAAGATATCTGTACCAGTTGGTGCTTGACCCAAACCCCTTCAAAATGGGCCAAAAACTCCATTCGACTTCAGTGTTCCAAGAAAAATGCAAAGAACATTTCTGATGGTGCTGTACAAAATTAGCTCTGTGAAAGCTAGCATTAACATGCTAGCATTATTAGCATTATAATAACATTGCATTCATTAGTAATGATTAGCTATTTATTTTTAAATTGCTTTCCATGGGAACTGATGCTAATACCTTAATAAGAAAGGGTAATCACAAGTATCTAAAGAAATGTATCTATTATTATACTTTCTGTATTTGTACCAGGGACACTTTAAAAATAGCTTTACATTCTTAAGGATATTTCCATGCCAACTTTTCACTATTATCAGTTTAAGCATTAAAGTAAATGCAGGAGATCAGGCAGTAGATGATCTCTTCATGCACTAAAATCTATGAATTGTACAATCAGCTTCAAGGGAAATACAAGGTAAGCTTCCTACTTTAGAGTTTTTACCTTGTTCATAAAACTTGAGTTTTGTAGGATTTAGGCAATATTGCCAGTTACTGAATGTCTTGGCATGGAAAAATACATTACACTGCACTGCATTTAGTATCTACACAAACTATATTTTGCACAGTTTTATCTGAGATTCCTCTGTAAAGCTATGAGTAATATCTTGTATGCACAATATGTAAAATTTTATGTAAAAGCACTGAACTAAAGCTAGTTCCAAATTACATTTGAGGATATACAATTCTGAATTTTCTGTCTGTTGGGCACAGTAGTGTTACACTGAAGTTATTTAAACTCATTTTTTTCCACATTAGGTTTTCTTCTATAAGAAGTTAAAGAATCAAAAGTAGGGAAGATTTTAAAGAAAAGTTAATGTTCTAGATGCCATTTTGATATGTTAAAGGCAAGCTTTTACCTTTTTTCAGATACTTGCTTAGAGTTTTATTTTGCATTTTTCTATAAAAAGATAACACAAAAATAGTAGCAAGAAAGCAAGCAAAACTGAATGTACATATTTTCCCAAAATAAAATATCTCAAATAAATTATTTTCAAAGCATCCTGAAATTACAGGATTTGCTCTGATTTTGGAAAAAAACCACCACAATCTCACAATCTGTAACAAAACACATATATCTTGTCCAGCCCTAGCACAATATGCATTGTCTTCAACCATGATTCTTGCACAAGGTGAATAGAAAGCTGAAAGTTTCACACAAACATACAAACACACAAACACATGCATACATGTATGAGTACATAGTCATATAATCACTGATTCCAGTGAAGCTGCACTCCTGGTGAGAAAGAGCTTTATGCCTATACCAACTGCTTTCATTTGTTACTTTGAAATTTGTGTTTTCTTTTTTTAAGAAGGTAGACAATGGATATGTTTCCTTCTTCCAAAATAGGGTAATGGAAGGTCAGTGAAGAAAAGCATAGGTATCCTTTGATAAATAAAGAAGTTACATAGATTTGACATAGCAGGAAAAAAAATTAAATAAAGATTAAAGAATTTCTATAATGTACTTTAACACACAACTACTACGCATGGAAATCCCACTTCCAATACTTACTATTATATCTCCACCTTTTAAAAATTGCACTCGGGGCTGGAAAATCAGTAAGTCACACAAGTAGCAGATATCACAAATGATGTCTATGGTAAACCAATATACTGTATTACTTGGGGTTTGATATGGAAACACGAAGCGAAGGGGGATAAACCAGCAATTCCAATTATAGGCGACTGTCACAAGCATGAGCCATGCTACATAACGGCGATCTGAAAGAAAAAACATTGAATTTACAGGCATGAACTTAGAATCTTTTCTCATTCTTTTAGACATATTTATTCTACTGCAGTCTCTGGGAATGTTTCCTAATGAATGGGACAAATTCTAGACCAAGAATCATAAGTCTTGGGTTTTAATTGTGGTTGGTTTGCATACCAGCTTTGTGCATACCATCTTTACAACTGTTGTCACTTTTCATGTCTTTTCCCTGGCTGGAATAAATGTTCTTTAGGGCAGGATCTATGCATCCTTCTGAGTTGCAAACTGGAATGTGGATCTTATGGTGGCTCACAGGTACTATGTAATACTAGGTCACTTTGATACGCCTTTACCCCATTCTATTGCATAGCTCTTAATTTACCTGTGTATGAGTCTATGCTGTCTGGTAGCTGCAGATACTCCATGTATTTTTTCAGTGGAGGTTTTTTGAATTTACAGCACAGCATATCGCAGTAATGATACTCCTCTGGCTTTGCTTCTGCATCCTCTTTCTTTTCTTCTTTTTTTTCTTCTTTTGGTGGGGGTGGAGGCTTTTTCTTTGATGGTGCTAGCCACATAGAATGCCGCAAAGGGTGACATTTTAATAATGGCTCAATTATTACACCCTGTTTTAACATGTACAAGAGCCTCGTCATGTTAAAAACTCATTTAAAAACACGTGGCAGTGACTAAAGCTATAATTCATTATAATACTGAATGCATTAGAAAACAGACTGGCGAATAAAATCACCACTGATATAATCATGTACATCTTCTATTAAAGAACAGAGCATTTTATGTTACAGAGTGCAATATATATATTACTGTGTTGTGCCCAAAACTAATGCCATAAAAGACTGACAAGAAATAAGGTATTTTGTAAATCATAATTCAGCATTCATTAATGCAACTGGGCATTTCTCTTTACATGACTGTTGCAAATAATGCATGCAATTAGGATGGAGATAAGAAAAGATGTCTGTGCCACGGGCTGATCTCTCCCGTCTCCTGAGAACTGATATGCAAGATGCAGCAGGTGAAACTAATGGGAAGCCTATGGTTTTGTTTGTTTCTAGGCTTACAAAAGTCTTGTGGCACTCCTTTGAGCCCCGTTCCTCCATCTTTGGACCAGATAATTTTGTCCACACATTTATCCCATTAATTCTGGTGGCTTTACCTCTGAGTAGGGCACAAAGTTCCAGAGTAAACTGGCGAACTAGATCTATAATAATTTAGGAAAGAAATGTTTGTAAGTTCTACAAAGAGAACAAAAAAGGTCAATGAGCAAAGAAATAATGAAAAAAAAAAAAAGTAACTCCTTTATCAGCTAGTATAGTTTATAATACTTCCGGCACTATTTTTTTCCAGCTTATTAAAAAACAGATAAGCAATAAACAGCTTCTAAAAAATGTCAGAATATAAAATCACCACACTCAATTCTTTGCAAAAAGAAAAAGAAAGTCAAACTTTCCTCTAAAGAGGGAAAATATTGTATTTGTTTTCTGTTTCATATTTTGTTAAAAGTAAATATTTAATTAATTTCGGATGAGTTTGCTCTAATCGAACATGCACTTAGAGTCCTCAGTGTGTCTGCTGCCATGGCTAAAATTTTATTTACTTTTACACAGCAGATCTAATCTCAAGTGACTAATATCTACTCATAAGATATGTATGTTTCTTCGTATTTTTCAGATTCATCCCCATGAATAAACATATCTGGGAACTATTTTAAAATATAAAAAATTACTTGAGAGAGATGATTCTAGACATTGCCCAAGATTTTTTCCCCAAATGCTTTAGTGATGCGGTTCAAAGGGAGCTCGTACCTAAGGACCTGGTTTACTGTAAACTAATAAGTATAAGTTGACTTCAACGGGTGCAAACTGATCCATTTATGTGGGTAAACACGCTATACTTACTTGAAAATTTTATCAATGTATTTTCTGTGAAAAATAATTTTACTCTTTAAACTCAGCAAGTGCACAGCTCTTTCTGGAGTCACTTACAAGCTGTGGGACTGCCTTCAGGGGAGGACAGCACTGGGTCTTGCAGCTTTTCCTTATAGACTGTTGCCCTTTCCCGCATTTTTCTGACAATCTCTTGAAGTTGGGCATCAGCATACTCATTTGTTTGGAAACCTGAAGGTCTTGGCTTCTGTGCGCTAATTAAAACAAAAGAAAAAAAGCTTAATGTACTGGAAAGCACTGGAAGGAAACAGCGCTAATTCTACTTCTGAGCAGAAGTCAGACATTAAGACTGGATCTTTATTGGCCACAGTGCTTATTCACATCACTTAATTCACAGTATGTGGACACCTAAGTTAACTGCTCTTGCTTCCTGCTTATGTCAACTGATGTTGCTGGCTACATGTGCCAGCAGTCTACACGATATTTCAGGCAGAGGACGTCCTGCACCCTGTGCTCTGTATAGCCCGCTACACTAACGACTTTCCATTGCTGCTTTTCGCCAAGTTTTACTGTGGCTATGTAAGGCCTAGAGCTTATCCTGTGTATTCGCTAAGATACAAAGCACGCTTTTACCATCTGTGCGTAAAAATGTGCTCATTATTATATGGTAATATCCTAATGATGACAGGACATAACTGAGTTAAAGACTGTGATGTACAGCTAGGGGAGGAGAGACTATGCTTACTTCATGCTTCCTAATCTTGGAAAAATTGATTTAATCTCATTTTTGTAATGGATATCAGCTAATATGAGGTAAAAAAATGCATGTTTTACCAAATGGAAGCAAAACAATGGTGTTCCTGCTGAAGCTGCTTCTGTTTCCACTAAGAAGTTCCCCCCTGCATGTTTACTCAGGGTCACAGTAACACTGAGCTGATATTCTGGCACTCACAGCATTTCTTCAAACCTGAGGACTGTTCATTTTCAGACAATTGAACTCTCACATTCTGCACCAAAACTAAAAAATCTAGCTGAAGGTGTTTCTTGATCAACTCTTTTGAAATTTCATCCTCAATTACTTGCTAGTGTCTGAATATGCAAACTGGGGCTATTTTGGAGTACCACCCAGCTGGCAGCTGGGCCATGCATTTGGACTTCCTCTATGTGGAGACCAGGATATGGGTTTTCTTCTGTATCCTAGACTCAACACTTCCCAGCTGATGTCACACACTGGTGTCAGAGCTGTCTGGAAATGGCTGTGACTGGCACAGGGCAGCTCAATGCCTCCTCCCACACAGGTCACAGCTGCCACCCCTGTACCGAAACTCTGCCAGCTGTGCCCCATACAGGGAGTACAGCAGAGAATTGTTCATTCTTTCTGTCTTGTCAGTTCTTCAGCTCTGTCCCAAATACCATGGGGATGTGGATGTTAAAGCAAGAGAGGAAGCAGACCAAGAGTGAGGCACGCCTGAAATTTCCAAATTCTTGAGAAGACCTTCCCAAAGATGAGTAGAGGGAAAGTGGTATGACAGCATCTTGAGTAGGGAAGAAATTAAAAACACTCCAAAGTGATCTTTGAATAAACACCATGTCTCCTCAAGACCTAAACCTACTTTGATGTTCCTAACAGAAGGAACTGTAACTAAAAAAAGAGAGTGTCAGAGTGGGATGCATGTAGCTTTTTGAGAAGCAGTTTTCTGGAGACAGAACACATATCACGGTGCCCAAGGAAGAAGGATTTAAGGATGTGAAAATCCTTCAGCAATAAAATTGGATAAAATGGAGATAAGCTGTTAGAAGCAGAAGAAGCAGAAGTCTGGAAGTATATGGTTATAATTCCTCTAATTTAAGTCTGCTGTAATGTGTATTTCTTAAAACTCCCCAGACAGGAGATTAATCAAACAGTTCTGATATACTTTGTAATCTCATCACAGTTCCTTTTGTGTCACATATTCCCTTTGCTCAGGCCATCTGCAGTGTAACGAAATCCTTTTTTGTTTTCAGCTAACATGTCACAATTACTTTTTCAGCTTCTATGCAAAGAATTTCAAATAATTCTTACTCTTCGCTGTTGCTATATTCGCTCAGGGCATTAGCTGAGTGTCATGCCAAAGGCCTCTTCTATCTGCTTTCTAGGGATAAGCTATAAGATACGTGGGATTTTCTTGTTATTTCACAGCCTTTCCAATAAAAGTTAAAGTCTCCTCTATCATAAATTTGGTGCTTTATCATTGCAGTGTAGCCCAAAGGAACCATGTTGTTATTTGGTACTGATTAGAAACCATGTGAATTTGTTTAAAGTTATTTGCCCCACAGTTGATGAGAAATTGATTTTCCTTACCCTACTTTTCTCATTTGGTTTGCATTATGTCCTCCTCTATTATTTTCTAGTAACGAAATGCTTACTTTAAATTTTCTTTGGTTAATACAGATGGAGGAGGCTGCATGTTGAATACTGCTAATTTGAAGATGTGTATTGTACTTGTGCTTCGTGTGGAGATGCACTTTAAATTGCCTTGGCTAATGAAGCCTGTTCAAACTTCACTCCGTCTCTTGCATTAGGTGGTGCTTTGCAATGAATGTGGGACACCAGTGCCATGCAGCATCCTTTCACCGCATGCAGCACTCTTGGTGGAAATTAGGGTCTGGCTCACCACCTCCTGACTGGCCTGAGATCATTTCCCTGGCAGAGTTCAGGAGTTCAGGTGCTTTCCTCTTTTTTTTCTCTCTTTTCCCTTTGGTGGTGTTTCTTTCACTATGTGTGTGCTCTTTCATGTGGTAAATTTTTATCAACACTATTAATATATGCTTTATAAATTCATATACATAAACAGATAGCTGCCAGCAGAACATGACAGCCGACAGGAACAAGAGTACATTTTCCAGGTCAGAGACCCTGCTAAGGTAATTCTCTTTGAAGATACCACATTTAATAATTTTAATTTGTCCATCATACTACATTGCAATGTTTTCTGGTTCTGGTTTGCTACTCCTCAGACTTTCAGATCTTGTGTCTGTGAGAAAGGTTAGTTTGACTTATGCTTTTAGCATGCTCTGTTAAGGAGATAATGCCTCATTTTGAATCCATAATTATGTTCATTCTCACCTCACAGTTATAATTACAGACTGTATTGATTTCATACTGGCTCTTTTCTCTTTTATTCTCTGTATGAAAGCTCTCAGAGGGTGATCAAACTTGTGGATATTGATCAATTCCTGGCTTGTCTCTGCCTGTGTTACATAGATGAATAGTTTATGCCGTACAGGGGCAGATCTGCACAGTCGGAGGTAAATCTGGTCCCTTAGTAACACACTGCTTAGCTGGGCAGAAAGATACTTTGCCTTCTGTTTCATGTGCTTATCTGTGCTGAGTGCTAGGATTTGTCTCTAAGCTGATATGTTTTTCTTTAAGCAAATTTATCTCTGACCTTTGTGTAATATGTTAGAATAGGCCTAGGTCTATATTACTTACTACACTGTATAGTCCTTTACAGAACGGAAATGTTTGTTCCCTGGAGAAGTAATAATTTCACATGGCCTAGGAAGTGAAAAAGTCAGGACCACAACTCATGTACTAAGCACACAGTTTTGTTATTACCTCAAACATATTTTGTTTAACAATAGCAACATATGTAACAATAGAAGCATAATAATAATGTCGTTTTCTTAAGTTTTTAATTTCTAGGTTTTATCTTTTTAACTTGTAGGTTTTCACTTGTTTGTTTAGTGAATAAAATTACAGTGCCTTAATTCTCCCCATGCCAAAAGAAAAGATTTAAACACCTATAGCATAGTTGAAGAAAATGGCCTTGAAAGAACAGGCCATGGAAACACTGTGTTGAGTGTGCTAATGTATGTAACATCTGTTAAGTACTGTGGCTTTGAAGTTTTCTGTGTTAAGAGTTCAAACAAAACAGGGATCAAGAAATGCAATAGCTTATTTCAGAATAAATCAAGTTTACAGTTTTCTACGTTGCAATCTAGAGTTTAATTCTTCCTTGCTTTTTAGCCATGAACACCAAATACCTGAGTTCAACTCCATCTTTTATCTACTAGGTGACCCCTGAGAAAATGTATTTCATAAATGTATGCTGCTGCCTGAAAAAAATCCATACTGCTTTTTGCTGATTTCAGTTATAACCCTTCTTTTTGCAGCACTTAAGAAACTTTCTCCTATCTATCTGGAAATAAAATTCTTGATCTTGCAATAGAACTTTTAATGCTTTTATTGAGCACTGACATTATGATTTATGATCGTATTTACAACCTGTGTCTTAAAAAAATAATTATTTGTTGTCTTGAATAAATTATGGAGAATCTCTAATTCAAGTAACCAATTTTCAGAAGGATGTGACAATGCATAGCTCTACAAATGTCCATAAAATATGATGGTATACCTGGGAAAGATTTCAGTGAGATAGATAGAAAAATGTGGTTCTAGGCATCATGAAAGGTATTGATTCAAAAACACATCCTCAAATTGTGCTGACAATCCCAGTGTGGGTAATGTTGTAGAAACCAGAATCTTCTATCTGTTCCGAGGTCCAAGTCTAAGCTCACATACCCTAAATAACTAGGAAGCCTAATGTTTCTTTGTAACAGGAAAAAAAAAAATGTTAATCATCTGCTTGGTACAGGAACAGGGGTATTCCAAAAAGCTAACTTTAGTTATTCTGATTATGCTCCCATTATAGCCAATAGAAGGCTTCTCTGAGGAGAGGTTCGGAATTACTAAGATAGGTTTCTGCTCTGAATTGCCTGTGAAAGGAGCCTATCCTTCTCCATAAGCACAGGAAGCTTATGGATTTTTAGGAGTGAGCTTTAATATTTTCTTTAATGACAGTGGTACAAAATGTAGTAGTGTGCTAACGATTTGATAGAACATTGGATTTGTAAGATTAAAAAGTAGGACTGATTCCTATACAGGAAAAATTGAATTATTTAGACTGAGTAATAAAAACAACAACAAATCTAATGCTACATAATGCAGACATGCATTTAGAAACAAATCGTAAGAATTTCTTTTGTAAATGTTGGGATCATCGATTGCAGATGACAAAAGGATAAATATCCAAGTGTTTTAGTCAACATTAAGGTGCCTATGAGCCATACTGTAATCTGGCTATGGAAAACACTAGTGCAAATGTAACCCTAGAATGCATCTGACATATTGCCAGTGAAGGAAGCACTAATATTGGTATATAAGCCAATGGTGAGAGTTATTCTGACCAGCTATACTCAAAAGGTGAATTCACGTAGGAAACTGTATAAAAGCTCTAAGAATGATCAAGGCTACTGGGAACCTGGCTTTAAAAAGGATAGCAGAACAGATTGAGAGGCAATAGGATTGTCGTCTATAAATTCAAATTTTGGTGGAGAACCATGTAGGAAAAAGAGGGATTTGAGTTGAGGAACAGTGTTTTAGTAAGAATAAATGTGAATAGAAACACCACAAATTAGTATGAGTTAAAGGTCTGAAGAAAGTTTCTAAGCCTTTAAAGACTGGGATTCTAGACAGCCTTCTAATATGAGTGGGTAGGAGTTGAAACAAGCATGACAAGCTTCACGATTATATTACCTAAGATCATGAAAACTATTGTAGGCAGTGATTCCCGAGAATGTAAGAGAATGGATGCAGCACGACAGGAAATCCTTTTCAGCAAACAAACTTGAAATATATAAAGGTTTGGAAAGTGAATGAGTGACTTAACTTGTATAGGTATCACTGGGTCTACTACTACCAAAAATCTCAACAGGAAGTCTTAAAGGCGCAGGAGCGGGCTGTCCCCATGTGCCGTAAAAAGAATGGGCAGGGAAGACGTCTGGCCTGGCTGAACGGGGAGCTCTGGCTGGGACTCAGGAAAAAAAGGAGAGTTTATCACCTTTGGAAGAAGGGGCAGGCAACTCAAGAAGAGTACAGGGATCTCGCTAGGTCGTGCAGAGACGAAATTAGAAAGGCAAAAGCCCAGTTAGAACTCAACCTGGCCACTGTCTGAGAGACAACAAAAAATGCTTTTACAAGTATATTAATGACAAAAGGAGAGCAGGGGGGGAATGTTGCCACCAAGGACGAGGATAAGGCTGAGGTACTTAATGCCTTCTTTGCCTCAGTCTTTAATAGTCAGAGCAGTTATCCTCAGGCCACTCAGCCCCCTGAGCAGGAAGACAGGGACAGCGAGCAGGATAAATCCCCCATAATCCAAGAGGAAGCAGTTAATGACCTGCTACAACACCTGGACACTCACAAGTCTATGGGGCTGGATGGGATCCATCCGAGGGTACTGAGGGAGCTGGCGGAGGAGCTTGCCAAGCCACTTTCCATCATTTACCAGCAGTCCTGGTTAACTGGGGAGGTCCCGGACAACTGGAGGCTTGCCGATGTGACGCCCATCTACAAGAAGGGCCGGAAGGAGGATCCAGGGAACTACAGGCCGGTCAGCCTGACCTCGGTGCTGGGGAAGATTATGGAGCGGTTCGTTTTGAGGGTGCTCACAAGCCATGTGTGGGACAGCCAGGGGATCAGGCCCAGCCAGCACGGGTTCATGGAAGGCAGGTCCTGCTTGACCAACCTGATCTCCTTCTATGACCAGGTGACCTGCCTAGTGGATGAGGGAAAGGCTGTGGATGTGGTCTACCCGGACTTCAGTAAAGCCTTTGACACTGTCTCCCACAGCATTCTCCTAGAGAAGCTGGCGGCTCACGGCTTAGACAGGTGCACTCTTCGCTGGGTAAAAAACTGGCTGGACGGCCGAGCCCAGAGAGTTGTGGTGAACAGAGTTAAATCCAATTGGCGGCCGGTCACGAGCAGTGTTCCCTAGGGCTCAGTTTTGGGGTCGGTCCTGTTCAATATCTTTATCAATGATCTGGATGAGGGGATCAAGTGCACCCTCAGTAAGTTTGCAGATGACACCAAGTTGGGTGGGAGTGTTGATCTGCTGGAGGGCAGGAAGGCTCTGCAGAGGGACCTGGACAGGCTGGATCAATGGGCTGAGGCCAATTGTATGAGGTTCAACAAGGCCAAGTGCCGGGTCCTGCACTTTGGCCACAACAACCCCATGCAACGCTACAGGCTTGGGGAAGTGTGGCTGGAAAGCTGCCCAGAGGAAAAGGACCTGGGGGTGTTGGTTGACAGCCGGCTGAACATGAGCCGGCAGTGTGCCCAGGTGGCCAAGAAGGCCAATGGCATCCTGGCCTGTATCAGAAATAGTGTGGCCAGAAGGAGTAAGGAGGTGATTGTGCCCCTGTACTCGGCACTGGTGAGGGCGCACCTCAAATACTGTGTTCAGTTTTGGGCTGCTTACTATAAGAAAGACATTGAGGTGCTGGAGTGTGTCCAGAGAAGGGCAACGAAGCTGGTGAAGGGTCTGGAGCACAAGTCTTATGAGGAGCGGCTGAGGGAACTGGTTCTGTTTAGTCTGGAGAAGAGGAGGCTGAGGGGAGACCTCATCGTGCTCTACAACTACCTGAAAGGAGGTTGTAGTGAGGTGGGTGTTGTTTTTTTCTGCCAAGTAACAAGTGATAGGACAAGAGGAAATGGCCTCAAGTTGCGCCAAGGGAGGTTTAGATTGGACATTAGGAGAAATTTCTTTACTGAAAGAGTGGTCAGGCCTTGGAAGAGGCTGCCCAGGGAAGTGGTTGAGTCACCATCCCTGGAAGTATTTAAAAGACGTGTAGATGAGGTGCTTAGGGACACGGTTTAGTGGGCATGGTAGTGTTGGGTTGGACTTGATGATCTTAGAGATCTTTTCCAACCTTAATGATTCTATGATTCTATGATTCTATGATTCAAGTACTAAGAAAGTGAGTTTCTAAGATAAATGTATTATCTTAGAGTCTTGAAACAAATTGTTTACACATTAGATCCCATGGAATTTCAAAAAGCTCTTAATTAAATTTTAATTTTCATCAGCAGTCTTGAAATAAGTATCTGCCTCTGCCCCATCATCTCTTCTTTTAAGAGGGAAAGTGTTTGAGAGAGACCCATCTTTAGTGAGCCAGAAGATTATGTCTTTCTCTATTTGCTGCATGTTTTGAAATACTGGCAGTATATTAATTTTTCTTTGCAATAAAAAAGAATAAAATACTTTTTTTTTCCCATTCTATTTTAGGATTGAGTTATTCTTCACAATGCAATTTAAATTTAAATTGATGTTACTTTTGTCCTACTATCTATTTTCTTGCATATTTCATTAATTTAAACATAGTGATATAATAATATTTGGGTTGGTTTTGGTTATATATAGAAGCAAGAATAGGCCATAAGCATTAATAAGCTTCATGTGGATACCATGTAAATAAAACTTTCCATTGGAATTCATGACTTTTCCTTAGTTCAGAGTCTTTGTACAGAAATTATGCTCGTGTTGGCCCTAAGCAAGTGTTCTTGAAATAAAATGCAGAGATCATCCATTTCCCAGATCTCATGTTGTATTCATACTGCAAAATGGATATAGAAGCAACAATGTTCAAGGAAGCCACTGTCTTTCAGAGTTACCTACTGGCATTGGACTCAGAACAAACTTCCTGATGCAGGGCAGACTGAAATCTAATCATCTAGGCTGCATGACATTCCTCCTGTTTAGTTCAAAGGTTTGTCACAGCAGCTTCTTTGACAATCCTCCTAGTTATTCAATCACAACAGGTTGTGAATCCTCTAATCTTCTTTACAGTACTCTCAAAGAAGAAGTCTATCTCAATGCTGAACACATGGAACTCTCACTGAGGTACCAGATTAAAATGTGAATAAGACTTTATTTTAATTAGTAATTTTGCAGTATGCACTATGCAAAAGAAAGTAAGATGAATGTTGAAAGTATCAATTAACTTTGAAAAATCACCTTTCTTTAATGTCACCGGTGATATAAAGTTGTTTAATGGTATTGGATATTTACTGTGATGGAAAAAATAAGGGCAGCATCATTTCTGACACTAATCGCTTTAGAACAAAAGTATAATATTCCAAGAAAGAACCGTATGATAATAAGTGAGGCAGTCTTGCCTCACTTATTTCCTTATCTGGTGCTGTTGTGTCATTGGGGCTTTCTTATCTGTAAGTGATCAAATCTGTCTGGGGCACCTGTTTTATCATGAATTTTTAAAGATATTTCTTATCATATAGACATAACATCTGTTACATTCAAACACATTTAAATGCAAACTCATAGCTTATTTGAATAAGCATATAATAATTTATGACTAAGGAAAAAAATGTCTTAATCAGAGTACGATCCAGTGTTGTACAGAGTTCATGAGCACAGCACAAATCCTTCTTCAAACTTTCTATTCTTCAGTTTTTATTAATATGCAGGGAATAAAAAGCTAAAATGAAAACACTATAATATTTCCCATAGTGAATTTAAAAAAAAAATTGCAATGAATTTTCTCAAATTTGAAAAACTTAGTTTTCAATAGATGCTTTCATTTCTCATCTGTTTTCATACAGATCCTAAAAAAATCACACAAGCATACGACTGTAGAGAACTTTGAGACATCCTGTAATCCTAGTCGCCACAGTTCAAAGCAGGATGAAGTATACCTGTGCCGTTCCTGACAGATTCTTGTCTAATCTGTTCTTAAATATGTCTAGTGATTGCTATTACATAATCTTCCTAAAGAATTTATTCTGGTGCTTCACTAGCCTCATTGCTAGTATTTTACTCAACATAAATCTCTTTTGGTACAATTTGTCCTATCCACTGTGAACATGGGATAAAACGTATAGTCCCTCTTATCTTACTTTTTGACTATTTGAACATTTTCATTTTCTATCAGTGTTTTTTTTGCAAAAGAAAAAGATTTGGGAAAAGGGTAATAATTGTATGATGACTAAGAATATTAGTTAATTTTATAATTTTCAGTGTGCAGAGGTGTGAGTACCTGAATAAGAATCATTTAGCTGATATACGCTTCAGGAAGCTTTAATTCAACTAGCAAGGGTAAAAGTAAAAGAGAAGGAAGTGGTGGCATAGATTCAGCTTGCATGGCAACTGAAGTGGCTCCACTATTAGGAACCCTGGCAGAAGTTCACAATATACTGAATTTCATGCCATGTACGTTGTTGCTTATGCTAATTATATAAAATTAACTCTGTGCAACCAACTCTGTTGCAATTCTACCTTCGTTAGTGGTAAACTGCTATATAGTCACTTGTGCAGGAACTCATTTCATGTAGCTTTGCTCGTATCACAAAGAAACTTGGTGAGAGGGAGAAAGAACCTATTCCCATGAGATGACTTTCAATTACCACTATTTATCTAAGACCATCCTTTCCCCTTCTGCAGGCTCCTGCCACATTCTTTTCCAAATTCAGCAACAAAGTAGGCAAGTTCCCCGTGGACAACAGATCATCACACATCTGCTCTCGAGTATCATTTATCCAGGACACTGAATAAAGTGCCCCTTTGGCTTCTCATCTGATCCTCATATCTCCACCTGTCACTGTTTCCTCTGTTCTTCTCTTGTGCTGCACAAAATGGAATGTTTTAATTTTAAACAGCTAATACTTGGAAAATGAGTAAATAACTGAAGATAGGGTATTTTAATAAAAAGTATTGGACAAGATTTATTACAGACATGAATACTTACACTAGTCATGAAGAAATAATCTGTTTTCCTTTACTAAATGATAATAAGCTTTATGACTTAGATTTATTTGTCTCTTAGATTTATGAAGGACACTGACATATTTACAATTGTATGGTGCAATTCTTTTACACACACTAGTGTACCTGTCACGATGCTCATTGCTTTGCTTTTTTCCCTGCAATTAACTCAACATATAATAGCAGAAATTATATTTTTAATAAATTATAATTTCTTCCTTTACAAAAAAAGGTATCTTCTTACTTTTGAAGATTTACACAAAACATGTTTAATTAAAGAAATAAATCAGTGGCAAAGTATGACAAACTATACCCTTGTTTCCTTACATATTCTAAAAAAAGAATTTCTCCCATTTATACAGTCAGAAATAAATATATATGAATATTATGAATATATAATTTAAAATAATGCGAGGAAAGAAAGAAAAAAAAAAAAGCAGCATTTCAGACTCTATAATGACGTTCCTGTCCCTTTACTCGCTTCATTTAGTCTTCAAGGAAAAAATTCCAAATTCGCTACCTTTTTAACTTCAGGCTACATACTTGATTGTCGTGCAGAGTGAATGGCATTAAATAGCATGGGTAACTGCATCCCGCAGAATGGATAGAATTTAAAGGCTGTAGGAAAATACATCTCAGCAACGATTACAGCAAGTTTAATCCATTTTGGTACAGGCAGCACACCATCAACTTTCTATTTAATTTGCAGGTTCTCAATTTAGCCATTGCAGAAATTAAAATCCAAGCACTAAAAGTGACAAGCTCTGAAAGAAAGACCTAAGCAGAAGAAATATAAGTGCCAAGAAAAGTATTTTGATTTTTTTCATACATTAATGTCTTTTCAGTCAGGCTTAGCAAATGTACTGGATGCGTTCCATCTGTTTACAATTTCAAGCACTGCAGTGATTAGCTGGAAACAACCAAGGAAAGGTATTAGTCTCTGTGTAAAATATGCTTGTAACTATGTTTAAACTGGGACTTTTCAGAAGTGCCCAGCATTGGCCCTGTTTTACTCATCTCAAGTCAATTGGAGTTCAGTGCCATGAGTGTCATCTTTTCGGGTCCCTGGTGTTCCTATGGTAATCAAGGATTTCTGGATACTCTGCAGAGGGTTGATACTGGGTCTGTTTCACCAGGGTGCTGAGATTTTGTTCATGTGATAGGACATAGTTTCTCTAAGATGCATCTGCTTGGTGAATTGATGTGTTGCAACTAGTGGATGGCAAGCACTAATAAGCACGGTAATTTTCTTGGTCGAGGTAATTGAGCTAAATGAAGTGCATTCCTTACTAAGAACATGCTACCAGCAGGAGTTCTCTTTATTAACCTGGCTATGCACCACATAGCAAATTACCTCTTAATCTTTGTTTGTTTTGTTATCTTTTTTTGCTATTAGCCAAATTAGAGAGGAAAAAATCTCCTTTATGGGCCTGAGAAGGACTGGTATATCCTACTAGGTAATAGGATGTGGCTATGAAAAAGGCAAACTACGAGCACAAAACTCAGTCTTCCTGAACCACCTGTGCTCATACGGCAGTTTGAACACTAGAGCTCCCTTTTTTTGAAAATGTTGAAAGCTGGGTTTCTGCATGTGCAAAAGCAGAATCAGAAGGGTACGTTTAGTGGGTGGGAATGTTAAACATATTTTGTATAATTTTTATATTTTATTAAAATTTATTTAGTGCATTTTATATGAACATGTTTTATTCATAAAACCTAGATTCTGAAGGTGGCGTATCAGATATAATTTTTTGTTCCTCTCTAAACATAACCCGGAATATGTGAGATCTTGAGGTGAAATCTAAAAGCATCCAAAGTCCCAGTTACCCGCTGTATTTTTTCCTTTATGTACTCTTGGATATGTGGCCTGTGAATACGGATTGTCATTTTACATAGCATTTTGCAGAGTAGGGTTCATGATCCTTGACTGGGATTTCAGAGTACTGCCTTAGTATAAATAGTACATTGTAATCACTTGGGTAATCTCGGAAGATGAAACACTCTCACAAATTTAGCCAAGCTTAAAGGCTTTTAAAAGACACAGAGGAGAGAAGAGGTCATAGAAGCTCTTTGCATCCCTCCATTTTCTCTGATCTATGCTGTCAGATGCTTTGTTTACCATTCTTCCATACTCTACTTTTTCTAGGACTTGCTGCAACTTCTTTGCCTCGTCCCCTGATGCCAGGCATACACTACTACTTGTTCCATAGGCACGTTTCCCCTCTACTCTTACAAACACTTTATACAACCCTCCTCTTCATCAGCTACCACACGCCACAGGCTCTGTGCCGGTTCCCAGCCTTCGGTGTAGGGTCATACAGAGGTTTCACACTTGCCTCTCCTATGTCACCGTTGTAATCATCTAAATCATGTCTTTTTAATTTTTTTTTGTTAGATTTTGGGTTCCAGACAGTACCCTCACAAAACATGCTGTCGTTCTCTCTTGTGTATAAATGGTTACGTTCCTCTGTTTGCAGAGCAAGGTGGTCTGGAGACCTTTGCTTTCGGTGGCGGCTGTAGTGCTTGGCCCACAGCTACAGCTCCCGCCGAGTGGCAGGTGCGATGGTGCCTGGGCCTGGCCGTGGGCCCCGCTGGTCCTGGTCCACACCCGCAGGCTGACACCCCGCCTGGCCTCAGCCCAGCCCTGCCCGCCTGTCCCGGGGCAGTGCCTCACTGGGCACTGGCCGGCTGACTGCCTTCCCGCCTTGGCCCCGGACCTGCCGTGTCGCCACAGACTTGCCTGGTGCCCTGGGCTGGCCTTGGCTGCTGCCCCTGGGCCTGCCCTGCTCGCCTTGCTTCGGGCTGGGCCTGGGCCCTGGCTGGGGAGGCCCCTCCCCTGCCCACCATGTTGCCGGCTCCCCGTCCCTGCGGCAGGGGCTGGTCCTGGTGGCTCCCTGGCGATGCAAGGTGTTTGCTACACAGTATCTCATGTGAATGCTTGCACTGCCTTTCACAAAAGTGCAGGACTGTGTATGCACATACGTGTTTTTATGAACCCTCCCCAGCAGAAAGCAATCTCGGTATATTATAAAAGCTGCAATGACAAATGTTTTGTGCTAGTTCCTTGTTAAGAAGACTCCACTGTCTTCCATTAGAGTGCAAATTAGGTCCTGAGTGTTGTTCTGTTCCCTCATTTCTTGCTGTGAAGAGACAGCGTAGTCTTAGCCCTCCCTCCCAGAGATTATGATTGCTCAGCAAATAGCTGTTCACGGAAATTACCTATTGTTCTGTTACATTATCATTAAAGATGAAGGGGAGAAACAATACATCGGCAGACAGGACCGACTTGTGTGCAATCCTATCTAAGCCATTAGGAAACGGACATTAAAAGTTTCAGTCACTTGGCTGTCATTCAGCACCTTGGCACATCAGCCATTCTTGTGTGTCTCCTCTTTCAGATGTAGTGTTCACGTGGCTGAGACCAGTGCTGTGTCTCTCTACTGTTTATTAGTGTCCATCACGGTGTATTGCTGTATTTTAAAAATGAGGGAGTCCTGAGTGGGAAAGCCAGAATTTTTTTTTTTTTCTTGTGGACAAACAGTTTCTATGGGAATTTTCAGGAGTAAATGCAGTCTTTGTCAAAGCTGTCATTCACTTAGCAAGAGAAAAAAAAGATTTGTTCTTTCAGAGGAAGTTCAAAAACCTATTTTCCTATTAATAGGTAATACAGGCTGTGCTGCACCATGAGTAAAAATCTGCTCTAATGTAGCTGAACTGGCAGAAGGACGCAGCTGGTGCACAATCTTGCAAACTGTCTTACATATAAGTAGTCTTACTGATTTCAGATAAGCTAATCACATTAGTATAATTATTCATAAAGCAATATTACCTAAGATTTTAAAATTTAAAGTCCTTACGTGGAAGGACTTCATTACCTTCTTCTGAAATTCTGCATGGGGAGACACAGGTCTGATCTAAATGAAAAGACATCCATGTCTTCCCTGTACCGAGGACTCCAGAGCTGGATGCAGTACACCAGGTGGGGTCTCACCAGTGCAGAGTAGAGGGGCATAATCACCTCCCTCGACCTGCCATGCTTCTTTTGATGCAGCCCAGGATACAGTTGGCCTTCTGGGCTGCAAATGCACATTGACAGCTCATGTCCAGCTTTTGATTCACCAGTACCCCCAAGTCCTTCTTAGCAGGGCTGCTCTCAATCCATTCTCCACCCAGCCCGTATTTGTGCTTGGGGTTGCCCCGACCCAGGTGCAGGACCTTGCACTTGACCTTGTTGAACCTCATGAGGTTCACATGGGCCCACTTCTCAAGGGGCCAGGTCCCTCTGTTTGGCATCCCGTCCCTCAGGTGTGTCAACCATACCACTCAGCTTGGTGTTGTCTGCAAACTTGCTGAGGGTGCATTTGATCCCACTGTCTATGTCACTGATAAAGATATTAAACAACTTCATAAAACAGCTCAGGTTGAAGGCTGCTCCAGAAGGAATAAGGTCCAAACTCCTGCTAAGAGCAGGACAAATTTAGAGGTTAGACCCAATTCCCAAGTTAGATCAGGTTGTCCAGAACTTTGTTCAGTGTAATTGTGAATGTATATCTCCAAGAATGGAGTTTCCACAGTTTCTCTGGGCAATCTGGTCCATTGTTTGACCACCCTTATTATGAAAATTACTACCTTGCATATAATTAAATTTTCCTTTGCTCTGACTTGCTTCTGTTGCCTCTCATCCTTTTGCTGTGCACCCCCAAGAACAGCGTGGATCCATGTTCTCTATAACCACTCACTGAGTAGTGGAACAATGCAATTACCTCCATCTTCTCAAGTTTTCATTTCCAGTTTGAACAAACCTGGCTTTCTCAGCATCTCCTCATACATCCTGTGCTCTAGTCCCCAGTCATCTTAATAGCCCTCTGCTAGTGTATTACCATGTGGTCAGTGCCTTTCATTTACAGGGGAAACTACAGCTGGGTACAGATGCAACCTTATAAATGTCACACAGAAGGAAATAACCACTCCCCCTCAATCAGCTGGCTATGGCTTTTCTAAAGCATAGCATGTAGTTAGGCATCATTGCTGCAAGAACACACTGTGGATTCATGTTCAATTTGTTGTCCACCAGGACCCCCAGCTCCTTTTATGCAAAGCTGTTTTCTAGTCAGTCAGCTCCAAGCCTTTACTCTTGCATGTGGTTATTCCATTCCAAGTATGGAAACTTGCATTTGCCTTTGCTAAGCTTCATGAAGTTCCAGCCAGTCTGTCCCCCCAGCCTGTTGAGATCCCTTTGAATGGAAAATAATGGATGCACTCAGTCCAGAACAGGGTAGAAACTCCTCCTGCTTGCTTTTGCCTTCTATTATTTTGGTTATTCTGGTGACACAAAGCAAAAGTCTTTCCCTGACATGGAGTTATTTAATTTATAGAGAAGATTATCAATTTCCTCTCCTTCACCAAGACAGACTTTGTACTCCAGTGACAAGGAATAGTCAAGCAAAATACTAATGCATATGACTCTATAAAATAATACATGAGATTAAAAATAACTCTGACTAGAACGACTGGAAATATTATAAATAACTTGGTAATTTGAATGTGAATCAGTAGGTCAGCAATGAAAACCTAGATAAAGCATCTCCTGTTTTGTCATTGTAGGATATGTTATTAGATGCTTACAGTTCTGCTGGTAAATCCCGTAACCGTGGTTAACATAATTACAATATGCTTATGAAACAAAGGGGTATGTTACTTATTAGTAGAAGACAAAATATGTCTGTTAAAAGGAACTTTAAAATGTTTGTCTTAAACATTCTCTTCTCAGAGCTGTTCTGACTCACTGTCATGTGTGCATTCAGATATATCTAGTCAGTCTAATTTGAGCAATAGCTTCTAAAAACACAGTAAATCTTTGGTAAATTCTACTGTCAAAACAGTTACCTGCTAAATTCTGCAGTAGAGCTTGGAAGGCATGGTGCTGGTGTCATTGCATTGGTATGAAACTAAACTAAGCAGGTCTATTATATGACTTTCAGACCTGGAGGGAGAATTGTTTTAAAAATGTGCCTTTGAGAGAATTTAATTCATTGCCCCTGAAGATTCATGGGAGTCTATTCAGACACCATTCTTGATCAAGGTCACTACCTTATTGAGTCTATGATGTGTTCAAATTTACTCACTAGAATATTTTTCAGGAAATCAACTGCCTTTATGATGTGAGAAAAGCTATGTAAATGTGTATGCATATGGAGAATTTGAGTCAAATAGATACATATAGTGTACAAACATAGCAGTAAATGAAACACGCTCGAATCACTCTCTAGCACTGAGGCCAAATAGAACAATATAAAATGCCTGAAAAATTGTCAGTTGTGAATTACCTTTGCTCATTGCTAATTTCTGGGTATTCCCATGCCTGAGAATTATTTGGAAAAGTGCTAGTTTGACTAGTCAAAACCATATCAGGGACTGTTCGTACAACTCAACAGGATAGTCAACCGAGAGCCCCATTGTCCAGGAGTTTTCCCTGTCACTGTTTAATATACATTTGGATAATGTCCAAATGGGGATTAGTAACAAGTGGCGTCCCTCGGTGGGTCTGTACTGGGAGCAATATTATTTAATATCTTTATTAATGACATATACAGTGGGATTGAGTGCACCCTCAGCAAGTTTGCAGACAACATCAGGCTGAGTGGTGCAGTTGATTCACTGGAGGGAAGGGGTGCCATCCAGAGAGACCCTGACAGGCTTGAGGAGTGGGCCCATATGAACCTCATGAAGTTCAACAAGGCCAAGTGCAGGGTCCTGCACATGGGTCAGGGCAATCACCAGTATCAATACAGGCTGGGGGATGAATGGATTGAGAGCAGCCCTGCAGAGAAGGACTTGGAGATATTGGTGAATGAAAAATTAGCTATGAGTTGGCAGTGTGTGCTTGCAGCCCAGAAAGCCAATTGTATCCTGAGCTGCATAAAAAGAAGTGTGGCCAGCAGGTCAAAGGAGGTGATTCTGCCCCTCTATTCTGCTCTCATGAGACTCCACCTGGAGTACTACATCCAGCTCTGGGGTCCCCAGCACAATAAAGGCATGGACCTGTTAAAGCAGATCCAGAGAAGGGCCACAAAAATGGTCAGAGGGCTGGAACACCTCTCCTAGGAAGAAAAGTTGAGAGAGTTGAGATTGTTCAGCCTGGAGAAGAGAAGGCTCCGGGGAGACCTTATTGGGGTCTTTCAATATATAAAAGGGGCTTATAACAAAGATGGAGAGAGACTTTTTTCCAGGGACAGGACAAAGCAATGGTTTTAAACTAAAAGAGGGCAGATTCAGACTAGATATAAGGAAGAAATTTTTTATGATGAGGGTGGTGAAACACTGGCACAGGTTGCCCAGAGAGGCGGTAGATGCCCCATCCCTGGAAACATTCAAGGTCAGGTTGGACGGGGCTCTGAGCAACCTGATCTAGTTGAAGATGTCCCTGCTCATTGCAGGGGGGTTGGACTAGATGACCTTTAAAGGTCACTTCCAACCCAAACTATTCTATGATTCTATGATTCTATGAATCTGTGCTTCTGTAATGAATGTAGACTATTCCAAGATTACTGTTTTCTAGACTTCATATTTATTTCTATTTTAGCAAAACAAACAGTCACCTAAGCTTTTTCCAAAGGTTGAATGACCCTAGATTCTCCCCTGTAGAAACATTACTCTTTAATTTATTTGTCTCTTCGCAGGAAGAGACAGTTCTAATCCTCTGACTGTGGGGACTAATGATGATTTAATGGTATAACTCAGCAAAAAAATGTGCAGTGTAAAAAGCTTTTAGGTCAGAATGATGTGACAAACATTCCAGCTCTTCAGGGCAGCATCCTGGGACTTACTCCTTTTCTAAGGTAGAGTAATAATAACTGAGCAGCAGCATTGTTAGAATTAGTATATAACTGTAGTTGAGCAAATCCTTTTCCTCATTCCTGCAATTTAAGGTGATGTGCACAACAAACTATTAAAAGCACATACTAAATGAATACCTCATATATATGGATGCCTTAGAATTGAAATAAAGCTGTTCAGATCCTTACAGGACAGGAGGGACTTTTAAAGAACTGAAATATGGCACACAGAAATGTTAAGTCAGGATGTCAGGAAAAAAGCCTCAATTTTTTAAATTTAATTTACTCACTTAGCATCTTCTTTCCCATCATTGAGCTGGTGCTGTTCCTGTTGAATTGTCTTAGCTGGTTCAGTTGATTTTTCAGTTTTTGAAGGCTCAGATGCTTTTGCTGGTACTGTATCTAGAAAAAAGGTTTCAATTTTTGAATACCAATTTTTAAAGAATTATGATAATACGCAGCTTGGCTGCCACGACACTGACTCTGGGACCTGACCTTTGAATAATTCCCTGCACAAATCTATTTCAATGCCAGCTGAACATGTACAGAACATGTTTATGATGAATATACCTTTTAGAATATGTAACTTATTTGTGGTTTTTAAACTAGATGCATCTGTAACCAGCTCAACAATGGTCAATACAGAGCTCTTCTATATTTATAAGCAACAAGAACTCATGCAGATAGAATTTTAGTGTGTGCTTATTTAAAAAACTACGTAGAGAACAGATAGATAGATCTGTCCAGAAATGCCTTGTGAAATGCAGGAAGAAAAATGAAGAGTAGCTTATTTGCTTATGCATAGCAAATGCTAATGACGTTATTTATACTCCAGTGTTTGAATTACATTAAACCTTTTGTTGCTACGGCTGCCGTGACAGTCCTGTTTGTTTCTGCGTAAATTATGATTGAAATATATCATTAAGAATGTGAGTATGTAGAACTTTGGCTAGTCTATTTCTTCATTTTTGTTACAAATAAATTTTTTAAAGGAGTTTAAGTGGGACGTTTGTAGAGTTTGAAACAAACTGTATGCAAACAGTATTGTTTCTTGCCATTTAAGTGGCCTTATGTGATGAATTTTTACAATTAGTCCTATACCTTTATTTTAAATTTTCATGCTCAAAAATGATTTGAAAGCTCTCATCAGTCTGACACTTTGCATAAAGGAGGAACAAACTCAGCCTTCATAAATACTGTAAGCAACATGATTATAGAGGGAAAAGCTTGACAGCAAAACATCATAGCAAATAAATCAGAAGCCTGTTATGTATGCTGTATTTTAAATTCAAGACAGCTCAAAGAAAATCAAACCTTGAGTATTTTGGATAGACAGTGTAAGATTAGCTTTCTGATAGTTAATCTCCACATTTAGAGAGTTGTTATTCATTTCAGAGGGGTAAAAGCAGTTACAACAGTAAACTGTTAAGCTTGCTTAGCTGGAAGGTGATTGCTTGAAATGGCATTGAAACAAAACTTAGTGAAGGACAGTGGGTCAGTTTGTTTACAGCACTTGATAAACCAAACTACCCTCCTACCACCATTTATTCAGATTTGGGATAATATTTTCTTCCAGGCATCTATTAAAGAACAGACACAATGTTTCTTGAGCTGAGTTTCAGACTTTTACCAGATGGACAACTGATTACAGGACCAGTGGTGCATTTCTAGTATTTTTTCTTAATATTATTTTAAGAAGCAAGAATGCCCTGTGTGAGCCCTGCTACTCTTACAGGAATTCATTTGTTAAACAGGATCAAAGACAAGACCTAGACAGAGTTATCTATGGGTGCCAGAAATACTCAAGCCAAAGTCAGACGAGGAATTGAAGAGAAGGGAAAGAAATCTATGTTCCCCAACGTGCTGGTCAACTGGGTTTTGACTTAGCAAGTTTAGGGGTTAATTTTGAAATAGTCCCTTGGAGAAATGTAGCACTATTGAGTATGAAGAGACAGTCTGCAGGATTTGTATTACTTATCACCTGTAAGCCGGGAAGATTTTTGTGAGGAATTCCATTTAAAACTCTGACATTCGATTGCATTTATAGCTTAAATTGATAACAATATCTTGCCCATGTAATGGAAATGCAGATTATTGTTTCCTTTCTGCAGCAAGTCTGTTGAAAATATAACACTAAGGAATGTTTAATCTTACCTGAAAGATGTGCCAGGGAATTTTCAAGGTAAAGAATAGCACACATTCAGGGAAGTGAGGACTCCAAAGAGGACTGTTGCTGTTCCTGTCCCCAGGAAGTTTCAAGAAAGGATGAAAGAGTTTCTTACCATTTCATTACAGGGGTTCAAAATGCTTTTCTGGGAGTTTCAGTCAAAAAGACAGTTTTTTAGAAAGGAGGAATTTTAAAATAAGTTCAGGATTCTAGCGCAGTGGATACATTCTCATAGTGAAATAAAATTTATTTCTCCTAGGAATTTCATAGACATCCTCTGTAAGAAAATTTCAGAGGAGCTGCAGTTACAGAAAATAAAGGGGTTTTGAACCTTTTTATAACTGACTAATTTGTGGGTCTAGCTACTGAACCTTAACCTGTTAAAATTCTATTTAACCCTTTCCCCAGGGGATCTCTACAAATGATGTTACCGACTCTGTGCTTTCCTTGGCACACAATCCTTCTGTGGTTTCGTGGTCAATGTGACATAATGTAGAAAGGAAGATGCAAGAGCCAAAAATTTCAGCACTTGCTGCAGTTTCTGCTCCCTTGTGAATTTATGGTTTGTAGTTTCCCAGTTCTCCCTTCCCTGACTCCCCCAGCCAAAAAGCCATGTACTCAAGAGTGACAGCAAGGCTAATCTCAACATTTCTGTAATTATCTCACTTTGGGAATTTTCTTTGTGTTAGTAATTGCCCCTAGTTACATCTATACTAGCAGAGAATACAACCTGATAGGAACAATCAGAACAGTAAAATGGTGCTGAAGGCCTGGCATCCAAGCTATATCCGTTTGAGGCAGCTGTATTTCAAACCAGGTCTATTGTGATCCTCTGAAATGAATGACCATCAGCAGCTCGAGTAAAGTAGGTTGACTCACAGAGTGCTTCTTCTGGTTTAGTTTTATTCTAAAGGAATCCAATCATGTATTCCTAGAGGTTTTTTGGTGAAAAAAACAGAGCACGGTGGGGGACAATCAGGAGATTTGTTTCAGAAGGGCATTCTTCGTCTGAAATAAAATGCCAGTGTAGACACACTATTTAGAGTAACAGGCTCCTGAATAAGATAATCCATCTCTGGAATGACAACACGTGTATAGCAAGGGAAGTCCACAAAGTAAAAAAAACATGGTGCTTGCACATAAGCATCCCATTGCAGAAGGATAATGGCTTCTCAGCCTGCTAGATACTCTCAAGGTATTCAGTCTGAGGTCTGAACCCACACCAACCATTAAATGCTGACTGGACTCAGATTGATGGAAAACATTATAATCCTGTGAATATTCCAAACTTCCACAAGTTTTTAGAGTTCATAAATCTCCAGAACCAGCACAGGGCTTATTTTCATTAAGATTAGGATATCATGACTTAGCACAATTGTCAGCTGTGTGTCAAGTTCTTTCTGTGTGAAATTGTGAGGGCTGTCTGTGTAATCACATTTAAAAAATGCTACTTGCTCTTTACTGCTTAAATCTAGCTCATACCCTTCTGACTTATGAGAACAGACCCAAAGGAATGCCTTTAAGAACAATGTGACAGTCATTTTAGGGAACATTTAGAGTACAACAATTGGTTTCTAGAATAAATAAAGGTCCATCAAGTAGTTGGCAAGGCTTACAGGACAACAAAGAAATCTTCTATTGGATATACATAACTTTGGTCATGGTAAAGAAATCATGAGTGAGAAAAAGAAGACAGAATTATGCCAAGGCATCAACATTTAAAGCAATTTTCAAAACAGATATTCCATGCTTACTCGGCAGAATAAGGGATTTGAGTTTTTTTCTAAATGATTTCCATTCCCATTATATTGGAATATAGGTAGGTAAAGCTGCCAACATATTAGCAATGGGAGCTGAGGAACGCAGCCCACTGGTGTCTATGTATTCTAGATCATTTGGCCTCCCCGTAAGAATAATATAATTTAAAATTGAATTGGAATAAGTGTTGCTGGTTCTGTTTTAAAATGGAAGGGAAAAGTGCCAATTGTGAAAGTATAACTTTGTGGGTAAAACACTGCCTAATGGAATCCCTCAAAAAGGTAGCTGGTTAAACTGAGAGGCCCACTGAAACCTCATCATACCAGTGTTCTGCCTAGGATAGCAAGGAGCAAGGAACAAGATGCAGGTTATAAGATCGATTTTTTTCCCTCTCCTAGTCTTTCAGATTTTTCTCATTTTCCACAGGTCTTTGTTCTTCCAGGAGAGACTTAGGCCAGGCAAAAAAGTAATAAAAAACGGACATCAGTCTTTTACCTGTGTTATCTTAGTTAGGTTGATGATGATCCCAGCTGAAGGCTAGTATTATTAAACCTTCATTGTTTATTCTTGTCCCCTCTTTCCATATTTTGAGTAAAACAACATTGGAACAGTATTGCAGGATTAGGTTAGAGTATCCAGAAGACCTCTGTGTGTTGGAGGAGTATATCCAACTTATTCTGAGGCTGCTCAGCTCCCTTGTTCATGTTTCCATAAAGCAGTTTTTATCTTCAGTTATCACTTCAAAATTTTGGACAGAGACCCTTGACAGTCTTTCCAAATTCATTTGATTTCCTACTGACACACACACACAGAATAGCCTATAGCAGAGTATTTCCCATTTTTGCAGTAGTGCAAAAAAGAGAATGCTTTGTACTTATCTATGAGTTTTAAGCCCTTTTGATTGATAATTTAGGTTTTTTTTCCTCTGCAACTCAAAAGGCTGAATGTTGGGGTTTTTATTAAAACTGTGTAATAATCACATGAAACCAGGAGTTCAGGCTTCGCAAAAAGCAGAATATTGTGAGGCTAAGCACAACACTGGAAGAGCAAAGTTGGTTTTAGTTTAAACCTGCTTATGTAGGACCAACTCCACTGTCATGTTTCTAAAATTTAGCACTGTATACACTATCCTAAAACTGTAGGCATTAGTCCTAAGGACGTTTTTCCACAGAGGAAGTTGTGGTATAGGCAGATTTGTCAATGCCAGGACACATCACTGTAGAGTTGTCATTCTTGCCGTAATCATTTTGATTCTTCTAAAGCCTTCAGTCCTAAGCGTATGTAAATATTGGTGGATCCAAAAATCTCTGTCATAGGCGTAGCCCCACAGAGATGTTCCTGTCTTCTCTTCTGGCAATAGGCAATGTCAGCAAAGGACTCTAAAACCTCCTGGATCCACTGAGATAGGTGTGATCTTGTGGACATGAATATTATCAAGATCATTCCACCAATAGAGCATACAATGTTATTTCCTAACATAGTAAGTACTTAGCAAACAGAAGGGCAGATTAAGTCAGTCATTTTACACTAATCCATCATTTATTCTACTTCCCAGTCCTCTTCTTGCTGTTACTGGTGTTCTTCAAAAGCCCTAGATTTGCAAAATGCAATTACCACTTCTCCAGCCTGGCTAGGACAGCTCCTTCCTCTTATTCACTCCAAAGAGACCAAGGTGCTGAGCTGCCAGCCTGGTGTTCAGAGCAAGGAAAGAGACTGCCTGAGCAAGCAGGCTCTTTTCTCCTATCTGACGCCTGCTTCTGTCCATGCAAACAGCAGCAGGAGGCTTAGGAACAGGAAAGAAAGCACTTTGTCCTGTGGAGACCACCAACCTTACTGGTTATTCAGCATCAGGAGGTGTGCCTCTGGAGCATTCAGCCAATCTGAAGGGACTTTCTTCCAGAAAGCAATAAAACATAAATCTCTCAGTCACTAGGCTGGCTTTAAAAGTTCTGTGTCTTGGATAATTCATGTTCAGGTACACATTCTATAGCCAAAATAACTGGCCTTTAGCATCACAAATGTATTATCCTTATTGCAAAAAATGAAGAGAAGCAAAATGTCAAATAAAAGATTAGTTTTTACAGATAAAGATATGAATAAATGTCAGCAGCTAGACAGTAGCAGTTAAATGTATTCCTCAATACAGAACAGAAAAAGTGCTTTTGCTTTGTCATACTTCAGAAAGGGAAGACTTTCTTCCCCAGAATTCCCAGCCAGCTCCATTGCCTTGTACTAGCAAGTCTGATTAGTATCTTATCTATGCTTCTGTCCTGGTTTTGGCTGGGATAGAGTTAAATTTCTTCCTAGAGCTGTGTTTTGGATTTAGTATGAGAAGAACGTTGATAACACACTGATGTTTTCAGTTGTTGCTAAGTACCCTGCTAGTCAAGGACTTTTCAGCTTGCCATGCTCTGCCACATGCGCAAGAGGCTGGGAGGAAGCATAACTGAGACAGCTGCCCCAGCTGGCCAACGGAGTATTGCATACCATATGACATCATGCTCAGTATATGAATGGGAGACGTGTTCCAGGAAGTAGTGATTGCTGGTTTTGGGCATTGCTTGGCGGGTGGTGAAATTGCATTGTGCATCACTCATCTTGTATATTCTATCATTATCATTATTATTATTGTTGTTGTTGTTGTTATTATTTTCCCTTTCTTTTCTGTTCTGTTAAGCTGTCTTTATCTCAGCCCATGAGTTTTCTCACTCTTACCCTTCTGATTCTCTCCCCATCCCACTGGAGGAGGTGGGGGGAGTGAGTGAGCGGCTGTGTGGTGTTTGGCTGCCTGCCGGGTTAAACCATGACAGTCCTTTTTGGTACCCAACGTGGGGCACGAAGGGTTGAGATAATGACACATCTGACCCGAGCGGGTTAAAACAAAATTGTTATAAGCATTCATTATATCAGCTTAGTAGTCACTGGTCACAATGTTGGTTTATTTGCTGTCAGAGTTGTTGGATCTGTTCTTGGGGTTTTGGTATGTAGCACCTTACTGGCTGTATATACTGCTGTTTGTCAATATTTATGTGGGATTTCTCATCTCTGGGAGATGGATTAAGGTTATCATTTTGCTACACTGTGTAAAACTGGCTGATGGTATAATAAAATTATTGGTCATGGGATTGTACTTAGCACTGCCGTCACCCCTGTGCTTTGGGAGCTATCCCTCGGAAACTATTAGTAATTACACTTTTTACCTCTTCTCCTCAGAGAGCCAATTTAAGGGGGAGACAGCTTCCTTTACCTTCCCCTTCTCCTCCAGGTTGATTACAATAGCTCTTGAGGATTTTGAATATTCTTGGGATGTGCAAACCAGTATGTTCCTATTGCTATGTCTCCTGAATGTGTTTCAGGCCTTGTTTAAGGTGAAAGAGCTATTTAAGAATACCACCTAGAGATCTGCCCCAAGGCTGGATAGTTATGAGTGGCAGGGTGTGTGGGATAGTATGGGCAAATACCTAGGACAGTGGTCACCTCCCATGTTTTGGAGCTTCACCCCTGAACAAGTGTAGAATCCTGAAAAACTAGTAAAAGATCTGGAAAAAGTATGCTGTCACCCTGGCAATTCCAGAGAGACCCAGATTACTGCAACGTGCTGGGGCCTGGCCCATGCCTACCGAGCCCTGTTCAACACTATTCAGAACCCTCAAGGAGAAAAGAAGGTCTCCAGATCTGATGACAAAATGACAGGCACTGCAGCCACTCCAACCCCCGGGACAGACACTGCGGCTACTCCAACCCCTGCAACAGGTACTACAGCTGAATCAGAGGACCAAGGTGTGGTGGTATCGTTGCCCCTATACATAAAAAGAAATCTCAGAAGCGAAAGTCAGGTCATTTAGAAAGGGATGATGGAAAAGCAGGGCCAACATGAGGAGGGGAGGAGGAAGAGGAAGAACTCATAAATGAGACAGAAACCACCTGATTGCTATCCCTGGATGAGTTGCGAAATATGCGAAAAGATTTCAGCTGTCGTCCAGGTGAGGGTATTGTTACGTGGCTGCCCCGATGCTGGAATAATGGGGCCAGTAGCCTGGAATTAGAGGGGAAGGAAGCCAAACAGCTGGGATCCCTTTCCAGGGAAGGGGGCATTGACAAAGTGATTGGAAAAGGGGCACAGGCCCTCAGCCTCTGGAGGCGACTGCTGTCAGGCGTGAAGGAGAGGTATCCCTTCAAGGAAGATGTTTTATATCACCTAGGGAAATGGACCACCATGGAGAGAGGTATGCAGTACCTGAGAGAATTAGCCATGCTGGAGGTGGTTTATAGTGACCTGGACAAAGAGCCAGTACTCAAAGCCCCAGATGAAGTCCAGTGCACGCGACCCATGTGGCAGAAGGTGGTACGGAGCGCACCACCGTCGTATGCCAGTTCGTTGGGAGTACTGTCCTGGAAAGAGAAAGAAGCACCAATGATGGATGACGTGGTTGGCAGACGCCGGGGATACGAAGAAACTCTCTCCTCCTCCCTCGTCTCGGCTGTGGAGAAACTGTCCCAGGAGGGAAAACCTGTCTCACAACAGTCCAGTTTCCAGTGAACAGTTCCCCAGACAGAGTAGAAGGGCTGATCTTACTTTGGATTGTAATGAAGGAATTCTTGACTCACGTTTGCAAGAAGTGAGAAGCGGATACTATGACCAAAACTAGAGGGGTCCTGCCTCCGGCCAGGTGGAGGAAAGGGACAACCGGGTTTACTGGACTGTGTGGATTCGATGGCCTGGCACATCAGATCCACAGGAGTATAAGGCTCTCGTAGACACCGGTGCACAGTGTACCCTGATGCCATCAAACTATAAAGGGGCAGAACCCATTTGTATTTCTGGAGTGACAGGGGGATCCCAAGAGTTAACTGTATTGGAGGCCAAAGTGAGCCTAACCGGGAATGAGTGGCAGAAGCACCCCATTGTGACTGGCCCAGAGGCTCCGTGCATCCTTGGCATAGACTACCGCAGGAGAGGGTATTTCAAGGATCCAAAAGGGGCTTTTGGTACAGCTGCCTTGGAGACGGAGGAAATTAAACAGCTGTCTACCTTGCCCGGTCTCTCGGAGGACCCTTTTGTTGTGGGGTTGCTGAGGGTTGAAGAAGAGCGGGTACCAATCGCTACCACAACAGTGCACCGGCGGCAATATCTCACCAACCAAGACTCTCTGATTCCCATCCATAAGCTGATTCGTTGACTGGAGAGCCAAGGAGTGATCAGCAAGACTCACTCACCCTTCAACAGTCCCATATGGCCAGTGTGAAAGTCCGATGGAGAGTGATTAACAGTAGACTATAGTGGCCTGAACGAAGTCACGCCACTGTTGAGTGCTGCCATGCCAGACATGCTAGAACTTCAATACAAATTGGAGTCAAAGGCAGCCAAGTGGTACGCCACAACTGACATCACTAATGCATTCTTCTCAATCCCTTTGGCAGCAGAGTGCAGGCCACAGTTTGCTTTCACTTGGAGAGGCGTCCAGTACACCTGGAACCGACTGCCCCAGGGGTGGAAACACAGCCCTACCATTTGCCATGGACTGATCCACACCGCACTGGAACAGGGTGAGGCTCCAGAACACCTGCAATACATTGATGACATCATCGTGTGGGGCAGCACAGCAGCAGAAGTTTTCAAGAAAAGAAGGAGAATAGTCCAAATCCTTCTAAAGGTCGGTTTTGCCATAAAACAAAGTAAGGTCAAGGGACCTGCACAGGAGATCCAGTTTTTAGGAATAAAATGGCAAGATGGACGTCGTCAGATCCCAATGAATGTGATCAACAAAATAACAGCCATGTCTCCACCAACTAGCAAAAAAGAAACGCAAGCTTTCTTAGGCGTTGTGGGCTTTTGGAGAATGCATATCCCAAATTACAGTCTGATCATAAGCTCTCTCTATCAAGTGACCAGGAAAAAGAACGATTTCAAATGGGGTCTTGAGCAACGACAAGCCTTTGAACAAATTAAACAGGAGATAGTTCATGCAGTAGCCCTTGGGCCAGTCAAGGACAAGATGTAAAGAATGTGCTCTACACCGCAGCCGGGGAGAATGGCCCTACCTGGAGCCTCTGGCAGAAAGCACCAGGGGAGACTCGAGGTCGACCC
The DNA here is from genome assembly GCF_964195595.1 of Calonectris borealis. Lineage (NCBI taxonomy): Eukaryota > Metazoa > Chordata > Aves > Procellariiformes > Procellariidae > Calonectris > Calonectris borealis. The sequence continues at coordinate 30,449,105 of NC_134313.1, read as the reverse complement.
TTAGGGTTCTGGAGTCAGGGATATAGAGGATCTGAAGCCCGCTACACTCCAACTGAGAAGGAGATATTGGTAGCATATGAAGGGGTTCAAGCTGCTTCGGAAGTGGTTGGTACTGAAGCACAGCTCCTCCTGGCACCCCGACTGCCGGTGCTGGGCTGGATGTTCAAAGGGAGGGTCCCCTCCACACATCATGCAACCGATGCTACGTGGAGTAAGTGGGTCGCACTGATCACACAATGGGCCTGAATAGGAAACCGCAGTCGCCCAGGAATCTTGGAGGTGATCACGAACTGGCCAGAAGGCAAAGAATTTGGAATATCTCCAGAGGAGGAGGTGACATGTGCTGAAGAGGCCCCACTGTATAACAAACTACCAGAAAACGAGAAGCAATATGCCCTGTTCACTGATGGGTCCTGTCATCTTGTGGGAAAACATTGGAGGTGGAAAGCTGCTGTATGGAGTCCTATATGCCAAGTTGCAGAAACTGCTGAAGGAGAAGGTGAATCGAGCCAGTTTGCAGAGGTGAAAGCCATCCAGCTGACTTTTGATATTACTGAATGAGAAAAATGGCCGGTACTTTATCTTTATACTGATTCATGGATAGTGGCAAATGCCCTGTGGGGGTGGTTGCAGCAGTGGAAGCAGAACAACTGGCAGCGCAGAGGTAAACCCATCTGGGCCGCCACGTTGTGGCAAGATATTGCTGCCCGGGTAGAGAACCTGACTGTAAAAGTACGTCATGTAGATGCTCACGTACCTAAGAGTCGGGCCACTGAAGAACACCAAAACCACCAGCAGGTGGACCAGGCTGCTAAGATTGAAGTGGCTCAGGTGGATCTGGACTGGCAACATAAGGGTGAATTATTTATAGCTTGGTGGGCCCATGACACCTTGGACCATCAAGGAAGAGATGCAACGTATAGATGGGCTCATGATTGAGGGGTGGACTTGACCATGGACGCTATTGCACAGGTTATCCTTGAATGTGAAACATGCACTGCAATCAAGCAAGCCAAGTGAATAAAGTCTCTTTGGTATGGAGGACAATGGTTGAAATATAAATATGGGGAGGCCTGGCAGATTGATTATATCACACTCCCACAAACTCGCCACGGCAAGCACTATGTGCTCACCATGATGGAAGCAATCACCAGGTGGTTGGAAACATACCCTGTGCCCCATGCCACTGCCTGGAACACCATCCTGGGCCTTGAAAAACAAGTCCTGTGGCGACATGGCACTCCAGAAAGAATTGAGTCAGACAATGGGACTCATTTCCGAAACACCCTCATAGACACCTAGGCCAAAGAGCACGGCATTGAGTGGGTATAGCACATCTCCTACCATGCACCAGCCTCTGGGAAAATCGAGCAATACAATCGACTGCTAAAGACTACGCTGAGAGCAATGGGTGGTGGGACATTCAAACATTGGAATACATTTTTGGCAAAAGCCACCTGGTTAGTCAACACCAGGGGATCTTTCAATTGAGCTGGCCCTATCCAGTCAAAACTTTTGCATACTGTAGATGGAGATAAAGTCCCTGTAGTGCACATAAAAAAATATGCTGGAGAAGACAGTCTCAGTTACTCCTGCCTCTGGTAAGGGAAAACTCATTCATGGGATTGCTTTTGTTCAAGGACCTGAGTGCACTTGGTGGGTAATGCAAAAGGATGAGGAAGTCCAATGTGTACCTCAAGACTATTTGATTCTGGCTGAAAATAGCCAATGAAACTGAATTGGATGATGTTAATTGTTATATGATATTGTATATCATCATTTCTATGGTTGCTATGAACTGTATTGCAGTAAAAATTACCCAGATTAATGAAGAATGAACTCTGATGAAACTGAGCAAAGTGCAACGATGATAGAACTGGACAAACACAGCAATAATGGAATCAGAACTGGCTTCAGGATGCAACAATCCAACATCACACACCATCTCTCCTGCCCTGAAGGACTGTTATGACAGATGGAGCCCAAAGTCATGGACTAAATGAACTCAATGGACATTTTATAGGGATGGTCCATAGACTAAGGGAATGATATCTGTGTGTATATATATCAAAAGACAAGAAAGGTGGTGGTGATTAATTGGAATGTATTGCAAAATGTAAGACCTAGGCATGACGTAGATGATATAGAATAAGGGGTGGATACTGTCCTGGTTTCGGCTGGGATAGAGTTAAATTTCTTCCTAGTGCTGTGTTTTGGATTTAGTATGAGAAGAATGTTGATAACACACTGATGTTTTCAGTTGTTGCTAAGTACCCTGCTAGTCAAGGACTTTTCAGCTTGCCATGCTCTGCCACATGCGCAAGAGGCTGGGAGGAAGCATAGCTGGGATAGCTGGCCCAGCTGGCCAACGGGGTATTGCATACCGTATGACATCATGCTCAGTATATGAATGGAAGGCATGTTCTAGGAAGTAGCGATTGCTGTTTTTGCTTGGTGGGTGGTGAGCAATTGCATTGTGCATCACTCATCTTGTATATTCTGTCATTATTATTATTATTGCTGTTGTTTTTATTATTATTTTCCCTTTCTTTTCTGTTCTGTTAAGCTGCCTTTATCTCAGCCCATGAGTTTTCTCACTCTTACCCTTTCGATTCTCCCCCCGTCCCACTGAGGGGGCGGGGAGTGAGTGAGCGGCTGTGTGGTGTTTGGCTGCCTGCTGGGTTAAACCACGACCCTTCCCCTCCCTTTCTGGACTGGCTGGGCATATGTGAAAGTAGAACTTTTAATGGCTATCAGTTACTGATGGTCCTCATATAAAAAGCAAAGAGTTCCCTGGGCTGCTTCTTTTGGCTGTACAAAAGCACATTTTAGCACAATTTGATCATTATCTAACATAGTATAGGACTCCATACAAAATACACTCCTTTGTAACTTTCCAAGCAAAATTTTTTGAACAAATGCTCTGTGCAGGGGAAAACAGTTCAGAAATCAGTGGAGTTGAAGTAAAACAATCAGTAAGTGGGTCCATCTTAACTCAACCCTCAACTTCAGTGACTAACAAAAGTATTATAAAAATTTACTTTCCATGTAAAGAAAGAAAGATTTTATGAAGAAGCAGGGTTTGTTTTCCTAGCATTTAGCCCTGTCACTCATGTGAGAAATGAAGATCTGAAAGGAATTAAAAGACTTCACCTCAGCAGGAGTGGAAGCAAGCTGATTAAACATATTCAAATTATTGGTAATCTTTAAAATATAAATTTTATCTGAATAATAGCTGCCTGTTGACTGAGTGCCAGTGAAAAATATAAAGGATAAGAAGACAAGGAATAAGATTATTATTTAAAAGTGTCTTTGCATTGACAGGTTTGGTTCATTGACCTGCAGCATATTATATCAAAATGCTGTACTTGATTTGTATTTTTTGAAATACAAATCACTTATTTAACCCTGCTAGGGGACAGGGTTTGTAAGGCAGCTTAATAGCCAGATTCATAATAGGCCAAAGGAAGGTTTTAGCTGTGAAATTTCACATTTAATTCAAATGTCCCTTCTCAGAGGCTTATAACTTGGTTATAGTCCACATAGAGTTAGTTGGTGCCTAATTAGCAGAAATTAGCCAGGGTTTCACAGCAACAGGATTTTGGTACCCTCAATAGATATATCTGCTTTATTTCTATCTACAGTAAGAGGGAGTGACCATTTTTTACATAGCAGCTAGTGATCAAAGCTTTCCTCTGAGAAGAGGAAATCTTGACTCTGGGCCTTGTTTATTTGCAATAGGGTCAAATACCCACTGTGAGAATTATTTTTTCCCTTTTTTAAAGATTCAACAATTGTTGTAATATAAATACATACTGAAATCAAAGTTCTTCCTTCCTCCTACAAGGTTAGTGTTTCAATTAACTTCTAGGTTAGTTCCAGGCTCTGTGTTGCACTCTATCTTCTCAGACTTCACAGGTTTTTGCATTCTTTTCTGCATGATGGCCCAGCAATCAGGAAAGCCACAGAATTTCCTCCCACATCTCTGTAGTCTAGACTTTACATGGGTAGTTAGGGAACTCTACTGGAATGTGAGAGATATGGGTTTGAACTCCCTTATTATGAAAGAGTGGAGGTAAAACAGCTAGGCTAATATATGAAAGGTGGCAGCTATCAGCAGCTTCTGCTGCTTTTTTTTTTTTTTTATTCAAACATTTAGTGGAAAAGTACTTGAGTACGTAAACAGAAGTGTACTCACTGGGAGAGAGTCTGGAGTGGACTGAAGTTCCTTTGAGCAGCCCTTCCTTTGAGATGCTACACGTTCAGGGATGCTGACTGAAATTCTTGTTTGTTTGTTTGTTTTTTACTCTGTCTAGGCTTCTCACTTAGGATATAGATTTTCTGACTCTGTCAAAAGCACCAAAATCTCATGAGCTATAGAATGGCACTTACATTTAATTTGCAGGCAGGTATGTAACCTTTTCTGTATCCTCTGGGTACTTTCCAAAGCATCTAGGCTCTGAAGATACTAAATATCACTGAAAATTAACATGGTAATCTCCCAGATGGGAGGTTCTGTCTACATTATGATCCAGAGGTGCAATTGTAGCATGTATAGAAATACCTATGATAGTTTTAGTCTAGCTTTCTCACTCACCAAGAACAAAGCGATGTCAATATGGACTTCAGTAAAAGCTGCATATATATGTCTGTGAATCTGGAAAAAGTCTTTGAGACACTTGCTGATTTAGTAGAAGTAGGAAGACCAAAAAACAGAATATTGGAAACAGGCCACTTTCTAGTGAGGGAAAAGTGAGAAGAAGATGAGGACAGACTTCAGAAGAGCAGTACTTAAATGTGGTGCTGAGTGTTTAGAGAAAGGGAAAGAAAAGGGATTAGTTGGAAAGAATCATGCTGGAAGGATCTCCTAGGAGGACAAAAGAAATTGTGATACAGAGAATGATAATGCAGACACCAGCTAACAAGTGGGGGCTGGATGTGGCCTCCTAAATAGCATAACCACCAACAGATCTATCGAATAACAGTGTGTAAAACAAGTGAGGCAGTCAGTTATGGGAGGTGATAAATATGCAAAGAAACTATAGCAATTGAATTCAATATCATGGAGAACCTGTAATTAGGTGAATCATACTTTGTTAAGTACATAAAGAAATGCAGGGAATGAATTAAAAAATGAATCCATTATGGAACAAACTGACTAAGCACAGAGAATTAATTACAGAGTGAAGTAATTATGCAAAGAATTAATCACAAAATAAGCTAGTGAGAGAGAGGGCAACTGAGGAGGTGGAGATAAGGCAATGAGTAGCCAACAAAGAAGCCAAAAGTACCAGGTGTTGCTGAGTGATGTAAGTGGCCAAGTTTTAACCAAACGGCCTCCAATTGTGCCTCCTGCTGAGGTCTCATCTGTGCTGGGAACATCGTGCTGCCTTGTGAAGTGCTAAGAGAAAGGGAGAAGGTGATGGCTGGTTTTGGCCATGTGAGAAGAAGGGGCTGAAGATAAGCTCTACTTGGTCTGTTGGTTTGTGTTTCAGGACTATGGAGCTGCAAAACGGCACTATGATTAGAGGTTTTACTGGTCTATTTTATTCTGGTTATACCAGAGAAACTAATGAGAGGTCTTGGAAAGGCTTTTCTCTAACTAGTTTTAACTTCTCCATTTAAGTGATCTCCCTTAACTAGTGTTGGTTGAGCCCTGGCTGTGCTTTTAATAATTCTCTCCAAATTTGTACATACACCGCAAAATGCTTTCTCTGGTCTCTCGTCCTTTGCTTACCCACAGATATTCTTATTTTCTTCTTCTAGCAGCTGTCCACATGATTTTAGGTCTGTAACAAAGTTCACCAAGTTTTGCAGGAGTCTTTATCTAGATCTTCCTGTGAACTGCTTTGAGACCAGTCTCACTTTTCTGCCCAGAGATAATGGAGTTCCTTATTCAGCTCGGATGGTGAGGACTTATGTACAGGGTGCTGGAATTCATAAGCTTCTCCTGAGGTGTGGTGCATGTGTAAGTTCTCTGCCTTGTATAGCTGTTGTCTATCTAACTCATTAATACCCACATGCAAAAGGAGAAACTATCTTGTGGCAGTTTGAAAATGAGACTTGAACGACCTTCCAGAAAACTATGGATTTTAAAAAACCACAAACATGGAGCTTAACCATGTTGTATTTTCCTAAAGTAATTGATGGTAGTTGCTTTTATGCTACCACTTATTTTATATTTTAGAAGGGGAAAAAAAAAAAAAGTAGTTTAGTATCCCAAAATATAGATTCATGAATTACATTAATCTGTAAAATTAGATCAGATTTTGGATGGAAACAAAAAAAAATTTCTATAATGATACTTCATTCTGTCGTGGGATAGCATCTGTGATTTAATGATGCTAAAGAGCCATGAAACATCAGATTTGATTTTTTTCTATTGCTGGCTTATTGCTACAGTTAATTCATGTCAGATTTTTTTCCCTTGATTTAGTGCTACAGCCATTATATAACAAGATAATTGCATTAAATGGACTTTGTTTAAAATTTCATTATATAAGGAAAGGAATTGTGATACTTGTTACAATTACACAAAGCACGAGTAAGGATAATGCAAGTTTCCTTGTAGTCTTTTTCCAGTTGCTCCTCTCTCCCTAAATCCTCTTTATCGCAGAAAGCTGGAGGTTCCTCAGCCTTTGCTTTGCTGCTCCAGTGAAATGAATCCGAGTTGTTCTCTCAAAGGAAAAGTAAGAGGTGACAGGAAAACTGGACTTGGTGTTTTTCTCCAATACTGGAGGATAGAAAAGGAAAGGGCTGCGCCACTGATGCAGTGAGGGAGGGAAGAGGGGCATGGCCCAGCAATAGTTGTTGCTTCACCCATCCTGAGCCTTTATTTTGGTTGCTGCTGCAGCAGCCATTCTGGCACTTGTTTAAGCAAAATAGGCTTGGCTATTGGGAGGTGAGGGAAGAGGGGGGCAGAATAGCCATGGCCAGCTGCCATTGTTTTCAAAAACCAGCTGCTTAGGCAAATAATTACCTTGTATTACTGCCCTGAGCTCTATGTTCCTGTGTTCTAGTTCTGGATGTCTTCTGAATGGTGATGGCAAATCATTTTTAATGGCATTGCTTTTTTATAATTATTTGTTAGTTTGCTTTTTCAAAAAAAATTTTGAATGGCTGTTCAACGAAAGATTTGAACGTCAGATAGTTTAAAGTCTGTCTCATCTTTGTAGTTTTTTAATACATATGAGAAGTATACCCAAAACATACATTAAAAATATGCAGTTTTCTTTCTTAAGCTATTAAATACCTTTATTTAAAAGCAAGGTTTCTAAGAAGTCAACTTACAGTAAGAGGAAATAGATTTTGTTAGACTAGCTGATTAAAGTGGACAGGCTCATGAAGGGACTGTGTGCTTGAAAGCTTGTTGCCTTTTATTATTGTGAGATAGTGCTCGTATTTCTGTAACAAATCATTGGTTTGGGGTCAATGGGAATTCAGAGTTCTTAATTTCTTCCACAAATAAAACCCAAGATCAGCACTTGGCAGAGCATTTGGAAGAAGAACAGTTTTATTTACAGCCCTATATAGTGTGCATAGATTTTCTCAGATAATCTTTGAATACTCATAAATTACTTATTACTGACCTTGTTGCTTTAGTACGGGTTCTGCTTTCTTGTTGGCATTTGTTTTCTGTGGTTCATCTGTTTTTTTATTTTCACCCTTAAAAAAGTAAACAGGATTAAAAACTGTAGACACTCGTCGAGAATGATAAGGTTCGATTGATGTCTACAACATTCTGCTAGGAATTTGATTAACCAAGTTTACACACATTGAGCTTTGTTCCTGGGTGTTCTGTGTGTGTTCTTGGACAAGATTTTCCAGATAGGTTCGCAAAAGGACTTGGATGCTGAAATAAAAAACGGATGTCTTCACATCTGCTGTGCAAACCCAGTTACTTAGCCTGGAGTTCTGCTGCTACATGTTCCCAGAGCCTCCTTCATGTTGTCAAGGCTGACTTGTTCAGTGCTGCCACTCACAAGCCAGTCTGCATCTCTGAATTAGTCATTCTTCTGCCTAAACCTTCTGCTGGGCTAATAGACCGGGTACGCTTTGAGCTACCTTACCACAATGACAGATCTTAATCTTCACAGAATACAGAGTCAGTATCAACTTTCACTGCAAAAAATTAACTTCCTCCCATGCTTAGTGGTTTAGGTCCATGAACCAAGTCCTTATGTACCTGTACCTTGGTTCATCTCGGCTTTGACAGAGTGGCCCTTGGAGGAGGGAGTGAGAAGTGCATGGGGAGTCTTAGGTGTTCACAGTACTATGTAACAGTGTAGTGCTAATCAAGACCATGAGCATTTGTTATCCCAGATAGAATGAATTTGCCTGGTGTTAATTATACTGATTAATAGAGAAAGATATTAGATAGTATAAACATATGGAAAATTATTTGACTTAAGGAGATTTCAGGTCTTCATGCACTTTTTTCCTCCTCTCCCGCTCCAAACTCAATGACCGTCTCTTTGTTTGAGTTTCTGAGATTAATTTGGGGTTTGTTTTTTTCTGTGAAAGTTTGTTTTTTTCTGTCTGCTTTTATTCAGAGAATCTGGCACTGAAGTTCTAATATACATATATAGAAAAATAATTATATTAGATATTATATATATAAAAAAATGAAAGTTAAAAGCTCAATCAATCTCTGTGCATACTACAGGTACATGATGATGTTTTGTTTTCTTTGTTTCAGGCTTCCTTCTAATAGTGTAAGAACATTAATGTGAGAATAGTGCTCTACAGTTACCATCTAAAGAGAAAAGAAGAAATGTACATAGTATCTCCTTGCAGGCAGAAAATGTCTTAATCCTTGACCCATTCATCTGCCTCTATCTTAACAGTATCTAAATAGGGGAGGCTGATGGTGATATGACCCGAGTGTTGCACTGATGTATGGAATTATTCTGGTGAAAGGAATAATCCATGTCTCCAGGGAAATCTAAATACATATTTTTTCCTAGAGCAGTTTGCCAAGTGAGGTATCAAGTTGCACAGAAGTCAGCTGTTGAGATTCAGGATTTTTCTTCTTTCAATACAATGTTTTATTGACTCAAGAAAACTGATGTGCAGAACTTTAAAAGAAGCATGAACAATACTTTGCCTGGAGATCTGCAGTATATGAAGTTTGTTGAACATAGACATTTTTGCCATTTTGTGTGGATGGCTGTATGGATATGCCTGTTCATCAAACAATCGTTTTTTTGCACGTTTATAATAATGACAAATCAAATTTGAGTTGTAGTTGGGCTGGCTTAAACTGCACCTCTTCTTGAGATTGTATAAACCTATGAGCTTCAGAAAAACATCAGTTCTAGGAAATCATTCAGTGTTATGAACATTTATGTTTCTATCAGTTTTACTTAAAACTGTAAAATTTATGGAACTTTTGTACATGTACAAATCAAGGATCCCAGAAGTTAAGTCAGGGTTTTTGTATATGCTCAACTGTTGTGAACATGTTAAAAGACACTGCTTAGTTAAAATTGACTTTATAATGGTGAAGTTTCAATTGGTTCACTAAGCATGAATTCAGATTAATAGCTCAGGCTGATATTAAAGAACTCGTTTCACTTTCCTAATTATTTGGTGAAACCATAAATGGTTGCTATTTTGCCTTGTAAAGTTTTGATTATGTCAAGCTGGAAAAACCCAAAACACTCTCTAGGACATTATTGGGAAAAGATGAAAATTCAAAGGTAACAAGTGAAGGAGTATCTATCCTTCTGTCTCATTTTAAAATATTCCATTAATTAAAATGAAGAGAATGAGTTAACTTTTACAGTAAATAAACTTTTACTACCAAATAAAAAATATAGACTGTAGACTAATATGACTTACTGTATTTTTCAAACAGGAGTTTTATTAGTAAAACCAAGCCAAATAAAATACTTCTTAAAAAAGCTACTGAATTACTTTGCCTTTCCAACAGTTATCAGGAAGCAGGCTGATATATACTTGTATGCCATTCCAATATTCAGAAAGGATATACTGACATTTTCTGCCAGCCGGGAACAAGATAAAGAGGAATACATCAGCACATCAAAAGCAACCATACCAGTATTTCTAATTCTCCTTTTGCAATGTTGATCAAGACCTCTCATATGTTTGTACTATTTCAAGTTAGCCCTATTTGGAAAGCAACTTACAAAAGGAGAAAATCTGTATTTTCTTCATGAAGAAAAGATGGGAGGGAGGAGAGGAATAAAAGCATTTATTTGATTTTGCTAAATAAAGATTGATACTGTGCACAGTAAGTATGTTTGAAAATCTAACCTTTGGCATTTACTTACATAAATACTTTCTAAACAAAAGGTAATATTACTGACTCTGTACTAAAAATAAAAAAAATATACCTGGCCTGTAGATGCCTTGGGTGGTGGAGGGATACCTTCATTCTTGCAATCTGCTTCCCCAGGTGATAATTTTGCTCTAGAAAATACCGCTTTTAGTTTTTTAAACATCTTGCCCATTCAAATCTCCTGAAGCCTCTGTAACTCTTTTACCATGAACAGGTATATAGCACATGTTTTCTTGCCATCGGTAATCAAGCCAATTAGGCACTTAATCAGGTTTAGGTCTGATTAATGCCTTAAAGAAATGCCTTGCACAGTCTGTTGCAGAGATGGCTTTTTCTCATTAGTACTTTTGTTTTACGTTGTAGACTAAGTTATTTCTAGTCTTGATGATTACACTATATACAGACTAAACTTTTCATGCACAAATTCAGAGGAGAGTGAACAACTTCTGATTAGAATAAATCAATGTCTAATCTTTTATGTGTTGGATATTAAGCATTTAGTTTATATTTAAAATGAAGTTTTAAGTCCTAAAGACACCTGTAGTTTAACCAGGAAATGAAAAAGTTTAGTTGACCAATAATCACCAGCTACCCAGTAGATTACATGAGTTCTCAAGAGGTTTAATTTCTTTGCAGTCCTGAACTTTTTAAAGTTTTTTTTTTATTATTTTTTGAGTGAATGACACTAAAAGGTCTTCTGTCGGGGTTTGTTTTAGCAAGTTTATACCTGGTTTTATTCCACTCTTATTTTAAAACATGGAAGTAGTTTCATCTTTCATTTTCCAATGTATTTACAGACAATACTATTTTATTCAGAGTCTTAGCTACAATTTTGATGAGATTGAGTTTTAGGTGAATGTCCTACAAATTAGTAAAATATAAATTTTTATAGAGTTTATAACTAGGACATAATTTTGAGATTCTATAGGCTTTGGGTCCTCCTATATAAATCACTATAAAATCAAACATGGTTTATTTTATACATAAAACTCAATTTCAAATACCTCTAGTGCCATGTTGATTCAACCCCTGTTAACAAGGATCTTTACAACTTAATTGTGTCTTCTTGTGCTTAATTCCACTTTATTTATTACAAGTCTATGCCTTCACTTTAAGCTCTGAATTTGAGCTAACAGCTTATAATTGATTTATGCTGGTCATCAAAGCATCAAGAAATGCAGATACCTACTTTTTTGAGTTATTTCCATAATTACATATTTAGCAATTATATTGAAGTATTGAAAATGTCCCAATGGCCGCCTCCTTGGGGCTTCCATTGTCTGGCAAGAATGGTTTCTAATCCTTATTCTACCACAGTAGTAACTGTAAGCATGAATCAACAATTTTCATTAGTTAGTTTGCAAGCCTTTTTCCTACATCGACACTTATGAGGCAGACCTTATTATAGCTGGCTGGACTTTAGCCTTGTAACTGGGACCTCCCCGCCCCGCATGTATGATTTCATAGTTTTTAGATGCAGCAAGACCTTGGAACCTCCCTTTTTATCAAGGTCTGTGTTCTGGTTTAGTTTAAAAGCAATGCAATTCTTGCTAATGCTTCAGTCTGTGTTTAAGCTTAGTGTTTGAATGACTAAATTATAAATTAATATCTAAAGTATTTTCACTTACTTATGCAGGTTTAGACACTAGGTAGCTACTTTTCTTTTGGATGTGAAATTCTGCCTCCATGCTTTTTACATTGGCTCATAACAGAAGAAGCTCAGAAGAAATCCTAGAAAACAAGTTAGTTTTTCTTTTACTATGTGAAATTTTAGTGGATTAAATTGGTTAATACAGGAAACTTTAATCAATTGCCACATACAAACAATACCTGCAGACTGAGCCTTTTTGAGAGGAACTGTTTTCTCATATAAAAAAAGAAATTCTTCATTATTAAAATTTTTTAGAATACATAATTTTGTTCCTTGTTTATTAAAAATGATAAAGTTGTGCATAAAGCATAATAGAATGAAAATATATAGCATTTATTAAAGGAAAATATGTATCCATTTTAAGAATTTCTGCAAAATTATGCAGATTTGTCTTTTAAAAAATGCCAAGCAACAACATGTTTTACTTCTTTTTTTTATTACAGTGTTTATGCTGGTTTTAATTTATAATTAAAAGGCATGCAAAAGGAATGTAGTAGACATTAAAAGGAAAGTGCCTTTGGGAACCTGTTAATAACTATTGACATCTGCAGTTAATGAATGTTATATTGGTTTAGTCTGTGACTAATTAAATAACCGTTTGAAACCCCTTCATATGATATGTTTTTGTAAGTAATAAGCAGACCACAACAAACCTAATATTTTGATACCAAGTTCACCTGCTGACCCTGGTAAGATGATTAATCTAATTCAATATTTCATTTCTCTTCTATGTACTATGGCTATTTAGTTATTTTTACCAGGCTCTGAACATGCTAAAAGCACTTCAGTTAATTGAATGTCATGATGCACTGCTAAGTAAGAAGATTAAGACTGCAGCAGCAAAGCAGATAGCCTGTATCCAGTTAGCTGCTTAGCTACGTTGGCTTTGACCAGTACTTACTATATGCTGTATTTATGGTAAACCCTATAGGGTACAGGGGTTTCAAGCCTGTCTCATGCATTCTCTAGATACAGATGGAGTACATCCTATATTTATTAATGATGTACCCCCTTTCCCATTTTTTTCCTTCAAGGAAATGTTGATCCTCCATTTAAAAATTTGGCATATGCATCAGCTTTCCAAACTTTTGATAACATTTTTCTTTGAGGGATTTTTTTTTTAATCCAAAAATAAATTTGAAAGAAGGCACTCTCAGACTGGATCTTATGTTCTAAAATTACGCAAGAGATTATGAAACATAGCAGGTATCTTAGAAACTGAGGTAATTTAAATGCCGTACGTTCACTTGATTTGTAATCACTGCTAAAACAATTGGCAGGACTCTCTTCCACCCCCCATTTTAAGCTGTATTAAAGAGTGCAGTACTGCTTAAATCATAAGAATATACAGAAGCAAGCATGACTTCTTTTTCTGAATAATTAGGACAGTTGCTACTGAGAAGAGATTCCTTTCTTCAGGACTGTTCTTGGAGGTGTGGGTTTTTTTTTTTTTAGTTTGTTGATTGGTTGGTTGGGGTTTTTTTGTTTAGTGTGTGTTTTTTTTTTTTTCTTTCCCCTAGTATTTGCTATAAAATGCTTGAAAGCCCTGTGAGTTCAGATTTAACTACCAGTGTATTTAATAGACATAGAGTGAATTCCAAGGACTGCTTTGCACTCCTCAACAGGCAGTGTCAGTTGCTCCATTTTGTTTGAATGTACAGATCAATAGATATCATCTGAAGTTTTTTTTTTTGTATTAAATCAGGTGTAGCATGTTAAAAAGATCAAAGCCTGAGTTTCAATTCTATTCAGATCTTCCCATGATGCAAAATGTAATGTGCAGGTGTTTTTCATAGGTATCTATCTTCAGTTTCTCTCTGTGATTCAAGGATCTTGACAGCTAAGAGTAGTACATCTTTCTTTAGAGCTCTGTAATAGTACTCAGACGGAAGCTGAATCTAACACTTATTAGAATTTTTCCTCTGCTCCGTGTAAGATTTGACAATTTTGCCTATTTTTGTGGACTAACAAAAATCATAGCACTAATTTATCTGTCTTCCTTAATTTTGAGGACTTTGTAAAGGACTTTTTTTTTTTCCCCCCTCAGATAAAAAAGAGTTCTGGAGCTCTACTTACTGTTTTCTTTTTTAAACTCAAGTGATACTATCATCTGACTAACTATGCCTTAATAAAGAAAATTAATTCATGCTTTTAATGGAAATATGTCTCCTTAAGTGTATTATCACAGTCAAGGCATTATATGTATGCATTATAACTGTAGCATTCAGTGAGGTATCTTTAGAAATAACAAAGGTTACTTAAAAGATGATTCTTTGCTGTTTCAATATAGCTAATTTTGCACTGATTCATAAGGCTTTTCTTATGTTGCAGTTTATACACTGGCACAAAGGTACCAGAATCAGCCTCTACATCCTAAGTTTGAGGCAGTAATAGGTCTTATGATCTAGAGGAATCCAGAAATACACAACAATCTTGATTGTTTTGGCCTTCAAGGAATGCAGACTCTAATTTTTCCTTTCAAATTCATTTTTATATGGCAAATCATATTAGGAGGATTTGTTCAGCTTACAAGAAAAAACAGATGGGAACACTTCTGTGGCAATAGGCTGGAAAACACAGGGTGCTGGTATTTCCTATTCCTTTTCACATTACTCTATATAAGATTATTTAGTTAAGGTAGGAGCTGTATTCTAAAGACTCATTTTCTGGAGTCTTCACCAGATCCTGGCTAGCTCTGAGTGTGATACTATCATCATGCCATAACGTGATAGGTGGGTTGGAAGAGGTGACAAAATTGATTGTCAGCCTGCCAAAATTATGATGGCTGATGCCACCTCTTGCTAGTGACCTTTTTTGGTGAAAGTAACGTGAATCAAAGGAATGGGGCATAAGACAGAAGAAAAATGTAAACCCACTTATGTTTAATTATGCCATTGGTCTGCAGGCATAATAAAAGGTGAGGAAAGGTTCTTGTCTACTAGTAGAAAGTACACTTCCCTTAGCATGTCTGGCTTTTTTTTTTTCCCCTCTCTGTCTTTTTGCTTCTTTTTTTCCCCCTCAGAACAAAAAAGGCACCACCACTAGATGTTTATGCCTGTATTTCTTATGTGTCCTTATGGGCAGAATTTCTTTAGTAACAGTGTTACTGCCTAAAATATGATTCATCATATGAGAAAGATTTATCAACTAAGGTAGTACTCAAAAGTCTCTCTCTCACACTTAAACGAATATCCAAAATGAGTCTCTGGACCTAGGGAAAAAAAGGAACAGCCCCTCCAGAAATGTGGCCATGAGACTTACCTGGAGGAGTCTCAGCCATGGGCTAGGTCACTGGAAGAATTAGGCCTCCTGCAACCCCTCCTGGAAGACCACATAATCTCAAACTGGCAATTTAGGGTCTCCTCACTGTCTTAGTTGGTAAGCAGTACTGATGTGGAATGTGTAAGAGCTCATTCTTGTGTCAGAAGCAACCAACCTAAAAAGCAATGCTCTTTTAGTAATCTTACACTATTGAAGTCATAGTCCCCTCTCTCTTCCCATTTTCCATGCATCTCCATGGAGAAGAATAGACTACTGTAGAAAGGAATAGATTCTCTGACACATCCTTTAGATGGGAAATTGCCTGTATGTGGTCTGCTGTATATTTCCTGGGGAAGCGCTCTGTGTGTGAGCCACTTCT
Organism: Calonectris borealis; assembly: GCF_964195595.1. NCBI lineage: Eukaryota > Metazoa > Chordata > Aves > Procellariiformes > Procellariidae > Calonectris > Calonectris borealis. Next base: position 30,433,511 of record NC_134313.1, on the reverse strand, counting down.
AGGGAGACCGGAGTTGTTCAAAATATGAAGTTTAAGTGCTAGAGATTCTCAAAATATGTGAGATGAGCTCAAACATCATTCTGTACTGTTACATTTTTTGTGAATATGTACTGCAGCTGTTTATAGTAGGGAAGTTGACAAGGACTCGTCAGCTGAATATCTTCAGTAGGAAACCCCAGGAAGAATATAGGAAGGGCAGACAACCTTTCCCTTCGAAAGGGCTGACTCCTGGACTGGAACCTGTATTTCAGCGTGGAGCTGCATGGGCTTGCTCTGCACCAAATTTAAGAACTTTTACTGAAAATGGCTGGACAAGTTGCCTGAAGGCTATTTACATCAAGAGGTTAAAAAGTAAGTCACTTTGGTAAAATTATTTTCCCCGAAATGCTAGTAGGATCAGTAAGATCTTCTCTGAACTGTGCAAGCACACACTGAAATAGTAGGCTGCTGAAAAGCTCAGTAAAATGCCAAGACTCCCCAAAAAGAAGATGTGGTTCTGCTGCTTTGTTTTCTAGCCTTGTAAAATAGCAGCAACCTGGAATGCATCTTACTGTTAAAAAAATTTGAATATCTTTTTCACAAAAGATATTGTGATATTGGTTTCAGAACCACTGCTTTACATAAAACTTTATACTCAAAGCTAGAATGTAAGAGTTATTTTCTAGTCATCCCTTTCATGTGATTTCACACATGGTTAGCTAAGTAGTTAGTTACCGGTCAGCGTGGGTGGTGAGCAATTGCATTGTGCATCACTCATTTTGTATATTCTATTATTATTATTATTATTATTGTTATTTTCCCTTCCTTTTCTGTTCTATTAAACTGTCTTTATCTCAGCCCACGAGTTTTTCTCACTCTTACCCTTCCGATTATCTCCCCGTCCCACTGGGAGGTGGGGAGTGAGCGAGTGGCTGTGTGGTGTTTGGCTGCCTGCCAGGTTAAACCACGCCAATATGATTGACTTTTTAAACTGCTAATCATTGTTTCTCTTGTGTAGAATATCCATGGAGAACAAGGATGGTAGTATTTATCTTTGCAGAGTGGTAGAAAGGAATTTAATTCCCTTAAATACAACTGTAAGAAAACAGGTGAGTTTAACTTTCATGCGTGTGCGAACATCAGGAAAAGGAAACTTCGATGTACATGAAAAGTAGAGAAATTATTGAACCACGACTGAATCTTAAATTTTGGTAAGGTTTAGGTCTAGAACCTGTTCTGTTTTGGAATTCAAAACCATTTAATGTGAGGTGAAACGCAGACCCCATTAAAAAAAGGATTTTTTTCTGTTTTAAAAAAAATACCAAAAGAAGTATCTTTGTTCAGAATGTTTTCAATATATAATGTCATTACTGGTGCCTGACAAATGTCCTCTCAACATTTCTCAATTATAGGACTGAGGGGGGGGAAAGACTTAGAGAAGGAAATATTTTTATTTTGTTTACACTGAAAAATATCTGAAGGTGATCAGGATAGAGTTGGACTTTCATGTTCAACATTTGTGGGCTTTTGAAGCTTCACTTTTTAATAAAACTGTGAAGTTTAAGAAACAGAAGCAAATGTGATAACTTAAGTGATGCAGTCCCATTACTTTTTTCCTAAGACTACTTTACTTTTCAATTATTTTAGTTATAAAAGCTTGACTTTTTTGAAGAGGGACTGGGGAGATGAACACATGGCTTAATTTGGATGAAAAAGGACCCAGAGGTGCAAGGCAGGCACCCGTGGGGAAGAGCAGAAATAAGCGTGGAGGACAAACATCTGTGGTCACTGCTTTCCTATACTCTCTTGTAAGCCAATGATCATTGTGGGGAAGGGATGAAGAGAGGGTGATGCATTTAGGGTGTTTCATGCCAGTAATGTTAACACTTGTATAACATTAACACTTCTATCTGAGGGAAATGGAAATAGGAATTTGGTTCTAAATTGCATGTCTTCTGGAAAACTGAAATTCACTGTGTTATCATAAGAGTGAAAGCTCTCAGAAATGTAATGTATTCTTCTAAACCCATCCTATTTTCTATGTACCCTCAGAGCATCCTCTTCCCACTGCAGTGATGCTAAGCCTTATGTTTTTGCTAACATAAATATTTAAAACATGCCACCAACACAAGCTATCAATCTAGTCAACAACATAGCAACAAACTGAGAACTGAGCACTGCACAAACAGTGGCTTAGTGGAGGAAAAAAAAAAGGTCTTTAAAAAAAACCTCTTTAAATATAGAGTTAATTTGGTACAGCTGATAAAGCACTGAATTGGGACTTGCCCCAGTTTCAACCAGTCCATCAAACTTTTACGGTTTTCCTCTACTTGAAGGTAGAGTTATAATTACTGTCTGAGGAGGCTTTCCCTGCCACTCATGGATTGAGACCAATCTATTTGTTTTTGATTCTAGCATTTTTTTGTGCTTTTGCAGTTGTGATGAATGCCAAATTGGTTGTTTGGATGGGGAAACCTCTGGTGGAAGGGACAGGAATTCTTATTATTTTTAATCCATTACTAATGGTACTTCTAAGGCAAATTAACAGCCCAGTTCACTCCGATGAGATAGTGCATTACAAAAACCAGATGTTAGGCAAACATTCACTTTTCATGTAAGTAGCTTGATTCAAAAAAGTAGTGCCTAACATGATTAACTTCTCCAGGGTGTTGTATTGGCTTCTGCTTTCTTTCCTCATCTTTTAAAAGAAAGCAGTGAGAATATTTTAATGCAACTCTCTAGTGTGTTGTATCCTAAGCTCAAATACAGGACCTGGCTTCGGTTCTGACCTCTGACAAAAAGGGATTTATATTCACAGCTCCCACTCTTCTGCAGTACTAGGTTGACCTTTTGTAAAAATGAAGAGAACTATTCTCAACATCTCCTGTTGAATCAGTATAGCTGTATAAATTATAGCTCAAAGATTAACTGAAACACAAAAAAAGAGGGAGAGCAGGACCAAGTGTTAGCGTGCACTTCCATCATTTGGGAAGGGCAGAGCAGGGTGGTAGCTTCTACTGTAGAGACAGTAAATTTTATACAAATAATTTCATTTCAACTTACTGGATAAAATATGTAAAACTTGTAGGAGTGAAAATCAAAAAGAAAACACTTCACGTAAGCCTGGCCTGTATAGTACTCATGACCTGTTTGGCCTGCATGTCATGAGGGTCTGGCATTAATGATTGGATTTGATTTGGTAACTCATTTGGTTCAGTAACAAAAAGTAGAAGAGTAATGACTCTATGAGCAAGTCAGGCTCAACTTCTTGCTTCTCCTGGACCTCTCATTTGCAAATATAACATTGCTTATACTTCTGGTTACACGTGATCAACTCTAAGAGAAGCTGTAGAGACTAGTATTTCACCATTAAGAGTCACTCCTGTTAAACAGTGAGATAGGTTTAAAACAAAGAGCATTCATGGCAAAAAAGTCCTTTATTGATTTGTCTGACCTACTATATTCACTTTATATTTGCAGGAAGGGGTTTACTTGTGTTCAGGTAATGCTGTGAAGAATTCATGCTCCCTTTTTACTTAGATTATTCAGGGCAATGTGACCGAAAAGCTGTTCTTCCATTTGCAAATTTTAAATTGATAGGTTGTTACTAGCACATGTTGTCCTAATTAAAAATAATTCTTCTAATTCTATCTCTTCTATTATGTGGATAGGAAAATCCTACAACATCCATTGGAGCCCTGCTAACCCCAACCATATTTTTAAACTTAATTAATTTATTTTCATTTTAGTTGATTTCCTCTTTAACCTCAATATTCCACCCTCTCCACAAAAGCATCTTTCTTTACTTTTAAGGTTACCTCTACACAGCTGTCGCATAATTTAAGAAGGGTAACTTAACCTTCTCTAACTCAATGTACTGAAATTATCTTGCACCCATTTGAAATATCAGTCTGTTTCCTGTGTCCCCACATAACACTAGAGTGATTCTTGTATACATACAACAGCTGTGCGAGACAGTTGCTTACACTAATGATTCTTCTACTTGCCATCAGCTATTGTGCTCTTTGATTCTGGGTCTGCTGAGGTATGTGCATATGGCTAACTTCAAAAAAGGTAAATTCCTTCACTGAAATTGTGAGGGGAAAAAAATGAATTTGATGGAATTATTTCTCTGTTTAAAGTTCACCATGTCCATAAGTCTTTGGAAGACTGTGTCTTAAGTGTTAGGAGTTATACTCAAATGCTCTTAGACTCTGAAGTACTGTGTGCTGGAGATAACCCTAGGTAAAGAGATTCCAAGGGTGATATGTTTGGTGGTAAGATGCAATGAAATATTCGCTTTTTAAGATCACTAGTGCTGGAAGTCTACTTCTATTTCAGGAGGAAAAAAAACCTACAGAACACCTGAAGAGTTTAAAGGAGTGGTTAAAATAGGGCTTTTTTTCCCCCCTCCTGTATTAAACTTCGCTAATGTATTTGCTATCATCTCAGGTTTAAGCTTGTTCTTGGAACAATGAAAGTTTTAGCAGTGTAGGAAGAGATTTATTTAGTATTTAAAAGCTCAATCAGTGCTGTAAAAGCTGGAGAGAAGCCATTTCCCTTCTGTTATAGAGTTACCCTGCTTATGGCTCTCACTGCTACAAAACTGCCATTTCTTATTCAGATAAAATATGACTTTTTTTCTCTCCCCAGTCATTAATCAAAAGCACTGGTAAGTTTGTGATTAAGCAGTTTATGAAGAGCAGTAAATTTTATCAGGGAAAGTGGAAGATTTATGTCTCTCTTTAAAATCATAGTTCTTCCAGAGTTATAAAGCAGTAGACCAGTAGTCAGTTTTCCTTCGGGTGAAATCCTGGAAAAGTTCTTAGTTACAACTTTCCTGTTTATTCATTCATGGCTGTTTGGTCTTTAGCAAAGACCCCCAATTTTGAAGGGCATCTGGCTGATGGAGGTGGGCTAGAAGCAAAGCGCTGTGAGCTCCTCGATAACCCCATTCTTCCACTTCCTTCTAAGTGCATGTGTATGAGCATTTCACCCCCAACCTAATGTCAACCTAGAAAACCGATGAATCTTGCTATCAGTCATATAGTTATTTATTTTTACTTGTATAAAAATCCAAAATTCCTTTCTTCCTCATTCCCATTCTGCAAAATGTCTCTTAAGTCTTCTGGTTTCCCTCTTCAGCTCCTCCACAACCACTAAAGACTATATTCTTCCTTAGGTGCTTTATCTTGATTCCTACCATGCCAACACCAGAGAATCAATATCACTTTTCTGTCAGACCATTGGACTTCTCTTGCTTCTTCAGTCAGTGTTCCAGCGCTGTGTCCTGCTTAAAATCATGCTAGATGTTATAGCAGGTCTCCTGCATCTGCTTTCTGACTCTAATTTATTTTCTGTTAAGCTTCTATAATCTCTTTTCTATTGCTCTGCCAAATCTGTCATAGAGAAAGCAACCTGTACAGGCTGATGGTGATGCTTTTTGGGATCCTCAGTTGGTGCTCTATTAGCAAAAGCAATGGCAACTTCTAATGGTCAGTGTAGCTTCTTGCACCACTAATGTGCAAAGCAAATCACAGCCAGGGCTCTTCAGCTAGGTGTTTGGAGAAGAACTTTGTTTAGACCAAGCAAGGGATGACAATGATTCACCAGATACGTTTTTTCTGCTTATTGACTGAAAGTAGTTAGTAGGTCATGAGTTGAAGAGTCCTACTATTTACCAGTACACACAGTGAGCAGTTTTGAAGGTAACACTAAAACCCCAATAAAAGATTGGGTTTTGTAGCTTCATGGAGGAAGCTGGCAGTGCCATGCAGTCTTAGATGACTACCTATTATTTTGTTTATGTAGCTCTCAATTGGCTGTCTATCTCAGGTTTCCAAAATGTAGTTGTTGTGACTTGAAATAAAAAAATTCCTTATAGTATTCATGCATGTTATGTCATTTATCTTCTCATTTGACCAGCTATTCAAAAGGTACTATGTCTGTTAACAGACCCATACTTCCCAACATCCTTGTGCCAAATACATACATGAAGTTCAAAAATACACGAAACACATACAATGCTAAAATACAGAATTCAGTTTATGATTCAACACATATAAAGGATGTTATGCTTTTACAGGAGGTACAAATATTTATTCAACTTCAGAAATTCACTCCACAACTCTGAATAGACAAATTAAACATGCTGTCTGCTAAGAAGAGTTAATGGTATAAAAAATAGGCACAAAGAAGGCAGAATATTTTCATAAATTCAAGAAATACACGCATATGTGGAAAAATTAATGAAGTGTTCTCACTTGAAATAGGATTTTAACAGAGCCTTAGTTGAAAAGAATAGGTTATGTTTCACGGATGGGTTGAACATGGCATGAATGATTAAAAGGGGAATAGAAGTAGCAATTAAATAAGCTATTGAAAATGAGACTGCTAAGTCTGGAAGAGCCAAGAGGCTATTTGGATATTTAGTACAAAAAATCCAAGATAAGAGAGCAATTTCTGCAGAATTTTGAAAGTAAAAATATTGAGATATCTGCATATTGTGAAGGGAGAGTTTTCTATAGAGCTCATGATGGTTATACACGGCTGCGCGTTAGGACAAACAGGTAAGTATGACTTGATGTCACAGTCATGATGAATTCAGATGCCCCAAACTCTACTGGTGAGAATAAGGGGAAGAAACTTCTCCACCTTCTCAGCTGCTTAGAGTGACATCTTAATCCTGGAATATGTTTTAAGTTTAAAGACTGTCCCTCCATTTCTGCTGTGTTTTAGAGCCATAGTGAGTGGGTTCTCCTACTGTTTTGGGGTTTGTTTAATTGTTCAGTAAGTGTCTTCCTGGGAATAAAAACAAATTAAGAAAATAAAACACTATTTCTCTGTGGGTTCTGCTTCATTCTATGAAGCCATAAGCTAGTCGCATCCTCGTATAGAGTGATCTCTGTTCTCTGCAGCTTCCTCTCACACTGTTTTTACTGACAAAAAATATGCCTGTGTGCATATGTTTTTAATGCTTTGCAATAATCCCATAGGATTTGTGAATCATGGACTGTACTGAGTTTGTGATGGGAATTTGTATTTGGATAGGAACATAAGTATTGCAATCCCTTGGGATAGGAATTTTTATAGTATTTCTTCATATGGGTTTGTTTATTCAAAAGAAAAAGTTTTAAATTACTTGAAAGAGATTTTGAGAAGAAAATCATTAAACAAGATACACAGTTTTCTAGAGAAACTGACAATAAGCAGAGTGAAAAAATTGCTGCATCTTTGAAAGCAAGCTACTGGAGCAGTTACTGAGCCATAAACAAAAGGAGACTCAAATATATTGGGTTCTTAAACAAAGCATATTTCAAAAATACTAAACTCAATTTTCAACCACGCAATCAGTCATTCAAATTATACCTATTATGAAGGAAAGTCCTTGTCTTCAAATCTGTGCAAGGTGAAAGACTTCAAAGAATAAATCCCAGTGGATTTGTGTTTCTGCAACATTTATTTCATATTTTCACCATTTAGAACATTTTCAATACTCCTCAGTTTATAAAAGGTTCACAAGAGGTTAATGGGAGTTCTTACTAGAAGAACACATTTAAAAATGGATGAATTCTTACCCACTGTCCAGAGACAGAATATGAGTTCAAATGAGAGTGCCACATCATTAAGTTTGTCCTTGTCAAGTCCATTTTATTTATTGTTAAGGCCACTGTCACATAAATAAGCTTTTACATGGCTTTGTATTACATATACCATATATATTGAGTACTATATTTGCAATGGTTTACATCTCCCAGCTATGCAAAGTGATAAAATGCTGCTGATTGTATGCTGAATTTCTTGTCTTTTTGATTGAACTTTGACGGTCGTATGTCTCTGTTCAATTTCACACTAGACTTTTTTTTTTGAATGGGAATCAATGAAAAATTATGAATTTAAACAAGTATCTTGTAGAACTCTTTCTTATAACTATGCCACAAATTTAGAGAGACAAAGCCTAGTGGTCTCCCATCTGCACCCTACCCCTAGGGACATGTAGACTTCCTAGTGTATATGGGCAGCAAAAACCTGTAAGAGCTTGTAACGGCACAAAGTCAGAATTAAGCTGTAATGAAGCAGTGTAGGAGGTAAAGCAGGCTCTGAAGAAAAAAAATGTGTCTTTTCAGTGTCTTGCCTTGCAGCAGCTTCTGCACTAAGAAAAACTGCCTTGCAAGTAGGGGTGAGTGGGAATCCTTCACTGCTGTGACTTCCCCCAAATCCATGGGATGGCTGTGTCAGGTTGGAAGAGCCACCACAGTTGGGGACAGATGGCAACAGGCCGTGCCTTGTCTCATCAGTCCTATTGCTACCGCTTTGCGCTCTCAGGGCTGGGGAGAGTGGGGGGCAGCTGCTCTGAGACCCTGTGCAGTTCTGCACAGTTATAAACGTGTTGTGTGGCAGGACACGCAGCATATCTGAGGTTTGTGAGTGCTTTAAAACTTTTGCCATGTCAATTGGTTTCCGTGGCTGCTGCTCACATCAGCTTCAAAAGCAGGCATTTTAATACAGGGAGAGTGAAAGCTTCAGCTTTAACTGTTTTTTAGATGGGCAAAATACTTCTGGGGCAGCAATTTAAGGGACCCGGGATAATGCTTCTAGAACAGCAACATGTCCAGTTTGAAGTTATGGTGCAAGCATAGCAGGAATGAACATTATAACTCTCATTATGACCTCAAGGAAAGGAATTGAATTAGAATTTTCCAGTGGAAAGGCTTTTTTCCATCAGAACATGTTGCTTCAACAAAACTGAGCTTTTCCTGGGAAAGCACATACAGAATCTGACAGGAAACACTTTTAAGTGAGGGAAGACTTTTTTCAACACGAAAAGAACAGGAGAGAGACTGATATTTTTTTACTATTTTTATTTTTATTTTTACAAAGGTTGCTTGTGATTGTGTGGATTAACTTTGTATCTTGATTTATAACCTGTATAAAATTAGTAAGAGCTACACAAGGAAGACAGTCAGTTGAAAGTAGAATCATTCAGTTCTATGGACAATCACTCATCTCATTTTTCTGTCAGTGAGATTTGGGGGCAACTCCAAACTATGTTATGCAGAAACTTGAATCTTTACATCCCCACACACCTCTTGCATCTTAACTGTTCAGCTACTGGTTATTGTAAGGCAACTGCAGATTTTTTCACGTTTTTCTAAAGGTAGGAGTCCCTGCTACAGTAAAAAAAATATTTAAAACTTTCACAGTACAGTTAAACTATTTAGTATAAATATCAGAACTGGATGGCAAAGAGTCTATGTCAGGAATAATTAAGTATTTTTCCAAATGGGTTAATCTCCTTGAGTTATGATACAAAATTTTAAGAAAAATACCCTCAACCATAGAACTGGATTGATTAGGAGAGTGATGGTAGCAGTTCCCATGGGAAATGTGTGCCAGTTGACCATCAGACATACTCATGGACAAGGTGGATATTACTTTATATAAGGGTAGCTGTTCTTCAGTACTCCTTTCTCCACAGGTTTAAAAATTCTTCATGTGTACTATTCTATTTTCTAATGCTGAAGAATATTTTTTTTTCTGAAGGCATCACTCACTTTGAAATTAAGTAATAATAGTCCTACGTGCAATCCTTTATAGGTAACTGCTCTAGCCCTTTCATCTGTGAGCCTCACTAATTTCTTGGAAAGTTGTGCTTTATTCTGCTTATACATGGTTTTATGCTTGCCAACATAAGCATAAAAGGGTCCAAGTCTGAGCAAAAAAATAAAAATAAATTGAGTATCTCTACCTTTTGGGATATGTCCAAAGACAGTAAATTAGTGAATTGCTAAAAGCTTCTTCCAGAGCTCTGCAGCCTCCAAATTTACAATAAATCCCCAGGCATTCTCAGGTCGAATAAATAATACTGCAAACATAGCATTTCTGTTGTTCTCCTTTAATTTAAGGTCAAAGTTACACTGAGCATTGCATTAAGCTTTTAGAACGTCATGAAAAGTTTTCACAGAACCAGAAGATGAAAGTACTTCCAGAGGACGATAAACAATCTTTTATTGGATTTACAGTATATACTACTTCAGGATTTCTGTGATTTTGCAATTCTTTAAACTACCCAATACAAATGTGACTCAAAGTGTAACAGAGCTGCATTGCTTGCAATAACAAAGCGGTAATGCTTTTAGCCTGACTTTTTAATAAAATCAGGCTTATATAGTCATGCTACCTGTCTATAGTTCACCCCAATAATTTTTTTATGTTGTCCAGTTTAGTGAAACCTGACAAAAACTTAAAGGTATAAAACTCTCACAAAATTAGGTAGCGATCTGAATTTGTGTTCCTGCTGATGCTGCAGGTAGATGTTAGCCCTAGGCTGATCAAAGAGAAATCAGCCAGCCAAGAAGTCTATGAATACTTACCAGTTTGTACATAGCTCTGAATCAACCAACTGTATGGTGGCTTGTGCTTGGTCAAAGTGGTGGGGCAGGATGAAGGACAAGTTTGGGATCTGGAGAAGGAAACGGAAATATACGGTCCTTGGGAGAGGTGCTGTGGGACACACACTCAGAGATCACTGAGTTTTGTTATTTCTGTTTAGGAAATAACTTGAAAGGCAAGTGATGCCACACTTTTTAAAAACAAAACAAAACAAAACCAAACCAATTAAATATAGAAATGTGTCTATTTAGGATTTTTTTTTTAAGAGTTTCATCCAATGCCTATTATCTTTTTGTAATAATTTGGGCTTTGGTGCAAGTGCTATGCCTTCAAAGCTCAAAATCATACTGTTTCCACTTACAAAATCACAAAATCGACATTTTGGAAAGAGAAAAGGAAGCTCTGGAAGTTTAGTAAGTGTATCTAATATAAGGTATATCCCATCTAATATAAGGTATATCCCAGTACTACCGTTCATGTTTCATGTTAATTTATTTTGAATAATCCTCTCTAGTTGTTTTGCAGTTCTTCCTTTATAAATGACTGTAATACCTGTTATAATCCTGGAGAATTTCTGCTGAGTGTTCAAAAATGTTATGTGTCCGAGACCTCAAGCCTGAAAAATACAGATTTTGTTCAGTGTTAATTTAATTTCCCTTGAAATAGAGTAAAAAAGCAGGAAACTGGAAGAAATTAGTAACATTGGAGTCAAGGGTGCACAAAACAGTCTATGTAAGTCAAATGATTATGATGGGTAAACCTCTTGACTTTGCTTCTTTAGCGCTAAAAGATTTTTTTTTTCTTTTAAAAGAAACAAAGTCAAATAGCTTAAGATTCAAACTAACCTACTTTAAGTTTCTCATGATTTTCTGTGGATTAAAAAAAAAATCATCCTACACATATTTGGAGCCTGATACTCCTCAGATTAAACTTAAATGAAGACAACCTTCTTTGAAGATGATGGAATAGTTCCAGTGTAAAATTGGCTCCGTTGTGAGGGTAATCAGGTCAGTTAGTGGCAATACAGAAAAGATGATGGCAGTTTTACCCATGGGAAGTAGATATAGTTACTTTAGTATCTGTAGGATATCTCTCTCACTGCACGTTACTTCAGAGTACAGTCAATAGAGTAAAAACATTGGTCAGATTCTGAAAATTATACTTACCTCAGGCAATTGTTAGCAGTCTGAGTTTCTAGTGTTCAAAAGATGTAAAGGTGAGATATGCAGCTCTGCATACTGAGATCCAAAGGATGGCAGATAGGCATATGAAGTTCCTCACACATCTTAGTGAGAAAAGGAGAATGCAAGATCAGGGAAAATTTAGTCCTGCTGAGATTGGAGACTGCTTCCCCTCGGTTTCTCCAGTAACTCTGTATTTGAAAGATGGTGTCCTGATTTCTGCTGGGATAGGGTTAAATTTCTTCCTAGTGCTGTGTTTTGGATTTAGTATGAGAAGAACGTTGGTAACACACTGATGTTTTCAGTTGTTGCTAAGTACCTTGTCAAGGACAACTACCCTCTGCTACCAAGCTAGACAGGGAGGAGGGAGCACAGCCAGGACAGCTAGCCCAGCTGGCCAACGGGGTATTCCGTACCATGTGACGTCATGCTCAGTATATGAATGGTAGGCGTGATCCAGGAAGTAGCGATCGCTACTTGGTTATCGGACAGCGCGAGTGGTGAGCAATTGCATTGTGCATCACTCATTTTGTATATTCTATCATTATCATTATTATTTTCTCTTTTCTGTTCTATTAAACTGTCTTTATCTCAGCCCACGAGTTTTTCTCACTCTTACCCTTCCGATTCTCTCCCCGTCCCACTGCAGGATGGGGGGGAGTGAGTGAGCAGCTGCATGGTATTTGGCTGCCTGCCGGGTTAAACCACGACAGACGGTCATTACCATTTTTTAATGTGGGAAGAGCAGTAGTCTTGCAGTTAAATCATGTACCTCAGCATCAAGGGTTTTAGATGTATTTCTCGATTTTCCTTGCACTGTGTGAGTAGTGTAATAGCTCTGCTTCCTCATCTGAAAAAATCTGTATATTTCCAATTTGTCACCGTTAAAAAATCAGTTGTCATTAGAGTAGTATTTGACATCCTTACAGCTTGGCCCAGATTCTCTTTTCTAACTAAGTTCCAGCCAGTGCAGGAATAGGTTTGGATAAGTAGAAACAGTAATAATACTTTCATCCTTGAAACTGAATGGTGCTAGTTCCTACCCCAGTAGCATGTGGTCCAGCTGCAGACACACCAGTAAGTTAGGGTCCAGTGCAATGTAGAAATAATCAAAATATCTGTGGAGGAACTAGACTGGTAAGTTATTGGAAACAGTAAAATTCAGCAGGTTTTGGATTTTCCACTGGGGAAACTGGACTGCAGGGAACACAGATGCATAGATAGCTAGAAGCTTCTACCTCAGGTGTTCCTCTGGATGTGCATCCATAAGGCACACTGGTCCACCTGGTGTTGCAAAGCCCCATCTCATCTGGCTTCTACTACATGCTTGTGTTTGACAGTAGCATGTTAGTTGCCTAGTCAGAACCATACCCATAGTTACACCTGTGACGTTTGCACATAATTTCCCAGAAATTATGATGTTTAGCTGCAGTGAGAAAATGTTTACATAGATATTCTTAAAGTGTCATTTTTAGGGAAATAATGTGACAATTTGAACTGCAAAATTTCAACCACAAATGATTTAACAAACCAGAAACCAATTAGCTGCCACTTAAAAATGTCATTAACTGATCTAAATAACAAATTACACATGCAGAACACCTTATTTACTAACATTTTCAGATAGAAAATAGTACTGGGCTTAAACAAAAGCCAGCTTTGAATTGCATTGTCCAAATGCCTGCAGGAACTGTTGCCTGATCTGATTGTATAAACTCTAACAGACTTAGTATGTTAATATTTTATAGTGAAAAACAGGGAGAAAACAGATTTTCTTCAGTCTTTCGGAGTGGCAGCGCACCCTGGAGAGGGATGAATATGAAGCTTGGGCACCACTATGTACTTTGGAAATCTATTGAAACCCAGTGATTTGTGACCAATGAGGTGCTCCTTACAAGGGAGTGCAATACCATCAGTGTAGCTATACCACATTTTCCTCTGCCTAAAATAATTTGTGATATTCCCATTGATTTGTAGGTGCTGGAACAACAGCTTACTCCCTCTAAACTGATACTGTTTCTGATCACCAGGCACCCTGCCTGGGAATGTTTCTGTGCTGGTGTCCTGGTTTCGGCTGGGATAGAGTTAATTTTCTTCCTAGTGGTTGGTATAGTGCTGAGTTTTGGATTTAGTATGAGAATAATGTTGATAACACACTGATGTTTTGGTTGTTGCTAAGTAGTGTTTATATAGTTAAGGACTTTTCAGCTTCCCATGCTCTGCCAGGTGCACAAGAAGCTGGGAGGGAGCGTGGCCAGGACAGCTAACCCAACTGGCCAACGGGATATTCCATACCATATGATGTCATACTCAGCATATAAAGCTGGGGAAATAAGAAAGAAGTGGGGAATGTTCAGAGTGATGGGATTTGTCTTCCCAAGTCACTGTTACGCGTGATGGAGCCCTGCTTTCCTGGAGATGGCTGAACACCTGCCTGCCCAAGGGAAGTAGTGAATGAATTCCTTGTTTTGCTTTGCTTGCGTGCGCGGCTTTTGCTTTACCTATTAAACTGTCTTTATCTTAACCCACAAGTTTTTCTCACTGTTACCCTTCTGATTCTCTCCCCATCCCACTGCGGGGGGGTGTGTGTGTGTGAGTGAGTGGCTGTGTGGTGCTTAGTTGCTGGCTGGGGTTAAACAACGACAGCTGGCCATGCATGTTTTTGTTCTTCTCCTTCTCTGCCTTGCGTGTGTTTGTAGGGAGAAATTTCAGGTCTTTTCATGTCAGTACAGACTAAATTATCATCTGTTCTTTTGTATAGCTTAGTGAAGTAAAGGTCTTCAAACAGATGCAAAAGACATTACATAAAATATTGAGATCCTAAAGTCTATGAGTCTTGCAAAAGTCCATTTCAGGTCTGATTAAGGTTTGAGGCATATCTGCGTAAAACAATGGCAACAAATAATCCAAGAATTGCAATATCAAATGTAATAAACCCAAACTTAGAGGTACACAGACTGCTGTGTTTGGCTATTTCTTGTGGCTGCTGTAAGAGATCATTTGGGTTATAGAACTCAACAGGATAGTAGCAGCCATGGAAACCATAAAATTCTGTACTAGTTCTTTTTTTTTTTAAATGAAGACTAGATACCCAAGAAAATCTTAGTGTGATTTACACTGCATGCTCTGTTTTCCTTCTTTGAAGTGTCAGAGAAAAACCGTGGAAAAAATTAAGATAGGGCTGGATGCAAATACAGCATGGAAAAGCAAAGCTATTAAATTAGTTTTTGAGATGAAACAAAATATTTCATCTTGGGGAGAGATTAACGGTAGTTTCAAGTTACTTGAATTTGGATTACTCTTGCATATACTTTAAACGAAGCAGAACTCTCAGGAATCAACTCAAGCATTTCTTTATGAGCATCAGAACTTGTAAACTTAAACCAATGAATAAATGCAAATAGTTGGAACTGAAGCCTAGGGCCTGCTTCTGCTGAAGTCACTTGCAGAACCCCAAACTGACTTCACTGATGTGAGTCTGAGACCTGCTCTGTACAGTAGGCAACCCCTAGCACATCTTTGTAGTTGAAACACAGCTGCTTCAGCAACAGTAGCATGTACAAAAGCTGGAACTTTAGAACCCTAAGGCATCTGCTTAAGATCTTGTCCAGTCAAGTTTTAAATACCTTCGAGGATGAAAATTACTCATATGGGTAAGCTGCTCCTGTGACTGATGGCCTTCATTGTGATGTTTTTTTCCTAATACCTGTGTCTATCAACCATCATCCTATTGCTGTACACCAAGAACAGTCTGACTCCATTGTCTTGCTGCCCCATTAGGCAGCATCTCCAGCTAGATCACCGTTAGCCTTCTCCTGAACAAACCTGGCTCTCAGCTTTACTCTGCATGCCATGAGCTTCAGCCCACTGTCCATCTGGGTAACCTCTGCTGGATTCACTTCAGTGTGACACATCTGTAACCCTCCTTAAGTTTCTGTTATATACAAAGGGCAAGGGATGGTTTCGTTTTTTCTGGTTTATATCTGCAACATCCTTTTACTGAGTGTAAGGAGCAGGAGAGAAATTAACAGAGTACGGTACTTGAAGCATCTCTTCCAGCTTGTTTCTGCTGCTTAGTGCAAGAGTTTCATAGCAAAAGAAACTGTACATCTGCAACACAGCAATTTTTTATAATTTCAAACCAAACTGGTTTAGAACCGAGTTGTAAAAATGTGTCTGAATGACCTAGGACAAATGAGGTTGCTAGGAAGCCAAATGTAGTTTATCCAGGGAGTTAAGAGAGAGGAATGAATTTAGATCCAGCTGCTTAAGAGTATGGAAATACTTATCCAAGACACTCACATAGTTGTAATTCTGTCCTACTCCTTCATTTCAGAGGAAGATCACGTGTAGTGGTTAAACCACTTAATTTAATCTGAGTTCACAAACACTAAAATACCATAATCGGAAGTGTAGGGTTTTGCGTGATGCCAGAACACAAAAAAGTTAATGTTCCACTTTAAGTGAAACTTCCTTGTAATAGAAAAAATTGCTCTAAATCTCCACATGCAGATTCTGTGCCATATTTCAGTGGCTTATAGCTAGGGGTAAATGCAGCCCTGTTGTGAATACTTGAACTTTGCCTCATATGACACTCCCAAAGCCAAGAACCACATAGTGCAGGCCATCAGGCATCTCTTCATACAGTTTTGGCAAAGACAGCTTACTTGTCTGAACGTGCTGAAACCTCAGGGTTAAACTTCAGCTTCCTTCGTCTTCATTTCCCTCTTCTCTCCCTTACCACATGCAAAGTGCTTCAGAAACAAGAACTCCAAATTAATATGAAAAGTTCCTGTTTCATTAAAGTGGTATTCTTTATCAAAGAAAAGAAAAGTAGTCCTTATAGGCCCACATTTTATAAATTAGGCTTATAAATAGCTATTGTATTACACATCACATCACCGATATAGACTAACAACATTTATTTTAATACATATTTTGTGGGCTGCATGAAACCTTTGCAGTGATTGAAATTAATATTAAACTGATGAAATATTTTCCCCTTTCTCCCTATACGTCTGCAAAAGGTCAATGTGCATATTAACAAAATTCTTCTGGAAATCCAGAAAGGTAAAAAGCACAACCTGCATGCAGAGCGATAGGTAATCAAATACAGAATACAAATTAAACAAAGGACCCTTCTTGTTTCATAAGTTGTCCTATTATTGCACTTGTAAATCCATTCTTTTCCTCTCTGCCTTCTGGCAGTCTCATGTCTCTTCAAATTTTTAATGTTAGAGAAGACATGAAAGTTATAATCTAAAGGTAATTAAAATCAAGTTTTAAAATTCTGAACCACTGAAACAGAAGGATAATTCAGAGGCTATTGTGGGACCAAGCAGTTAAAATTAATATCTCTGATTTTTAAATCAGCTTGATGATACAGCTAAGTAGATATTGGTAAATGTTTCAGAAGTTTTAGATACAAAAAGAAACTTAAGTACTGTAATGCACATGTCTGCAAAAACTCAGCCTGGAGGTTGGGTCCAACAGTGAAAATCTCAACCCTGAGGTAAGCCAGGACCTAACCTGAGATTCACAAGCACATGCCAAGTGCCAGGTGCCTAAATAGGCCAACAGGTTGTGCTGCGCAGTAGGAGCTTGTTGAAATTCTGCTTTACCTGAGTTTAAGTATTGAGGTTATGCATTTGTGCAGGACTGGCTGGATCATCCCTGTCCCCTTTAATGCAAACCAAAGTGATATTATTCGGGGCATGTAACAGATTTGTGGTTACCAAACAAAAGAGTTTAAGGTCTATGCACTCCTTGGTACTGTGTTCTAGACCCATACACTGTGTTACAGCACCAGGAGAGCACCAGTACAGACAGGGTACAGGGCAGTGGCGGTGTTTTTCCTCCTTTTTGCTAAGTCTGAACCATTATGCAGTTGGGAACACAAGATTTAAGGGACAGTAAAAGAAGACGAGCATGAGGAAGCATGCTTTTGTATTAATGTTGGGGTACACAGTGGGGAAAGGGCTGGCACCAGTCCCCAGTCCTTGCTCCTAGGAGTATTTTATGCATTTTAAACCAAGAAGTAACTGTACGAAGCCCCCATATACTCATGAGAACAGACTTTCGTAACCATATCTTTCTTTTTTTTGGGGGAGTGCCCTAGCTTTACTTGTCTGGTGGTTAGGGTACTCTTACAGAAAATATGAACTTAATTTCTGTTTGATATCTGGAAAGCCCAGGTGTCCTGCTCCCTAGAGGAAAGTTCTGGGCTAGAGTGTAAGGCTGGCAGCACTCCTTTCTCTTCAAGCCATTTATTTAATGAGAACAGCTGAAATTGCTCTGCTTTGTATGAACTTCTGCACTGGTGATGTGTTCTTAGCATTTCTATGGGGCTGGGATGCCTATCTTGTGAACTCCAAACAGGCCTGTGTGTGAAACAGGGAGCACAGTTGTCAGCACAGATAGGAAACCAAGAGTTCTGACCAGAAGCATTAGCAAAACTTAAGGTATTAGATGCTTCTCAAGGTATGATGTTAGTAGTTTGCATTTCTCACTTAGGTGCTTCCATACCAGCTAATTTTCACCTAGTGCTTAACACATTTTTTTTTAAATTACAAACAATGCGGGTTCTTGCTTTCACCCTGAGGAATGTGAAGAATAATGTGAGGAATACTATTCTTCAATTGTGAAAGAGTGTTGTGGAAATGAATGTTGCAAACTGAGGTGGAATGCTACCAGGTTTCAGGTGGTATATTAACATTGGATTAGTTAAGTGCATTAGACTCATGTGTCTGCTCATTCCTTGTTCCTTTGTCTCAGTCGGGGTAACAGGCATGATGATAGAAACATTAGCAAACCAACAATGCTCCCAAAACTCTTTTCTTTTAAAGAAAGAATATTTAAGTGTTGTCTGGGCCTGTTCCAGCTATAACACACAACCAAATGCCATTCCTCTCCTCTTAATGCAAGAACAGTATTGCTAAGAAGCAGGGAAAGATAACCAAGAGCATTTGGTTGTTCAGAGAGTTTCTGAAACCAGACTGGAAATGGAGCTAGCTCCCCAGATGTCACGGTGTTGCATTCACTTTCTCTTACCTCCATTCTGACAATTCTGGTTGGTTTCAGCAAGACCTGGAAACTGGCACCAACTATGTGGGCAAAACAGTGTTATACTCTGACCATATAAGTAAAAGAACTGCAAATTAAAGAAAGGCAAGTGCGAAGAACATCATGAACAACAGAGTGATTCATATAAGTTACTACCTATATTTCCAGGCACAGTGATTTGCAGTCATTTTTATCACATGCTGTATTCTGGATTTGTACTTATTTTACAAAGTCACCCACCCCTGTATGTTTTTGTTTATTTGTATTTTTGCTAAGCTACTAGTCAATGTTTCTTTCACATGAGGAGATATTGCAAGGAATCAGTTCATTTTTAGGCTTTAGTTATTCATTTATTTGTAAGAATATTTATATGGGCAGATCTTCTTGGTGATGATGGAGAAACTTATTCAATCCCTGTAGAGTATTGAAAGGATGTTTCTTCCATCTACAAAAGTCTGTCAAAACACAGAGTGTGTTGAACGGTTGTTGACTGTTAGCTCACCCACTCCTGACCACTATTCCTTCTTAGCATTCTTCTTTCCCTCACCTCGTTAATATTCCATGCATATTATTGATTTTTATTTGTCCTGTCCTGTCTTAGACTGTGAGTTTTTCACAATGAGAAACACACTTCTATTTGTTCACAGTGCACCTTTATATTGTTTGCTTATTTAAATGTTTTACTATCACTTATGAAGATTACAAAGAGATTTTCTTTTTCTTCCCTCCCCTCTTTTCTCTCATTCTGATTAATGTTTCAATACCTGCCTCTCATTGTCTAGCAATGATTATAATTCCTCCTCTTTCTTCTCATGAAATAGAGTAGGAAACCGCTCTACTAATGCTAGAGAAGGTTGAGAAGATTTTGTATAAATTGAAATGTAAAATAGCTGGCATTAAAAATGTACTGCATTGCAATGTCCCTTCAGTCATGCGTCATGCCATTTCAGTTTACAGTAGCTCAGACTGCTTGGATGAGACAAAGGAAGCTGAAATGATGAAAATGAGTGGTTCCATCTTGCCTGCAGTGAAAATATGATGACAATCAGATTACAGTCTTCCTCATCAGCATGGCTAATTAATTTTTATACTCCCTGAATACAAGAGTTTATCCAAAATAAACATCGAGAGAAACAAAATTAACCCTTCTTAGGGTTTGTTTACACAGGAACATTCAGAAATATTGAAGAAAACTGATGGAGATCGTGAAGTCAATGCCAATGTTCTAAGGATTATTCTGCAGTTAATTAAAACCATTTTACTCTTCAGTCTCTTCAGTGAAGGATTTTGTACAGGGATCTAGCGTATGCTAATGATGAGAACCGCATTTACACTCTTAATGTGTTTGCCTTACTGTTCTGAATATTGAACATACAGTCTGTAAAATATAAGTAAGCGAATACCAATAGTGAAATATCTAATGTAAAGCTTTATTTTTATAATTAGGGAAAACATTTACTGAGATATTATTTGATGTAAAGTCAAGTAGAAAATTATTTTGAGCCTCAGACTTCAGTGGGATCATAAAGGAATACAAATGAATCTGTCCATAAGCCTGAACTTGCAAGGAGCAGGACGCTGGTCATAACATTTATCTATGGCAGCATGTATTCATTAATAGACATTTTCCAGTATTTAAGAATGTTCATATGGGACCATACCAAAAGGCTGTTTAACCCAATATCCTGTCATTGAGAATAATCAAAAGGGGATGCCTAGGAAAAGTTGCGTGAAGAGTGAAAGCAGAAATAACAAGTGTATTGCATTTCCCCTGATGATCTCTCAGACTCCAAACTTTTTTAGATCAAGCCAAACGACATTCCTGTGCAATGACTGCCCCTCAGTGTTTTTTCTTTCATGAATCTCTCCAGTCTTCCACTGAAAATATTTAACTTGTGTAAATGTTTAAAAGGATGCTGTCCTTCATTTAGATTCTACAACTAAACACATAACAAACAATTGAAGAGGTGGAGGTAGAGATTTCCATGTACATAGGAAAAGCAGAAATATATAAACTCAATATATGGACCCTTTTTTTTTTTTTTCTTTCATTTCAAATTATTTTCCAGCAAAATCTGGAGTACACAGTCCTTTGGATTGCTTGAAATCCATGAAAATCAGAAACCAAGGAACATTTTTGTTATTTATATCATATTGGAGTATTTTGAAAGACTTGGTAACACTTCCATTGTTCAGGGTGTCTTGGCATTAATAGTACAACAAATTCCAAAAGAGTTATTTTTTAAAGATGTAATAATTTTAAAATTATGATTTTTACTAGCAACCAGTTTGAACCAGAAAGTTTCTACCATATGGCAGAGAAAGAATATGAAACCATATGCATCCAGCACTGGGACTGTGTTCCTGAGAAAAACCAGTTTGCTATTTTTATACTGGCCAGCAGGTGTCAATACCCCAAAGTGAAGAAGCTGCCCAGCAGCCAGATACAGTTAGGAAAGAGAGGCTGGAACAGAGATTATATGTATTTTGGATGTCTTACTTTGAAAGCTGACTTTGTGAAGTTCTTCTGTGCTTCATTACCACCAAGAAGGAAGCCATCTTCTGAGGGGAAAGGGGGAAGGGGAACTAAGCAACCCTTCCCCTAAGAGGAGGTACCTCTTAGTTTCTTTTCCTACTGATCTTAGTAATAGTATTTCTATTCCCCATCTCCTCAACTCCAAAGCTCTGTGTTCTCTGTCTTCAGCCTTCAAGCCTCTGTGCTCCCTAGCCAGTCTGGCCGAATCCACCCAAACACTGGAAAAGTGGCTAAGAGTGGGATACTTGGCTACTTTAATCAGTGCAAGGGACCCTAATCAAAGCTGTTGAAGTGCTCTTGCACCCTATCTATTCTTCTCCTAGCTATTCTAATACATATTAATGGATATTTTTCTATTTAAGATCATAATACCTGTCAGCTGCTAAAGGGAAAAAATCTTAAGTGAAATTTGTTTTCAACACAAATTTCAGCATTTATATGATGGTGTGTAAGTAATGTCTTTATGGATCTATTTTAGACTTTTGTGTAATAGCATCTTGTAATGTTTTGTGTAGTTACATGACACATCTTCCCTAGATTAGGCTTTGGAACTTTTTCAATTAATAGTAAAAATATCCATCTTTCCATATTATTGTAGATTAAGCATTATGGGTACAGACTGGGTAGTTCTTAGGAAAGATATGTGATTCCTTCAGATATTTCAGCCTTTTTTTCCTGATTTCCACAGAGGTAGAGCCTACAGGTTGTATTCTACTCTTTCAAACACTGCATAACCATAATAATGAAATAATCGTAACCATTGCATTCTTTCACTGATTTTTTTTTTTGCTTTTACATACAGCTTCTCAGGGAAGGATATTTTACTTTGGAGCAGTTTTTTTGATCTCTGATAATAAGGAAAGACTTATTAAAAGCTGATGTAATTTAGGCAAATATAAAATTTATCACATTACTCTCACAGGCTTGGTGTCTATCAACCACTTATCATGAAATGCTGGCTGAAACTGAATGTTTTGAGCTATTGAAATTCTGGCCTTAACTTCCTACCAGCTTCTATTTTACAGTGAGCTGGTAAGAGCTGGGAATTTACATACTCCATTTTTAATTTAATCAAATGTTGTCAGTCAGCATCACCTGTTAGATACTATTTCCATCAGAAGGAACTTAAAAAACAACAACCTGAAAGATTAAAAACCTCTGCCTCTTGAAGATAATAATCTTAGTGAATTTTAACAGATTGCTCTAGCAGATGGAGATGTGATACTCACTGCAGTAAATTACATTAACATGCTCTCAGAGAGAGATGTCACATTTGCCACAGTAATTTACATTACCATGATTTGAGACAGATTTGATTCCCCAAAAAGGATTAGAAATAACATTTTATCAATTCACTTTGCCTGTCACTTCTTCAGATAATTGTCAGTCTGGAGTGGGACATGTTTTTTACCAGTGATGCTATGGTGAACAGGAGAAATACTGTTTTGCTGTGACCATCTATAAACAATGTGATATACAGAATCCTGTATGGTACCACACCAACACCATATACCAAGACATAAAGAAAATAAATCTCAAATATTGGTACAGAGTAGTGGAAAATGAGTTACTTTTGATTCAGTGTAATAGATTAATTTGACTCCTGGACATGATATCTGCAGTTTTGCATGTCTATATAGCCTTTTACTACTGCCTCTAGGAGATCTTGTCACCCACTTTAATAGGTTGATGGAAAGCACTCTGAAAAGAAATTTAACCATCTCTACTGTGTGTTAGCATCTTCAGCCAGAGGACTGTTTAGCTATCATCCCCTGTTGTGCAGGGGATTTGGGCAACATGCTTATGACAGCCTCTGCTATACTACTTGAAAGAAAGGATGTCTGCATCTCTGTGGACTATCTGAAACAACTAATGGTCCCAAGAAGTCCTTAATCTAGTCTTAAAATCAGAACAGAACATACAGAATCTATAAGCAACAAACATGCTTAATAAAGCTGCATTGGGAGAAAATGAAGCGGCCGTCTGAAGCTTTACAGAGATGCTTTCAAGTTCTGCTTCTCTAATTACTGGATTTCTGAATAACACAAGCAAGGGACTCCAGAGTTCCTACTATGGAGCTTCAAAAGGATTTTTATGGTCAGAGGGTTAGAGGCCAGCCTTGGAGAAAATGCTTCAGCCATATTTCAGGAGAGTAACTTGAGGCTGTGGTGAGGCCATTTCAAGTGATGTCTCTGTGTTTTGACTCAAAGTAGATCTAAGCAATGACCAGAAAAGTTTAGAAGATGTATTTCTTCTGTGAAGCCTTAAAGTCTTAAATCCAAACCTGTTTGGAGCAGCTAAAGATACTCAAATTTTCTCAACTAGGCAATCCTATATCAAATTAAAACCTGTATACAACACTTCTACATATCTTTTAGAAAAGCTGTTGCTATACGTTGAGGGATACTGAATAATATATTAGGTTGGAGAGAGAGACTGTTTTAATGCAGGACTCCATGAAAGTCCTAATGCCTCTCCAAAATACTGCCAAAAGGCTGTATGTAGTGGCACACGGTGAGAATTGTCTGGTTTTTTTGTCTTTAACCTAGGCATTCATGCCTGAACTCTTAAATTTGGAGATTATAATGCTACACAGCTGTAAATCAGAATATGACAGGATTAATTATTCAGTGTGTAGTATAGGGTTGTGGCAAATTTTGTCATGATTCAGGTTCATAGCATCTATGAAGGAGACTGCAGTCTATGGCTTCCCTACCTCAGTTATAAGGAAAGTATTGAATCAGATGGCATTGCAAGCGGAGCCTCCTTCCAGATGATATGAATTCCACCTTGGGGAAGCGACTACTGATTCTGCCTTGTCCACAGAGCTCCTTTTGATAGTAGACAAGCCATTAAAACCAGTCTTATCATTTTGATCCCCAAATGGCTGATGCTTTGTCTCCTGGGGGCCTGACTGAAGGCCTTGGGTTCCAGTTTGCAGAAGTTTGTAACCCTCTGATACCTGCGGACTGAGAGGGCAAGTGCTCAGTGAGGCTGCTAAGAGGTGAGTCAAGTGTTTAGTACCTCAAACCAGGCATGCAGATTTGGGGAGATTTGGCTGGGATATCTCATTGCCTTCTCTATTTGTAAAATGGGGATTATCCTCATTCATCTTCACTCAGGGACACAGTTTAAGAAAACAAAATATCACTTGTCACACACCTGTTAGAAGGAAGAGCACCACAGGACGACTAGAAGAATTCAATCTTTCCCTTCACAGCAAATTTTTAAGGTTAGTGAATTAAAAATCGCTAGAAAAAAATTTTCAGTTATGGCGTAACAAGACATGGTATACATGCTCATTCAATCAATACTGTCCTTTTTTGAATGAATGAGACAGATGTCCTGAGGACCAAGAGGTCTTATCTCACACACAGGGAAGCCTATCAAGATCTTATGGGCAATCTTAATTCTGTCATTTCCTTATTTTAGAGTATTTTAATGTACTTTTTTATTCTTAATTTTTCTTCTGAAGGGAGGTGGGGTGTTATTTACAGGCAGTTTAATGGACTATTTGCAAGAAATGGAATAACAACTGCTGTTTGCCTGCCAAATTTCACACGAATTTAGCATGATCAGGATATGTTCCCTGTTCAGTAGTGCAATTCTGGCTTTCTGCATCCTCCACAGAGATTTAGATCACTTGATCCCGGCGTTTGATCTAATCATCCTTTAGGAATATAGCTGAGTTGCAGCACTGATCTCCTGTTGTAAATGAAAGACAGATCTTTATTTTGGATACAAGCCCCTTTAATGCATTTTTTTTTTTTTTTTTTAGAATATGAAAGTAGGTTATACTCTTCTTACACACAAAGCCAAAGTCCTTCTAGGTATTTTAGCTATGTAGTCTACTTCCACTGACTGGTATTTTTCAATAAAGGTTTTGCTGGTTTCTCGTAAAGTTGTGGTTCATTGCTGTGCTTTCTCAGTCTCAGTCCCAGTCTTCCCAAGGCCTTTTCAGAGCTTGCAAGAGTTTAGAGCAGTCTGGCTCCCACCGCAGTGTGAAAAGTTCCTACGCACTACAGTGTGATTGCTGAAGCCAGGTAAGGTGTTGCCTGCACTGGAAATTTATACTGATTTAAGATTGGTGCAGTAGGTAAACCAGTCCACTCCCTCATCTCAGTTCCTCTTCCTCTGTTATAAGCATCTAATTATATGCAAGATATATGCAATGACATATACCCATATTCTGTTCAGTAAAGCATTATACTTATACCTGAAAGATTGTACCAGTAAAATCTTAAGTAGAAGGGGGAAGTCAAAGCTTGTCTGAGAAGAATTGATTTGTGTACTAACATCTCACCAGAAAAGGCTGCAAAGTGCATACCATCTGAGGGAAACGCCTAAAATGTCCTTTCTGTGTGCTCCTTTCCCCACCCCAGTCTGAGTGGGAAACAAAGTGCGATTTTTTTTTTCTCAAAAAATATTTTTTACTTTTAAACAAACAAGAGATCTTCACCCCTCTAGGTCACAAAAAGCCCTGTTTTCCAGAACTAATAATACTTTCCAAAGACCTTGCAAAGATTGCAGAAGTCACTACAATGGTATTCTGACAAATAATTATACCAAAAAAATAAAAGTGTTATTGCAAAACTTTAAAGAAAATAGCACTAAGGAGGATTGAGAGTGAGTTAAAGAAGTGTTATATGAAGAGAAGCATATTGATGATTATCTTAAGGAATTCCATTATAGTACATATTTTTTTTTTGCATGTAAACAAACATAAGGTAATACAATGAAGCTGGACAGTGATGTTGCTACATTAGAGCCAATAAAAGACAAATACAGAGACAAATGGTACTTGCCTATCTTTTTTTTGCTTCAGAAAGAATGAGGTGCAAAGAGGTCTAAGTCCCTGTTAGTCATATGACTACATGCTTGAAAAAAGCTTCACAGAAATCAGTGCAATTCAATATAAGAACTAGAATCCATCTGCATGTATCAGCTTGCAGGACTGGGTTTTGAACAATTAATATAAATAGTAAAAAGTAAAGTTTCAATAGTCTAAGATATCTTCAGTAAACTAACTTATCTAACACTTATTTCTCTTGAAGCTATTTCAGAGCAACGGTTCCTAATTTATACCTTGTGGGGGAATACTGTGTATGATCCTGTGATGTTGCTCCCAGTCAGAGGGAACCAAAAGGTTAAAATTGAGCACAGTGGGATGGACACAATACAGGGCTGCTTTCAAAATACTGCTTTCACAGAATTGTTACTCAAGGACCAGTGATGGCTGGGAACTGCTGTTCTGCACATTTCATTTAAACTAAAAACAAACTTTTCAAGAGAACTCAAAGTCTGGCCAGTGAAAAATCCTGGACACTTTTGAAAATGTTACTCTACATTCCTGAATATAGTAAATGTGATAAATACACTACTTAGAATTGCAAAACATGTTTTTCAGTTTAGATCTATTAAACAGATTCATTTTTATTACACTGAAAAAATAACCTCAATCTTCTATTTTTCATGCTTTGTGGAAACAGAAGGGTTGAGCTGAGTTTATTTTTACAAATATTCTGCACTTGCAGGTGAAGTTTGACAGAATGTCTCAACTTACTTTCCATTTAATTTCTAGTAATTGCCAGTCTACGCCCTCTCCTGAATTAACAGCCTGGAGACATTCAAATTTCACATTCTGACTCAGTTGCACTCAGCTTTCAGTCTTTTTTTCCCCCTTCCTTGAAAACTTTGCTGTTGTGACTGGCAAACTGTATTTTGTTATTCATTTTATACAAATTAAATTCTAGATACCTGCTCTGAAATCTTCTTTCCTGACACAAATCACAGTCCCCAATGTTGTCATTGCTGATAATATTCTTTACCTTGATACACAAGTTTATATTCAATCTATGAGTTAAATTAAATGAGAGAGACTTGTACAGATTTTCATGAGTCTTTTTTTAATTCAGTGCTCTCAGCTGGACTCTGTGGATCTTCTGCAGTGCAGGAGCAGAGCAGTTATTCAAAATATCCCTTAGTGTCATATGTCCTGGATACCCTGGTTGGGAGACATGAGGAGAGCAAATAGAATAAAAAGTCCATGTTAAATTACACCAATGGGGTGGATGCAAGTAAATAATGATTGTGTTGCTCAAAGGTATTTATTTTTCTGCTATTGCTATGGTTATTAGCAAAACTCTTGCTGGTTTAAGATTGAGAGCCAGCTGGGCCTACAGTTAAGAATAATTGTTGTTGCTGTTCTGGGCAATGCCTTATGAATTCCTGCTGGGCTTATAATTATATTCAAAGTGCACTGGCCATGCAGGTTGCTTGATCCTTCTCAACATCTATGTAATTTCTTGGACTTGAATGCTGGGGTATGGATTGACGTAGAAGTCTGGTAAAAATCAGGTAAAAAATATGTTGCCTGAGTACAGTCTGGTTAGACTTGTTCTCCTCAGTTCTCCTCCTTGTTTTCCTTTGCTCTTTGCTCCCCTGGAAAAATCAGTGATTGTTGTGGGGAAAATACAGGGGCATACCACCTTCTTATGCAGAACAAGAAAGAGGGATATCTTAGTTCAGATCTGAGATCCCCTTTTACTCCTCTTGTCAGTGCCAGAATCCTGGCTTATGGTTTATTCTGTGTCTTAAAATTAGTGAGTGACAGTACCTGTGCTATTAAGTTTGAGGACAGATTCATGATATAGAAGACAGTAAGACCTTGTTTTCCACCACTGTCTGCCATTGACAGTGATGACAATGTGGGATTGCTCTGTGGTGCTGTAGAACTTAGCACAGAAGCCTGTTGTCTCCAGAGACTTGAGTTTCAACCCTAGGCTTTACTTGGGTTTTTGTCACCTGAAGATGTTATGCTGGTGAAACTGGTTGATCGGAAGAAACATCCGAACTAGAATCTTCAGACCTGTAAAAAGTCTTAGGGACAGCAGAATTGAGAAGCCTGTAGACCAACAATAGTATGCACAGAAACAGCTGAAAAAAGGAAGAATCTGGTTTATTACTGGGTTTAGTGTTTATTTTCACAAGCCCTTGATTCACTGATCTGCCTTTTAATAGTCCAGCTTCATATATGCAGCATCTGAGGCAATGTTACTGGTAACATTAAGTGGTACTGGGGAGAAGTACTAGATATGCTGAATTCTACCATTGGAGGCATTTCTTCTGAGGGATAGTACTTTGCCCGTGAGAGTCACCTCTTACAGCTTGGGCAATTAAAACCTAGACGTCTAAATCTTAGATTGCCGTATCAGACTCCTTCTGTTGGAAATAGGCCAGTTCATCTCCTAAAACAAGTCAGATGACTTACTTTAAATGCATACCAGTCTACGTGTATGAAGTTAGCTGATGTGAATCTCATCCTCAGTTTCATTTAATATGTGAACCTTTATCTCCCTCAAAAGTAAATCAGCATAGAAAGTCATTGTCTTCTCTTTTGTACCCTTAATGTCTTCACAAGTTGAAAACTGTTGATCGTCCTGTACTTCGAAACCTTGTTCTGTTTTAAAGGATAGGAAGTTATACTTTGAGGGATTGTTCTTTGTCTAAGGACAGTTCTGAGGTCTCAGGCAACCATTCTAAACTGGCCACCTATACGAATGCTTTGCATAACATCTTTGAGTTCAGAGGTGTCGTGGTTTAACCCCAGCCAGCAAAAATAAACTCCACGCAGCCGCTCGATCACCCCCCCACCCCGGTGGGATGGGGGAGAGAATCGGGAGGGCACAAGTAGGAAAGCTCCCGGGTTGAGATAAAAACAGTTTAATAATTGAAATAAAACTAAGTAGAACAGTAGTAATAACAATGAGAACAACAACAATAACAGAATACACAAAACATGCAATGCACAACGCAACCGCTCACCGACCGCGTGTCACGAACGGGGGGCGAGTCCCCCCCCCCCACCTGGTTTTTATACTGAGCATGATGTCACATGGTATAGAATACCCCATTGGCCAGCTGGGTCCACCACCCCGGCTGTGCTCCCCCCTCCCGGTGCAAGCATCACCCAGCAACAGCCAAAGCATCAATGGGCCATCAACGCTCCTTTCACACTGAACCCAAAACACAGCACACCCCGCAAGCTACTGGGAAGAAAGTTAACCCTGTCCCAGCTGGAACCAGGACAATATCCACCCCTTATTCTATACCATCTACATCATGCCCAGGTCTCACATTTTCCAATTAGTCACCGCTACTTTTCCCTGCCTTTTGATATATATACACACACAGAGATATCATTCCCTTAGTCCATGGGCCATCCCTCTAAAACGTCCGTTGAGTTCATTTAGTCCATGACTTCAGGTTCCACCTGTCAGAACATTCTTGCAGGGCAGGAGAGATGGTGTGTGGTGTTGGGCTCTTGCATGTGGAGGCCAATTCTGGGCGCTTGTCCGGTTCTATCATTGTTGCACCTTGCTCAGTTTCATCGGAGTTCATTCTACATTAATCTGGGTGATTCTTATTGTAATACTGTTAATATGGCATATGGTAACCAAAGAAGTGATGACATACAGTACTATGTAATAACTAACATCGTACAATACAGTTCATTAGCTATTTTCACCCAAAATTAAATCCCCTTGAGGTACACACCGGACTTCCCCATCCTTTCTCATCACCCACCAAGTGCACCCAGGTCCCTGAGCAAAAGCAATCCCACGGATGGGTTTTCCCTTGCCAGAGGCAGGAGTAACCCAGACCGTCTTCCCCAGCATATTTCTCATGTGCATGACAGGGACTTTATCCCCCTCTATAGCACGTAAGGGTTTGGATTGGGCAGGGCCAGCTCGAATGACAAATCCCCTAGTGTTGACTAACCAGGTGGCCTTTGCTAAATGTGTGTCCCAATGCTTGAATGTCCCACCGCCCATTGCCCTCAGTGTTGTCTTTAACAGCCCGTTGTATCGTTCGATTTTCCCGGAGGCTGGTGCATGGTAGGGGATGTGATAGACCCACTCAATGCCGTGCTCTTTGGCCCAGGTGTCTATGAGGGCGTTTCGGAAGTGAGTCCCGTTGTCTGACTCAATTCTTTCTGGGGTGCCATGTCGCCATAGGACTTGCTTTTCAAGGCCCAGGATGGTGTTCCAGGCGGTGGCATGGGGCACAGGATATGTTTCCAGCCATCCTGTGGTTACTTCTACCATGGTGAGCACATAGCGCTTGCCCTGTCGGGTTTGTGGGAGTGTGATATAATCAATCTGCCAAGCTTCCCCATATTTATACTTCAGCCATCGTCCTCCATACCAAAGAGGCTTTACTCGCTTGGCTTGCTTGATTGCAGTGCATGTTTCACATTCGTGGATAACTTGTGCAATAGCATCCATGGTCAAGTCCACCCCTCGATCACGAGCCCATCTATATGTTGCATCTCTTCCTTGGTGGCCTGAAGTGTCATGGGCCCACCGAGCTATAAATAATTCACCTTTATGTTGCCAGTCCAGATCTACCTGAGCTACTTCGATCTTGGCAGCCTGATCCACCTGCTGGTTGTTTTTGTGCTCTTCACTGGCCCGACTCTTGGGTACGGGAGCATCTACGTGACGTACTTTTACAGTCAGGTTCTCTACCCGGGCAGCAATATCTTGCCACAATGCGGCAGCCCAGATGGGTTTACCTCTGCGCTGCCAGTTGTTCTGCTTCCACTGCTGCAACCACCCCCACAGGGCATTTGCCACCATCCATGAGTCAGTATAGAGATAAAGCACTGGCCATTTTTCTCGTTCGGCAATGTCCAAGGCCAGCTGGATGGCTTTCACCTCTGCAAACTGACTCGATTCACCTTCTCCTTCAGCAGTTTCTGCAACTTGGCGTATAGGACTCCATACAGCAGCTTTCCATCTCTGATATTTTCCCACAAGGCGAAAGGACCCATCAGTGAACAGGGCATATTGCTTCTCGTTTTCTGGTAGTTTGTTATATGGTGGGGCCTCTTCAGCACGCGTCACCTCCTCCTCTGGGGGTATTCCAAAATCTTTGCCTTCTGGCCAGTTCGTGATCACCTCCAAGATTCCTGGGCGACTGGGGTTTCCTATTCAGGCCCGTTGTGTGATCAGCGCGACCCACTTACTCCACGTAGCATCAGTTGCATGATGTGTAGAGGGGACGCTCCCTTTGAACATCCAGCCCAGCACCGGCAGTCGGGGTGCCAGGAGGAGCTGTGCTTCAGTACCAACCACTTCTGAAGCAGCTTGAACCCCTTCATATGCTGCCAATATCTCCTTCTCAGCTGGAGTGTAGCGGGCCTCGGATCCTCTGTATCCCTGACTCCAGAACCCTAAGGGTCGACCTCGAGTGTCCCCTGGTGCTTTCTGCCAGAGGCTCCAGGTAGGACCATTCTCCCCGGCTGCGGTGTAGAGCACATTCTTCACATCTTGTCCTGCCCAGACTGGCCCAAGGGCTACTGCATGAACTATCTCCTGTTTAATTTGTTCAAATGCTTGTCGTTGCTCAGGGCCCCATTTGAAGTCGTTCTTCTTCCTGGTCACGTGATAGAGAGGGCTTACGATCTGACTGTAATTTGGAATATGCATTCTCCAAAAGCCCACAACGCCTAAGAAAGCTTGCGTTTCCTTTTTGTTAGTTGGTGGAGACATGGCTGTTATTTTATTGATCACATCCGTTGGGATCTGACGATGTCTATCTTGCCATTTTATTCCCAAAAACTGGATCTCCTGTGTAGGTCCCTTGACCTTACTTCGTTTTATTGCAAAGCCGGCCTTCAGAAGGATTTGAATTATTCTCTCTCCTTTCTCAAAAACTTCCTCTGCTGTGTTGCCCCACACGATGATGTCATCAATGTATTGCAGGTGTTCTGGAGCCTCACCCTGTTCCAGTGCAGTGTGGATCAGTCCATGGCAAATGGTAGGGCTGTGTTTCCACTCCTGGGGCAGTCGATTCCAGGTGTACTGGACGCCCCTCCAAGTAAAAGCAAACTGTGGCCTGCACTCTGCCGCCAAAGGGATGGAGAAGAAGGCATTAGCGATATCAATGGTGGCGTACCACTTGGCTGCCTTTGACTCCAGTTCATATTGAAGTTCCAGCATGTCCGGCACGGCAGCACTCGGTGGCGGCGTGACTTCATTCAGGCCACGGTAGTCTACTGTTAGCCTCCACTCTCCATTGGACTTTCGCACTGGCCATATGGGACTGTTGAAGGGTGAGCGAGTCTTACTGATCACTCCTTGGCTCTCCAGTCGACGAATCAGCTCATGGATGGGGATCAGGGAGTCTCGGTTGGTGCGGTATTGCTGCCGGTGCACTGTTGTGGTAGCAATTGGTACCTGTTGTTCTTGGACCTTCAACAACCCCACAACAGAAGGATCCTCTGAGAGACCGGGCAAGGTGGACAGCTGTTTAATTTCCTCCGTCTCCAGGGCAGCTATACCAAAAGCCCACTGGTACCCTTTTGGATCCTTGAAATACCCTCTCCTGAGGTAGTCTATGCCAAGGATGCACGGAGCCTCTGGGCCAGTCACAATGGGGTGCTTCTGCCACTCATTCCCGGTTAGGCTCACTTCGGCCTCCAGTACAGTTAACTCTTGGGATCCCCCTGTCACTCCAGAAATACAAAGGGGTTCTGCCCCTTTATAGCCTGATGGCATCAGGGTACATTGTGCACCGGTGTCTACGAGAGCCTTATATTCTTGTGGATCTGATGTGCCAGGCCATCGAATCCACACAGTCCAGTAAACCCGGTTGTCCCTTTCCTCCACCTGGCTAGAGGCAGGGCCCCTCTAGTCCTGGTCATCATATTCGCTATCCACTTCTTGTAAGTATGAGTCAGAAGTCCCTTTGTTAAGGTCGGAAGTGGAATCAGCCCTTCTACTCTGTCTGGGGGACTAACTGGAGACTGGAGCAGCAGTTTTCCTGGAAGAACCCCCTTTTGTGGTTGTTTTCCCTTGCAACTCATGTACCCGTGCCTGTAGGACTGAGGTAGGTTTTCCATCCCACTTCCTCATGTCCTCTCCGTGGTCATGCAGGTAAAACCACAGGGTGCCCCGGGGCGTGTACCCACGATGTCTCCTCTCTTGAGCAGAGGGACGCTTGCTCTTAATGGCTGAGACACTGACCCGTGCAGGTGGGGAGCAGGACATATCCTCTTTGAGTTGCTGGACCTCCTGAGACAGTTTCTCCACAGCAGAGACACAGGCCCGTAGGGAGGAAGAGAGACTTTCTTCATATTGCCGGAGTTGGCCAGCCAGTTCATCCACTGTTTGTTCCTCTCCATCTCTCCAGGTCATTATTGCCAATGAGTTTGCATGTGATGTTGGTGCGCTCCGTACAAACTTCCGCCACATGGGTCGGGTGCATTTGACTTCATCTGGGTCTTTGGATAACTGCTCGTTGTTCAGGTCATCATAAATCACTTCCAGCACAGCTAATTCTCTCAGGTACTGGATACCTCTCTCCATGGTGGTCCACTTGCCTGGGTGGCATATAACATCTTCCTTGAAGGGATACCTTTCCTTCACACCTGACAGGAGTCGCCTCCAGAGGCTGAGGACTTGTGTCCCTTGT
The DNA here is from genome assembly GCF_964195595.1 of Calonectris borealis. Taxonomy (NCBI): domain Eukaryota; kingdom Metazoa; phylum Chordata; class Aves; order Procellariiformes; family Procellariidae; genus Calonectris; species Calonectris borealis. The sequence goes on along the minus strand of NC_134313.1, from coordinate 30,399,881 downwards.
CCAATTGCTTTGTCAATGCCCCCTTCCCTAGAAAGGGATCCCAGCTGCTTGGCTTCCCTACCCTCTAATTCCAGGCTACTGGCCCCGTTATCCCAGCATCGGAGCAGCCAGGTAACAATGTGCTCGCCTGGACGACGGCTGAAGTCTTTTCGCATATCTCGCAGCTCACCCAGAGATAGGGGTCGGGTGGTCACCATCTCATTTACAGGTTCTGCCTCCTCCTCCTCCTGTTCTCGTGATGGCCCTGGTTCATCTTCATCCCTTACTAGACGAGCTGATTTTCTTGTGCATTTTCTTTTTTGTATAGGAGCGACTGATACCGGCATGGGTTGGTTCGCTGTCGCAGGGGGCGGAGTAGCTGCCGTGCCTGCCGTGGGGGGTGTGGGGGGTGAGGGAGCCGCTGTGCTTGCCGTGGGGGGTGGGGTAGCCACAGGGCCTGTTGCTTTGTCATCAGCTGCAGAGACGTTTCCTTCCCCTTGGGGGTTCTGAGTGGTGTTAAACAGGGCTCGGTAGGCGTGGGCCAGGCCCCAGCACATTGTAGTGATTTGCGTCTCCCTAGAATGGCCAGGGTGACAGCATACTTCTCCTAAATATTCTACTAATTTTTCAGGGTTCTGCACTTGTTCAGGGGTAAAGTTCCAGAACACTGGGGGTGCCCATCGCCCTAGGCATTTGCCCATGCTATCCCACTCGCCCTGCCACTCATAACTATCCAGCCTTGTGGCAGATCTCTGGATGACATTCTTAAATTGCTTACTAACCTTGGATAAAACCGCAACAATATTCCCAAGGAGTACCAATAGATGTATCTTAACTACCCAGGGTTGTCCAAGGTACTGGCAAGTTATTTTAACAAAGGAGATGAAGGTAGCGAGGGTGCCATTCTCTATTTCCTCCATAAAAAATCTCTCGGAGGAAAAGGTATAATTGCTAATGGTCTCCATGAGGTGGAGAAACGGCTTCATTACGAATCCCAAATACCAAATAACCCCCAATGCCAGCATTTTAGCAACAAATCTCCCAGGCAAAACATCATTAATCACCGCAGAGCACAACAGACTACAAAACCCAACTCCAATCTTTAACAGGTACAGTAAAAACAAGAGCATGGTGCAGAACAAATTAATATGTTACCAGATATAAATTCCTTAATATGCTCGAAATAATCTGTCGTTATCTCAACCCTTCGAGCCCCACGTTGGGCGCCAAAAAGGACTGTCGTGGTTTAACCCCAGCCAGCAAAAATAAACTCCACGCAGCCGCTCGATCACCCCCCCACCCCGGTGGGATGGGGGAGAGAATCGGGAGGGCACAAGTAGGAAAGCTCCCGGGTTGAGATAAAAACAGTTTAATAATTGAAATAAAACTAAGTAGAACAGTAGTAATAACAATGAGAACAACAACAATAACAGAATACACAAAACACGCAATGCACAACGCAACCGCTCACCGACCGCGTGTCACGAACGGGGGGCGAGCCCCCCCCCCACCTGGTTTTTATACTGAGCATGATGTCACGTGGTATAGAATACCCCATTGGCCAGCTGGGTCCACCACCCCGGCTGTGCTCCCCCCTCCCGGTGCAAGCATCACCCAGCAACAGCCAAAGCATCAATGGGCCATCAACGCTCCTTTCACACCGAACCCAAAACACAGCACACCCCGCAAGCTACTGGGAAGAAAGTTAACCCTGTCCCAGCTGGAACCAGGACAAGAGGGAAATGAGATGAATCTGAATGAAATGAGAGAAATCTGAGGATGGATGAGAAATCTGACAAAGGACAGTTCTTATGATTAAAGGTACCCTTCCACTTTGCAAGATACTTCAGAAGATCTTGAAAGAACAAGATGTCCTTCTCCAGCACCCTAGTAATCCTCATGGGAGATGGTGCAATGAGGTTAGTGTTTATGATGGTGGGCTCTCCAGAGCTTTTGGTCAAACAGGAGTGGCTATGAATGCTGGAAAGCTCGTATTTTCTCTGCTGCTGATTCAGCATGTGGTCTCCAGTGTATCATTTAAATGATTGTCTTTCTCCATTATAAAGGAAAAATGCTTGCGCTCTACCACAGAATAAAAAGAGGAAGCTTCTGGGCTCTGGTACCAACATGGTAAGATACCAACAGGAAAGAGTGGCAGAACTCAGCCATTAATGAACCTCAAATGCTTTAGAGGTTATGTAATAACCTGGATTTCTGTGTATTCATTTTAAAAAAGCATTTTGTGTATAATAAATATTTGTTAAACATAAGACAGATCATTAAGGTATCTGTGTGTTTTTGTTATCTTACCTGATGTTAGGTGTAGACTGGCCATGAACAAACTTGGATTGGCGATGACATGGAAGTTCTGGAATTGCCTCTGATCACAGGACTGGGGCAAAGAGACTAGCTGCTTTGTAGATGACGTTAAATACACTCATGATAGATGGCTGTGTTGACAGGGGACTGGACTCTGTGATGCAAGAGGTTCAACCAGGAGGCCTAAATTTATAATCCAGAATGGTTATACAAAAGGGAATACAGTCTCTACAGTAACGTGGTTTTTGTGCCATTATACCACGATGTAAAATGTTACCATTCTGATCTTGTTTAAAATCTCGCATGTAGGCATTTTGTAGATGTACAAATCTACAGGGTATAGCACGGTAGAGAATCTAAACCTCTGGGCCTAATTGCTGGTCTAATTCTATTGAATTTGATTACAGTACTCTGCTGTCTTTGCCAGGTGGATGCTTTAGAAGTGAATTGCCCTGGTTACTATCTTGGTTAAGTCTCCATATGACTCAGCAGCACCTGTTTCTTCAGCCACAGACAGAGATTAAGTTTGCTCTTTAGTAGATATAATTCAATTCTGGTGTAAGTGGGGGGCTATAAAAGCGATTGAGTTGAAGCTGTAACTTCTATACAGAACTTGGGCTTTGGATGTGATCTCATATCTAAGACCTTGTCATAGAGAATCTCGCCAGGAGGGCTCTGTATTTCTGACAGATTTTAAATTAGACTGCTTTTTGCCTTGCTATCTTGACTGACTTCTGATATTTTTCTTAGAGTAAGGGCAGTTCTTACAGAGTACACCATTTATATAAAACTTGTTCTAATGTCAAAAGCTTGTAACGACATATGGAATAACAAAAAAGGCAAATCTTGCCTTCAGTCAATACACTTCCATGATTCAGCCTTCTATTTTGAGAAGACCTTATCACAGCATTTGAAAAACACTCTGTGAAACCAGACTAATGTTCCAAAATGTTTTGTGTGTTCTGCTATTTCATGCTAAAAGCCAATTGTGAATGGCGCTTTTGAACTATTTATTTGTGGAAATGTATTTGTTGCATTTCTATACAAAAGAAAAAAACCTAACACCCTTATTGTTATTTCATTCTTCCTGACGGAAACTAATAGGTGAACAGGAATTCTTTGAGAACATGAAAATATCCAGGCATACAAACCTGTTGAATCAAGGCAATTACACAAGCCCCACATTATATTTCTCTTTTTGTCTGGTGACAACACAGGCTGAATTTTACATGGCGGGGATCTGATATAAGGCAGTGGAGTACATTAGCCAGTAGCAGTAGACGATCTATCCCACATGCTCTTTGTTGGGACTCTTTATGCCTTTCCCAGATTTGGAAAAGGAAATTTGTCTATGCACAAGGTTAGGGGTAGCCACAGACAGTGATCTTTGGTACCCAGGACATTTCTCCTGTTTTAATTTTGTTGTGTTCCTGGAGGAAATTACATTTGCTTCAGAACTGGCTTTCAAATTCCATCTTGGAAATATGCGAACGAACTGCCCATTGGAGATATGGTCTGAATGCAGAGAATCTAACAAAGACCTGTTTCTTTGCATTTCAAAACTAATGCTTCCCTGATTAGTGTCAGCCTCTTACACAGATATTTTTATCATCGAGACCCACTGCAGTTCATAAAGGAGTTATTATAAAGCTGAGAAAAGCAAGGGGTGTGTGTGTATGTGTGTAAATGTGCCACTATCAGAGGTGTTCAGCAGGTTAGTAGTATGGAGTAAAATCACTCCTTAATTGCAGTCTGACCCTGGTTTATGTGAGTATAACTACAGTGTGAATTTCTAAGACTCTCTGTAAGAGTGCCATGGTTGATTAACAACATTTCATAGACATGCAGTGCAATGAATGATACGTAGTTTCTTATGGTCATTCACTACACCTGCTAGAGAATTTAATTTTTCTACCTTTTTTTTCCCCTCACATGTCTATTCTTTTTTCCACATTATCACTCTATACTCTAATTTAAAAAACTACAATAGTGTAATAGCAAGGAAGAGTAGTTTCATTACTAGTTTGGAGACACTTAGGCAAGGTCTGGCCATACCATAAAAAATAATAGATTATAACATATATTTATTTAAGGTAATGTTGGGTATGTGCTTGTCATAGGAAGTTTCATAAAGAAAAAAAATATCTCTTCCCAAATTCCAACAGTTAACAAAGCTGTAAAGGATTCACAATGAATAATTTATAAGTCAAAATAACTACAATTTTAAGATGTGAAATGAGACTTCATTGGTCTCATAAAATTTTGTGTCCCAAGGGTTTTTCATTATGCTTAAACTACACGATTACCATATGCATAAAAACCTGATATTCATTACATTAAAGAACTTTTTTAAGAAAGAATTTATTTTTCAACATATCTTTCATCTACATGAGCGCATTTGACACTTAGTTCACTCTATTACAATGTAGTAAGATTGGAATGTACCTCTTAATCTTTTTTCATTTTTTTTTTTAAATAGTCTCTCTATTATTTAGGCTAAACCATTAGACTTTAAATGAAGTATCTTCAGAAATCTCATGAATGGGACTTTAAGCCTTAATACTTTTTCTGATAGAAAAATTTCTTTCGTGCATTGTTTTTATAATGTTGGAAAAGCTTCTAAGTGAACATAAAACATTTTCAGTCTTTTACAACGAAACACTTCAATTTTGTTCTTAAAATAACACTTAGTCAGCTTCAACCCTCTTCTGACAACTATTCCTGTGTATTATACCTTGCAGCTATCTTTGATGAACAAACCCAGGAAAAGGATCCTTAGTTATAAATTCACCTTTCTTTCTAGTCAAGCACATCTGTAAAATTTCACTGTCTACTGGCATTCTGTTTTCCATTATTTGTAAGTGCCTTCTTGATCTCTACCGCCATGCACAGCAGAGTAGCAACAAATTTGAAAAGATGGATTCCATTTTTGTAGCAAAAAGTGTTTGTTGAACAAATTGTCATGAACAAATTCTGCTGTTTGTTTAGTTGCTGGCTCAGAGTATCATGACAAGAAAGGAACACTGTCAAGTTGGATCTAATTAGCCCAATAAAAACCTGGAACTTGAAATACTAAGAAATTATATTTTTTAAAAAAATCCATACAAGCAAAATTGCAATGTATTTTCCCAGCAATCTTTTCATGTCCACAGTAAATTAAAGTGAAGGTTGGCATAGAATAATATGTGCCTATTCCAACGCTTGATAACCCTTTCAGTGAAGAAACTTTTCCTAATATCCAATCTAAACGTCCCCTGGTGCAACTTGAGGACATTTCTTCTAGTGCTATCATTTGTTACTTAGGAAAAGCGACTGACTCCCACCTCGCTACAACCTCCTTTCAGGTAGTTGTAGAGCACGATGAGGTCTCCCCTCAGCCTCCTTTTCTCCAGGCTAAACAATCCCAGTTCCCTCAGCCGCTCCTCATAAGACTTGTGCTCTACATCCTTCACCAGCTATATTGCTCTTCTTTGGACACGCTTCAGCACCTCAATGCCTTCCTTGTAGTGAGGAGCCCAAAACTGAACACAGTATTTCGAGGTACGGCCTTACCAGTGCCGAGTACAGGGGGACGATCACTTCCCTACTCCTGCTGGCCACACTCTTTCTGATACAAGCAAGGATGCTGTTGGCCTTCTTGGCCACCTGGGCACACTGCTGGCTCATGTTCAGTCGTCTATCGACCAACACCCCCAGGTCCTTTTCCGCCAGCCGTTCTTCCCCAAGACTGTAGTAGGGTTGCATGGGGTTGTGACCCAAGTGCAGGACCCAGAATTTAGCCTTGTTAAACCTCATACAATTGGTCTTGGCCCATCAATCCAGCCTGTCCAGATCCCTCTGCAGAGCCTTCCTACCCTCAAGCATCAGCGCTCCCGCCCAACTGGATGTTGACTGCAAAGTTACTGAGGGAGCACTCAATCCCCTCATCCAGATCATTGATAAAGATATTAAACAGAACTACCCCCAATACTGAGCCCTGGGGAACACCACTTGTGACCTGCTGCCAACAGGATTTAACTCCATTCACCACATCTCTTTGGACCTGGCCACCCAACCAGTTTTTTACTCAGCGAAGAGTATGCCTGTCCAAGCCATGAGCAGCCAGTTTCTCCAGAATGTTGTGGAAAACGTTGTCAAAGGCTTTGCTAAAGTCCAGGTAAATCCACAGCCTTTCCTTTATCCACTAGGCAGGTCACCTTTTCATAGGAGGAGATCAGGTTAGTCAAGCAGGACCTGCCTTTCATAAACCCATACTGACTGGGCCTGATCACCTGGTGGTCCTGTACGTGCCGTGTGATGGCACTCAAGATGATCTGCTCCATAACCTTCCCTGGCGTCGATGTCAGGCTGTAGTTCCCTAGATCCTCCTTCCGGCCCTTCTTGTAGATGGGCGTCACATTTGCTACCCACCAGTCAACTGGGACCTCCCCTGTTAGCCAGGACAGCTGATAAATGATTGAAAGTGTCCTGGTGAGCACTGCCGCCAGCTCCCTCAGTACACTTGGGTGGATCCCATCCGGCCCCATAGACCTGTGTGTGTCTAAGTGGTGTAGCAGATCACAAACCATTTCCCCTTGGATTATGGGGGCTTAATTCTGCTCCCCTTCCCCGTCTTCTCAAGGGGCTGAGTACCCCGAGAAGAAGTGGTCTTACTCTTAAAGACTGAGGCAAAGATGGCATTAAGTACCTCAGGCTTTGTCACTGTGTTTCCCCCTGCATCCAATAAAGGATGGAGATTCTCCTTAGACCTCCTTTTGTTGCTAATGTATTTATAGAAACATTTTTTATTGTTTTTTACGGCAGTAGGTAGATTAAGTTCTCGTTAGGCTTTGGCCCTTTTAATTTTCTGCCTGCATAACCTCATGGCATCCTTGTAGTCCTCCCGAGTTGGCTGCCCCTTCTTCCAAAGATCATAAACTCTTTTTTTTTTCCCCTGCGTTCCAACCAAAGCTCTCTATTCAGCCAGGCCAGTCTTCTTCCCCTTCAGCTCATCTTTCGGTACATGGGGACGGCCTGCTCTTGTGCCTTTAAGATTATCTTCTTGACCAATGTGCAGCCTTCCTGGACTCCTTTGCCCTTCAGGACTGCCTCCCAAGGGACTCTGTCAACCAGGGTTCTAAACAGACCTGTGGAAAAATGCTATACATTCTAAAGTTAGTGAATATGAATTTCACTTCATATGTTTCTGCCACCTCTCTGTTAGTTCTAGCTCTGGGCTCTGTCAGGTGAAAATGGGGAAAGAGAACGTGTTCTAAATGCAGGAAAAGGTGAGACAGCTTTCCAGCATTTCCAGTTTTCTCAGGAAATGTCATCTTGTTTAGCCTAATGTGTTTTGTAAACCATATTTACAAGAGCCTAAGCCTTCTTATTCAAAAAGAAGGAAATTAGGCTCCTAATTTAGATTTACGAGTTCCATTCCTGAAACTTGGTTCTTAAATGTTTCATTTCATTTTATGAACTGTTGCTCCTTGTAATCCCTCTATAGTTTTTGATCCTACTTCAGTACTTCTTGAATACTGTTTGTGCTGTTTTTGTCTGGGGTAGAGTTAATTTTCTTCACAGTAGCTAGTATGGGGCTGTGTTTTGGATTTGTGCTGAAAACAGTGTTGATAACACAGGGATGTTTTCGTTACTGCTGAGCAGCGCTTACACAGAGTCAAGGCCTTTTCTGCTTCTCACACCACCCCACCAGCGAGCAGGCTGGGGGTGCACAAGAAGTTGGGAGGGGACACAGCCGGGACAGCTGACCCCAACTGACCAAAAGGATATTCCATACCATATGACGTCATGCTCAGCATATAAAGCTGGGGGAAGAAGAAGGAAGAGGGGGATGTTCAGAGTTATGGCGTTTTGTCTTCCCAAGTAACCGTTACGCGTGATGGAGCCCTGCTTTCCTGGAGATGGCTGAATGCCTGCCTGCCAATGGGAAATAGTGAATGAATTCCTTGTTTTGCTTTGCTTGCGTGCGTGGCTTTTGCTTTATCTATTAAAGTGTCTTTATCTCAACTCACAAGTTTTCTTACTTTTACTCTTTGGATTCTCTCCCCCACCCCACTGAGGGGAAGTGAGTGAGCAGGTGTGTGGCGCTTAGTTGCCGGCTGGGGATAAACCACGACACTGCTTCAGGTATTCCCTGTGATGTTACACTGTCCTAGGATTCTATCTACTAGACTATTTGAAGTCAGATATATCGAGGACTCTGAATTTGCTTAGTCTCATCCTGGGTCAGAAAGTCTTTTAACTCCACATCTGTAAAATTTGGTCTGCCATTTGTGACAAGTGTTGTTGTAAAGTGTTGTAAACTTTTGCGAGTGTTTCACACGTGCCCACAGAGCTGTCTGAGGTCATTGTATGCACTTAGTGTTACTTGGCAGTAGCATTATCATGAGTAAAACATTTTTTCACTGCATGGGATTGCAAGTTTGTAGGGTTTGTATGGTTGACAAGCTGCAGCTGTGTGGAGAACTCTGGAGCAGAGACTTATACCATCCTGCAGATGGGGAGTGTCCAAATAGAAGACTTTTGAACAAGATCTTTCCCCTATGCCATAGTTAGGTACACCTGATGTGTAGGCACTTGTGCTATTCATGACTGGATTCTCTTGCTCAGTGCACACCAAGATTGCAGGAGCTTGGATGACTGGAACCGCTGGTGTCCCATCAGTGATGATTGCTCTGCTCTGTACCATGGGCTCCAAATTGGTAGGATTGTCTTCCATTACAATGTTTTAACTAGCCCTGGAGGATATACAGGGATGGGATCACATCTTCCCTAACCCAATTTCTGTCTTGTGAAATTTCACTATTGCTCATTGTTTTAAAAGTAACAGTTTCTCTTGAAAGCTCCTTAAAAACAGATGGTTCTGGTACCTCTTTGTCAAGAAAAGTCTGTCCAGTAGAAGATGGATAAATTCATGCTTTTTTAGACCATTTAATTCACATGCTGATAATATTCAACCCCAGTGTGCAACTGGACAGCTGTTTTGGCTGCCATAGTCTTCTTATGGAAGAATAATACCAAAGTCATGTAATCTCTCCAAAGCATCACATAAAAATCTCATTTTTTATATATATTTTCTAATTCTTACAAAACTTTTATTTCTCAAAGCAAGAGTAATTTTATTCATTCTTACTCTCTGACCGGGAAACTGGCAATATCTGCAGCATCTTTTGCATTATGAGACAAGTCTATGTCTGACATACAAAGCATTACATAAAAGGTTTAATTTTTTTCTTGCCAAATGAACAAATAGTTCCAAGTAGCTTTTTAGGCTCCCCAGATATTCATATTATAAAGATATCCTTCCCCAGGAGATAATGAAAGGCTTGGAAATAGCCTGAAACACTTGAGAGAAATGTAATAATTAATGATAAATAAATATAGTCATAGCTTAGGTGTTTTGTATAGTATTAAGTTGTTTTCTTTTGCTGTGATTGTGCCTCTGAATGAATTTCCTATCTATCCGTAGCTGGCATACACCATTTTTTGGACTCATGAAATGCACTTTCTTTAAACCATGTCCTAGATGTCTCTATCTCTTGAAGTTAGCTCTCTGGGGTGGACAGCTGTTCAGCTTGTTTCTGCTTAGGATGAGAATGTCATCTATCTTTTATATTTTACAAGGGATACTTTTCAAAAAATTTTCTCTCTCTGAAAATTTTCAGGTGCTGTTAGTATTCCATATGCCACTCTAGTACTGATATACCCTTGTGAGATTTGAGGCCAATATGATTTAAACCTGTGAAAACTTTATGCATAGACTTTACTTTGATAAAATATAAAAAGCAGCTTGTATTTTCAGGACAGACACCATCCTGAGAAGACATGAATTTGTTGCTGTTATTTCCCTTATTCTTTTCAGTCAGAAATCCAGATCATGTTAGGAAATGCTGAAAACACCAACATTAACAGACATGTTAAAAACTTGCAGAGAAAATGCATTTATTAAAGTATTTTTTTTTATAACAAACTACTACTACTGAGTGTGGATCACTAAAATTAGCTAGAAGGTGAAGGTGTATTTTCCAAGAATGTATCCTAGCTATGTTTCAGATTTTGTATTCTCAAAAGATTCCTTAATCTATAGTTGCTTAATTGACTTTTTGAAATGATGAAACTTCTCAGTATGACTCAATGGAACAATCTTTAAGCCATAGGAGGATTTGGATTTGTGGTTGTTCGTTGTTTTTTTTTTTTTTTTTTTGAAAACACTTGCATTTACTTGATTAATCCAAAGCTACAAAGGTGGTCCCTGAGGCAGACTAGATGGAAAAATGTACACTGCAAAAGCAAAGGAGCATGCAGGATCCCTTGCCCTGTAGCATCAGACTCACGGTTTGATTATCTACTAAATTTATTTATGAAATTATGAACATAGTCTTCCTTGTGACCTTACCTTGAAACTGTAGTCTATCTTTGACTAAGATAGTTAGTTACTTTACTAGATAATTAGCATAGTAACATGCTTGCATAACTGCACTTGCTTGCTAAATTTTAATAATAGTTATTAAAAGTGGCTAGAACAGGCTTATTCTGTCAAATTGCAACATGAGTCACAAGCACAAGAATACTGGTAAATTTGTGAAATATATTTGTACATTTTTAGGACCTCCTTTCAGATTATACCATAGTGTTTTGGGATTCATAGTGATAAGGTATTTGTGATCTTCTGAAATGCTAGCAAAATGTCCAGGATATTTTCATGTCGCTGACACAGTGAAAAAGATCCTTGAGGCCTGAAACTGAATGAGCTGAAAACTCAGTACCTAATTCTATTTCCTCTAGATTTCCCCTCTACTCCTCTCGCATTAATTTATGAGATTTAGACCTTCTTTTTTAAGCAGTACATACTCGTATACCTTCCTACTTCACAGGGTAAAATGTCCTGCATTATCATCTTTACCCATGTAGGAGCTCTGTCTTCCTGGCCATGAGATACTACAGAAATAAAAAAACGAACATTTCTGGTTTGAGGCTATTACGATGTTTGCGCATGTCAGACTTACGAACAAAGGCAGTATGAAAACCTCTAGAGGAAACACTCCTAATGAACCAGTCTGTCCAGCAAACTTCATCTTTTGTTGGATCAACTTAATTATGCTGACTTTCATAAGGCACCCCCCTCCAAAGCCCCAGAAGATCTGCCCCCCTAGAGAAAACCTATCAGGTTTCTTCCACTCTTCTACTAATTTCACTTACAATCAGCTGCTTTGGACTAAGTTCCCCTCTGATAGCAATAGCTTTGGGCTTCTATTAAACATAACTTGCACAATTCTGTAATACATACCTTGTAGAGCAATGAATAAAGAAAAATTATATCTCTTCAGCTCTATAACTGCACTGTGTTTCTTCACCCTCCGCTGAAACTATTTTCTACAAATTAATGTTCATCTTTGGTATATAGGATATTTTATAATTCAAAATAGTTAAAGAAAACCCCTAAACTTTCTAAAATAATCTATATTTTAGTGTCTCTGACATCAAAGATTCTTTCTTATTCATCCATAGCAACCTCATTTGGGAAAGAATATATTAGATTTTAATTATGCCGTTCCTCAACCAACGTCCCAACCTTTCCATAAATTGAGACTCCTATGGCTTGAATCTCAATCAAAATGTTGAGACTGAAAAATACTTGCTGATTTTTACTTGGATTGTGATATTTAAGCTTCCTAGGTGCACCATTTTTTAACAAAAGCTTGTCTGGAGGTGCACAGAAATACTTTACTTTTAATAAGACCAAACACCTCAGTTTGGTTTCATGTCTGGTTAAGGTCCAGAGCTTAAGTATGTCTCTGTCTGTCTCCCCTGACACAGATATAGTAAGCATTATCAGTGTGTGCCAAATGTATCAATCTGGACAAGATTTAAATATGGCAGCTGCTTTCTTTTGAGGTATGTCACTAGGGATATCACTTCTTATATACAGGAGATCAGAGTATAAAGCATGCATTCAGGTCAAAGAAGATTGAACTTCAGTTCCTCCTGGTCAGGAGATTCAAAATCAAATTTCCTGTGAGTTTACCTTATCCATTAGGTTATGGGATGGGGAATATATGTTTTCTATTCCATAATAAAATAAAGAAAATAAAGGATCGTTAAGATGAAAAGACTAAATGAAAGTGCCATCCTCCACTTCTTTTTTTTGTGTAACACAAATTCAATTTTGTAAAGACAAATTCAAGTCTGTTCTTCAAAATTTGTTTAGTCATTTACATCAGTTATCTGGTAAATACTATGAAAAAATTTATGCAGCTCTAAGTGTATGTGTAAGTACATTATCATTAAGCCTGTGTCAAAAAGGGGAACCATTTTCTTTAGGCTTTAAAAGAAAAGCATTTTCTGTTTCTAATATCCTAGAAGATGTCCAGTGAATGATGCTGGGCTGTGGATCGGGAGGAGATGCTCCATGATAACATTGGAAATCTTTAAGTCCTTTGAAATGAAACGTAGGAGGGAGAAGAGAGAGCCTGGTTCCACCCTGCAATGGTGTGAGGAAACTATTTGACTTCATTAGCGGTGTGTTCAGGAGTATCACAGAAGAATATAATTTTTTAGGATGAAGTCTAATTAAGGGATGTGTTATGATGAAGAAATTTTGGGTGATGTTTAGTGGATTACACATAATAAAGACTAAGGGGTGGGGGAAAAAAAAAAAAGATACACATGGGAGAATAAGGCTCCAGTCATTAGCAATGCATGATTGGTACTTCGATGGAAGTTATGGGAATCTCACATTAATTGGCCCGATTATGATCTTAGCTTCTCTGCTATAATTGTTTACTTTGACAGAACTACTCTTTGTTCAGAGACAAGAGAGATCAGAGCTAAGACTCTTGTGTGAGTAGGGATTAGTGATGTGTGGAGATTACAAGAACAGACAAATATTTTATTAGCTGAATAGTACCTAGAAATTTAGGAAGTTTAGGCAGTTTTGCTAAGTAAACTGGGGAACATCAGTGCTGCTCCATGTCAGGTGCAGTGTGGTTCCTGCCCTGCTCCCATAGCTGTCTGCAGCAAAGGCCAGCAATTCTGCAGGATTTTATTTATTAACCTCTGTCTTATTCTTTGAGTATTTATGTGTTAGGTGCTTTTACGGGGTAGCAAAGAGCCACATTTCTCCTCAGTTTTTCCCTGAGATACTACTTTTTATATTGAATTTTTCCACACTGAGATTTAGGAAATTCCCATCTCCCCTGCCATGCCTTGTTACAAGCAGCAGCTTTCCTTGCCGGTCTTTCATCCCTGGGGATGTTTGCATCTGTACAGAGCCTGGCTGTGCAGCTCAGAGACGGGAAAACTTGTTACAACTTGGTAATCGGGGGAAGCAGGAGGAGATGATACAGGATATTTTACAAAATTGCCAACTCTATACGGAGGAATGCCTTGTTTATTCAGTCATGTTACATGTAACAGGATTCAAAATAAAATAGATCTAGGACCATAGATTTAAAAAAATGAATCAAACTTATTAAAAAATTCATAAAATAAATTATTAAAATTTATTTAACAATAAAATTCTCCCTAGCAATTTCAGCATCTAAACTGGCCTTCAAACCTGGCTAACTGGCCAAAAAAATAATTTAGAAATTGGTGCATCCTTGGGAGCTCTTGGAGCTGCAGTTCTCCTGCTCGTGTTTTGGAAGATGTTTATTGGAGTCATTCAGGTTAGGGTTTCGGGCAAGACTTTTCTCCTTCGGTCCCAGATGAAATTATCTGCACTTCTCTTTCCTGTTTTTTGCCTGGCTATCATTTCCTGTGAATTAGCACTAGGATATCATCTTCCAATACAGGGAACCAAGTCCTTTCCTTTCTCTCTTCTTAAGTCTCTTGATTAATATCTATGGACTTTAATTAGCACATTCCTGGCTTCAGGCTTCTTTCTTCTGTTACTGACTTCCGAGAAGAAACTGATAAAATAGTGTTATGAGGAATATTTATTCCTCACGGTTTTCTTACTGGATGTATAATTATTATTTTTTCTGTAAGCTTTATGTAAATATTAAACACGAGATAGCAGATGGTGAAAACGGGAATAGGTTGCTCTGAATAACAATCCCCCACCTTCCACTCCTGTAGTTCTAGGGGGAACCTCATGGGGCGCTGCCTATTGCAGTACCAAAGCAGAAACTACATGTCGAGACACTGATTCTCATTAGCTACCAGTTTGTAACTGTGAGATGTTCTATCTGTCAAAAGAAAATGCTTTAGAATAACACCAGGTAATAAAACTTATGGGATTTTATTTACTTGTTTCTGCATTTGTAATTGGAAGGGTGTGCTCTCCTTCATCTCTTTCCTCGGAGTACTCTACTAGGTGCTCGGCGTTCTCTTTGACTGACTCCCTCTGCTGGAGCTGGAATATATAAGTGCTTCAGACTTGTTTCTTGAGAAATCTCTGTCAAAAATAGAAGTGTTTTGATCATTTCTATGATTGAAGTATGGAATTGAAATAAAAAATTCAGCGACTTAATTTGTGTTGACACTGATCATCCTTTTTCAGAACCATACAGACAGTGCTAAATCTGAAACCGATTCCAGGAGCATGAAGCAAAAGACAAAGAGGTCTTTGATCCTTTTGAAGATTTAAACAGGGAATGGCTATCACAACTTGTATTTTTACTTATGAACTCTTCATCATGTGAAGATTTTATATCTTGTATAGCAGCAAAATGTCAGTTTTTTTTCAACAGCTTAATAACGGATCTTTTTAAAATTCATTTGTCCTAGTACTACTGTTCCTCTTTGTCTCCCATATCTTTATTCTGAGTCTTTTGACTTTCTTCTTTGGACGCAGTGTTCTAGCCTACCTTGGACCTTTCTGACCACGCTATCTATGATTCAGTTCTAGTGATTTAGCAGAGTGCCATCAAGAAATACCAGGATGTTAAAATTTGATTTATATGTGACCGACCCAGTTTTGAAGGCCTGCTTCTGCTTGTGGTGTTTCCACAGATATTTGCCCTTACTTGAAGAATGCCCTAGGCACAGGTTATTCTTTGGAAGTGTGCCACTGTGCAACAGTCAGTGCCTTCTAGGCTAAGAAAAGAGACTTCAAAAGAGAATTTTGCAGGATTTGCAAATGCAGTTATGTTTCAACACCCCTCCAGAACTTCCCCCAGGCTCAAATCCTGCTCCCTGCTGTATGCTTTCTGCAATGCTGCAGGTTCTGACATCTCAGCCTGTGGTCAGAGCCTGGATCTTCTCCCTGCTCAGAGTCCTCACTGCACATCCACTGCTGTCACGTTAAGCAATGTGTGTGAGATAAAGGGCTCTGGCCCCAACACTGACACTGTGGCCTCTTACACCCCAGGCCAGTTGAGGACTGCAGCATAAATAACCAGATTGATGCTTTCCTAACACAAGCTAAATATCTAAGTGCTGAAAGTGAGCATTCAATATCCTAGCCAAACTGAGGTCTAGATGTTATGGAGGACTGAAGACACTTGTGCCGAAAGAAATACTTCTAGGAATCTGAGTCAGCAGTTCCTTTTGAGAAAATAATTTATCTCTAATCAAATTCTTTAGAACGCTTGAAAAATAACTAGGAAGCTATTAAACAATTTAGGTGATTTGTCAACTTTAAAATCACATTCCTGCTTATGTTGTTCTTTGTTTTTTACAAGTAACAGCATGTTTTTTTATAATCAAGGGAACAAGAAAATAATTATCTTTTACCTCTTCTGAATTCATTATACATTTGTGGCACATTGATAGGTTCTCCATGATCACTTTTCCTCGATATTTGTTCAGATCATTGAAATAGAAGTGGGAAAGATAGAGGAACTTCTACATTAGGAGAAAAGGCAAATGAAACCAAAACAAAAACTAAAATGACTCTTGGCTCTTTTTTTTTTGTTTCATTTGAAATGAAGGATTTGTCAAGGTCAGATTCCTGTGATGTCTTATTTCTTCAAATAATCTGAAAGACTTTTATGACCATTAAAGAAATAGTAAATGAATGTGCAATTCAAGTTTGTACAAGAGATACATATGTTTTACTCTGTATGATGTGTGTTTATTTTCATAAAGACTAATGTTTTACATAAAACTTTAAAA
This sequence comes from Calonectris borealis, assembly GCF_964195595.1. NCBI lineage: Eukaryota > Metazoa > Chordata > Aves > Procellariiformes > Procellariidae > Calonectris > Calonectris borealis. The sequence continues at coordinate 30,383,525 of NC_134313.1, read as the reverse complement.
AATCTGCATGTGCTACAAAGTCAGCTTTTTATCAGAAGCTTTAGCAAAAAGGGATTTAGTCGCTTCGGTTTCAGATGGAATAGCAGCAGCTATTGCTGCATTGATTCATTCAAATGCACAAAACCAGTCCTAGTAAAAACCATATTCCTATTCCTTCTGCATATGCAGGACCATGATTCAAGTCGGAAGGGACCTCAGGGATTCTCTAGTCCATCCAACCTCCTATTTAAAGCAGTGTCATGGAGAAAAAGATCCTTCTTATCTCCAGTCTGAACCTCCTTTTTTCAATTTATGCCCACTGTCTTTCATCCTCCTTCCATGCACAGTGGTGAAGCACAATGCTTGCACAGGGATGTCACTGACTGGAAGGATCATATCTGAAACCTTTTCACCTAAAATAATCCACCACTAGTGCTTCAGCTAAGCTGTTGCACCTGCTTGTTTCAAGGCTGTAGTAGGCTCCTTGCTGTCCTTAAAATGGAGCAGCAGGCAGGGTTACCCTGGCTGCAGAGAAGAATGCTGAGGGAGCAGAATTTGTTCTTATGAGCTGAAGCACTGTGGCACTTTTAAATAATCAGGTTAAGACTTCTGTGTGTCTGGTGAACAAAACTTCCATCCAGTTCAACAGCAATAGAAGAAATGAGATTTCACTCTACAACATGTTTTTTTTTTTAATGCTGTCAAATGGCTGCTGCTCTTTTTTGGGTCAAACATCATCTTGTACAAGCAGGACAATTATTCCATCCATTCTTGTTTGGAAGCCCCATGAAAATCTCTGAACAGTGAAGAATATGAGCTCTAATACTGATAGTTTTCCATCTGTCACATTGACTTGCTAAGAAGGATTAGAAAATAAAACTAATTTACCAGAATTAAAATGAATTAAGTAATGAATGACAGTAAATTATGGATAAAAACAGGGAACACTGCAACTCTGAGAAGCAAATAAACAGTTTTATTTTTAAATGCATTTGCCTTCAAAATGAGGATGAACTTTATGTTGCCAGCCTTTGCAAAGGTTTTATTTTGGGCATTTCTTCTCCTAGTTGAAATAGTTATGACATTTACACCTTGATGACACATATCTCTAGCACTCGTCCGATATCCTTTAGTGTGGCCCAATTATTTTCAGTGATGAGTCAGGGGCGACTGAATGTGTTGTGTACATCCAAAGGCTATACTAATACTGCTTCATTAGGCACGAGCTGTTTGCCCAGGGACACTCAAAGCAGTTAAGCATCTGGGCAAATTTAGACTTTTATGTTTTCAAAACTTTTTCTTTAAATATTTTACATCTCTCCCCACCCTTCTCCCAGTCTTATCAGAACACACTCTTCTATCTTTCAGTCCCATAGTGCAGAATAGATGTTAGCATATTCAGAATATGGGTCCACTTGAACGGATTTTTACAAAGTGACTTGAACACTGAAGGATATGCAATGTTGTTTTAAAAGGAGACACATATTCATCCCATGTGCAAAGCCTGTTTTGGTAAAGTAAATGTTTTATCAAGTGATAAAGTTTTATGGGCCAGCCTCTGAAAGCTAGAGGCAACACCCCTATACTGTTATTTTTGTATAGGCTTGAATTAAGCATGAGCACACAAATTCCTTGCGTGTGAGTGTGTGTATGCAGAGCTCGGGTGCAGCAGTGCTTAGAAGAGGGGTGCACACGAGAATTGTTATTCCTACACCACCTGCCCAAGAACATGCAGGGGAATTGTTGCCCATTGATAAAAATGAGCCCTGTGTGTGTGTGCTCACCGAGGTATGGCTTGCATGCATTGCGCAGGAACTTTGTGTATTAGGAGTACTGCTTATATTTGAATTTGGTATTGTTGAAACTGATTTGGCACCAAATGAAGGACTCTGCCCTTTTGAGATTCTATCTAGCCATTTTTTCCATGATTACCATAAAACTCTAACTCTGAGGACTTAGTATACTGTCCCTAAAATGCACAAAAGAGTTTTTGTATATCTATCTCTTCACCAAAATTTGTTTTTTTTGTTTGAGTGCTCTATTTTAGGGTCGTTATGGGAGCTTTGAATTTAAAATAGAACTTCAGTGCCCAGGTGAGTATGGTTCTTCCAGTTCGACCTTCACAGGGGAACCCATAATATTCTTATTTTAAGGAGGAAACTTTCCTTCTGTTCTGTACATATCTCTCTTTTCTGAGCTCTTCAGGCCTCTATAGCCCCACTCCATTCTGTATAAATAGTGTGGCCAGCAGGAGTAGGGAGGTGATCGTGCCCCTGTACTCGGCATTGGTGAGGCCGCACCTCGAATCCTGTGTTCAGTTTTGGGCCCCTCACTACCAGAAGGACATGGAGGTGCTGGAGTGTATCCAGAGAAGGGCAACGAAGCTGCTGAAGGGCCTGGAGCACAAGTCTTATGAGGAGCGGCTGAGGGAACTGGGGTTATTTAGTCTGGAGAAGAGGAGGCTGAGGGGAGACCTTATCACACTCTACAACTACCTGAAAGGAGGTTGTAGCGAGGTGGGTGTTGGTCTCTTCTCCCAAGTAACTAGCAATAAGACAAGAGGAAATGGCCTCAAGTTGCGCCAAGGGAGGTTTAGATTGGACATTAGGAGAAATTTCTTTACTGAAAGAGTGGTCAGGCCTTGGAACAGGCTGCCCAGGGAAGTGGTTGAGTCACCATCCCTGGAAGTATTTAAAAGATGTGTAGATGAGGCGCTTAGGGACATGGTTTGGTGGGCATGGTTGTGTTGGGTTGACAGTTGGACTCGATGATCTTAGAGGTCTTTTCCAACCTTAATGATTCTATGATTCTATGATTCTATGATTCATTCATCTATCATCATCCTTAAATGTTTCAGCTGAAGATAGCATAGGAGATCCTGCTTACTGAGATGACATATCACTTTCTCTGGAGACTTCCTGAGTTCTGAGATTCCCTCTATTTTCTGTCACATAACCTCAAATCAGCCCTTCATGGTGACTTTCTGGACATATATTAGGGCTTGTTGGGTTTTCTTAGGCTTTTGAAAAGAGAGACGTTTGTGCAGAGTATTTTTCTTTGGTTGTTTATTCATTGTTTTTATCTTCAAAGGGGTAAGACTGATGTGTTTCTTTTTCTGTATTATTTGTGGCTTAAATACTGATGAGATATTTTGGTTACTTCTTTAAGCATCTTCATATAGAAGTAACATGTAAATTAAATTTTCTGATTCAGGAAAAGTAATTTAAAATAGTTTGTATGGAATAAGTAAACTAATGGAACAAAAATATAGAGCATAGTAACTGTATTGCTGTAGGATTTTTATGACGAGGAACGGAGTAGGCAAATATGACATACTTGTATAATCAGTCATTTAAAGTATTTATTATAATTAAAATTGTAGAAATTATGTGGATAGTAATCAGTTTTCATTATAGTTCTTTGCACATTTCAGTGCTATAATTAGATTGTGGCATCTGTCATTGCTGATTAATTTGTAGACAGCTCTATCTTCCCATTAAGATTTACTGTGTACCAAGGCAAAATTTTCATTATCTAAAAATAAGAAATAAAAAGTGGTAGTAGTTTGGAAGTATTAACTTCTTCACTTTGTAATTTTGGAATTGAGAATATCCCAGCAGGATCTGTACTATTCCCTGTGAGCAGCACTAGTTGGAAGGAGTCTGAACAGTTCTTTTTGGGCTTAGAGAATATCAGCCATTTCTTTCTTAAAGCCTTTTGCTGTAAGCTTACACGTTTTGGGCTCAGCAGTCCATGAAAATCTGTTCTAATGGTAGGAAAAGAAGAGCTTTATGAAATCAGGCTATGAAGAATAACAGTCTCATCTAAATTGCAAAAGATTTAAATATCTCCGGTGCTCCTGCTGTCGTCTGTAGAAGCTTGGTTTTGGCCTCAGTTGTACTGAGATTTTTTTTTACCTGTGTTTGCTATTTTGGCTGTTGTCTTGAAAAGCTTTCTGCCATAAGTAAATTAAAGCTATAATGTTTCTGATCTGTTCACTCAGCTACTGGGATGCCATAATGTTGTGCTTGCTTAGTTTTTGCAACGGCATGCAATATACCTTATCTACAGAAAGATGGATACAGCTGATTGATGACCTGGACTAGGTCTGCTTAGCTTCTATGTTGCTTCTCTTGTGGGTTCTACTTGGGCTGTACTTCAGGATTTGCTGGATTTATCAGCAAAGGTAGTTTATGAAGTAATTTATGAAGTCGCTTCTCCTATTGCTTGTTCTCACCTCTCTGCCAGATTTCATGATCTGCTTGGCTGTACTGGCAATTTTTTTCTGTCTTCAGTAAAAACGGAATCACTGGGCTGATCTAAGCTACAAGATAACCTTCTGAAAAGAAGGCACAGACAGCAACATATGGGCAGAAATGGAGATTAGATAAGAAAGATGGGAACTTTTTGATCTGTTTCTTTGCCAAGATTAGCATGTTGGAATTGTATGGCCCCAGTCTAGTCTGCTGCATACTAAATTACAGGGATATCAGGTAGGCAAAGCCATCAAACCAGCACATACCTTGCATGTGCCATTTCAGGACTGGACATCGACCCTCACTACAGCTTCTAGAATATTTGCTTAACGGTGGAGGACCTATTTGGACTAATTTTGCCATCAGTTTCTTAATCCACCTACTTGAAAAGTTCAGGACCACAAAAACCAGGGAAATAAAAACTAAGAGGCAATTACAGTGGGATATGTGTTAGGCTCTTATGGTTCTGTTTCAAGCTATTCCTGACCATTCAGACTTGGCCTTTGTTTTTCCCCAGGTATCACTGTCATTCATTTGATTGTGACTAACCTCTAAAACCCTGTCCAAAAATAATATTAATCCTTTCTGAATATTTTTGAGAGCTTTCACTTTTCCTGGGAAAATAATTAATGTTTTCTTATTTATTGTTTCAGATAAGAAAATAACTTCTCAAAAGGTACATTATAATCACTTGGATGAATTGTGTAACATCAGTAGACTCCAGAACAGGTAACTGTAAGCTGATGCCAGTGAATTTTCCAATAATAAAAGCCTTCAGCGCTATTTAGGAGAAGATAATCTCTTCTGACACACATTGCAAGCAGGCAATGAAAATGGCAACCATATTAAAACTGGAGTATGCAGGGCAGGGTGGGTCACTCCAATAAATATTTTTACAAATTCAATTACTTGACAGTATCATATGGAAAAATAAAAACTCTTACGATGATCAAATCTATGCTACTAACAAACCTAGTGTTAGATGAAAATATAGCTGGCTGTATTAATAATGTTAAGACATTATGTATGTTAAGTCCTTCATTGGTGTAGATGTGTTTTGTATGAAATGCTTTAATCTGATATGGTCCTCTAAATAACACAAGTACACAGAAGTCTGTCCTTGAAAGAAAACAGTAGTCTTAGGCTGTCAAGATTTCTGAGCATGGAGAATCTCAGCTACAGCACTTCATTATGCTAAAGCTCACTTGTTTGCATGTGCAATGAGTTGCTTCTCTGATTTTTGGACGAGGTAAATCTCATGCAAATCACTTTTTTCAGTAGATATGCAGCCATCCAAAAATTTTAAATCAAAGATTTTTATTTTCTAATTAAAAATAAGATTTAAGGCATATTAAGCAGAGAGATTGCATTATGCAAAAAGCTGAAGTGAGCTGCATATTCCTGTGACTGACATATTGCAGGTATCACAATCATATTGCCCTGTGATAAGCAGTTCATGAACAGCAGCAAGAGGCGAACAAGAAGAAACATCTATACCTAAGTCCAGCAAGGAGACTAAAAAGTAATCGAAGATACAAAGATAGGCGGGTGGGGTGGAGAGAAGGTTGTAGCAACTGCTGTTAGGCATATGTGCTGTCACTTTCAGCAATTTCCAGTCATATTCAGAGTTATCCTAAATCTGGTGTTAGTATTCTTCTAAGATAATTCTAAAAGACATGTATGATACGTAGTAAAATGATTAATGTCTTTCTCAGTTTTGTGCAGTTTATCCTTTTGTAAACTTCTCTTTCTCAAGCACTTTTTCTTTCAGCTGATCTGTTTTTTCCCTATCATCTTCAACATTACTATGCCTTTAATAAAACCCAAGTAATACAAGTGCAGCAGGAACTGGAATCTCTTCCAAATCTCTATTTTGCTGCTAATAAATAGTGACCTACTGCTAGTGGCCTTCTATGACAGAGTGACTGCATCAGTGGACAAGGGAAGAATTGCAATGTAATCTAACTAGACTTCTGTAAAGCTTTTGCTATGGTCTCCCACAACATTTTGGCCACTAAATTGGAGAGATACAGGTTTGACACATGGACTGTTAGATGGATAAGGGACTGGCTGGATGGCCATGTCCAAAGAGTTACAGTCAATGGCTCAATGTCCAAGTGGAAACCATTAATAAGTGGTGTCCTTCAAGGATCCATATTGGGACTAATATTATTTAATATCTTCATTACTGATATAGATGGTGGGATTGAGTGCCCCCTCAGCAAGTTTGCAGATGACATCAAGCTGAGTGGTACAGTTGATTTGCTGAGGGAAGGGATGCCATCCAGATGAACCTTGATAGGCTTGAGGTGTGGGCCCATATGAATCTCATTAAGTTCAACAAGGCGAAGTGCAAGGTCCTGCACATGGATCAGGGAAATCCTCAGTACCGGTACAGGCTGAGGAATGAAGGGATTGAGAGCAGCCCTGCCAAGAAGGACTTGGGGATACTGGTGGATGAAAAATTAGGCCTGAGCCAGCAATATACGATGTGTTTGCAGTCCTATCGTATCCTGGGCTGTATAAAAAGAAGTGTGGCCAGCAGGTCAAGGGAGATGATTCTGCTCCTCTAACATGCTCTGGTGAGACCCCACCTGGAGTACTGCATCCAGCTTTGGGGTCCCCAGCACAAGGAAGACATGGACCTGTTAAACACCTTTCCTATGAAGAAAGGCTGAGAGAGTTGGGTTTATTGCACCTGGAGAAGAGAAGGCTCCAGGGAGACTTTATTGTGGCCTTTCAATATATAAAGGAGGCTTATAAGAAAGACGGAGAGAGACTTTTTTTCCAGGGTCTGTTGTGACAGGACAAGGGACAATGGTTTTAAACTGAAAGAGGGTAGGTTTAGATTGGACATAAGGAAGAAATTTTTTACGATGAAGGTGATGAGACACTGGAATAGGTTGCCCAGAGAAGTTGTGGATGCCCCATCCCTGTAAGTGTTCAAGGTCAGGTTGTACGGGGCTTTAAGCAACCTAATCTGTTGCCCATGATAAGGGGGTTGGACTAGATGATCTTTAAAAGTCCCTTCCTACCCAAACCATTCTATGATTCTATGAATATATTGTGTTACATTAATTGTTCAGGGTTGTTTTTTCACTCTGAAAGTCAAGAGTCCATTAGCAGAAGCAGCCACTCAAAGCAAAGGTGCCTCATTTTTATCTTGGTGGGTTTTTTTACTTGCTACAAGTATACAGTATACATCACCAGAACAAGCAAGTAGGATTGCAGACATAGATTTTTTTTTTTAAGATCCATTAAAATGGACAGTATTCAATAGGACTGATGTAATGTCTTCAAAGAGGAAAGCTTACTGACTTGTGCTCTGACAGTATTTTTTTCCTTCAGGAAGCCAAATAGGAACCATCAGTTTCTGAGTCTCAGGAATTAAATACTGTTCTTCCTGGACTCCTGTAGATAGCAAAATGCAGATTAAAACAGCAGCGGCAAGGGAATTAACTAAAAGTGCATTCATCCTGTTCACACTCCGGAACTTCTTTGTAAATGAGACTAATTTTGATTACCAGAGCTTAGAGAATTTTCCTGTGTGTAAATAGATTAAAAACACGTTAGAACAGCTGTTAATGCCAAGGCACATGCAGGCTAAACTGATTGCTAGTATCAATCCTATAGGTGGCCATTTGGTAAGATCCTTAAGAAAGGAGAAAGTTTGAGTAGTTTGCTTGGAAAATGGCTCATACAAAGCAATGCATTTCTTTAAGGATTCACTTTAAATAGGTTTTCACCTTCTGAGTATTGAAACAAACAAAAGGAAGCCTCATGCACTTTTTTGTTCTATCAAAGTCTCAATAGTGAGAGAAATGGATGCCAGAATACAGTGAGCATGAAGATATTTAACAAGACTAATATTAGCCTAGGGAAGCATATCCCTTGGCTACTTTTGCAGTCAAATGTATTTTCATGTTTGTTGACTTGCTCAGTAGAAGATTGATTGTCATCTCTATGGCTTCCCTTCTGTCCCTGAGGATGAAATGGTTGAAGAGGTGATCCCAACTTCCCTCACCACTGCTTAATCCTAAAGCACTCACCCAGCTGCTTTTTAGGGTTATGATCCTATTGCTTCTTTTACAATCTTTGGTTCTACCTTGCTCTTTTCTGCTTCTCTTTCTTTGGCCTTCATGGTTTCTTTTTCAGGTATCCAGAAAAATACAGGTCCTTTCCATGTGTTATCTATTATGTCAGTGTCGTGGTTTAACCTGGCAGCAGCCAAATACCACGCAGCCGCTCGCTCACCCCCCCCGCCGCGTGGGATGGGGGAGAGAATCAGAAGGGTTAAAGTGAGAAAAACTCGTGGGTTGAGATAAAGACAGTTTAATAGGGAAAGCAAAAGCCGCGCACGCAAGCGAAGCAAAACAAGGAATTCATTCACCATTTCCCATCGGCAGGCAGGTGTTCAGCCATCGCCAGGAAAGCAGGGCTCCATCACGCGTAACGGTTACTTGGGAAGACACACGCCATCACTCCGAACGCCCCCCCTCCTTCTTCTTCACCCAGACTTATATGCTGAGCATGACGTCATATGGTATGGAATAGCCTATTGGCCAGCTGGGCCAGCCGCCCTGGCCACACTCCCTCCCAGCCCCCTGCACATCTGGCAGGGCATGGGAAGATGAAAAGTCCTTGACTAGCGTAAACAATACCTAGCAACAACCAAAACATCAGCGTGTCATCAACATTATTCTCACACTACATCCAAAACACAGCACTATACCAGTTAATAGGAAGAAAATCAACTCCATCCCAGCCAAAACCAGGACAGTCAGACTACAAGGAAACTCAACTGTGTGTCACAGCTCCAGCACAATATGCATACCTCTCCTATGGGTCATGCTTCAGTTATTGTTACCAGCTACTGTAGAAGTTACCTTGAACTCTCATGCTGAGGATACATATTTGGGAATTACCCTTTCTACCATAATCTGTCAGTCCTAGCATCAGATCATCTAGGAAACAAAAGACTGGAAATGGGGAAACTTGACTTTGCTAGGAAATGGCCTCTTCAGTGTTTACAATGTTTGTATATAACGGCAATATATAATATAAGTAAGTCCTCCAGCAGAAAAGCAAATATCCTCTCTACTGAAGTGTCATTCCTGTTTGATTTTCATTGTTTTTTTTATACATGAACTCCCACATGACAGATCTCCACAAAAAAAAATTATGGGAATGATATGGTCAGAAAATTTGTAGTATGACCATCTATGAAACTGAGTCTCTGTTCATTGTTTTTCAGTATAGAACAGATAAGGCGTCGTCTGCCTAATGTGACCCAAGGTTACAATTGTCACAGAGCACGTGACAGAATAGATGGTATGAAAGCAACTATTCAGTTTAGCATTATGCTAGCAAAAATCTTAGGAATTCTAAATGTCTTTTTTTGGTTGATCTGAGAAAGTGAAAAAAAAACCAAACCCCAAAACCAAACACCTCATACATGAATTAATACATTTTTTAAAGGCATGCCAACCACTCTCCAAACACCTTACTTTACTTAAAGAAATCCCATAGCCTTTCAAATAATTAGTTGGGAGGGGAGGGAGAGAAGAAACCAGAAACAGATACACAACAAACATGTATCCTCACCAGTTTTATTTCTCTTTTAATATTTGCATGGTGTAGTTGGTTTTTTTCTTTAAAAAAAAAATCCACAAAAAACCACATCAAAAAACAAAACAAAAACCCCAACAAAACCTACAAGCATTAAATTACTTTTACTCATTAATATATGCTTGTTATGGTACTGACCTCTTTATTTTGGTTCAGCTTGCTTCTACTTTTCACTCTGAGGAGTCACTCATACAGAGCCAGAGCAACCATAGACCTTTACTGATCATGGTACAGGATGTAATATGTCTATCGGTATAAAATCGGACAGCTCGAAGAGAATTGTTTAGTACATTTCTGAAATCTGCAGACTAGGCTGTTTTAGTTCATAAAGTAATTCACATTCAGGACATGTTCCATGCATAGGTTGCCTGTTTACTTCTACTTTTTTGAGGGGAAAAAGGGTTATTTGATAGTTTGCCAGGGGAAACATTAAATTGGTGATGTTTAGGAGAATAATTGCTTGGTCTTGACTACAGAATTTTAAATTTTCCTTATGAATGTGCTTCTCAGAAGAGAAGAAAGGTATAATTTGTTGTTGCATTTATGATGAAGAGTTTATTGCAGAATGTGGTTTACAAGTTCAAATATTTGTAGAGCAAAGAAAACTAAAATCCCCAGCTGTGCCTGAAACCTTAAGACTACCTCCTTGTGCATTTCTAACAATGTAACTGCATTGAAGACTAGATCGGCACCTGAGTTTAAATGTGTGCAACTACTCTGACTCGCAGAGTTGTCCCTTTCTAAAGTGAAAAGGGAAGTGGTCACTCGGCAGTGAGGAACATGGTAACCACACACAGCTCTGCTCTTCTATGACAAACTGGGCAAATGTAACACATATCTAAAAGTAAATACTTTGGAAACAGTATGAAAAGTAAATATTTTGGAAACAATATAAATTTTAAGCTATGTCTGAATAATTTATTGGTGGCAATAACCTTTTCATTTGGGACATCTCAGGAGTGTTTTTCTGAATAATTCCAATAAAATTTTATTCAAGATAACACCCAGTTGAAATAATTCATCTATGGGTATATTCAGATGTTTTTGAAATTGGTTATAAGCATATCAAACTGCTTTTTCTTTTTTATGAAGTGGAAGATATAAATTTTCATTTCCCTTGACTCAATAAAAAATACGTTCTTTAGATGACTATTTCTGCGTCTAACAAATTTGAAGGATGATCTTAGTATGCAAAGAAAGAAGGATGAATGTCCTAACTTGCATATATTTATAACCATACCAGACTGATCTTAGATATTTTCTTCTCTTAGAAACTAATAAGCAAGTCATCATTGACTTTGGCAGGGCTTGATACTGTGTTATGACACTTTTTATTACGAGCATAACTTTTTTATTTATTGTGCGCAGTTGATTAAATTTACTTAGTATGTTAATAATGCAAGGAGAGATTTTGCTTGTCTGTTTATTATAAAGTACTACCTCTCCTGAGAGGGAATTACAAAGGAGGTATCTGTGAAACATAGTAGAGGCAATATCTCTGTCTTTTATTAGGCTGACTGGTTAAATGAGGAAAAATTGAACAAGTTTTTAGGAAACTCGAAAATTTCTTTCAGAATCAACTAACATAACAGAATCTTCCCTCCATTTTTGGCCTTTACCTGCCATCTGGTAATTCTCTTGTGACACCCATCACTGTTTTTTAAATTTTTTCAGTACTTTCTCAAGGTTGTTTCCATTGCACACCTGCCATAAGTGTACAGCATAACAGTAGAATTGCACTGCTGACACCTGACAGTCTTTTGTATGTATGAACTCTAATCCAGGAGACAAGAATTTTTGCATGGTTTACAGATGCTCACAGACAAGACTAATACTTTTATGTAGCTGCTTGAATGAGAGATGAATACTGTTAATCCTGAATTCTTCGGTGCCCTGTTAAGGCTGTTTTTGAAAGACTTTAGTCAACTATTTAAAATCATTATAAGAACTCTACTCATTAGATAGTAGTTTTATTTCCTGTGGAGAAACCAAACTTGATCTTTTTAGTTACCCTGTATTTGTGGCTTCTTTCTATAATATATATTTTATGTTTTCATTGAGGTGTCTTTTTTAAAAACAGTTCATGCAAGAAGCTCATCAAAATTTTATTGAACTTTATCCTAAAGTGTTCTACCAGGAAAAGAGTGTATTGCCAAGAATTCCTGAAGCAGGGCAATAAAAATCCTTTGATTTTTTTTTTTTTTGGCTGAGTGGAGTGAAGTTTCTTTTCTTACTGTTCTTGACAGAGATTAAGAAAAAAGAGCATAAGATATTATCACGTCAGACTTTACCACTGCATACAATGGAGCAGCTGGAGGAGACAAAGATTAGTAGCTAGTGGTGAATTCATTTTCTGCATGAGCAGAAACATCTGTTCATTGCTGAGAAGTTCATTTGTCTAACCTTTCAAAAAATTTTAGTTATACTTACCCATTTCTCAGCATGAAGCTGAGTGTGTGTTGAAGGGAGAAGATTAAAAGTGTGGCTGCTTTTATTTATTGCATTTTGTTTGCAAAAATGTGAGCTGTACAGAAAGTATACTGCTGATGAGAAAGTACATATATGCATCCATGTATGCCAGTCTAGTTACATCACACTTTGTAGCTGTGTTGTAGGCTCCTGGCCATGAGCTTGCTTGATTATGAGATCACAATTAGTCCCTGTGGTGGGTTAACCTTGAGTGGCTGTCAGGTGCCCACCAAGCTGCTCTATCTCTCCCCATCATCAGCGGGTGTGCTGGTTTGTCTAGGATAGAGTTAACTTCCTTCATAGTAGCTAGTATGGGGCTATGTTTTGGATTTGTGCTGGAAGCAGTGTTGATAATACAGGGATGTTTTTGTTATTGCTGAGCAGTGCTTACACAGAGTCAAGACCTTTTCTGCTTTCTCACACCATCCGACCAGTGAGTAGGCTGGGGGTGCACAAGATGTTGGGAGGGGACACAGCCGGGACAGCTAACCCCAACTGAACAAAGGGATATCCCATACCATATGATGTCAAGCTCAACATATAAAGCTGGGGGAAGAAGAAGGAAAAGGGGAATGTTCAGAGTGAATGCATTTTGTCTTCCCAGGTAACCGTTACGCGCGATGGAGCCCTGCTTTCCTGGAGATGGCTGAACACCTGCTTGCCAGTGAGAAGTAGTGAATGAATTCCTTGTTTTGTTTTGTTTGCGTGCGCGGCTTTTGCTTTACCTATTAAACTGTCTTTATCTCAACCCACGAGTTTTCTCACTTTTACTTTTCTCGTTTTCTCCTCCATCCCACTGAGGGGGAGTGATTGAGCAGCTGTGTGGTGCTTAGTTGCCGGCTGGGGTTAAAACACAACAGTGGGACAGGGGGAGAAAATAAGATGAAAAAACTTGACTCGACTTAAAGACAGTTTATTAAAGAAAAGCAAAGGCAGCGTGCAGAAGCAAAGTTTTCTTGACACCGTTGGTGAGTGAGCCAAAGGGAAGGTGCCCCACTGGATCTGTTGTTTGCGAATAGAGAAGGACCTCTGGGTGATGTGATGGTTGGAGGCTCACTTGGGCATAGTGATTGCGAAATGATAGTTTTACATTCTTGGAGAAGTAAGGAGGGGGGTCAGCAGACCTGCTACCTTGGATTTCTGTAGGGCAAACTTTGGCCTGTTTAGGAGCCCTGGTTGACAGAATCCCTTGGGAGGCAGTCCTGAAGGGCAAAGGAGTCCAGGAAGGCTGCACATTGGTCAAGAAGATAATCTTAAAGGCACAAGAGCAGGCCGTCCCCAGGTACCGAAAGATGAGCTGAAGGGGAAGAAGACTGGCCTGGCTGAATAGAGAGCTTTGGCTGGAACGCAGGGGAGAAAAAGAGAGTTTATGATCTTTGGAAGAAGGGGCAGCCAACTCGGGAGGACTACAAGGATGCCATGAGGTTATGCAGGCAGAAAATTAAAAGGGCCAAAGCCCAACGAGAGCTTAATCTACCTACTGCCATAAAAGATAATAAAAAATGTTTCTATAAATACATTAACAACAAAAGGAGGTCTAAGGAGAATCTCCATCCTTTATTGGATGCAGGGGGAAACACAGTGACAAAGCCTGAGGTACTTAATGCCATCTTTGCCTCAGCCTTTAAGAGTAAGACCACTTCTTCTCGGGGTACTCAGCCCCTTGAGCCAGAAGACAGGGATGGGGAGTAGAATGTAGCCCCCATAATCCAAGGGGAAATGGTTTGTGATCTGCTACACCACTTAGAAACACACAAGTCTATGGGGATGGATGGGATCCACCCAAGGGTACTGAGGGAGCTGGCGGAAGTGCTCACCAAGACACTCTCCATCATTTATCAGCTGTCCTGGCTAACGGAGGAGGTCCCAGTTGACTGGTGGGTAGCAAATGTGACGCCCATCTACAAGAAAAGCCAGGAGAATCCAGTAACTACAGGCCTGTCAGCCTCACCTTGGTGCCAGGGAAGGTTATGGAGCAGATCATCTTGAGTGCCATCACACGGCACGTACAGGACAATCAGGTTGCTCAGGCCAGTCAGTATGGGTTTATGAAAGGCAGGTCTTGCTTGACTAACCTGATCTCCTTCTATGATAAGGTGACCTGCCTAGTGGATGAGGGAGAGGCTGTGAATGTTCTCTACCTAGACTTTAGTAAAACGTTTGCCACCATTTCCCACAGCATTCTGCTGGAGAAACTGGCTGCTCATGGCTTGGATGGATATACTCTTTGCTAAGTAAAAAACTGGCTGGACAGCTGAGCCCAGGGAATTGTGGTGTATGGAGTTAAATCCAGTTGGTGGCCGGTCATAAGCGGTGTTCCCCAGGGCTCAGTTTTGAGGCCAGTCTTATTTAATATCTTTATCAACGATCTGGATGAGGGGATCGAGTGCTCCCTCAGTAAGTGTGCAGACGACACCAAGCTGGGTGGGAGTTTGATCTGCTTGAGGGTAGGAAGGCTCTGCAGAGGGATCTGGACAGGCTGGATTGATGGGCCGAGACCAACTGTATGAGGTTCAACAAGGCTAGGTTTTGGGTCTTGCACTTGGGTCACAACAACCCCATGCAATGCTACAGGCTTGGGGAAGAGTGGCTGGAAAGCTGCCCAGAAGAAAAGGACCGGGGGGTGTTAGTTGACAGCCAGCTGAATATGAGCCGGCAGTGTGCCCAGGTGGCCAACAAGGCCAAGAGCATCCTGGCTTGTATCAGAAAGAGTGTGTCCAGCAGGAGTAAAGAAGTGATTGTGCCCCTGTACTCAGTACTGGTGAGGCCACACCTTGAATCCTGTGTTCGGTTTTAGGCCCCTCACTACAAGAAAGATGTTGAGGTCCTGAAACGTGTCCAAAGAAGAGCAATATAGCTGGTGAAGGATGTAGAGCATAAACCTTATGAGGAGCGGCTGAGGGAACTGGGACTGTTTAGCCTGGAGAAAAGGAGGCTGAGGGGAGACCTTATCGCTCTCTACAACTACCTGAAAAGAGGTTGTAGTGAGGTGGGTGTCGGTCTCTTTTGCCAAGTAACAAGGATAGGATGAGAGGAAATGGCCTTAAGTTGTGCCAGGGGAGGTTTAGATTGGATATTAGGAAAAATTTTTTCACCGAAAGGGTTGTCAAGCCTTGGAACAGGCTGCCCAGGGAAGTGGTTGAGTCACCAACCCTGGAAGTATTTAAAAGAAGTGTAGATATGGTGCTTAGGGCCACAGTTTAGTGGTGGACTTGGCATGCTAGATTAACAGTTGGACCTGATGATCTTAATCGTCTTTTCCAACCTAAATGATTCTATAATTCTGTGAAAGAAAAACAAAAAAAACAATTTATTCCCTACTTTCCATCCACAACTGATGTCCAGCCAGTGTCTGGGAAGTAGGGTCTCAGTTGCTTTGGAAGACAAACACCTTAATAATGAATGCCCCCACCCCCAACCCGCCTCCTTTCTCTTAGCTTTTATTGCTGAGCGTGACATCATAGGATATGGAATATCCCTTTGGTCAGTTTGGGTCAGCTGTCCTGGCTATGTCCCCTCCCAAATTCTTGTCCACCTCCACCCTACTGGCCGATGGGGGTGGGGAGAGTTTGGAGAGACAGCCTTAATGCTGTGAGAGCACGGCTCAGCAGTAGCCAAAACATTGGTGTGTTATCAACACTGTTCCAGCTATAAATGCAAAGCACAGCACTATGAGGGCTGCTATAGGGAAAGTTAACTCCATCCCAGCCAACTCCAATGGACTCCCAAGTAGTCATTGACCATGGTTGTGTTTAGTCTTGACAGTGGCAGTAGCTGCTTGAAGTACAGCTATATCTTGTTTTGGCCACTATGGTGGTAGGCAGAGTGAACTGTTTTTGCCCCCAAAGTCTGTGGCTTACTGAAACAGATGACCTTGATGAGCATTATTTTGTGTGTAGTCCACTAAGTGATGATAATTTATAGGTTTGGTTCAAATTTTTTTTTTCCTCCTCTCCTACACAGTACACTACCTAGAGTGGCTTATACACAAGAATGATTAATAATTTTCCTTTAGATTAAATTCAGATTTTTCAAAGGAAAACATTTTGACAAGATTTTTTTTAACCAAACCATAGAAGTGAATCTGCTTGTATTATTCACATGCAGAAAAAAAGAATATGGATACTTGAGAGAGAGTTTTATTTTAAAATTCAGTAGTGAGTCTGGTACTGTTTATTTGCTATTCCTAATGGGATTACAATTATGTTTTAAACAGAATACTCCTAAAATTAATGGTTTTCCAGGAATGTATGAAATCCATTAATGATATTGGAAAAGAACAGACTTCCTATACTTTTCAATATACAGTACTCTAGGGATGACTTACAGTCCAAGATCTTGCACTTAAGGACTAGGAGGGACTTTTAAATTGATATTAAAATACCAGTGAAGTCAAAATGCCTCAGGAATGTGCTATGATTAGCACTTAGTATGCAAGTTTGCGTGTTGTAAAGGTGTGTTGAAGATGAATTCTGAAACTATTCTGTAACCATTTAAAATTACTTCTTATTTTCTAATAAATATTTTTAGTAATTGTTAATAGAAGAGGCAGTATGCTTTGGAATAACTAAACCACAGTCAAATATCTAATTAAATTCTGTGAGATATTTCTAGAAATGGCAAATTTTGCCAAAATTTTCACTTTTGTTTAAGAAATACGGGATATAACATAATGTGAACTCCTTTTAATTTTGTATTTGAATTAACCTTAATTTTACTTTTGCTGTATAAAAAGCTGCTTTGGTGAATCAATATCCGCAGATGCTGATTATTCTGTCCTAAAAGTTAACACTGAATTAAAAAAGAAAAAAAAAAAAGAAAAAAAAGAAAAAAAAGAAAAAAAAAACAAAAGAAAAAAAAGAAAAAAGAAAAAAGAAAAGAAAAAGAAAGTACATTTCATGGAAGATTTGCCTTTGATAGCGTGAAATAACGATGAATTACTTCTACCTCTGCTTACATTTTTTTATAATTTATATCCTCTCATGTTCTCTCACATAAGCAATGCTCTATAAAACAGAAGTGAAATGAAGGTTATCGGTATTATATGGCTACAGTTTGGGTGGAAAAAAAAAAATAAAACCCCTACATTTCTAGGCCATTGATCAAATTATTCCTTGATTTACAGACTCATGGCCTTCCAAGGAGAGCTACAAATCTTGGTTTTACATGTGATTCTCTTATAAAACTTTGAGATGTGTAAAAGCTGTGTTGACACATTTGAACTAAGTACTGTAATTCCCCCCCTCACCGTATTAGCTTTCTCTGTTTTTTATTTTTTTTTTTTTAATAGAGGGTTAGTAGCATGGTTTCTTTGTTTCTGTCTCTACCTTACCCTTGTTAATGCTGACAGGGACTGGGATCCAAACTTGTGGAAAAGGCTCTTCTTTTTCCTTTGGAAAAAATTTGTTTTACAGGTATCATCAATGGGATTACTGCCTGTGTATCTGAAGACAAAATTTGGCCTAGTGACTTGAGCTTGTTTGCATCAGGCCTAGCTGCAGAGTGCTGTGTAGGGAATTGTTCATTGGACTAGGCAAATACTGTAATTGCTAGATTATAGACAAGACCCCTGCAGCAACAGCACTGAACAAAGCAGTCTTGAGCTTTGCATATTTAGATTCTTCTGCTACTGAATTCAGGCTTTGAGGCGATCTGCAGTTGTTTTCTCCTGGGACTGTTGAAGTTAGAATGCAAGATCTTAATTATGTGCAAGCCTCACCCAGCTTAGGATAATTTACTACTGCTTATTTTGGGCCATTCTCTTTGTTTTATGGAAGCATGTCTTCCAGTAGATTTCCTGCCCCAAACATTTCCTCCCCCTTTAAAATTCCTGTCTGATCGTATGAATGTCTTTTGAAAGTACTGATCTATTCTGACCTTGATTCCTAAAATGCGTAAGTGTGGAGGATGTAGAATCACTGCAATAAGGGTGTGACCAGTACAGTATCTCACTTAATAGATCATTGGATGATACATGAGAAAGCTTTTGGCTTCCCTGCGGATGCAGGCCAAGCCTAGAATCCTAAAAGGAGCATTCTCTGAAAGCTGCACTCTAAATATACCAAAAAGCATCTCAAAAGGTCAGAGAGATAGGAAGAAAGCAAGACAGTTTGAATGTCTGTGGCTAATATGATATGAGTGTTTTTTCATACATAATGCAGTTAGTTCACTACAACAGCCTTGTTTTGGCTCTCATGTTGAGAAAACTCTGTTACAGGACAGGACAGGACAAGATTAATGGAAAACCAGTCAACTAGATCACCCAGTTAACCTGGTAGGGAATGTTGTAACAAGCTACAGCAGCCTGAGGAAAGGGAACAAAAAAACACCAGGGTGCTTAGATGGAGCCAGGAAATGCTGCCAGCAGGAATTTACAAACCCAAATTAGATGTTAGAATGAAAAGCCACTTTAATATGCCAAGCAAATAGCTCACCAGAAGTCCTGAAGAGATGCAAGTGCCATCATTTTACACTTTCTAAGAGTTAGGGGGCTTTTATTGTAATAGGTATTTAGGCATTTAATTCCAGGAAAGGCTTCAGGGTTGTGAAACTTAAGACTTGTCTTAAATAAACACATATCTGCTAATCCTTTCTTTCAAGAGACCACCAAAGATGAAAAAAGAGGATGTAATCTCTTCTTTGCAGCACTCTTGTGGTTATGGCATCTATCTAGGAAGAGGGAGGATCCGAAATAATTTTTCTATCTGTCTCCCATCTTGTAGTTTACATGCTATTTTAGGATGAAGTACTCTTGATCTTGTCTCGTTGGAGCTGCTCTTTCACAGCATCTTTTGGTCAGGGAGAATGAAGTTCTTTAATCCACTTCTGCTTGACCTTGGGCCAGCAACGGGAGTCCAGTGTCTTGAGAGTTGTTCTCATGCTTGTGAGTTTTCTCTCCCTCATCCCTTCCTTTCATCTGGCCTTTCTAGTTAATCCTAGATTAATGTCTTTGGTGTCTCACTGACGGTGCAACATCAGCACAGTTGATAAGTGTGTTTCGAGTCTATTGAATGAAGACTTCGAAGGTGGACTCCAGCCATTTGCACATAGGGTAGGGAATGTGCTGGCAGTCTGCATCAGTCAGCATGGAGCTGTGGCACAATTATCACTGCTAACTTCCTATGGCTTTCTATGCTTGCAGTGTGGAGTGCACACTGCACTGTAGAACATGCTTTCCTGACCTCTTAGTGTTCTCTCTGCTAGCAATAATTAGCCTTGTTTCTTTGGGTTGAGTGATAACAGGTTCTCAGACAAATATGCTGTCTTTGGTTGCGGCAAAAGATTTGTTAGCCTGCGGCTTCTTAAATAGTACTGAAGCATGCAATGAATATAGAGCTGGAACTTTCTATCTTTACAACTTCCACTAAGTGTGAGCCGCAAACAGCAATGCACCTTGGGGCAATGGCTCAGTGGCTTGCTCTCCTGCCTGAAGTAAGAAAGAACCTTTGAATGTTGAGGAGTGGGCATTTGGCCTGTGGTAGTTTTGGTTGACTGCAGCTTAAAAAAAAAAAAAAAAAAAAAAGTTTGAAGATTCTTCTTCCCCAGATCTTTTTGAGTTGTGTCAGCTTCAGTAATGTTCCCAATTACATCAGCGTATCTTTAAGTCCTATGACAGAAGTGTACATCTGAGGATATTTAAGTAGTCCAAAAGTAGGAGAGAAGAACATCTTCATTTATACACTGTATCTAATGTCCCAGTCAAGCTCATGTCTTGTAGCTCGCACAAGTAAAACCCAAGCTTACCGCTATGATTTTTCCAGAAGTTTTTCACAATTGTGTGGAGCTGACCATTGCAATGTGAAAACTCTAAGGTAAGAATGTAAGTGTAGAGAAGTTGCTTCCATCTTGTACATTGTGCCTCCTGCAAGTAAAATTTTAAAATCTGGTATTACTTTGGCCATTTTAATGTGCTAAGATATTTAGCAGATATAGCAAACACAGCATCATAACTGTTTTCAATTTTTAATCTTGAAGAACAATCAGGATGTATTATATATTTAGCAGTAATCATCCCAGTTGATATCCTTGAGCTAACAGAAATGTCTTTGAGGGAAATGGCTACAGGACAGAATGAACCTTTATGGAAATTCATTATTTAAAATATAATCTAGTCTAGTGTGTACAGTGATAGGGCTTTGTAGCAGTCATAGACAGTCAATCTCTTTTGTTTCAGGAAGCCCTTCAATAAATTACAGCACTCAGGGGACTGTTACTTATTTTCTTACAAGAGAAAATACAGATCAGCAGTGATGATTTTGTCCAAGATTCAGACAGAAGAAATATATATACATATATTTTGAAGCAGAAGCTTTCATTCTTGCTGATGCACTGAAAACTCTTTTTGAAATATATTGTGAATGACCCATTAAATCATCATTGTATATCCTGTGTAGTTTAGCTTACAAGTGAACTAAAGATGAATAAGCTAATAAGTTTATACACATATATTAACTACAGGGTATAAGGAATAAAGAAAGATGTACATACATACTAATGACTTGTTTATTGCTTGATGGACAATCCTGTTAGATGAAAGGGGGGGGGAAGTAGTCAACAGTTCCCTTTTCTTTAGTTTTCTCCAAGGAATATAAATGATCCTAAAGCAAATGCTCAAACATTGCAAAAAAACCCAGCCTACTTAATCAAACCAAATTCAAAGTTTTACACTCCAGGGAGTAAAGATAGCATAAAGACAATGCTTTAATAAAGTTTCTCAGACTGGGGAAGGGAGAGTAGCTTATTGGACACAGAAGTAAGTATGGAGACAACCTGTAATGTACTTTGCAAGAGCTGAAGAAGGGCTTCCACATTACATGGAAAAAGTTTAAACGAT
Organism: Calonectris borealis; assembly: GCF_964195595.1. Lineage (NCBI taxonomy): Eukaryota > Metazoa > Chordata > Aves > Procellariiformes > Procellariidae > Calonectris > Calonectris borealis. The sequence continues at coordinate 30,362,360 of NC_134313.1, read as the reverse complement.
CTTTCAGTGAAAAAAAGAACGGATTTGGTTGTTGGTTTTTTTTCCCTCTGCATTAAAAAAAAAAATCCCCCAAAGGACACTGCAATTCAGTTAAAACCACCAGAATTTGCTAAGAATTAAAGATATAGCAAATTTAATGTACCTGAAATTCCAGAAAGAATGGATTTTGGAAACTGGCTTTATGATTTTTTCTTAAGTTGCTTCTTGTATTTTGCCAGTTTTTGAAACTTTTGACCCATTTTCTCATAAAGCAGTGTCAAAGGTACCAGTAAAACAATCTCATGAGCAGTGCATCTTTATAAAGCAGCATTCCCTAACTGCTGGACACTAACAGCTGGTTAATATTCATCACTGTAACTTATGGGCACTAGTTGAGAGGTATGTCAACAGAATCAAGTTTTATTCAGCTAATGGTTTTTGCACAGGTTTTAAAACTTGATTTAAGTTTTCTTTGTTAGCTGGAAAATCATGGTTTGGCAATGTGTGAGTCTGTGCAGAGCTGCAGGAATTGCTTCCTTTAAATGAGAATCTAAATTGATAGCTGTTTAATCAAAATGAAATTGAGGTGGTCAAAACATCTCCTGATCTATAATGGTTTCCCAAATGTTGGAAAGTGAAGTTAAATTTTCAGAAAAATATATGCTTTCCATAGTATAAAGTCTGTACTGTTAGAAGCTTTGTCTTGAGACTTGTTTAAAAATAATGGTTACTACAGAGTGGAAGACTGTTTGGATGTTTATCTTGGCTTGGTTTAAGTGGGCTTGGACTTAAGTGCAAGCTGAATGGAAATAAGCCATTCTAAATTTAAATGTGAATCTGTATAGGAATTTAAGTTAAACAACTGCCACTTTTGAGACTAGTATTTAGAAACTTATATGTCTTCTCCCTTTCGGTTCCCATTCTCCCTGCACATGCAGCCATTTGAGCCATTTTCCTACTGTGATCCCTGTCATTATTATTTTTTTTTTAAGTGCAGCTGATGCTTGTACTTGTGGGTAAGCTATGATGTCATTACATGATAGGCAGCAAAATCTTTAGATCTACAAAATGAATTGCAGATCTCTACTCATATTGATACTGCTCTATTCCTCCAAGTAGACAGCGTGACACTTGCTGCAATCATGTAGGCAAACTCCTGGTACTGGAAGGACATACAGTTAAATAGAGGCCCATAAATTAAATGCTTATTCTTTCTGACAACATTTGGAGAATTATCCTCATCTCATGCACAGGTATCACAGTTTGCTCTTCTCCCAAGTGAATCTTGTCTTAACAGAGGTGTTAATGTGATGTTGTTATGCAAACCTAATGCATTTGCTGCCCATTTCCACAGCCATGTGCAGGTGCATCAAGGAGCGCATATATTTCCCAACACACACCATTTACGCTGTGGTATATGTAAAAAGAAGCTCTTTATTTACTGCCCATTATGGGTCCCAGTCAGATATAAGTGGTCCATTGGTATTAGCTTGAGACAATTCCTATCCCAGAATTTGTAGAGTATAAAGCTACAAACCAGAGCTGCTCTACTCAGCACATTGTGGATTTTACGTGTGCAGAAAACATTCATGACTTTAATTGTGTAATTAAATTTCACAGAAAGAGCCCTTCACAAGACTGAGAAACAAACATTTCTGACACCCAGACTCTCATTGCTGCTAGCAGCTTTTTTTGTTTGCCTATTAGTGAAAGCTTCCAAATGTTGACGCTTGTATTCACTGACTTATCCCTGTTTACCACTCTCCCACCTTTCTCATCTTTCACATACTAAATATTTCACTTTCTAGTGAAACGGACATGAAACAATTGCAATACGGAAATAAGATCATTGCCAGGCAGTTTGTTTCATGTGTTTATTTTGTGAATGGCATGTATGGTTACTGTGTAAAGGTTTACTGTTGATTCTCTGGCTCCCTCCTTGTTATTCTTTCTGCTCTGATTTCTTCCTGCTACTAGTAGCCACGAATTTGAGTTTTCTCAGGTTTATAATTGTCTGTCCAGGCCACTTGGAGCAAACTGCTCTGAGAAGAAAGGAGATGCGATATACCTTTGTACGCTCAGGAGGTGCCAGCACACTGTTTTGACAGACACAATAACCACATCCTGAGGAATGTCTCCTGATTATCTGTGCGACCCTAGTGGGTAACTCAGGAAGAGTACAGGGATCTCGTTAGGTCATGCAGAGAGGAAATTAGAAAGGCAAAAGCCCAACTAGAACTCAGTCTGGCCACTGTCGTGAGAGACAACAAAAAATGTTTCTACAAGTATATTAATGACAAAAGGAGAGCCAAGGAGAATCTCCATCTTTTATTAGATGCGGGGGGGGAACGTTGCAACCAAGGAGGAAGATAAGGCTGAGGTACTTAACGCCTTCTTTGCCTCAGTCTTTAATAGTCAGACCAGTTATCCTCAGGGTACTCAGCCCCCTGAGCTGGAAGACAGGGACGGCAAGCAGGATAAACCCCCCATAATCCAAGAGGAAGCAGTTAATGACCTGCTACAACACCTAGACACTCACAAGTCTATGGGGCCGGATGGGATCCACCCGAGGGTACTGAGGGAGCTGGTGGAGGAGCTTGCCAAGCCATTCTCCATCATTTACCAGCAGTCCTGGTTAACAGGGGAGGTCCCGGATGACTGGAGGCTTGCCAATGTGACGCCCATCTACAAGAAGGGCCGGAAGGAGGATCCAGGGAACTACAGGCCGGTCAGCCTGACCTCGGTGCTGGGGAAGATTATGGAGCGGTTCGTTTTGAAGGTGCTCACGAGCCATGTCCGGGACAGCTAGGGGATCAGGCCCAGCCAGCACGGGTTCATGGAAGGCCGGTCCTGCTTGACCAACCTGATCTCCTTCTATGACCAGGTGACCCACCTCATGGATGAGGGAAAGGCAGTGGATGTGGTCTACTTGGACTTCAGTAAAGCCTTTGACACTGTCTCCTACAGCATTCTCCTAGAGAAGCTGGTGGCTCACGGCTTAGACAGGTGTACTCTTCACTGGGTAAAAAACTGGCTGGACGGCCGAGCCCAGAGAGTTGTGGTGAATGGAGTTAAATCCAGTTGGTGGCCGGTCACGAGCGGTGTTCCCCAGGGCTCAGTTTTAGGGTCGGTCCTGTTCAATATCTTTATCAATGATCTGGATGAGGGGATCAAGTGCACCCTCAGTAAGTTTGCAGACGACACCAAGCTGGGCAGGAGTGTTGATCTGCTGGAAGGTAGGAAGGCTCTGCAGAGGGACCTGGACAGGCTGGATCGATGGGCTGAGGCCAATTGTATGAGGTTTAACAAGACCGGGTCCTGCACTTTGGCCACAACAACCCCATGCAATGCTACAGGCTTGGGGAAGAGTGGCTGGAAAGCTGCCCAGAGGAAAAGGACCTGGGGGTGCTGGTTGACAGCCGGCTGAACATGAGCCGGCAGTGTGCCCAGGTGGCCAAGAACGCCAATGGCATCCTGGCCTATATCTGAAATAGTGTGGCCAGCAGGAGTAAGGAGGTGATCGTGCCCCTGTACTCGGCACTGGTGAGGTCTCACCTCGAAAACTGTGTTCAGTTTTGGGCCCCTCACTACAAGAAGGACATGGAGGTGCTGGAGTGTGTCCAGAGAAGGGCAACGAAGCTGGTGAAGGGCCTGGAGCACAAGTCTTATGAGGAGCGGCTGAGGGAACTGGGACTGTTTAGCCTGGAGAAAAGGAGGCTGAGGGGAGACCTCATTGTGCTCTACAGCTACCTGAAAGGAGGTTGTAGTGAAGTGGGTGTTGGTTTCTTCTGCCAAGTAACTAGCGATAAGACAAGAGGAAATGACCTCAAGTTGTGCCAGGGGAGGTTTAGATTGGACATTAGGAAAATTTTCTTTACTGAAAGAGTGGTCAGGCCTTGGAACAGGCTGCCCAGGGAAGTGGTTGAATCACCAACCCTGGAAGTATTTAAAAGACATGTAGATGTGGTGCTTATGGACATGGTTTAGTAGGCATGGTGGTGTTGGGTTGACAGTTGGACTCGATGATCTTAGAGGTCTTTTCCAACCTTAATGATTCTATGATTCTAAGTGTGGCCAGCAGGTTGAGGGAGGTGATTCTGCCTCTCTACTCCATTGTGGTGAGACCCCACCTGGAGTACTGCATCCAGCTCTGGAGTCCTCAGTATAGGGAAGACATGGACTTGTTGGAGTGGGTCCAGAGGGGGGCCACAAAAATGATCAGAGGGATGGAACCCTTTTCCTATGAAGAGAGACTCAGAGAGTTGGGGTTTAGCCTGGAGAAGAGAAGGCTCCGGGGAGTCCTTATTGGGACCTTTCAATACTTAAAGATGGCTTATAAGAAAGATGGGGACAGAGTTTTTAGCAGAGTCTGTAGCGATACGACAAGGTGTAATAGTTTTAAACTAAATGGAGATAGATTTCAACTAGATATAAGGAAGAAATTTTTTACAATGAGGGCGGTGAAACACTGGAAGAGGTTGCCCAGAGAGGTGGTAGATGCCCCATCCCTGGAAACATTCAAGGTCAGGTTGGATGGGGCTCTTAGCAACCTGATCTAGTTGAAGGTGTCCCTGCTGATGGCAGGGGGGTTGGACTAGATGACCTTTAAAGGTCCCTTCCAACCCAAACCATTCTATGATTCTACGAATCTAATTAAATTAGCAAAGTTTGCTGTTTGTCCATCTGAATGGCTCCCATCCAGTCTCTCAGAATCTAAATGCTGTTTTTTATCTAGTTACCTTCTTTTAAAAGGTTGTGTTGATCAGCTGTGGAACAGTAGCACTACCATGTAATATAGACCAAACCATTCTCCTAAGAATTGCAATTCTGTATTACTCGAAGTTTTGCTTAATGTGAACAAATCACATGTATTCTGCCAGTTTTGCAATGTGTTCACACAAAATACCTTTTTCTGAACAACGTGCCAGTTTTAAAAAATAGTCTGTCCATGGACAACTCACAAACAGAAGGATGATCTGAATTTAATGAATATAGTATTTGCTAGAAATACTCAGGGCCACTGACTTTCTTGTTTGAATGTTATTATTGATTATTATTTTATTCAGTTGTTGTCTTCTTCAACGCCTTTGATTGCAGTCATGAAATAAAGATTTTTCGAAGCTGTTTAACTTAGTCACACAGATTACATTAACTTTAATACTTTGAATATCTCAAAACTCCCTGATGTTACAGATGGAAGCAAAACTGGCAATGTATAGTATGGGAATCTCATTTAAATCCAATTGTACTGGATAGTTTAGTATGTGACATTGTCAGAACTTTTCTGTATGAAGGAAACACATCGCAAAACAATTATAATTCTATACTAACACTGGTAAAACTACTAGTTTCTATTGAAAAAGAACACTGTTTTCTGCTATCTTTGAACAGTATTTTTGGATTAGTTGGTAATTTGGGAGCAATTTTAAAATTGGGAGGTTAAGAAAGAATAAGGTACTGTACAACCAAAATAAATGTTGACATGGGAGCTATACCATATATTCATATCAGTACTCTTGGCAGATATTTTCTTATTAAGAATTACAAAGCTCAGATGAGGAGACTATATTGAAAGCTAAATTAAATTCTGACATAATTATAGCATCAATAGATGATAATTTCCCTATCATCAATGATTTTGTGTCAGGATCTAATTTAACTGATAGCTTAAAAGCCCCCCTCTTCTTGGGGCTTCTATAACTGCTATTCAGCCTGCTGCAATCTCTTTTTCCTGTGTAGTTATTTCATTTTTCATGTATGTGCAAATAGCTTCCTCTGGTGTATCTATATCAAGTGAAACACAAATTGTATTGGCACCAGTGGGCTTAATTAATCTTCTTTTTTCTCTTTTAAAGAAGATGAAGAGCAGTAATATAGGAAATAAATATTGTGGGAGCAGATTTATTTCCCAAGTGAGAGAAAATATACCAGTTATCTCTAAGGGAGGAGTTAGTTTTGTCTGTGGTCTGTAAAACCTGCAAGCAAGGTAAACCTCATGGACAAAATAAAAACAAGGGAGAGGAGGAATGATAGAAAAGCCAGGCTGAGTATATAAATACCTAATTATACTTCACTTCTGGTTAGTCAGTGCCTCTTTTTATATTCATCTTCAGGTTAACAGGCTGCAGAAGTGACAGTTACACCAAGCCAGTAGAAAAAAGCAGAAAGGGGTGAAATCTTAAAAAAATCCACAGAGGTGGGATTGACCAAAGAAAAACCTTAAATCTGCTTTGAATGGGATACTGTCTCAGGCAGCCTGTAGGAAATAGTAAGAGGAAAACAAGAGATAAATTTGCAGCATGTCCACTTCAGGGTTTGAATGAGAATCCAGCACTTTGTGGTCATAGTGTCTTGCTTGTTTGGCATTCTGACAGCAAGAACTATAACATTTTAATTTATTCTAAACTATTACAGAAAGGAGCTTCTCTGTAAACTTCTATTTGATAATTTTAGATTGTCTTCTTTTTGTTTTTAAAATTTAATCAGGAGTCTACATTTTTTAATAACTTCCTTCTGTCTGTTGTACAAATTTGCTGTTTCCTATGGGCAAGTGAAAAAACCATGGTTTTAATTTCTCTATTTTTTAAATTAAGATTTAATGAAGCACATATTGTTAATACCGTAAAACTATAAATTATGGTGTTTTATTAGCTCATAAGGTAATGCTCAATTTTTTTACCTTTTTATAGTGAAGTATATATTTTTGTATATTTTGAAGGTTATACAGTGGCTTAAAAAAGGAAGTGAAAGGTTGTTTTAAACAAAAAGGAAATGTTTCGGTATTATATATTTTGTATATAGGAGAATGGTAAAATGTGCTCATGATACTTGAAAAGAATAAAATTCACATGTCATTACATCATCTAACGGATTTTAATGACAACAGAAAATACACTTCTTGTGTGTTAACCCCAATAGGGAGTCAAGCCTCACCCAGCTCTTCACTCACACACCCCCAGCAGCATGGGGGTGTGAATCAGGAGGGTCAAAGTGTGAAAACTGTGTAGGTTGAGAAAAAGATAGCTTAATAGGTAAAGCAAAAGCTGTGCACACAAGCAAAGCAAAACAAGGAATTCATTCACTGCTTCCCATCAGCAGGCAGGTGTTCAGGCATCTCCAGGAAAGCAGGGCTCCATCATGCCCTGGTTGAAGGATCAGGAGCACAGGTAGTGTTTTCCTCAGTCCCTTCGGGGAAGAATACTGAAAGGAACAGGAAAACACATCTGATTGACACGTGGCTCAGAGGCTGGTGCCATCGGCTGAATCTTGATCATGGGGAGGTTTACATGGCACCGGGCTTGCTGGCGACAGATGGAGTTCAGCTGTCTCACAGGGGGAAAAGGATTCTTGCTCATGAGTTGGTGGGGCTCATCAAAAGGGCTTTAAACTAGGTTGGAAGGGGCAAGGGGATAAAACTAGGCTCACTAGAGATGAGCCTAGGGACGGCACGCTAATGTTGGGAGTGAAATTGGTAGCCCAGCTCAAGTACATCTACACCAATGCACGCAGCATGGGCGGCAAACAGGAGTTGGAAGCCATTGTGCAGTGGGATACCTATGACTTAGTCGTCATCATGGAAACATGGTGGGATGACTTTCACGATTGGAATGCTGCAATGGATGGCTATAAGCTCTTCAGAAGGGACAAGCGTGGAAGGAGAGGCGGTGGGGTAGCCCTGTATGTTAGGGAGTGTTTCAATTGTATAGAGCTCAACGATTGTGATGATAAGGTCGAGTGCTTATGGGCAAGGATGAGGGGGAAGGCCAACAAGGCAGATATCCTGCTGGGATTCTGTTATAGATCACCTAACCAGGATGAAGAGGCAGATGAAGCATTCTACAAGTGGCTGGCAGAAGTCTCACAATTGCTAACCTTTTTCTCATGCGGGACTTCAACTTACCGGACGTCTGCTGGAAATACAACACGGCAGAGAGGAAACAGTTGAGGAGGTTCCTGGAGTGTGTGGAAGATAACTTCCTGATGCAGCTGGTAAGTGAGCCCACCAGGGGAGGTGCCTGGCTCAACCTGCTGTTTACAAACAGAGAAGGACTGGTGGGAGATGTAGTAGTCGGAGGCCATCTTGGGCTTAGCGACCATGAAATGACAGAATTCTCGATTCTTGGTGAAGTAAGGAGGGGGGGGACAGCAAAACTGCTACCATGGACTTCCGGAGGGCAGACTTTGGCCTGTTCAGGACACTGGTTGAGAGGGTCCCTTGGGAGACAGTCCTGAAGGGCAAAGGGGTCCAGGAAGGCTGGACGTTCTTCAGGAAGGAAGTCTTAAAGGCACAGGAGCGGGCTGTCCCCATGTGCCGTAAGAAGAACGGGCAGGGAAGACGACTGGCCTGGCTGAACGGGGAGCTTTTGCTGGGACTCAGGAAAAAAAGGAGAGTTTACCACTTTTAGAAGAAGGGGCAAGCAACTCAAGAAGAGTACAGGGATCTTGTTAGGTCATGCAGAGTGGAAATTAGAAAGGCAAAAGCCCAGTTAGAACTCAATCTGGCCACTGTCATAGGAGATTACAAAAAATGTTTTTACAAATATATTAACAACAAAAAGAGAGACAAGGAGAATCTCCATCCTTTATTGGATGCGGGGGGGAATGTTGCCACCAAGGACGAGGATAAGGCTGAGGTACTTAATGTCTTCTTTGCCTCAGTCTTTAATAGTCAGACCAGTTATCCTCAGGGTATTCAGCCCCCTGAGCTGGAAGACAGGGACGGCAAGCAGGATAAACCCCCCATAATCCAAGAGGAAGCAGTTAATGACCTGCTATGCCACATGGATGCTCACAAGTCTATGGGGCCGGATGGGGATGGGATCCACCCGAGGGTACTGAGGGAGCTGGCGGAGGAGCTTGCCAAGACACTCTCCATCATTTACCAGCAGTCCTGGTTAACTGGGGAGGTCCCGGATGACTGGAGGCTTGCCAATGTGACGCCCATCTACAAGAAGGGCCGGAAGGAGAATCCGGGGAACTACAGGCCAGTCAGCCTGACCTCGGTGCTGGGGAAGATTATGGAGCAGGTCATCTTCAGGGCGCTCACAAGGGATGTGTGGAACAACCTGGGGATCAGGCCCAGCCAGCAAGGGTTCATGGAGGGCAGGTCCTGCTTGACCAACCTGATCTCCTTCTATGATAAGGTGACCTGCCTAGTGGATGAGGGAAAGGCTGTGAATGTTCTCTGCCTAGACTTTAGTAAAGCCTTTGCTACCATTTCCCACAGCATTCTGCTGGAGAAACTGGCTGGTCACGGCTTGGACGGATATACTCTTCGTTAAGTAAAAAACTGGCTGGACGGCTGAGCCCAGAGAGTTGTGATGTATGGAGTTAAATCCAGTTGGTGGCCGGTCATGAGTGGTGTTCCCCAGGGCTCAGTTTTGGGGCCAGTCTTGTTTAATATCTTTATCGATCTGGATGAGGGGATTGAGTGGAACCTCAGTAAGTTTGCAGATGACACCAAGTTGGGCGAGAGTGTTGATCTGCTGGAAGGTAGGAAGGCTCTGCAGAGGGATCTGGACAGGCTGGATTGATGGGCCGAGACCAACTGTATGAGGTTCAACAAGGCTAAGTTCTGGGTCCTGCACTTGGGTCACAAAAACCCCAGGCAACGCTACAGGCTTGGGGAAGAGTGGCTGGAAAGCTGCCCAGAGGAAAAGGACCTGGGGGGTGTTAGTTGACAGCCGGCTGAACATGAGCCGGCAGTGTGCCCAGGTGGCCAAGAAGGCCAACGGCATCCTGGCCTGTATCAGAAAGAGTGTGGCCAGCAGGAGTAGGGAGGTGATCGTGCCCCTGTACTCGGCACTGGTGAGACCGCACCTCGGAATCCTGTGTTCAGTTTTGGGCCCCTCACTACCAGAAGGACATGGAGGTGCTGGAATGTGTCCAGAGAAGGGCAACGAAGCTGCTGAAGGGCCTGGAGCACAAGTCTTATGAGGAGCGGCTGAGGGAACTGGGTTTGTTTAGCCTGGAGAAAAGGAGGCTGAGGGGAGACCTCATCGTGCTCTACAACTACCTGAAAGGAGGTTGTAGCGAGGTGGGTGTTGGTCTCTTCTGCCAAGTAACTAGCAATAAGACGAGAGGAAATGACCTCAAGTTGTGCCAGGGGAGGTTTAGATTGGATATTAGGAAAAATTTCTTTACTGAAAGAGTGGTCAGGCCTTGGAACAGGCTGCCCAGGGAAGTGGTTGAGTCACCATCCCTGGAAGTATTTAAAAGATATGTAGATGTGGCGCTTAGGGACATGGTTTAGTAGGCATGGTGGTGTTGGGTTGACAGTTGGACTCGATGATCTTAGAGGTCTTTTCCAACCTTAATGATTCTATAATTCTCTGATTCTATGATTCTATGCATAATGGTTACTTGGGAAGACAAACTCCATCACTCGAACATCCCCCTCTTCCTTCTTCTTCCCTCAGCTTTATATGCTGAGCATGACGTCATATGGTATGGAATATCCCTTTGGTCAGTTGGGGTCAGCTGTCCTGGCTGTGTCCCCTCCCACCTTCTTGTGCACCCCCAGCCTACTTGCTGGTGGGGTGGTGTGAGAAAAGATCTTGACTCTGTGCAAGCACTGCTCAGCAGTAACGAAAACATCCCTGTGTTATCAAAGCTATTTCCAGCACAAATCGAAAACATAGTCCCATACTAGCTACTATGAAGAAAATTAACTCTATCCCAGACAAATCCAGCACAACATTTCTATGTATCGTTCTCTACACAGTTCTGGGAGACTGAGAGAGATATAGACTGGTAGAACCATGCTCTGCCCTCCCTGAGAGAGAAACAGGAACAGCCATAAGAAAAAAAACAAGATCAAGGGGATTCTGCATCCTCCCTCCACCAGGTTGAAGGAAAGGAGTGAATTGCAGCAAGTCCGTGCTTGGGGAGGCAGGTGAACCCCCTTCTTGCCCACCTCGCCTTCCCAGGTGCCTCTGTACAACAGGTATGAGGCTCTGGATGTAGAAGGCCAGTCAATGAATGATATGGATGATGGCCCATCTACACCAGAGGTGTCGCCAAGGTCAGAAAGGCCTATCTCCTGTATCGCGACCACCTGCACGAGGAAGAAAAGACAGGTTATAGTTGTAGGTGACTCCCTTCTGAGGGGAACAGAGGGTCCAATATGCCGGACAGACCCTCCTCTTAGGGAAGTCTGCTGCCTCCCTGGGGTCCTGGTTAAGGACATAGCTAGGAAACTTCCTAACCTGGTACGGCCCTCAGACTATTACCCATTACTGCTCTTCCATGTGGGTGGTGATGAAGCTGCAACATGTAGTTCAAGGGTGATCAAAAGAGACTTCAGGGCCTTGGGACAATTGGTAAGGGAATCTGGAGCACTGACTCCATTTTTTCCTCTCTCCTTCCAGTTGTGGGCAACGACATTGGAAGAAACAGACGCACCACAGTCTATTAATACAAGGCTCCATGGCTGGTGTCACCGCCACAATTTTGGGTTTTTCGATAATGGGATGGCATACACGGCACCAGGCTTGCTGGTATCAGATGGGATTCACCTTTCTCAAAGGGGGAAGAGGGTCTTTGCTCACTAGCTAATGGGACTTATTGACAGAGCTTTAAACTAGGCTTGAAGGGGGATAATATCAGGCCTGCCCATGACAAGCTGTGGGATGACATGCCAAGGTTAGAGGGACGGGGTGCTAGCGAGGGCCCTCAACCTGTTGCTCTGAGACATGCTGGCTACACTGGAGCACATGAAGTCTTACACAGATGAGCCAGGGGCTCCTGAGGTAATAGGAGCCAACAGGGAAACACCAGTGAAATACCTCAAAGGAATTAAGGGGTGTTCCTCTAAGAAGGTGACATGGCTGACAGCCCAGCTGAAGTGTCTTGAATCACCTTCCTGTCCTCCATGTGCCTTAGCATAGCTTTTAGGAGGATGCATGCAGCATGGGCTGCCACAAAGAAAGGACGTGATTCAAAGTCAGTTTATGTAAATGTGTGTGGGTGGGTGCCGAGGTTGGCTTTTTTTTCCCTAGAGGCTTCTGTTGTCAATTACATGGTGCAAACTGGATGCAGTATGTTGACCTGGGGACACATTACACTAGATTTGTTCAACACGATACCCAGGGTGGAGTAGAATCAGACCTGTATACCTTAATGAGCAGAGTCTACATCTGAAAATTAATGAACTTTGACATTTACTGTGCAAACTTACAACTTTTCCCTGCTTCCCGTAATAAGCTGAATTAGAAGTGCGTATCCACGTGGCTAGAAGTGTTAGGGAAACTTAGATTCAGACCTGTATTTTACAGTTAGTGTTATCTGTAGTGCATGTGTCATAAGGTTCTCAGGGTCCAATAAGCTCATGCCATCATGAATCTTAAGAACAATTCAGAACTGTCACTTTTACTAGCTGGCTTTGCTTTAATGAATCCTTAGGCTATGAAATTCATCTAAATTGTGAGGACTAAGTTTATTTAAGAAACTGTGTTAGTTTCTCCCCAGCATGCAAAATGTGATTAAAGTTTTTTAAAAGTTCTCCAAGACATCTCTGAGGAGCACATAGAAGAAGAAAAAAAAAGTTACCAAAAGTGACCTAAGCACACACTTCACCAAAGTAGTATTTGGTGCCTAGAAACATATAAAATGGATATACTGTTCTCTACCAAGAACCGTTTTCAGGCTAAGTGGTGGGCTGTTCTGGTAATGGAAATGATTAGTGTCTTTTACGCAGAACGCCTGAAAGGGTATCTTGAAATTAGAGCTGATGGAGCCCTAAATAGCCGAGGATCTGTGAGGTCCACTGTGAAGAAAGCCATATGATCCAAATATAGCTTAAAGCCAAATCTATTCTTTTACCACACAGTGTCAATAGGAAAAAAAACAATGAAAATAATTGCAGTCATGTAAAAATTAAAACAGATGTATCACTTTGTTCCAGTGACCTGAGGAGAATACTAATGAGGCAACGTCTGAATAAGAATCACTAATAAAAACCTTTTTATAAGGTAGTTGATTTAATTTGCCTATACAACTTAGCTAGTAAACACACTATTAACACTTTAAATTAAAATTGTTCAACATAATTTTTAAGACCATACATGAGGCGTATGGCATTCTAAGGGATAAATCTTGCCTGTAAGCTGCTTCTGGAATAGAAAAAGGTGAAAGTAACTTTGGGAAAAAGTTACACGGTTTTGTTCCACTGCTGTTCTCACTGTAGAGAGAATTTTTGCTTGTATCCCAAATTGCTAGTTAGTTAAAGAAATTAGAAGTCTTGCAGAAATGAAGCCATCCTTTTTAAAATATACAGCTCTTCCTTTCACTAGTGATTTTTTCATTTTTTTTTACAATTAGAATTGCTCATAAAATTTAAATAGTTACAGAGGACCTTTAGTGTGTACAGCTGTATTTTAGGTGCATGAGATACATGTTTATAAAACTGTCTGTAATGTTTTAGGGCACCAAAACTGTCTGGTCAACTAGTAGATGAAAAACATGATACAGATACTTACTTTAAGAAAATCAGAGGTGTTCAAAAGCTGAATTTGAACCCCTTAGGAAAAGGGCCATATGGACATCTTAATAAGAATGCTCCAGAAACTGTAAGTATTATGATCAAAATCAACTTTTGCCATTGATATTGAAGGAAGAAAAAGAATTTTTCATGGATTTAAAGGGAAATGCCAAACAAAAGAAAAATATACTAGTAAAATGCTGAATATAACCTGTAATCTTCAGTTATTAGCCACAATGGTTTCCTTTTTGACAGTCCTTGCTCTTGCTCCTGTTGTGTCTTTAGGCTGCAAATTCTTTAGAAAGAGGAATCTTGGGTTCACACCTACCAGTAAAGTACCTACACTATTTCTGTCACTGTATTTAAAAAAAAAAAAAAAAAAAAGGAAAAGGTGATACTTGGATTGCACTGCAAGTAGTTTTTTTAGTATCCTAAACGATTACTACCTTTAGAAAACGTACTTATGTTACTAGAGAAACTGAAAGTTTAGGACAGATTTTTTTTTAAGAATTACCATTGTTGCATTTCTCTATGCTGAGGAACTGATCCATTAATCACTGTTAGTGCATCATCTGTTTCTTATAATAGTAATTCTACTGATCCAAACTAAGTTAAGCACCTTGAGTATATTGTTCTTGTACTGGAAACTTAGAGTGAGCCTGTTCTTTTATTTAGCTGTTTACTTTCCCAGTTGTAGTTTTCTAATCTGTCATAAGACATCTACTATCCTACTGTAGTGTATGCAGTATCAGCCACAATCTATTTAACTGACAATTCTATCACTTTAAGTAGCTATTATTACTTTCAAAATATTTTTGCTTTAAATAACCAAATTCTTCTTGTTTTCATGCTCATAGCTGTGTTTTACTGTTTAATTTCAAGATGTTAATTAATCTGCCCTCCAGAAATGTCAGAAAGTGCTGCTGCCGCTGTTGTTTGCCAGTCTGTGTCTGTGCTGAGCTGCGTGCATGCGTGCTTTTGTAAGGAGGTGGGAATTGTGGGGGAAGGTGTGTTAGTGACTGTGTGTGCGCTGTGAATGGAACTGGTAATTTGTAATGTTGACTGATTTAATATTTGTAGATTTGACTCAGCAAGTGATGAGGAGAGCAAGGTACAAGAGAAACAGTAGTGTTTGTTTTGTTGTAGCTTCAACATTGCTGTCAGCAGAGTCCTCTGAGTTCAAGTGGAAAGGATTGTCTCACCTCAGAAGTTGGACTTCTTAACTTTTTCACTAAAAAAGAAGTGGTATAACTTCTTATTAATTTCAGAATGTTTAAAAAGGTGTTTTGTGTTAGCACAGCTTTGGTAATACAAGTTACCTTTAGGACACACGAATGATTCTGTTGGAACTAAAAGCAAATGGGATCAAAGATGCCCTTTGCCCACTTTCTCCTATCATTTCCGTAACTCTGCTGGAGGTTTCTATCCCCACATTTCTGCTGACATAACTACATATTGCATTGCTTGTTCAAATGAATATGTGAAATGATCTGTGTAGAAAGCAACAAGTTGTTTTGGTTTTTTTTTTAAACAGTTTTTATTTTCCTTAACCTAGATCATTTCACAGATCTGGCTTAGGGAAGGGTTAAACTGTTGTGTCGATGTAACTGGCAGGAGAGAAGTGTGGGAACAAACAGCTGACGGTGGGTGAGAGGTGGTAATGATTTAAACCAGATCTGCTGCTGAGACATCTCTAATGTAAATCCTTGACATAATCATACTGTTATATTCCAAAGAAGGGAAAATGAAAATTCTTGGAAATTATGTCAGTGTTCAGTAAGACCAGAATTTCATATTTATACAAGTTCAGTAACAAACTACCGTTGAGTTCAGTGAGACTGAAATCCACTGAAGTCAATGGTATGAAGTAGTCAACAGATACTTTCTGCCTTTTAGTATCAGATACTACATTATTTCTAATGTGGTGTAAATGTGAGCTGTGTTAAAAGAAACTCCCTCCCTTCTTCCACTCCTGCTTTTGGCTGCATGTGTTCAGTATTTCCCTTGAGTCAGATCCAATGACAGAAATTTAGCCCACCACTAAAAGAATAAACCCAAAACAAACAAAAATTAGTTTTCCATTAGATTGGGTTGCTAAAGTGACTCATCCTGCAGCTGTGGATTAGTTACATCTGATGCAAGGGAGTGAAGCAACAGCTGAGGCTGGGGAAAAGACCACCCCAGTCAGTGTCAGCTCACAGTTTCTCCAAACATGCTGTCATGTTCTAGAAGAAGCAATCTTACTCTTCAGCCCACTTCCCTCCCCTCCCGTACTGTCAGCATGAGCATCTGTGTGGCGATGACGTGGAGCTGAAGAACTGACCTGTGGTATTACCAGCCTGGATCAAGTTTACCAAATAGTGATGCAAACTCATATATTGCCATAAGGGAAAGGATAGTGCAGAGCAGGGTTAGTGGCCAGGACTAAAGTAAGACTGCTTTTCACAACAGGGATGCTTGCTTAAAGTGCATGCAAAGCTCCGGACTTAGGATATAGCTCTAAAGCATCTTAATCTAATCTAAAACATGCCTTCTGCACTCATGCTGCATCTTCCAGTTCCGTCCTTTACATTTGGGCCAGTATTCTTCTGATGTGATGATGGCAGCCAAGGTCAGAGAAGTAATCTGATCAAAAACTAAATCCATTCAAAAAATGACTGGCTTTTGACCATATGACTTCTCAAATCTGCTTTATCAGGTGAGTAACAACGGAAACAGAAGAAACTCTGATTGTGGGTAGCCCTGATTTTAGGTCTATTCAGACAGCTAGTGAATCTCACCCTTAAATGTACCTACTGTGGGTTGATGCAAGTAAGAAACAACGCCACTCTTCCCTGATGTCCCAAGTGCGAATAGCCATATCATATTAGTAGTTTCATTGTGGAGAGAAAGAAAGACTTGGCTAGTTCTTTCTGGTTCAGTGTTTCTTGTTTTTAGATGCTTAGAATTTTAGCCCTGTATTGATAATTGGTGATAATAAAACTGGAACAATGTTAATCATCTCTCTGCTATTTTCAAGTCTAACACAGTGGAAGAAATTGATGATCAGAATGTACATCAGTGGAAGAAGTAATTTTTCTTCCTGGTATGATTTCTTTATGCAGCCAAAGATAGGGTATAGGTATGGGTTTCCTGACAAAGACGATGATCAAAAGAATGATTCTATAATAATTGCAGCTGTGAAAAGCTATTTGTCTATGACAAAAAGGAGGCTTTGTTTTCCTTAATTGTTTGAATTATTTCTGGGTAAATTTGTGTAACTCATTTTGGAGGGGAGATGAACTCAAATCGGCTGTGCAAATATTCAGTTTGAGCTTTCAGCATACCATGCAGTTATAAATTCTCTTGCCTTTTCAATCTGCCAGAAAGTTTCAGACCCTCTGAGAGAAAAATAGGAAAAAAAAAATATCCCTCTTACTCCCACCAATTAAAGACTTTTTTTGTGAGGATGATGGATCTGAAGATCATTATCTTTCTGTAGCATGATGATACAAGGCTTTTTCAAGGAAAAGCCTCCGAAGAATGAGTCCCAGGAGTATTGTGAGTCACGAGTTCAGACTCTGGGCCTGGTGGCTGCAGCAAGGAGGATGGATCATGCTCTAGTTCAGAAATTCTTGGTGGCCGGGGAGGATGGTAACGTGTCGTCTTTGGTGGCATACATGACTGCGGCTGGTAGATGCTGCTAACAGTCCCAGAGGACTGAGGGAGGCTTCCCCTTAGCCAGCAGATCATAATTTTGCTGTCTGTGTGCTGATGCATTTTATTGCCTTTCCTTTTCTCTCTTAATGCTTCTCTTGAGATTTTCCTGTCCTATTTGTACAGAAAGGAGAAATACATAAGAGAGTTTGGTGAGGATGTACCATAAGCATCATGTTGTTTGAAGGCTGAGCTGGTATTGCAGACCAGATTCAGGCTCAAAGGCAAATTAGGGGTAGGAAAGAGCTCCCTATTTAATAAAATTCCATTTAT